>NW_017728924.1:15554166-15654529 GCF_001723895.1 Crocodylus porosus | reverse complement strand
ATGCTTTTGTGACCTGATCATAAAAGGCAATCAGGTTGGTCTGACATGACCTGCCCCTAATGAAACCGTGCTGGTTGCCCTTGAGCATCACCCCTGAAGCCGGCCCATCACAGATGTGCTCCTTGAGGATCTTCTCAAAGAGTTTCCCTAGAATTGAGGTAAGAATGACGGACCTATAATTGCCCGAGTCCTCCCTCCTCCCTTTTTTAAAGATGGGGACCACGTTGGCTATCTTCCAATCATCTGGCACCTGGCCCGAGCACCAGGAGCACTCGTAAAGCCATGCCAAGGGCCCTGCAATAACCCCTGCTAGCTCCCTCAACACCCTGGGGTACCATCCCTGTCTATAACCTTAAATAAGGCTGTTGCTTGCTAGTTACATTGCAGATATCCAGGGCCAGATCCTATCTGAGGGCGTGTTTACATGTGTGCTTTAGTGTGCAGTAGATTAATTTACTGCTCAGTAAAGCATCTGCAAGTGCATGACAATTAGGCCAGTGTAGACTAATTTACTGCACTGTAAAATAGTACTTGTGAGTATGAGACTGACAGTGCAGTAAATTACTGTGATTAAATGCACATGTGAACAGTGGTGGGGCTGGCTGGGGCACGAGCATGCTTTAGGGCAGCACTCGGTGGCAGGCAGCCCTCACACTGAAGCATACCCACGCCCCAGCCAGCTGCTCTGCAGCATGTGGAGCCCTGCCAGAGCAGCCCTGGGCTGGCAAGGGACCCAGAGGGCTGCTTTGGTGGGCCTCCAAGGGCAGCACGAGGGCTGGCTGAGGACAAGGGTGCTTCAGCATGGGGGCTGCCTGCCAGCTATCCCTGTGTTGAAGCACCTTTGTGCCTTAGCCAGCCCCTCTGCAGCACATGGAGCCCCGTTGCAGCAGCCCTGGGCTGGCAGGCTGACCCTCGGGGTCCTCCCAACAGGCTTCATCTGCTATGCATAAAACAAACTCCAGAGCTAATTGCTTCAGAGTTTTTTGCTTCTGGGCACACATTCAAATGATACACCTGGGAGCGAAAAAACCCTCCAGGGCAATAGGCTCTGGAGTTTATTTGTGCACATGGATCCCATATGTGAATCACCAGTGTCCTGTAGGCAAGTGTGGAGTAGGGTGGCCATCACAGAGGACAACCTGGTTGTCCTCTGTCCTGTATTGATAGGAAAACCAATGCCTTTATGTCATCCTTTTCCAGAGAAAGATAGAGGACATAAAGGCATTGGGTTTCATATCAATACAGGGACAGAGGACAGAGAAGCTGGAACCTGGACTGTCCTCTATGATGGCCACCCTAGTGCAGAGTGAAGGGACTCCCCACCTTTACCTTGAAGAGGTGCCACTACAAAGAAAAAAATTAAAGAATCATTGGGCCAGCGATGAAGCACAGCCTGATACTGTAACACAGCGAGGTGAGTACTCAGCTGGGTAAGGGATAACCAGATTCTGGTCACTGCTCCAAGCATTTTATCCTATGACTGTTTCATTTAAAACATATGAGCAGGGATAGGAGCCCCAGCTCTCCTCTCCCAGGCGAGTGCCATCATGCTTCCTCTCGCTCTCTCCAGCACCATTGAGTTCTTCCCTGCACATCTTCTCAGACTGGATGGAAGTGTCCCCTCTCCGCATAGCAACATAACCTGCACTCCGGTACTTCTGGCACTTCCCAGGGAAGTGGGAAGTTATGTAAATCCCCTCTCAGCTGTAACCACCCAATTATTATACAGTGGGGAGGCGGGGGGAAGTGACACCATGCTCTCAAGCTCCCTCTTTCATTTGGAAAGAAAGTGGCAGTTGCCCCTGTAGTCTGTGGGGAGTCAGACCTTGTAGGCATGTGTTGGACTCCAAGAGCTGCACCACATTTAACTCCTCACAGGTTGGGTTAATGCTAAATAAGTCTTCTTAGGAAGGGCGCACACACTCGGATCCAGTTCAGGCATAAGGTAGGTGCTGTCCTGACTGCCCCCACTAAGTCTGCGGTACTTCTGGGTATGCCTGGAGACAGAACTACTGATGCTGGGAAACCTGGAAGTCAAAGAGTAGGTACCATTGGGGCTTGCGTACCTACAGTGCAGAGTGGCAACTGGAGAGGGGGTTTTCAAGCTCACAGTGTTGGACTTGGGTGCCTAAATTGAATGCAAAATGTGTGCTTTTTGGATAGGACGCTAATGACTGGGCCAGGGTCACAGAAAAGCAGGTTACTTGAGTCATATTCCTGTGCCCCAGATGTCCTACTGCTTCATCCTAAGTAATATTCCCCGCTTAGTTTGAAAGTCACGTGATTATCTTGGAGGGGTTTTTTTGCAGATGTGCTGCAGAACAGCTTTATTGATCTAGTTTTTGGGACCAAGGGACCTAAAGCAGACTATTGCTTTTTCTTTACCTAGCTCTGTGTCAAGGGCATCTAAAGGTGGCTTTGCAGTGAGCATGCAGGAGAAATCACGGAGTCTGCCAATGCCTCAGTGACCACCACATTGACTGGGAAAGTAGTCTGGAGCTCCTCAGCTCACAATAACCTGGGCCATGTCCCTAGCACCCATGCGCCTGTAAAGAAGGTCCAGGTGGTGTGCTAAGTGTGATACAACCTGTTAACATACAGAAATAAAGCCACCTTTAGATGCCCTTGACATAGAGTTAGGTACAGAAAAAGCAATAGTCTGCTTTAGGTCCCTTGGTTCCAAAAACTAGATCAACAAAGCTGTTCTGCAGCACATCTGCAAAAAAACCCCTCCAAGGTAACTGCCTCTGTGTGATCCAGGCTGAGAGATGCTTTAAGCTTATAGTGGCATAATGAGCTAGATGGATAGATAGGAGTACAGAGTCTGTTTTGGGACCAAGGGACCTAAAGCCCACTATTGCTTTCTCTTTACCTAGCTCTATGTCAAAGGCATCTAAAGGTGACTTTATTTCTGTATATTAACAGGTTGTATCACACTTAGCACACCACCTGGGCCTTCTTTACAGGCTCATGGGTGCTAGGGGTATGGCCCAGGTTACTGTGAGCTGAGGAGCTCCAGACTTCTTTCCCAGTCAATTGTGTTGGTGGCTGGGGCATTGGGAGACTCTGTGATTTTTTTGAGACTCTGTGCTCGTATCCACCCACCGAACTCATTAAGCCACTACAGGCTTAAAGCTCTTCTCAGCCTGGATCACAGAGAGGCAGTTAGCTGTGTTCAGCTGGAGTCAGGGTAAAGTTGCACCCTAGAGGCTGTCTAAAGTACTACCACTGCCCGCTTTCTGCCTAAACCTGAATCAGGGATGACAGCGGGAGGAGTCCAGGCTAAAACCCAGTTAAGTGCCTGAGGCAGTGGTGAAGTGCAGTCGCGCTCTGACGGGGTGGAGGGACGCTGCTGCACTTGCATATTTTACCGGTCAAGTAATCCTTCGCTGCGCAGCTCTGCTGTCTGTTAGCTGTTCTTGGTAACCAAGATCCTATTTCACAGCCCTGCACATTGCTTTTAACTAATTCCAACAAAGTTATATTTGTTTTTTCTTCAGTTAAGCTGACTAATGCAAGCCTAGGCCGCTAGCCTATTAGCAAACCTTCTAGTTTATTTTGAACTGGAGAAAAATGTGTATTGTTTTATATGTGATGATGTACCTCACCCTCTGCACCCTCCTTTCCAAAATCTTAGCTACGCTGACGAACCCTGAGCAGACACTGTTCTGACACATCCACGTACAGAAGGACTGCGATGCCAAATCTCATTATCATATACCACCACCACTCTGGCTTGTTCATGCCTTCCTTAGCACGCCATAAGCTGTTTACATCTGGCACTAGTTATCTGGATTTTTTCTAAGGGCTTAGAAATAAGTAGTTTGTCCAGAAGATGCTTTGAATCTTTGGGATCCATGCTCTTTTCCAGGGCACGACAGCAGGAGCAATAAGGTACAGTAGTGTTTCTCAACCTTTTAAGTAGCAAGTACCCCCTAACTTCTGAAAATTTTAATAAGTACCCCAACACTCAATTTTCCAGGGGATTTTATATTTACAGATGAATGTGTGCCATATGTTGGAAGAAGGGCCGTGTATATAAGGCCATGATATGACAGATGTCTGACCTGGTGTGGGTGAGGTTGCCACCTTTTACACCAGGGGTGCACAACTCAAGTATGTACCTGGGCTAGATGTGATGTTGGCTGAAGTTAGGAGGGCTGAAGCAAATTATTACTGGGGAATTTAAAGCGCTGCGCAGTGTGAGGTGCACCAAATTTTTTGCCGTAGTTTTGAGAGGAGGAAGGGGCAAGAGAGGAAAAGAGGGCGAGAGAGAGAGAGTGTTGGGGTACCCATGTACCCCCTGCCTGTGTTTCGCATGCCCCCAGGGGTACGCATACCAAAGGTTGAGAAACTATGAGGAACAGCACTTACAAACTGAGACTTGGGACTTCACGTGACCTTCGGTCATGTTGCATACAGCCATTCTAGCCTCAGAAGAGTGGTAGTTTCCTCAGGGGAGTATTAAAGTATAGAAAAGCCAGTCCAATTTGCCTTGATATTCATGCTCTTCATCTGCATTGCTCCTTTGTTAACAACCTCCCTACATAGACCCTTTCCACTGGCTATTCGTGCCCACTCCCGGTGAACAGTTAATTAGCCAGCCCAGCTGGCTAAGGTCACTGCACTCCAGCTTTACCCCCTACTACACCTGCATTACAGCACATTGTTGTATGGTCTTATTTAATATTTGATTTCATCATTGCTGTGTTTCTCTCAAGGTCCATATTCCTGCAACCGTATCATCCTTTGAGCAGGACAAAACCATAAGACATTCCCTGCCTTCTGCATGTTGTAAGGCATTTTCAGTCCCTGCAGGGAGGTGAGGGGGTTAGGTGCTGGGAGTCAGACACCTGATCTGCTCAGGCACTCTGAAAATCCCATTAGACACCTGTCTGCATCTTTACCTAGTTACCTCTGAAAATACAGTGCCTATCATCTGGACAAACACCCACCAGCATGTGTTTTGAAGACTACCAATGAATTGTTTAATATTCTGGTGGAAGCTGTCATTAGATTACAGGATTTTACGACACAGGATATAGAAATACACATGAGAAAGTGTTCAAACTCCACCATTAAGCAGCCAGTGACTGCATTGGGCACAAGAAGTCTGATGTTTTAATCCAGATGCCAAACATCATTGCCAGTGATTCACACTGAATTTCACAGTCTCCACCTACCTTTCAAGGAAAACTGCTTGTCCAGACAAAGAAACCTTCGTACTCGCATGAATGCCAGCTTGTATTGCAAACCTGATACGCTGCTAGGAACCTGCAAAAATAACCCAATTCTCATTGTCTCTGGCTTCACCAACAGTTCCTTGCTGTCAGTCTCAAGGTGACTAGAAGACGCTGTATAACCCCCTTAATGACACTTCTCCTTTCTCAATGCCAAGGTTAACAGAGCTCACAAAACACTTAAATTAGAAGATGACACACACTCATCAGGGCTGGAGCACATTTGTCAGAACAATTTCAGTCTGTTCTAAACAGCTGTTCATTTCCTAACATTTGCCTGGGCGCAGCAATTGTGAGAATACCCAGGCTTAAAATAAACAGGCTCCCATAGCAAGGACATCATCATTTTGATACATTTAGCAACCTTTAATCTCTCTCTCCTCTGTTGAAGCCTCACTTGTTTCCTGTGGTATTACAGGAAGCTGTTTTAAATCAAGCAAGGCAATTTCCCTAAAATAAAGCACTCCAGCACTTATACATAATGCATGCATGCATACAGCAACCTTTACTGTGATACTGAACTTGGCATTTCATCATGCAATGGCAGGGAAAGACAAGGAAAGACATACTGAGTAAAAGTCGCGAATATGCCTGCCTCTCCATAAGACTGAATTCACCCATAGTGAAAGGTGCTTTCCTGAAAGCCCTTGTCCTCCCAAGTTGTCTCATGCATTTGGGATTGCAGGATGGCACTGTTAGAGAGTAACTGGCTCGGAGAGGCATAAGCTTTGAGGTGACAATTTACTTCGTCAAATTTAGGCACTGCCTATGGAAGTTTATGCCTTGGCTCTCTGAACCAGGCACCACCCTGCTCCACCTTCTGCTGGACTTCAGAGTAACACTGTTAACTACCTGTGACCGGACCCTGCCCAGTGATGCCATGATGGCCTTGGTGGACATGCACTCCTGTTCACTCCAACCCCCTATTCTCACCCTCCCAGGCTCTGGCCCTGTTTTGTTCTAGCTCAGTTGCAGCCCCTTAAAGCCCCTGATCAAGATAAGGCTCTAAACTGCGTGCTCCTCAGGCACCCCTGGGTGCATCTACACAAAATGTTTTGCTGTGAAGTAGCATTGTTTACTGCACATTAAGCATGTGTGTCTGCATGTGCACATGTTTGATGCACAGTAACACTTGCTAATCACAAGTAAATTTGCTACCTCCAAATGCAAATGCAAATGCAAATGCAAATGCAAATGCAAATGCACCCATGTTTACTAACTGCGCAATAGCACTGTGTAGATGCCTGACAAGAGCAAATCTGCTCCTCATTTCCATCCAGCCACCAGGGGGCGGGAGATTGCTCCCTGCACCGCAGGAGCTGCCTGCTGCTGGGGCAGGGTCTGCCACCAGAGCCGAGGTGGAGACTACGACCCCCTGCCCTGGCAGCAGCTCCAAGCCCCCCGACTCCAAGATGGCGATCAGGGAGCTAGGAGGCTGGGAGATCCTTATCTTCTAGCGCCCGCTCCACAACAGTGGGGCTGGCACTGGGATATCTTTATCTCCAAGCCTGAGCTCCAGTCACAGGGCTTGGGCTGGAAGACCCTTATCTCCCAGCACCAGCATGGTCATGGGGCTGGTGCTGGGAGAACCTTATCTCCCAGCCGAGCCCTGCAACTGCGAACCTTTATCCCACGGGTCTCCCAGTGCTCGCCAAGGATCTCCCAGTGCTCGCCTCAGTCACAGAGCTGGCTCCCTGCTGGTGGAGGCTGGGGAGCTTGGTCCCTGCTCAGCTCCGTGAGTGCAGAGTTGGGTGGGGATCTGTGCAGGGGGCTGGGACCTGCCCCTCCTCTGCAGCTCTTTCCAAATCCCTTGCCCTGATCAGGGAGCCAGGGCTGGGAGCTCCCTGCTGCTGGGACAGGGGGACATTGTCTCCACCTTGGCAGCTGGCAGCTCTGCAGGGGCAGGGAGCAATGTCCTAGCCCTGGCCTGGAGACATCTGTCTCCTGGTCCAGAGCTCCCTGCCAGCCCCTGGGTTAGCACTTAGGGGGAGCCTAGAGCTCCACTGCAGGGCCACAGGAACTGAAAGCAGTTTGCTGCCATTAGGAGTAAATCTGTTCCCGCTTCCCTATATGTGTAGATGTCTACCCCGAAGCATTTATTTGCAAGTACTTTACTCATGAGTAAACTGCTCCCGGATCCAACACACGTGTAGACACAACCCCTGTGGCCTACATACCTCCCCTGTAGCCATCAGCTGGTGCTCCATTTCAAAACCAAAACCAAATGAAAGACACTGTTTTCAAACAACTTCCCCCACCACTCTGGGTAAAAAAGTGTCCTGGCAGACCACCTCCCTGCTCTCAGGGTGTTTGGGTGTCTACTAGGGTGTCTCCTTCAGCACCTCTCTCCTGGGAGTCAATGCAGGAAGCCAGACTGGCCCCCTTCTTCCAGGTGCTGGTTTTATATGCCCTGGTGCCCTGCTCCCTTTAGTCAGGTGATACCCTAATCCCACAGAGGGGTTTCTCCTTCCATATAACAGGCAACCTGCCCCTCCCTGTTGAATCTTAGCCTTGCTGCTTGCAACATTTATCCCACGGCTGCCTGGGAATCTGCACCACTCCCCCAGCTTATTGTTGTGCAGCTAGCCTGGGCCCAGCTGCCTGCCTTCCTACCCAGGCAGGCTCGACTGCTGTGCTTTCCTATTTCTGGTGGCTCCCTGTTAGAATAATAGAAAATGAGGGTAGGAAGGGCCCTCAGGAGGTCATCTAGTCCAACCCCCGGCTCAAAGCAGGACCTTCCCTAACTAGATCATGCAAGCTAGAGCTGTGTCAAGCCTGGCCTTAAAAACCTCCAAGGATGGAGATTTCAGCACTTCTCTAGGTAACCTGTTCCAGTGCTTCATCACCCTCCTAGTGAGAAAGATTTTCCTCATATCCAACCTAAACCTCCCTTGCTGCAACTTGAGCCCATTGCTCCTTGTTCTGTCGTCTGCCATCACTGACATTAGTCCGGCTCTGTCCTCTTTGGCACCCACCCCCCTTCAGGTTGTTAAAGGTTGCTATTAAATACCCTCCTTGGTCTTCTCTTCTCCAAACTAAATAAACCCAGATTCCTCAGCCTCTCCTCAGAAGTCATGTGCCTCAGCCCCCAAACCATTTTCATTGCTCTTTGCTACACTACTTCTCTCTGGTTTGAGCAACAGTATTTGACTCTATAGTCAATGGCTATAACCGTAATTGCTGCTTATTCTGCGCAGAATGCAGTTCAAACTGATGGACGTTTAGGGTCCTTTCTACTAGAGTTACTCCTTAGGCAGCAAGTTTGATTACGTCCAGTTCTTGCACTGCACTGCAATAAGGACGCCAGACAACAACAGCTGCAAACTTATTCATCCTTTCAGCACTTACCATGTGTGGAGTAATCAAGCAGCCTACATGAAAAGGGTGGAAGGTTTCAGACAAGTAAAAACTTTCAAAAGGAAATAATTGATGGGAAATAATGGGACTTGTTACAGAACTGCTGGCTTAGATCTTGTCAGGAACACGGAGGAGTAATGCAGGAGTGTTACTTTTACAACAGTGGCGCTCAACCTTTTTCCCCAGTGGGCTGGATGGGCAGCGCCCAGCTCTCTCCATAGGTCAGATTTGGCCTGTGGCCCTGGTCTGTCACCTGGGGCAGGTGCAATAAATCCCCATGCCGCCACAGAGAGTGGGGCAGGGAGCAGCCTGGGTCCTCTCTGGCCGTATGGGAAGGGCTTGTGGCCATGTGAGGAGAAGGGACTCTGGTCCAGCCCCATCTGGCAGTGGTGAGAAGGGGCTCTGAGAATATGGCAGCGCGGGAGGGTAGCAGTATCAATAGCCACTGCTCCCCATCACCAAATTTCCTGACCCGTGGGGAGCTCCATGGGCCACATTTGGTCCGCAGGCTGGAGGTTGAGCACCTGTTTTACATTATCATCAGCAGGGAAGGTGATTTACAAATAAGGTATATGAGACTTGAAACCTGCCCCAAAACCATGTGTGGTCTCATTTTGGAGCCTTACCTTGCATATCAGTCTTGCGAAGTGTCCTGCCACAAGTTCAGTGGCACAGCCTATGTTCATTAGCAGCACTCCCATGAATTAGGTCAACAAGAATTTTGCTGCTGACTTTGATAGCTCCATGTTTAGATATGAAAAGGCTTGCGTGACTTTTTTACTACTTTCTCCAAAGTGTTCATTTGTTGTGACTTTGATTTTATAGTATGTGATGTGGCCTGAATTTCCAAACTATACACACGTGCGCATGTGTGCACATGCACACACCTGCCAAAAGTGTGAAACTGAGGGCTATGAGAGGTCACATATGTGCACACAGAACTACTCTTTGAAGATCAATAGCTATATATTCTTGGAGCTGGCACAGGAGGAGAAGCAGATGATTGTGGTGGAAGTCAAGTATTAGAAGGGAGATTTTAGGAGGGACTTCAGATATGGCCTAAGTGAGTCTTGATTTGCAGCCTAAGTCTCTGGTAGAAGGATCTTGTCTACAGAAAGATAAAGGTAAAAGATAACTTCATAAACCCTTCATCTACAGAGCAATCCATAGCTGACCTCACCGATGAACACATTTCACAGAGCAGCGTAAATGCCCAGACATCTGTAAGTGTCCCAATACCTTGTATATCTGGCTACCATATTTGGAGCTAGAATTCAAACCACAGAATCCTTGGGTTATTTGCAATGGACAGGCCTGACAGGGAAAACATATGTTTCATTTGATTGGAACCAGATTTGTACAGCCTGCAATGGTTGAGCATCAAGAAGTACAGCTTAGATCAGAGCCCAGCCAAATACTTTCCAAGGAGACCACAATTTTATTTCAATCTATACAGCAGATGCAAAAAAGAGGCCACTGAAACGTGGGTTAAAGCTTTCAGAAGAAAATATATTTATTTTCACTGCTGGTGTGAAACTTTCCATGCCAGGAAACCTGCGGTGAATTGTGTTTATATACTGACCTATGCAGGGGCAATGGGAATCCCTAACTCTGAAAGCTTTCTTGTACTCTGTTTTACACCGATGTGAAATCAAGAGTAACTACGTATAGCAGCAGCGCTCATGGCTATGTAAGCAGAATCAGGTGTTTTCCAGCTACAGGCCTTATTTGCCAAGTCCCATATTGGCCCAATTGCATTTGCAGATCTCCTCTTACACTTTCTAGAGCAGCTGCTATAGCCATGCTTAATATACACCACGGACAGAGTTTTAAATCTCTTAAACAATTCCCTTCTATAAGCTGAAGCATTAACTCTTCTGCATCTTATTGCATTCATCTGACATTTAATCTCTAGAAAAGGAACCAAGATGCTCTGTTCCCTTTGGGTTACTCAAAGGCCAATGCAGAACAACTTCTAAAGCATTGACTCAACTTTTCTGTTCGTGTTTGCTTCGTCTTCAGTTCACGCACATCCAAATACATGCTTTACTGGTGCTTTTCTGTTGCTGGATTCATGACGTGAATCACATTTTGAACTTGGTCTTTCACTGAACACAGTAACGTACTGTGCGCTCTCCTTTCAGCATGGCCAAGCACAGCATGTCAAAGGCAAATGGATGCTGGTAATCAGCCAAGTGGTGAAACATGTGGGTGGCTAGCCCTTGCATTGTTGCTGAAGGGTGCGGGATCGTTTCTGGAGTGAGAGGGTTGAGTGTGTTGACCCTTGTTCGTTTATGGTAAGGTGACTACAGGAAAGAGGACAAAGGCCTCCTCCCGAGCATGAGATATTGAAAAGAGTCTGAGCTTTTCATGAAAGAAAATATGAGTTCCAACAGCTGTTGATGAAGGCCAAGTCGAGTCAGTGCACTCAGTTTTAATTTTGGAGATCTGAAGAAGAAACAAACAGAAAATGGCTTGTACCATATAATTAGATGAATGGGTTTATGCTGCATTAACATGTTTAAGGGCTTAGAGTTAAGACTGTAATTGGCTGTAATGTGGTTTCGCCAGTCTTTCTGTGAGAAAAGAACTTGGACATTTTCCTGCCCTGTGCATAAAGCAAGCAGAAATACTACCTCTCAGATCCTGCTGGACCCCCAATGCTAAGAAGACCCTGCATAGGCTGTAGCTGGGCTTCTGCTCAGGGGTGAATTTTGGCTGAGGAGGCCAGGCTCTGTCCAGATTTGAATCCACTGCTATTCCAATGACTTCAGAGGGTTTATGGGATGTAAATAAGTAAAGAGCTAGGCTTTGTCTCTTGTGGTATCACAAATGCAGAGCAGCCTCTTCAGTAAAAATGGTGGGTTGGTTTCCAGGCCATGATGAGTGTGTATCTCCTTTAGTCAAGCACATATGGTCTCTTCATGAATTCAGTATAGTCAGGAATGCTCCCCCCTCCCTATTTCCCTTTGTGCATATACAGCTGGGATTGATCTCAGGGAGATTGGGAACAGCAGTAAGTGAATCCAGCTACAACACACAATGTATTTGTGTGTGTGTGTGTGTGTATACACACACACATACATATACATATACATATATATATTCAATGTATGTTTATCAGGCCAAATAAAAGAATGAAAAAGGTTGTGTCAGCCTAAATACTGAAACCAAATTTTATTTTTTGAAAGTGACATTACACACATCTTGCAAATGTACATTTAGATGCAAAAACAATGAGTAATGAATATTGAGAGCAAAGTGACAAAGTAGACAGGTCCTCTGCTGCATGGCATTGCACCATGGGAATTTTCAGAGCTGGGGAGATGATCACAGTAGTAAAACAGTTCACAACGCCTCACAAAAGTGGATTTTTGCTTTAGAAAGCCATGTCCTCTAACAAAAGGAAATACTACTATGAGAGAAGAGGCACAAGGGAGAGAGATGTGGATCTAGGTAAGTTTCGGTTTTTGCTTCAGGTAAGTTTGTTTCCTTTGTTCCTTACAAGATCCATCTTTCTGAGTGATGCTGTAGTTCAAAGCCTTTGAATTTTTTCTGTCTTCTGTTGCAAATAGAGCCAATGTTACCAAATAGCAAGCCCTAGAGCCTGAAAACAGAGTCTGGGGATATGTAGGAGTTGTTTTCCAGAGGTATGTTCATCCTCCCACACCCTACTGTCCATTCAGTAAAATCAAAGAGCATATATTCAAACTCCGCAAATAAAGATCCAGGGGGCTATTTTCCTTAAGAGAAGCCCTGGATTGGGAAAAATGATCTTCAAATACATCCCATGCCTAACACTTCAGTTGCCATGGATAAATGAGATCACATTGTTTAGCAATGATGAGATCCTGTGACTAGTTAACTAGTTGTGTAATTTGATCAGAGGCAATATAGAACTGATCTCTATCTGTTTTATTGTAGAGTTTAGTGTCAAATCAAAAGTAACAAAGGCTTTGTTCTGTAAGATACCTACCATAAACTGAAAAGAATCTGTTGAGAACTGCTTTTCAAACTTTGCGTATCATTTTATTTATGTCCAAATCTATAACTTACAACCACGAGAGAATGAGGGACAGAGAGAGAGAGAGACAGAAACAGAGAGAATCTTTTCAGCAGTAAAGGAAGATTAAGAAATGAGATGCACAATACCATGCATTTACTTTCAAAAGCTTGTTCACTAGCAAGCTAAAGTTTCTAAAACTACAACCACTAATTTACATCTGTTCGCTAAGTAATTGCGTTCTACCTACAGCTATGGAGCAGAAGGTTTTTTTTTTTCTTTTTTTTCCCTTTAAAACGTCAATAAAAATGTCTTCTGTACAAGTTGAATGGCACAAAAGGTGGTAAAATTGCTAAATAACTCACCACAAATGGAGAATGCAGGATTAGTTCAAAACATGCATGTACTGTGTACAGGTAAGCAAGGAATCATTGGCATAAAGCTGCAATATATTACAAGATGATACAACTGAGACATTTTGGCATAACCTCTTGCCTGTTCCTATTCCTTTAAGAGAACTTCCAATTATGCAGTCCAAAAGGAAATTCAAGATATGTCCCCAAGCAGTAAGTTAACAATGGTAATGCTATTGTCTGAAGAAAAAATTCCACCCTTCCCAAAAAAGCTTGAAAAGTCAACTTAACACTGCATGTAACACTGTGGCATGGTTATGGAAAATTCTTGCCAAAATGAAATGTTAGATGGATCAATTATAGGAGAACAAAATCCTCGTTTAAATTAATAACTCTTTTTACAACATGTAATTAGTTAAATACGTCATTATTTAAACAAAGCAAAACAAAGTTTACCAGCAAATACAACTCAACCCATACCACCAACATGTCCTCCAAGGTTATGTACAAAGAGTTTAAAGTATACCAGCTAAACTTTAAACTCAGCTTCCCCACCCCCTACCCCCCGCCCACTGAATGACAATAGAAAATACATTGTGGCCTCTCGGTTATATTATATTGCAGCTTTGTTATTAATGATGCTATCATACAAAATTAATTAATGACCTAAGACGGTACTCAATGATCAGGTTCCACTTCAGCTGCACATTTCCCTTAGCACAACTTACTTCCCAATAGAATTGCAGACTAGAAAAACTCCAAGGTCCTTATGAGGAATAAAAGGCAATGCACATTCTTCAGAGAATGGTGGCATGAAGAACCTGGAGTTGACTTCAGAGTGGCTTATTGTAGCTTGTGATTATAACAGCAATTAAGAAAATAAGCAAATGCTAGTAACAGCAAAGTCATCAAGCTGCTATTCCTTTCCTGTGCTTCTAGACTATACAGTGTGATAAGATGCAGAGTGGAAGTGGAAGGTCATCCTCTCAACTTCCAAACCATGTTGCAATTTTGTAGAATAGAAGGAGATTTACTTCAACAGTTCTCCTCTTCCTCAGAGGCCTGGGGATGTTTTCTAAACGGATAATCGCAGCCATATTCTCAGTGCCATTGTGGGAAATTTGCTCAGATCCATGCAATTTAAATAAAAATGAACTAACACTAATTTACACGTCAGAATTCAGCATGTACTTACAACAACTCGTAGGGTTTCTTGCTCTTACATTCAATACTTCTGCTTCACTTTATCTATAGACACCAACTGATAAACAGTGCAATTAATTCCCTAGACATTCTTTTTCTCAAGGAGACACATTATTAGACATTACACTAAATTTCTATTGTGAAAGAAAAGAACAAAATGCGTCAAAGGTGTACTGCTTTGGAAATACAGTACTTCGGAGACGTGGCTGGAATTTTAGAAATAAGACATAGGTGTAAATTCTTCAGATGGAACCAGAAAAATCCTTCAGTGCTAGGACTGGGCTTTTGCTCTGAAGTTGCAGTCAGAATATGGTCTTCCTCCCTGTTCAGAGGGAACCTGATTCAAGGTTTCAGTTTGGTCCTTTACAGACAAAGGGGTTAGTTCTTTCTTTCGGTTCTGTACCTGGGCTTACTTGAAATCAAAGTTTCAGAGTCAGGGTTTTGTTTCATGCTCATCTCTGCCTAGTGCTGCCAGTATATCTGGGTATGACTCCATGCGTTTTGGAATGAGACAATAACTTTTGACTATTTTGACCATTTTTTGCCTAGTTTGTTATGGTTTTTAAAACTTGATAGATCTAATCTAGCAAATCAGTGCAGATTCCAATAGTCAAATTTGTTTTCACTGATTAAACTGGGGGTCTTTAAGAGGAGGCTAGACATACACCTTGCTGGGGTGGTGTGACCCCAGTGCTCTTTCCTGCCCAGGGCTGGGGGTCAGACTAGATGATCTGCTATGGTCCCTTCCGACCCAAACATCTATGAATCTCAAATACTCTAAAAACTCCCTTAAGAGAGAGAGAGAGCAACCTTGTTTCTCATATAAACCTGAAGTGGTTATTGGCTTCCAAAAGAGATGGGCCAAGCACCTTGGATAAAATCAAAACTAGTTGGGTTTACCTCAAAACTCAAAGTGAAAAACCCTAAATCTTCTTTTCTATGTTCAAAACCATTTGGCAAAACTTTCCTCTCCAAAAAAAAAAAAAAAAATCCATAAGCCATTATTCAACTTGGTTTCAAATAGGGCTGGGCATAGAAATACTAGGACAGGTAATATCTGATCCTATCTACTCTCTGAGCTCAGGTCTTCTACTATCAGACTGAGCCTTCATCTGATCAAACATGCCTTATAGCTCAGAATCTCAGGGAACTAACTGATTTTCTGAATTCCCGGCCTGATTTTCAGGTCTAAAATGCTTCAAACAGATGCTTAAATAAGTGGAACCATTTCTGCTTCTCCTTCACTAGCCATAAATTAATTCCTCTATGTATCACCTACCACTGAAGTATCACAGAAGTATACAGGGGACCACTTTCCAGCTGGTACCTATTGCATTTCCTTTGCAAATACTAAAAAAAAGATCCCATAGATAATTAGAGTGAGCACTGTTGAAATCATCACCAACTTCTCTGCTCAGATAAACAGATTGAGTTCCATTTATTTCAGTGGAGTTTCTGTTCATTTTAATCAGCTAAGAATACACTTTAGTGGTTTTCAATAGTTAAATGTTACATTATGTCCATGGGATTCTACAGTGAGGATGCAAATCTACCATCTTTAATGAACAAACTTCCTCTAAAAATCAAGAAGAATTTTGCTTGGTTGATCTGTCTTTTAGCATTCAATTCACTAATGCCGTGTCACCAATGATGCTGAAAGAATTACCCAGAAGAACATGGGGCCTTATTTGTCTATACCCTCTCTCCAGCTTTGCTTTCTAATGAATTTTTGCGGATAATTTGGATGCCCCAGTGATAAATTTTAAAATTCCTTTACATTTTTTTTTTCCTTGTCTTCTTTAACCCAAAGAACTAAAGTCACACTGACCAGTATGGACAACCAAACAGTTTAAAAGCTCTATTCCTTCTTCCCCAACACAACAAAGTGGCAGTGCCTTTTACTCAGGCAACAACCTAGACAACAGTCGTATATCAAAAGCGTCACAGAAAAGAAATCCTGCTTTATGTAGAGCAGACTAGGATACCTTGGATCATGCGACACAGCACAACACCTTACAAGTGGAGCACCAATGGGGCTACTTATAAACTACACCAAGCAAGGAAATAGGGATCAAAATCTGGCCCTACAATAACGAAACAGGTAGAATTAAAATAAGACCATAAAAAAGCAGAAGATAGGCTGGATATACAAGCTCCTGGAATAGGCCGATTGCAAGAATCCATGGGCGAGGTCCCCTGCACTGCCTTATTCCTTGATTAACTCCTGTAAAATCAGCAGCTCTCTTTATACAGTCAGAAGCACTGTTCAGTCTGAGTGTGGCAGCATGGCTCACGTCCTGATGAAAGGGGATGAAGTATTCTGAATTATTTGTAGAGTCGCGTTAGTGGTCAGTAACTCCACAAACAAGATCAAGAGCAGGTCCAAACCATCAGTGGCTCTGCCAGCACAGCTCAACAAGATAATACAACCAGAAGCTATAGTAGCTTCCCTCTGCTTCAAGTGGGCTGCTCTGCCTGTGTTTTCAGCTGTGCTCTTCGGGGAGGGCCCGGAGAATGTGAGAGGCTCTCATTATTTTTTGTCCGTGTGTGTGTGTCTTGTGATTTCCCAAAGCACGAAGCCTGTCTTCTCAGGAACCAGGCCCTGGTGATACATGCCTATTTCTAGTCCTAGGCAGAGGGATAAAAATCACACGGAACAAAACCAGAGGCGGGGGCTGTCACTTGACAAAAGGCCATGTCTTCCCCCCCTACTCTTTTGAGTGTGACACAGACTTTTATGTGCTGGCAGGAAAAAGGGACAAAGGGACAAGAGGAGGAATTTCAACTCAAATCTTTTT
Organism: Crocodylus porosus; assembly: GCF_001723895.1. Classification (NCBI taxonomy): domain Eukaryota; kingdom Metazoa; phylum Chordata; order Crocodylia; family Crocodylidae; genus Crocodylus; species Crocodylus porosus. The sequence goes on along the minus strand of NW_017728924.1, from coordinate 15,637,575 downwards.
GCCCACAGCCAAGTATGACTTTATTTTTGTGACTGGGAGGGGGACACAAATTATCACCGCAAGCTAGCTCTAGCCAACTTGGGCACTGGTGGAAAACACACAGCCACGCTGCCCCTGCTGCTTTTCAGCCCAGAGCCAAGCAGTAGCTCCTCCCTTGTCCATAATGTTTCCGTTTGTTCATTACCCTTGGTTTCTCTGATCCTTTTATTTACTATTTCTGCATGTGTCAGACTGGGACACTTCCACCTCCCTGCCTCTCACTCTCCTTCCAAACAGATTTTATACTATTAGGACCTTCAAGCATTTTGCTGTCGCTCATTAAGGACCTCCTAATAAATGCTCTCTACTACTCTTCTTGGAACAAGTCTCCTTTCTTTGTTTCCAGTCCCAATGGGAAAGAAAAATGCCAACTTTCTTTGTCAGTTGATGAGCTCTCATTGCTGGAGTTGCCAGTTCCCACACTGGATCAAACCAAGAGTTCATCTAGCTCAATATCTTGTTTCCAACTGTGGCAAGTAGTGGATACTTCAGAAGAGAAGTGAAAGAAATAGGGCATGTGTGTATAGAACCAGCCCCTGTAACCTCCCAGTTACCAGCAATTATAGGTTTGGGGATGCCTTAAGCCTGCGGTTGTATTCCTGATTGTGGTGTTTAATAGCACGTGAAGGACCTATCCTTCATCAATGCCTGTCATTTCTTTTTGACCCTGGTAATACTATTGGCCCCACCACATCCTGTGCAATGAATGCTGCATATCAGTTATGTGCTGTGTTTTTCTGTTTGAGTGAGGTCTGCCACCCAATAATTTCATTAGGCACATCCTAGTTCCTGTTTTATGAGACATCTTATGAGGCACAGAAATAGCAGTTCTTGATTCATTTTTTCCAGACTTTGCAATTTTATCGACCTTGGCCATCTCTCCTCTCTTCCCTTTAGGCATCCTCTGGCTGCAGTTGTTGCGTGCACGCTGGCAGAACCAGAGGAACTTTAAAGTGGGTTTCAGAATCTTGAATTCTAGTTCACTGGGTGCAGAGATCAGGAGCAGAAACGTGTTGGCTTTACTAAATACATTAGCACAGAAAGCAGAAAGACAATTGTTCCCCATGAAGGGATATATCTGCAAACCAATCCAGAAAAAGATCAGCTGAACAACAGGTCCCCTGGCTTCTGGGATGTAAGGCCGCTGGAATCCTTAGAGTTAGAGAGATGCAGCTGGTTCAGTGCTTACAAATATAGGGCCCAACTTTGGGCTAGTAGCACCAGAAGCCCCAAACAGGCATATACGTACTTTGCAAAAAGAGGGGTTTAGCAGGAGATAGTATACTGGCCAGAAGCAATAGCTCCACACAGCCCAGAAGCACGAACAGTTTGGGGACTGGATGAGAGTGCAGGGGCCTGTTTCTGGGCCTCAATAACTCACCTCAAACCAGGCTTGTCAGCTGTGTATATTACTAGAGCTACTGGATTTCAGGTCAAGAAAAAAAGGGAGGGGAGGAAACAACACTCAACAATAGGATCCGTTACTGTAGAAGTCAGAACACTTGGACTCCTAATACACAGCCCACTAGGAAACCTTACTAGCCTCATCTCATTCCTGAGACACCACTGACCAGGACTTCTCAAAGCCACGGGCATGGTGTGAGACGGCATCAGTGTCACCACTCAGAATGAACCTGTGATAAACGATACCATCATTTTCCCAGTATGTTAATGGAGAATCAGCTGGATAAATATGAGACTGAATAATAATCTCAGCAGGCTAGATATTCAGGGAGTCTGCCCCATCTGCCAGTTTATATTCAGGCCTAATTGGACTTTTCAGTATTACTATGTATTTCTGAAGCCCAAAGAGGGGAGATGTATTGGAAGGCACTCTTAAGGGCTAAGTACAGACGGTCAAAAAACCAGAGGCTAAATTGATTCAGTCTTCTCAGATTAGTTTACGCTGCATAGATTGAACTGATAAGCAAGTGAACAGACACTCACTTTTGATATTGGAAATGCAGCCACATGCCTAAAGTGGCCCAGGCCAGAAGCTGGGGGGCATCAGAGTATGCCCCCCTGCTTGGTTGGAGCAGACAGCTTGGGTCAAGGCTAACCTGCTCATCTGCAGGGGAGGGGGGAGGTGTTGCAGGAGAGGTGCAAAGTATCTTGGGATGCTGGGGGACTGTGAGTTAACTTGAATCTGGAGGGGACCTGTGACAGAAGTTTAATAAACCAATTTAACCTAAATCAGTTAAGTCTGATACTATATCTATCCAAGGGTATCTTAAACTGGTTTTGGCCATTTTGAAAGCAGTTTATGTGCACTGAAATTCTGTCATGTTACAGATTTGAACACGTTTGTGCACATTTATACCAGTTCATGTGTAATTTCTGTACCTAGCCACGGAGGTGACAGTTTTAAATTCATGTATCATTTCTATGTTATCGCTAATAAAGCTATTACCTTATTGCAAACACACATGCCTCTTTGAACTGGACCACTCAACCTAGAGGTGAGGAGTTCTGCCTTGTATTCGCAAACTCTTTAAACCATCCTAATCCAAATGACCAAGTAGAACCTGGAAACCAGCTTACTCTGCTTTGATACTGGATCAGCAAAGTAACATTAATACTTGACAGCATGTCTGTAAAATCACCGATAAAGACAATAAACTATTTTCTTTCATCTCAGCTACATGTAAATATTTATGCACAGTATAATCATTTGTACATGAGAATCTCCATGCACAGTTTCAGATTTCTCTGCTTGGAACAAGGCAGAAGGTCTTCTTTCTACCTATCTTTGTATCCATTTTGCTTCTTTATTTCCTAAGAATTCATCTTGCTTCTATGGAAATTAATGGAAATTTTCCCCATTGACTCAACAGGTGAAAGACAGAGATTTATTAAACATCCTACTGTGCTCCCAATCAAATGACAAAACTTGCTGACAATACACGGAATAGGATCGCATCTTCAGGGCTATACTGTGCCCATAGTGACTTCCACTGATGCCTGTCAATGGAGTTGCACCTCAGCAAGGATACAGTATGGCCCCCAAACAGCAATCCCAGAACATAATGAAACAGTGCAGTCAAAGACATTCTGAAGCAAGCACCAAGACATCAGAAAAAGGTCTCATAGTTTTCTAATCTTAAAGGAAAACATATTTTTGTACCACCTTTACTTATTCAAAATGACTTGTGATATTGTTTGGTTGTGTGCCAGTATCTTTTTAGTTCCTCTACCTCTTATGTTCATTCAAAATTAGGGTTTATGGAAAACATTTGAGAAAGGTTAAATGACAGCTGGCCCATATGTGAATAATGGAAAAGGTGAAAGAAATGCAGTCCCTGTTTTCTAGGCAAAACTAGCTTTTCCTGATAGCTGAGAAAGTAATTCAAAGAGAGTTCCTAGCACCTGGAAAGACCATGTGTTAATTTGCCGAGGTTAAGAACAGAGAGCATTTTAGGACAAAAGGAAGCCTTACATCTCATCACAAAACCATACCAAATTACAACTGAATCACTAATCTCTCTTAAGTCTACTACAGGGGCTCCATAGATGTCTATTAGAGACAAGATTTGTAGAGCTGTTTTAGCTACACATGTTATAGCAGAAGATGATCTGGCTCATAAATCTTAGGATTTAGATATTCAAAAAAATAAAAATTCAGAAGGATCGGTCATTAAATGTTATACTCTATGGCCCTGATCTTCTACAGAAAAAACTGCCATTGCAATGGAGGCTTGGTTCCTTTATGGCTTGAGAACTGCTCTAATTCCTCCTTAATTTGGATATGCCTCATCCATAATATGCAAGCACCATGAAATGTACCAGGCATAGTAGAAATAAAGGAATGAAGTCATATCTCACAAATAGACCTCTAAAAAGCCTTAAGTTTCCACCAGTGCTGTTTTTAAATGCTGTATTGTTTTAAAACTCTGTAGTGCTTCAATTAGTCTCTGAAAACACATAGAGAACCTCATGGGGGAAATTAGACAGCTCTTTTACAGCAGAATTAATATGGCAAATCCTCAGATCCTGCAGTTTCATGTACTTAGAAGAAGAAGAAGAAAAAAAAGTATAAACTTTGGAGGATACAGAAGTATTGCTTTAGTTTGCTCCTAGAACTCATCTAGACGGTTTTCAAGGCAGAACTCAAACCCAGACTTAAGTCCTGCAGAAGTCAGCGGGAATTAAACACACGCTTAGATGTTTTCCTGAACCAGGCCCATTCTGATGACTATAATATTCTGCCTGCAATTCATTTCTTTTTGTCCTGTCTGTTTTCAGGATCCGGTGAAGCCAAAGATACCTCGCACAGTATGTACGCTATTCTACATGCATTTCTGTACAAGTACTCATGCAACAGCAGCATTACGACAGACTAACAATGTGTTACATCTGAAATGCTCACAGACTTCTACCTACAGTCCAGGTATCTCTACCTGGAAAATTGCTTCTAAAACATGGGAGTTTGAACTCTTACCCTGTTTTACTTGTGGCTTTTGCTGGTTTGAATGGCTATTTTTTCCCTCTGAAGAACGTGGTTTCTTTGCTTAGGCCTCTCCAAATTCCCTTGCTGATGCATCATATGGTCAGAAATGATCATCAAGCTCAGCCCTTGCTCCTGAGCAGTCCTTGTGACAGTGACACCCCTTCTATAAGTAAGAGTTTGCAAGTTCTGTGATGTGTCGCTTTGAAGAACAATCCAGGAAGAGTGCTGGGAACATTTCTTTAGAAAGGTCCCGTAGGAGGAGCTCTTCTCATTATCTAAATGGTAGGTGCAGATGCAAAGGTAACTATCTACCTCTGTATCTGTGTTACCCAGATTGTTCCAGCTTTGTCTCAGGCAAGCTGACCTGAATGGATATTGGAGAACAGAAATGTCATTTCCCAGTAGATTTTTAAACACTGTGGACTACTGCTGTTCGTTACATGCCTCAGACCTCTTACAGATACGACAGCCTGGATGTGCAGGCTATTGATAAGTTGTTCTGCAGTTAAGGAAGCCCTTAAAATTAATGCTGTAGCTGGTCTCTTGCTTCCTAGATTGACAGGGACTAGGAGACGGGCAGCAAGGCACTTTGGACCATGGATACAGAAGGAGCACCTTGCATCACTCAGGTAACATGTCCCCTGTCTAATTAACAATTGTCATTGGCACTCAGTTCCTGGTTAGTCAACTTGAGCAAGTAAGATGGTGGCTACTGTTCAGAGCAGGATCTCTAGACGGGCTGAAAGTGAAAGACTGATGGGGATCCTCAAGATCCCCCGAACAAGGAAATGGAGGAGAAGGGGAAAGGATGGTCATGTTTTTGTTGTGTCAAAGGCAAACGTGTCTTCTCATTGTTGAAAGAAAGGCCCTAGATTTAATAGTATACTTTGCAGAAACAAATCACAGTCTATGCTATCCTTCTACTTAAAAAGCCATATTTTCAAGAATGGTCTCTAATTTAGTACCCATGTGAATATACACCCCAAAAACCTTTGTCCACAAACAACTACTCCTTGCCGTTATTCAGCATCAGAGAATCTGAAAGCACTTTTCTAACTTCAGTGAATATGTGGCCTCACAAACCTCCCGTGAGGTAGAGCAGTGTTATTATCCTCCTGGTACAGACAGCTATAGAGGCACAGAAAAATGGAGACCTGCTCCAGTTCATACACAAAATCTAGCTGAGTATTGAACTTTGGATTCCTGACTGCCACAACTGTGCTTTGTCTCCACGGCCATCTTTCTTTAATACAGAGCTTTCCCTATGAGGGAATGTGAATCTTCACCTCTCTAAACTGCATTCAGGTGTCTTGATGCAGTAGTTCAAATATCCAACTCTCAGTCATGTGGCCAGGGAGTTACACATCTAAATTCAGCTGTTTGTAGGCGCACAAATCATTTTGTGGGAAAAACCCTAGGAACCAATGTTTGCACCTAAGACTACTGGGTGAAAATTTGGTATAAAATAACTCCAATCCCTTGGTAATCCAAATCATCATCTTTTGGATCATCTCAGCTGCAGCTTGCTTTTATATATTGTATGTATCGTTATGTGAATTAAAAAAAACCAAAAACGCAGCCTGTACAGAGTGTTAATAGTAGCAATGCAAACTAACAAAATACAAAGTGGCTTCTGAAAGGAATGAAACCAAATCATCTTCTAGCTAAGCATTCATGTGGCTTCAAACACCACGACTCCGTAATTCATTCTACTCAAAGGGATTGAAAAGAAATACGGAAATCTGCATATGTGCTGAAAGAATGTAAAAGAGAGCAACACAAAACGCTTGTTTGCAAGGACTTCATTCGGGTCCGGTTCTGTAGTAGTCAGTCTCACTGAAAGCTTATTCCGTAAGAAACAGAGGCAATACCAACTAGCCTAAACCACTACAGTCTAGGCATAGTAAAAACCACCAGTTCTGTGGAATACAGCGATGAGTCCCGTAGGATTCATTACTGATTAATAAAAGTGATGACTTTCAGTAAATCCCCTAAGAGTTTTTTCTTTTCTGCTAGAAGAGTTTCTTTGAACACCTCAAAGTTCCATCTGTGATATAAGCAGAGCATCTGGCCATAGTTAGGAGTATTGAAATGTAAAGAAAAACCTTAAAAATGCTAGCTTAAACATTACAAAAACTATCAAAACATTCATTATTTCAAATCAACTTCCTTTTTTCCTTCAAGTGCCTGTTTGGCAGTGACAACAAGATTTCTAAACTAAGTTGTTATTATTACTAGTTTGCAGTAGTTGTTTTTTTGTCATTTTTTTCCTTAACGTGTTTTTTAAACAAAAGAAAATTACCAGCTTTTATAAAAAAGAAGGAGCTTGAATACTTACTCCTAAAACACAGATACAAGTTCTTTTCTTATAAAAAGTGTATTGATTTCTTGCTATAAAAAGCGACCTAGAGGTGTCAGACCTGAAAACAAATTCTCACAGTGTTTTCAGCGTTGGATGTTTACAAGGCATTAAGATTATAAGCAGAGATAGAGAGATACCATGCCGTAGATATAATAACTTATTATCAGCCAGCATTATCTTTGGGTTTTACGATAAATCTGGTTCATGCCAGACACTTAGCTGACATATATATCTTAGCTTACTTATTAGAAATGTCCCGATATATAAATGTATGATGTCATCATTGTGCTATACAAACTTTGCTCACTGTCTTAGGCAGCATTTCTGAAACCGGTCCAATATTCTTTGTTCCACATTCTGGTGGCATCCTAAGCCTCTTATGGTAATAAGCCATTTCCTTTCCTGCTATTCAGCAATGGAAAATGACAATAGAGAGTACGCATGTGTGAAAATCAGACACAAAATGAGACGCAGATCTGCAGTCACAGAGCTGCTACTATTCATCAGCATTGTGAGAAGGTAGAAAGGGACATTTGTTTTCTTTTAGCGTTAGAATAATCAACAGGATTCACTTCTGTAGAACTAGTAGGGAGCCATCAATGTCTCTACAGCCAATCATAAATTCATGCAGTTAGAGCAGAAGAAGAACTAATACAAGAGAAGGGGAAATCATTGGCATGGTAGCCTGAGATTGCTGGCAATGCCCCTTATGCACCCCTGTAAAGTTATCCAGCAGAATGGTATCACTCTATCCCTATAAGTTGATAAGTGTTGATTTGTGGCACAGAAGATAAATCACAGAAAAAAAAAATTACATAGAATTGTGTGTCCTTTGATTGATTTGAAAGCACCCAGTCACCTATCTGCTTCATTTGGCAGAAGTACTGTACTGTATTTTTAACAGAGCTTGTAGCACGGACAGTTGGCATTGTGTTCCTTTACATGGAATCCCCAAGAGAATCAGAGTCGTCCAAAGACAGAGGCAGGTACAAGTCCTGTAAGAGGAAAGGACAAAATGTTAATCCCCACACTCAGGTTCCAGCAACAAGGAGACAGCTCCCTGATTCGGTTCACTGGAGGGCCTAGGAACAGGGTGGAAGTCTCCTTGATGGGAGACTGAATAGACAAGCCAATTGTCGGAATCAGTCATGATTTGAAACAAAAGCATTTGCACAGTGGGGAAGGGGCGGGTGGGGAGGTCTCAGTAAAAAAAAAGGCAGACTGATATTCAGTGACAATCAGAGAGAAAAACCTTTCAGCCACTTCACAGTCAGGGTCTATCTATTTAACACTGTGCATGAATGCAGAGGAGCTTTTGTTAAACGGGTCAGTTTATTTTAGGTCCACAGTAAAGAGTCTTATCCCTATCTGACAGCTGTGCCTTGGCCACTTCTCTAGCACGGCTCTCTCTAGGAGGTTGACAAGAACCTGAGGTGTTCCATGATATGGCCCATGTTTTACATCATCGCAGCTCTTTATGAACCACAGGTTTAGAAATGAGTCCAGGCGGCAACATTTGGATCTGGCTCCAGGTCTAAACTTATCCAGTAGGGCTGTGCAAAACTTCCAGTAGCCCTGACTCAATTTGGCAGAGATTTGGCCCAATTCGGTGGTCGAATCTTTGAATCCAAATCGAATCAGAGGACCCTTTAATCTCTCCAGATTGAATCGGAACCCTCTGAATTGATTCGGAGAGATTCGGAGATTCGGACAGACCCAGCTTTAACTGTTTTTTCTACATACCTCAAGGTAGCAGGCAGCTCGTGAATGCTGCGGCATATGGCGTGTCCCACAGAAGTGCAGGGGACTCCCCAGCACACTTGGCAGCAGATCTGGAAGTGGACCAGAACCATTTCCAATCCACTTTTGGGTCCACTGGAGAGCGCGCTGGGGGGGCCCCCTGCACCCTATACGGCTCAGTGACTGGTGCCTTCTGGGCTGGGGGGAGGCACCCAGGGTCCCCCTGTGGCTGATCGCTGAGCTGGGGGGGTGTCCCCAGCAGACCCAGAAGTGGGCCAGAAGTACTTCTAGTCCACTTCCGGGTTTGCCGCCGAGCAAATGGGGGGGCCCCCTGTGCTTCTGTGGGATGCTCCATTCACCCCAGCATCGCAGCAATCACAAACCATGCTTGGTACCTCGAGGTATGTAGAAAAAAACATTTAAAGCTGCGTCTATGGCGGAATCGCTGGTTCTCTGAATCAGCATTGAATCTTCAGATTCAGATTTGGCTGAATTGAATTGGGGACAGGGATCTGAATCAACAAAACAAATCACTGTCCCCGATTTGGGCCAAATCTGAATTGAACAGAGCCCGTTTCGCACACCCCTATTATCCAGCATTCTTCTAAATAACAATTTATGTATTCAAACCATCCCTGGGAATGTCAGAGCCCTCCTTCTTCCTTACTGAACCCAGTGTTATGTACAGAAAAGGGATATAACACACCAAAACATGAACAAACTGAAAGAATCAGCTCAAAACAATGAGCAGGCAGGGAATTCTCACTAGAATATATACAGTGAACGGTGTCTTCAGCTTTAATTCTTTAAACTTCAGGAAAAGACAAAAGATTTTACTTTATCAAACACTAGAAATAGCTTCTGGGAAGAAAACAATGATGCAAGAATCTTCAAGTAACCTAACATGTTACACCCGTGTCTGCTGATTGGCTTAAATCCATAGAGGAGCCAATAACTGATCATCCACCCTCAGGGATCACCAGCAACTGTACATTTTTCGTAGGAATTCAGTGGAATGGCCATGAGTCGGCCAGCTAGTGAACACAGATGAACTATTACACATGGCGAATTTATAATTTTAGTTAAAAGCATGCAGAAAATATTCCCATCCCCCAAATACCAATAAACTCGACAGTATTTGAAAAGTATTTTCAGATCCTTAATTACTGAAGTATGAAGGAGAACTTACTTTGATAAGTAAGATCCCTAAATATATGTAAGCAACTACTGGATGCAGACTGTGGGTGAGATTCTGTTCTGAATACACCGGTATAACTCTGGAGTAATTCTAAGAAAGTAAGTGTTATTCCCCCTGAGCAGCTGAGATCAGAAAACAAACTTGAGGGAAACGTTGCTGAGGCAAGTGTAGGTTGAGCCATGGTTTTGCTAAATAAGGCAAACAAAACGTGGAGGCTGCACAACTATAGGGGTATGTCCTGACAAGCACGCATGTGCAGGGGTGCACATTTCATGCAGGACAAATAACAGTGGCACTGCTATTTGTTCCCAGGCACATCCCAGGTGGGGTAGGGGAGGCTGGGGGCAGCACCTGTGCTGGCCCCAGCAGCCTTACCTGGGGTCCTGGAGACCTCCCAGGGCAGCGCAGTGCTGAGCCAGCTGCTCAGAGCCTGGCCAGCAGCCAGAGAATGGCTCTGGCTGGCCAGGTCCAGTTTCTGGTGGTGCTTGCTGCTGCCATGTGCGGTACATAGGAATTTTTTTTTTTTACACCAGAATCTCCTGGTGTCAAAAACTCCCACTGCACTGCAAATTAGCAGCATGGCAAATGGGTACGTGTGTGCCACGTGCAGTTTGCACTGCCTCAAGTGGATTTGAGGTACCACAAACTACATGTGTGCGCTTGTTGGGATGTGCCTTAAGAGTCTTCAGAGAGCTCAGAGCAACTTCTCAGCTGGTATAAATTGTCACAGCTTCATTGAAGGACTGGAAAAGGGCCAATGTGCTCCCCATTTACAAGAAGGGGAGAAAGGAGGACCCGGGGAACTACAGGCCAGTTAGTCTCACCTCGGTCCTTGGGAAGACCTATGAGAAAATTTTCAAGGAGCAGACCTGTGGGGGCCCAGCATGGGAGATAATGCTCAGAGGCAACCAACACAGGTTCATTGTGGGCAGATCCTGCCTGACCAACCTTGTTTCCTTTTACAACCAGGTCACCAAGTCCTTGGATGCAGGTGTTGAGGTAGATGTCGTCTACCTGGACTTCAAGGAGGCCTTTGACACTTTATCACCCCATTCTCATAAAAAAACTAGGTGACTGTGGCATTGATGCCTACACAGCCAGGTGGGTGGCAAATTGGCTAGATGGTCACACCTGGACACTGGTGGTGGACAGGTCGTTTTTGACCTGGAGGGACGTGGGCAGTGGAGTTCCCCAGGGCTTGTTCCGGGGGCCTGTGCTATTCAACATCTTTATCAGCGACTTGGAGGTTGGCATGGAAAGCACGCTGTCCAAATTCGCTGATGACACAAAGATGTGGGGGGAAGTGGGTACACTGGAGGGGAGGGACAGAATCCAGGTAGATCTAGACAGGTTACAGAGGTGGGCAGATGAGAATAGGATGAAAATCAACACAGACAAGTGCAGGGTGCTGCATCTAGGGAGAAGGAACCAGCAACACACCTATAAGCTGGGGAACTCCCTTCTTGTCAACACAGCGGCTGAAAGGGATCTTGGAGTCATTGTTGACTCCAGGATGAACATGAGCGCCAATGCGAGGAAGCTAACCGCACCTTGTTGTGCATCTACAGATGCATCACAAGCAGGTCCAGAGAGGTGATCCTTCCCCTCTATGCGGCATTGGTCAGGCCACAGTTGGAGTACTGTGTCCAGTTTTGGGTGCTGCAGTTCAAGAAGGATGCAGCTAACCTTGAGAGGATCCAGAGGAGGGCCACTCACCTGGTCAGGGGGCTGCAGGCCAGGCCCTATGAAGATAGACTAAAGGGCCTGAATCTATTCAGCTTCCACAAGAGAAGACTGAGAAGGGATCTGGTGGCCATCTATAAACTCACCAGAGGGGCCCAGCAGAAAATAGGTGAGGCTCTGTTCCCCCAGGCACCACCAGGGATAACAAGGAATAATGGCCACAAATTGATTGAGAGCAGGTTCAGGCTTGATATTGGGAGGCATTACATTATGGTTAGGGCTGCCAGGCTCTGGAATAGGTTCCCAAGGGAGGTGGTGCTCTCCCCTATCTTGGGGGTCTTCAAGAGGAGGTTGGATAGATATCTGGCTGGGGTATTACAATCCCAGCACTCATTCCTGTCCAGGGCAGAGGGTCAGACTTGATGATCTGTTCAGGTCCCTTCCGACCTTAGAAACTATGAAGCTATCTGCCCACCTAAATCAGGTGTTTGATAGTCATTTAACCCTCCTTCTGGGGGACTGTGGTGTAGACATGCTTCATAATGGCTGAGACAGGTCAATTGAAATCAAAAGGCATTTAAACACATGCTCCGGGAGGCATGGGGGGGGGGCGTGCTTTAATTATTGCAGCTACAAAAGCTGCGCTAATTAAAAGCACCCAGAGTGTCACATGTATTAGAGTGCTTTAAACTAAAGCTTGTTGAACCAGCTTTAGTTTGAAGTGCCCCACCACCACTTTTCAGCATGGGGACATGGATACACATGATGCTGGAGGCTGCTGGAGAGCATTAATTTCCATGCTCCAGCAGACTTGATTAATCAAGTCTGAAATTATGGCGTGTTGGAGCAGGCTCCCTACATGTGTATGGGATGTGCCCAAAGGGACTATTCAAAATGAGTGAGGCTTGCATGAGGTCTCATAATAAGCAAAGTGTAATAGTAAACCTTGGCACCCTAATGGTCTTTTTTATTCTCAGGACTTATTTTTATCTGGTATCACTGAATGCTGCTTCTGGTTGACAGAGATGCTCTGTTTGTTAAATGAAAGCATATGATTTCCAAGGCAGGGTAAGATACCTTAAGTGAAACAATTATTGATTTATTGGCTCTCAGTTTTTAGAAATGGTGCCACATAAATCTGAGGAACGCAATCAGTTGAAGGAAGAGACTCCTAGTGGAAATATAAGTTGCAGTGCAATTAGATTTTTCCCTTACTGCATCAAAGATCATTTGCAACATTATTTGTCTTGCTAGTGACTACCTCTGTAACACTGTAACACACTGAAGCATAAGACTGTGTTTCAGCCATGAAGGGACACTAAGGTGGCCCGAAGAATGTCTATAATTTATTTTCTTTGTTTAGAGACACCTGTTTTCAGGAAAAAAAGAAGTAGGAAAATCCTTTAACTCGGATGCTTTCAAAAATATATTGTAGTCATTTGACCAAGTGACTGCCTAATTCTAGCAGTTTTTCTAGCACCACGAAGACGAGAGATTCTAAGAAAACCACCTGATTGTGCGCTGCAGAGAATGAGGTCATGAAGAGCTCTGATTGGCTGAAATCTTGACCATGCTGAAGTCAATAGCAAAACACCCATTGATTTTGATGGGCCAGGATTTCAGCCATTATATTTATATTAAAGATATGTTTAACACTGAATGAAATCCTCTTGAAGAACAACTTAGTCTGTAGGACAGTTAGCTCAGAAAAGGCATCAGAGGAAGCCAGTGGGAAGGGTGGCTGTGCAGCAGAACAAATCACTATTGCACTGTTTTCTTAGAGATGGTCCCCTGAAGAAAAGGTCCACTTGCGGTCATAGATGAAAAGCACGTAAGTTCATAGACCCCTTGCTACCTTTCAGAGAGCTTGGTAAGTTAGAGAACATAACCAGGAAAAGCAGCCAATGTCAATTATCATACCAGCACAAGAAAATAATTACCTGGTAATTTATTTCCCATAAAATAGAACGAGTTAAAGTTGATATTCTAATACTTTTGAGGATAATGTTAAAATCAATCCTTATAAGTTCACTAATATCCAGATTTATTTCCTTGTTTAACAGGCCAGAATGGTGTGCTGTGCACCTATCAAACTAGAAATATTAGATGACTGTATATAATGAATGAGCCCATCACTAGACCAAAAAACTCTTACAAAGGCTGACCCATGTTGAGGGCACAGCCATCTGCACTGATCTAAACTAGGGATGTACAACATAGATTACTATCTATGCCTCTAAAATGGACACCTAATTACTATATTAGGTGTAACGAAAATTCTTAACGACAGGGCAATTCTCTGCCAGTTTAACCAACAATGTGACCCGGAGTTAAGCCATTTCTTTATATGTCCAGGTACAAAGAGAACTAGATTTAGTAAGGTATAAGAAACGTAATACCTTGTGCTTACGGAGGCTCCCTGGACTGGTTGGCGTGGAGATCGGAGACTGCTTGGATTTGGGTGTAGAGAGCTGACTGCTTGATGTACCATTTGCTGTCACAAAAGAAAACAGAATCCAGCAATGAATTTACAAGCAAAATCACCAGACAGATTATGTCTCGCTTTCCCAGAGACAGAAACCATCCAGACAGTCAACATCAAAATGTTCCAGCTTATTTCATCATTTATCCAGAAAAAAAATAATCAAAAGAACAAAATAATTATTCACCAGGCTTAATGTTTCAGCCATTTCAAATACTGGGCATTACCATAAGAGAGGCGAAATATTTGATTTTACAAACAATTACAGGTATGAATCTGTTTAAGAATCCATTACAAAATAAACATTTCAGGGCTTCAAGTGCCCTTAGACAATTTAAATCATCCAATCCTTACTACTGTTAAAGAAAATCAAAGTCTTTAAATAGTTTAGATCCTTAAATGTGACAAATTATCTTCTGAGTTGATATATTAGCTTGGACTGTGCTGAGTGCTGATGCTCTTTGAGGTACTAGTCATTGTAAAGGTAATGGGCAAGGAAGTAGCTGAGGCCATTTCACCACTGCCCTGTGGAGCTGGCAAGGAGTGAAAATTCCCTCCTCTTAAAGGCAGTGAATGTACAGGGCAGCTCTGCTTTTCATCTGTGCTTCAAAGCTACAAATTGGCCTTCTGGGTTCTTTTAACCATAAAAAAATAATTCAACTTTCTTAATAATTTAAACTATGGTTCATTTAAACCAAACCTCTGAACAAAATGGTCACATAGCCTATTAGCAGCTGGATTTTAATCAAAGTGAAGTAGCCCAGACCTAAGTGAAGTAGCCCAGACCTATGCCAGAGACAGTTGCAATGGACAGATCTATTGGGCTAAAAAAAAAAAAGAAAACAGCAAATTACAGGAAAAACCAAACAGAAATGCATTAAGGGAAAAGTAAACTCTTGCTGTCACTGATGCTCTTGAAAATGCGTAACAGCGCATGTTACCCGGTGTCACTTTAAATCTTTTATGAGGCCATGCCATGTTATGTGATCTAGGTTTGGGCTGTACTAGATCCCATATGGTGCATATTCACTCTAGACACCAGACTTCGATTCAGATCTTGCTCATGTGGCTTTTAATGGAGTAACTCCGCTCCTCTATAATGGTCTGGAATTCAGAATAAGGCTGGCTACGTCTTAGTTTGTCACCCCAGTGGGCCCTTCCCTTCCTGAAGCGGGCTAAAAGCTTTCATTACAAAAGTATAAAAATACTTTTGCCTTTCACCTCTACTGGAAGAGAGATTTCCCTAAGCTATACAAGATGTTATTTATGCAATTCAATTTCCCCAAACTAAAACATAACCATTTTAATTGTCATTTTCTTAAGTGGCAATAAACACTGTCAACTCTCTTGAGAGCTCGACTGAAATGATTCTCTTTTTAAAAAAGTGTGATATGATTTTGAAGTTTTACAGAGAAGGGGGAAAAAGTAAAGTGATGGGGCTGGGTGACTCTCTTCTTTCAGTCTGCAGCTGCCTATGCATCCACTTACTGGAAGTGCAGGTAGATGTACAATTAGGCCCATAGGATTTCTACATTCAGTCATAGTAATTGCAGGTCCAAATTGGGCATGTAATTGAACATGTATTTGAACCCCTAAATGTTTGAAGATTGGACCTATAAAATTTATTAAGCATGCTACTGGGAACAGTGACAAGGATGTGGGGAGAATGCAAGATAAGAGTTCAGATAAGCAGTGCAAAGGTACCTTAAACCGGGAATAAATGCATTTTCATGCACTTTTAGGCCACTTTACATCATCAAAACCATGCAAGAAGCTTAATGCAAATAAGAATTGGAGCCCAACGGTACTCACTGCTGTAAAGTCAACTGGAGTTTTGCTTGGTAGAAACTGGCAAGCAGTCTCCACTATGTAATAGTTAACTATGTCATAGTTCTGGGCCAGCTTAGTACAGATCGTGACCTAAATGTGCAGGTATAGAGATCATTTAACCTTAACGTGATGGTTTACTCTCATACTCCATCACTCCATGGTTATTTCAGCTATGAGCAGAACTCTAAACCACGATCAATTCCTATTCTGCCTTGTTTTTTTCTGAGTGACAACTGGCCGAAAACTCAGCAAGGCTCTCATGACTGAGCCCAGATTTTACTATCAATCTGGCCTCCTCCTGATGAATACTGCTATGCAGCACATGGCCCCAATCTAGCAAATGCGTGTCATGCTTAGCTTCAAGCCCAGACATACTCCTGTTGATTTCAGGATCAGCTTGATAATGCACCCCCTGAAGTCCACAACAAAGCTTGGACTGATTTTGGTGGTGCAGAATCAGACCATATGGGCCTCCGTGCTCTGTGGTGAGGAGCACAGTGCTTAGTAGAGGTGTGTGAAATGGGCCATATTTGATTGGGATTCGGCCTGGATTGGGGACAGTGATTTGATTCGTTGATGCGGATCACTGTTCCTGATTCGATTTGGCCAAATCTGAATCTGAAGATTTGATGCTGATTCGGAGAATCAGTGATTCAGCCAGAGACACAGCTTTAAATGTTTTTTCTACATACCTCAAGATACCAGGCACGGCTCGTGAACGCTGCGATGGTGGGGCGATGGAGCGTTCTATGGGAGCGCGGGGAGGCCCCTCGCGTGCTCAGTGGCAAAGCCAGGGTCTGTTGGGCAACGCGCTGGGGGCCACCCCCACTGTCCACCAGCCTGGCAATCAGCTGCGGGGGCACCCTGGGTGCCCCCCCAGACCCAGGAGGCACCAGTCACTGAGCCGGGGAGCCGTGGGGGGGTCTCCTGTGTGCTCCCCAGTGGACCCGGAAGTAGACAAGAAGTGCTTCTGGTCCACTTCTGGGTCTGCTGCCAAGAGTGCTGGGGAGCCCCCCATGCTCCTGTGGGATGCTCCGTCTGCCCCAGTACTGGAGTATTCACAATCCGCCTGCTACCTTGAGGTATGTAGAAAAAACATTTAAAGCTGTGTCTATACCTGAATCACTGAATCTCTCTGAATTGATTCGGAGGTTCTGATTCAATTCAGAGAGATTAAAGGGTCTCCTGATTTGATTCAGATTTGGAGGTTCGGCCACCGAATCGGGCTAAATTTCCGCCAGATCAAATCAGGAACCGAAGCTTCGCACAGCCCTAGGGCTTAGCTCCTTGCTGGGCTGAGCTATGAGCCCCTCTTTGAGAACCATTACGGGTTTTTTCTAATTGTTAAGAATGTGGCCCTTTATCTGCATTTCCATTTGTGGGACAATCCCAAGACTGTACCTCTAGTACTTCGAGCCTCCATCACTCCTTTCTCTATCCATGTCTTTATCTGTCAGTATTATCTAAAGAACAGTTTCCCTTTCATTCATTTTAAGGAGTTACTGAAATGGCCTGTTTGTGCGTACCTCCATGTTACGACTGGAAGTTCATTCTCTCTGATGTGGTTTTGTGTTTAGCCATTAAATATAATTGCAGTTTAATATCCTGTTACATTTTACCAATTAGCATTTTATAATTACAGATTAAAAAAAAATATTGAAGCCACAGAACCAACCTGTGGCAGAGAGATTCACAAGGATATGCATCTCCTATGTTTCTCATTAAAGCTGAAGGCCTGAAATACCTCTCCACTATGTGGTGAACGATCTACATTAGGTAACATTACATTGGGACACAGAAAAGCCCTCAAATACAGGTAGCAATAAAAGGACTGCATGAGCCGTGGCTGTAGGTACAAAGGGGAGAAGTTCTTGCCTCCTTCTCACTGGTGCCACTACACACAGGCCTGGCCAGTGCAGGCAATTCTTTCTTCCTGAATTTCTTAACACTGTACTCTTAAGGCCTCTGGCACACATTATGCTGAAGACATGATTAATCTGTTTGGTTGTTATCTGGCCACACATTAATTCAATTAATGGCATGATAAAACAAAGAGCAATGCAACAAATGAATAACAACTTTGTGGCTGGTTCCCATGAAGTCATTAATTGAATGTGTGGCCAGTCTGGTGCTCCCAGCCATGGCGTATGCCCCAGTGGCTAGGAGCCCCATCAGCTGGGGGCTCCCAGCCACAGGTGATGCTTTTGTGCCCCTGGATCTGGGAGCCCCGATCCCATACGTCTGTCCTCCTGCCATGCACGTGTGGCATAGCAGAAAGCACAATTGTGGGGATCCTGCAGACTCTCATCACACTGTCACTTGTATGTCTGCTAGGGACCTAAAATCCCATTTCTGCTCTAGTTTTTGCAAAGCTGTGACAGCTTGTGGATTATTCTATGGGATATGAAGTACCTGGCAAATCCCTGCTCTACCTCATTCAGATGACAAATATGAACCTCAGTGTCCCACATCCTAATGACTCCCAACTTCCAAGAGGGACTTGACAATTTCCAGTCTCTCCTGTTGAAACTCCCCTATTTGTCTAAGCCATTTAAATACTTAAGTATTCTTTGAAGTGGGCACTTGAATCTGTATTTACAGCATCTCAGGTGTGTGAGTAATCTGAGCTAGGAAGGTCTTTTCCCTGTCTCTTTCTTTAGTCACCAGTCCAAACTGGAGTTGATAAACTATTCCCGTTACAGTTCTGAAGGACTGACATTTACCAATGAAAAAAATATACGTCCAAAAACAAAAAAATCTGTCCGGTCCGCAGTCTAGAACTTTCTTTTTAAATTCAGTGCTTTCTGGTCAGGTTTGCACTGCATTCCTACATAGTCTCCATCCTAACAATCCTTTTCTTAGTCCCCCCAGTCTTGACCCCTAATCACCTATTGACCCAGTGCTTTCATTTCTAGGATGGCCTCATTTATCTTGTCTACCATCTACACTTCCTCCAAGATGCTTTTAAATTCCAGTTCTTGCTACTGTCTTTGGACCAAAATTAGAAAGGATGGCAATTACACGCTGGCACACAAGTGCAAGTCTGAGGAAGTCTAAATTGATGCAAAACCCCTTGCATTGAGGACCGGAGGGTATATGCCAGATCCACTTAGACTTAATGCACTCACTGTGATTCACCTCTACCACTGTATAACCACCTCTACAGTTACTGATACTTAGATAGGCTTGTGAAAAGAAGTCAATTTTCTTTCCATTAAAAATTTATGGCATTGAGAAATTAGTTTACTCTTAAATGGTGTTTGAAATATTGTTTTAACAGAGGATTGGGGACCCTTCCCCACCCTCATCACTTCAAGCAATTTATTACTGAAAACAGAAATTAACTTGTCAAGCATATGGGAAAAAATGGAAAATAATGCATACTGGCCATGGTATTGTAAAAGAACCCCTTCACCCCAGGAAACTGAATAGCACTTCTCTGCAGTATCAGTAATATCCTTTGCACATACATAGTAGAGCTGGTAAAATTGCTAACATTCAACCGTCAGCGTGCAAAAATACCCCCCATAATTGCTGCAAGGGAGTAAAGAAATTGCCTGATATAAAGTGACTTTTAAGTACTATTGCAGCAATATTAATATTTTATGAGTGCAGTCAAAAAAAGGGACATTTACAGATATTACAGCCAAATCAGTAATTTGACTAAATTGATATACATCATTAGGAGCATCCATTCCCTGCTTTTCAGTTGCAGAAGTAATTAGGAAATAAGGCTTAATTTTCTCTTGGCCTTACAGTCAAAATTACTATTCATGACCCAATGTCTAAAGATTTTTTCTGAACTCAAACTGAATGCAAGTGTGAAGTGTAAGGACCAGACTCTAATTGGGAAAAGGTCTTATCACGCTGCTGAATTTAACAGCGTTGTGGTGTTCTGTGGTACTTAGGACAGTTATGATCCATATAAGCAGAACTACTTGAACTTAAAATAATTTAAATATTGAGTTCATATTAAACCTTTATTATTTCTGTATGCAGGGGGTGTAATTAGCAAGGATCCTGGTTTTCTCTGATTAAAATTTTTTTTTTTTAAATTGCAAATTCTCTGATAACCACTTCCAAATCTGTGATTAAAATGCAAGGCCCCTCATTCCCCCCCCCAATCCTCCTAGTGCCCCTTGCCCCCAGCAGCCCTGTTAGAGGGGCCCCTAGCTGGCCCCATACCCCTAGCCCCCCAACAGGAGGCAGCAGCTGCTGCAGTGGAGTGGAGCCTGGCTCCCCCCACCAGCTGCCTCCTGCAGGCTTGGGTGGGGGGGGTGGCTCCCTGCTGCTGCACGCACTCCCAGGGGCCTGGGGGGACCCATGCCCCCCAGATCTGTTCAGGGTGGGGGCAGGTGCAGGCTACCTGCTCCAGGCTTGGGCTCCTACCAAGGCCTCTGCAGCTCAGCCAGTGTTCACCAGCTCTGCCCCGCCACCGGCAGTGCCTGTGGGTGCTCACCAGCTCTGCCACCACTGCTGGCACTGGAAGGCTGCAACTCTGCCAGACGGAAAATGCTCTTTGCAAAACTACAACATCCATGGGTTTCTCCATTAGAACGAGAAATCCACGTTTTCCTCCGTTTATTGGTGGGAAACAGAAAACCCAGCTCCCTGGCTATCACGGATGCCCAGGCAACTTGGCTTCTTGTGCAGATGCATTGCAACACAACCTTTAATACCATGACTATATGCCATTGTTTTCCACACAGCCCCTGCCTCATTCGACGTACAGAACCCGTCCTACTCTGGAAGGGGTTAGTGTTGTGCAATGAGCGCAGCAGAAACCTGGGAGAAGAAAAAGGAAGATCACATGGTTACGATAGTTGAAGGTGGCTCTTCAGGACCAAATTTTGTCCCTGCCTCTGCCACAGAATTCCTAGGACATGTCACTAAAATGGCACTTCTCACACGTGGCTGCAAATAGCGTGTCCTTCAGTTTCGAAGCGTCTGACGTGAGGCTCCAGGGACTGACTTACAAAAGTGCTGAGCCCTCACAGATACAGATGGAGTTAATGAGACCTGTGCTTTGAATGCACACTGGGCTATAAAATGCAAAGTAATAGAGAAAAATCCAGGTCCGGGCATTTCAAATTGGACATTTCAAAGAAGACAATCTGATACCTCACCTCAGCACTTCTAACAAAGGATAATACCATCCTAGTTTTGCTTACAGGGTACTGTGAAGACAAATACATTTGGGTTTAACAAGTGTAGTATCAAGCAGCTGACTACATAATTATGAGCAGAGGCTCTTGTTGTGGGCTCCATAGAAAATCAGAAAGAGAATGAATAATTCTGTCTTCAGAGCAGGGTTCAAATTGTATGCAATAAAGCAGCATAGGACAATACTTTGAACAGTGAAGATAAAAACAAAATGGTAAACAGCCGTTTCCTCAGTGAGCCCTGGTCATTCAGTACACTGAATGAAGCACAATTCATGAGAAAAAGTAACATCTGATGTGTAAAGACTGCAATATAATGCATTTGAGTAGGAAACTGAATTAAAGTTACCCAGAAATCCTTCATTTAGACATCTTCTAACTTTTGAATCCTTGACTTGAGTCCTTGACTTTGTGCTGGTAACTGTCTTTTAACATAGCTTTTTTTGTATATGTAATTTATAACACACAATGTAGATTGTCAGTTAGCCAGAGGATAAGTATAAGTGGGAGTAGATAACAGGCTGGTTTGAGTGCAATCCAAAAGACATCTGCTGCCTTTTCAACACATTCATTCATAATAACCCTTGGGAGCAAGTCTGCAGTCAGGACAGAGTGACGTTCTGTATCTATTTTGCTAATTGTCGCTGCCTTGTCGATATGCTTTTGTCTGTCCCAAACCTCCCATTAGAGAAGCAAGAAATTAAAGTCCAAGAAGAATCCCTCACTGTTTGATCATGGGTTCCCCAAGCCAAAGTCAATCCAAAGCCGCTAGCTGGAGAAGGTCATATTTAAATTTAAAATCAATTACCCATGGATTCTCCCGAGAATTGCTAAGGGCATGCTGACATTAATAATTTCCTGCTAGAAAAATCACAGACTTCCCCAATTGCAGAGCAAATATTTATACAACAAACCCTGAATTCTACTATCTCTGGAGGAGTGAAAAGGTCTGGCAGAATCATTTCTCCAAGCCTGAAAATAAAAAGCTCATGTGTGTTGTGATGTGGCTGCTACAGCACCTTTGATGATGCAGAATCACTCGTATGTCATGGAAAGAATGACAGTAATCTATTAAATGTTACCAAGAGATGCTACACAAGTCTTTCAAAAGGAATAAATACAAATGATAAATGACAAAAACAATACTTTCTCCTCTGTACTCCACAGCTAAAATACAGCTCTGCCAGCTCCTTCACTACCTTAAGAGCAATATATTAAGAAAGCCTATTGCCTGATTTTGATGTTATTCACATTGGCTTCATGATGGTTTAAATCCTTTGGGTCACAGCATGCATTCATCTTCCTTTCCTGTCACCTTTGCATCTCCCCTGCTCTTGAGCTGACCACGATGCATCTGAGTAATGGTCTAATTCAAAACCCTCTTGGGATTGCTCACCTTGCACGGGCAGGTAAAAATCCTTTGCAAACTTCTTTTTGCCAAACACATAATAGCTAGAGCTCACTGTCCTAGGGCCATGTCTGCTCACATCCATACTTCCTCCAACATGCTCCCCGAGTCAGGAGAGGAAGGGTCTACTGTACAACACTCATCAACCATAAGAAGGGTGTTTTGCGGGTACACTTTCATCCCTCCTTTGTACCCTGTCTATCCTGCTCCAAGCCATTTCATATCACAAAGTGGCACCAGTTAGCTTCACAGAAACATAGGGCTTCAAGGGCCCTGAGGTAGGATTAAATGTATCTGCACCATTCCTAACAGATGCATGTCTAACCTTTTCTTAGAAACGTCCAGTGATAGGGATTTAATGACATCTTTAGAAACCTGCTCCAATTTAACTATCTTTACAATTACAATTCTTCCCTACTAGTCTCCAACTTAAATCTCTTTTACTGTGAAATTAAACTGATCACTTCAGGCAATGACACAAGTGGCATGGCTGCAGAGTGCTTTAAAAGGGCCCGATCCTGTGACAACCTGAACCCTCATGTAAGGGAGCACCTTCACCAACTTCTGTCAGTGCACACCGGGAGCAGGGCTGGGCTGATGCAGTCTGTGCCCTTCTTGTCCTATCCTCAATGGAAGTGGAGAACAATTGATCACTGTCCCCTTTATAATAATCTACTATATACTTGAAGTCTGATATAATATCCAGCTTCAGTTCCTTCTGTTCCTCATAAGCTGCATTTGCTAAACCATTTCTTTCTTGTTAAAACTCTTCTGGGTTCTCTCTAATTCATCTGTGTCTGTCTGGTAGAGCAGTGTGGTTCAAATCTAGGCCCAGCAGTCCAGCTGAGGACTCACTAGTGCCCAGCAGAATAGTTATCTCCCACCATGTGTTATTGAGGGACTTTGTTGGTATGTCTCAGAGGAGGACATTTGCCTTTTTCTGCAACAGCATCACACTGTTGACCCATGTGCAGCTTGTGGTTTATGCATTGCTCCCAAGCTATAATGATCTCAATGAAATCCAAATCAGGGCCTGGGATTATAGTTAGATGGGCTTTTAGGTAAAGCCCTGAGTCATAGAGAAGTAGGGCTGCAAGGGACCTTCAGAGGTCATCTAGTCCAACTTCCTGCCTGAGGCAGGATCAGCCCTATCTAAACCATTCACCCCTAAGCAAATCATAATAAGTTATGATTCCTTCTTTGCTCCCACTTTCTCCAGGGGGAGCTAAATTGTTGAGGCATATTCTGGTGTGCAGCTCTGGAGCTTGGGGGATACATGTTTCACTCTACCCATGCCATACTTAATGGCTCTTAGAGGGAAGCAGCAGCCCCAGTGCCTGGAACAACAATCCAGGAGACCGTGTGGAGGATGGAGGTGAAAAGGCAAAAAGAGATTCTAAGGAAGCACATTTTGAACTAGCTGGATCTCAGCACATTTGATTGTATTTAATCACGTTGCGAAGACCTATTTGAGAATCCATCAATGGAGGAGATCCGAACTCAGAATCAAGAGAGGGAATCAAGCTGCGCTTTGGGGAGGGGGGCACTGGATCCAAACAGAATGACGGAGGCATCACCGAGAAGCTGAAAACACAAGGACTCCAGCAGAGGTAGGAAGGAAAGGCAGGAACCCCAAGGGTGACACAGTTTGCTCTCACTGGATTCATCCAGACAAGTGAGCACATGCCTGTTGTGGTGTCTCAAAGCAGTTGAGGATGCCACAAAAGACACACTAAGAATGAAATAATTGTTCCCTGTGCTGCATATTTGCAGTGCAGACTCTAAATTTGATACTGGGAAATCCTGGAAATTTGATACCGGGTATATATATTAATATATATGTTAATCATGGAAGACCACAGATTTTTGGGGTATTTTAAAGAGTAAATTTTGGATTTTTTATCAGAGAATTAGCAATTTTTAAACAGGGAACACTAGGATCCCTGTTGGTGAGACAAGTGGCAGGACTCAAACAGAGGAGCCTGCCCAGGGCTGGCACTGGGGACCCAGCTGAAGGGTAAATGAGGTGGCTGACCTCCTGGCCATTTGATGGCTATTACGCTACTCAATCAGAACAGCAAGATTTATGAAGTCTGATGAATAAAGAGATGAAAGGACAATGCCAAGAAAACAGTGTTCAGCTGTTCTTGGGGACTGGCTAACTCATTTTTGGAGGACAGCTTGAAGAAGGGTGGGTTAGGATGCCTTGAGAGAACTGAGACATTCATGCTGGATCCATGACCTGTCCAGACAGAAAGTAGGTGAGCTTTCTGAAGACACACTGCAGCAAAAAGCAGCACATGAAAACAAGCCCTGTTCTCCCTCCAAGACCAGTTAGCTGCAGCTGTGAGCTGGTACTATCAGCACCGCTGCCCTTCTGTGCACAGGCCCCTTTGTCCTGATGTTTGCTTTGAATGACAGGTGTTTAATTCAAGGATTTCTTCTCTCTCCTCATTAATTGTGGTTATTTTGGGATGGGATCTGATTGTGTGCATATTTGGGTGGGACTCTGCCAGGGTTGCTATAATAACGACTTTCAAAGAATAATTGGTACATTTCAATTTGCATCAAGCTGGCAGTTGGTGTAATTAAGTGGCTGAGACATAGCCCCCTTTTAAATATTTCCTTAACCATTAACATATTTATTACATGGATTAGATTTCCCTTTGTATCCTGGCTTCATTCTGGAGCTGTCCCAAAATGGCCCCTTGGCTCCACAATCAAGGATGACGTGCTGTGCACTTTCAGGTAGATTCAGATGTCAACCAGCGTGCTGAAAAAACAATGCCATCCTCCCTGTGGACCTCAGATGAAGCTGGTACTCCAGGGCATGGAGTTCACAGGATGTCATTGCTCACTAGCAAGGTAAGCAAGCAGAGGGGAGCAATGGGAAAAAAATAAAGGGAGAGGACCTGAAATGAGTGACCACCGAACCCTGCAAGAGAAACAGCAGCATCTGCGAGAACAGTTGTGCTGGGATCTACAAGCAGTGCTGGTTGCTGTAGCTGCTGCGAAGGCTGGGAGTGCTGCAGGAATGCTGCACCTTTTCATTTACCTGCTTACTGTGACAATTTACTGCAACAGCAATAAATGGATTCATGATAAAGTGGCTATGGGACAGGCTCAAGGGATTGCTCTGGTCAATAGTTAAAAAAAAAAAGAATTAAGTTCAGCTTGGCTTCTTCTTTTGAGTATGGGGGAGAAACAGTGAAGGAAGGCAATGGATGGTAAAGCCAATTAGGCCCTCCTGCATGAAGATCTGAACAAGATGGACTGGGAGAAAAGGAAAAGGCACAATTGAGTAAGGAGACCATGTACACTCACTCCTGCACTGGGATATTCCTACTTTGTATTCTGTCAGCCTGAGACCCACTAGTTTTGGTTTCTGTTGGGATTAGACACCAAACAGTGGAAAAGCAAAAATCACCTCTATATTTTTTCTGCAAAGCAGCTTTTCCATTTGTGCACTACAGAGTGCTGAACAGATACAGATATTACTGCCCCCAGTGATCAGGACCTGAAAGCGCATGAAGCTCATGTGATGTGCCCAAGGTCACAGAATGAGTCAGTGGAAGAGACAGGAATACAACTCAAGGTCTCCAGACTCCCCACACTGCATGGCAGCTCCTCTTCTGTACAAAGGTCTCTCTAAAGTTTGGAAGTAGGAAATATTTTATTTATGCTGATGTGTAAAAATCAAGTGTTTCTGGGATCCAACAGTAGGAGAAGAGGTTGCAGCATTTTCACGTTATCAAACCTGCATCATCAGAACAGCACAAACCATCTGTCTTGAAGCAGTTCTCTCTTTTCGTGTGCTATAACAGAAACCCATTTCCTTTTGTCCACCTCTGTTGACAGCATTAGTTTTCTTGTTGATGAATGAGGCATAGTACTACACACAGAATTGCCTGAAGGCTCACACTGTCTGCACTGATGATGTGTACACTCAGGGCAACCCTCTTGACTAATGTCCAGATTGGAATCCACTACTACATACCCATGCATTCAGATCCTTACTGTTGATGAACAAAGTGTAATTTTCCCATCTGGTCTTACATAAAAACAGAACAATTAGGATGAGAAACAAGAAAATACTATTCTAGTTTATATTACAGGTTTCCCTTAATTTATGTGGGGTTTTTATATGCAAATTCACTCTTATGCGATGAGCATATTTAGACCCATAATTCATTATATGCGAGGTAAATTCACTGTTATGTGATCAGCATAGATGCCCCCCCTGCCCAAGCAGGTAAGTCTGTGGGTGGAGGGGAAATGGCCGTGGCCCCACTCAGCCCAGCCCCGGCTGCAACGGCTCCCAGGAGCGGCCAGGCCCAGCCCGCACCGTGCTCCGCCTCTCCCCCAGGTCCTGGGCTGCGCTGTGCCATGGTGCAGAAAGCTGGTGTCGGCTGCTCCCAGGGCTGCTCCAGCATGGGCTGGGGTGAGCGCAGACAAGCAGAGCTCCGGCCAATGTGGGGCGCAGCACTCGCCCCAGCCCCGGCTGGAGTGGCCCCAGGGGGCAGCTAACACCAGCTGCCTGCACCAGGGCACAGCGCAGCCCAGAAGCGGAGGTGAGTGGGGACAGGCGGAGCACAGTGCAGCCCAGCAGCTGCCGGCAGCTGGCGCCAGCTGCTCCCAGAGCCGCCGCAGACAGGGAGTGCTGCTCTGTTCCCTCTGCTTTGCTGCCTTGTGAAGCCCTGGGAGTGGCACCCCCTTCCCCACCCCTTCCCTAGTCCCAGCCTCCCTCCCTCCCTCACCTCCATGGGAACCTATCCCTCTTCGTTACACTGTAAAGTGGGTTCGCTTTATGCGACTTTGATTTATGCACCGTTCTCCAGGAACGCAGGCACAGCATAAATCGAGGGAAACCTGTATACAGGTCCTTATACTATCCTCCTCCTCATCACTATAATGTCATTGTAATGATTAGTGCCCAGACAATGTTTGTGTGGACAGCTTTAGGGTCAATCCAGGGCTAATGGACATGACACTGGTGCTAAGAGATTATGCTGAAGAGTTTGAATATACTAGAATCTGGGAAACTTTACCTTCTGGGAAAAAGAATCATAATGGAAAGGAAGGAAAAGGAAACCACTTGTATAAGAAGGTGCTCTAATAAGTTGCAAAAAAAATTGTCTGACTTGAAGCACAGATTCCTTCTGCATCCTTCTTCAAATAACATACGAGAGATTTGACTAAAAATAGGTCAAATAATCTTCTGTTAATTAGGAACTTATTCAGCATTGCTTGTCTCTTGCAATTCGATGTCATCGAAATCCAGGAAAACCTATCAATTGCTTATGCAAATAGGCTCTTCCCCCTCAAGGACTGCATGCATAAATGTAATCCATGGTCTCCTGCTGCTAGCTGTAACTCCAGTAATGACCACTGACATTGCTATATCCAGAAATGATAAACAGTTATAACAATCCTTCATATAGCGTGACAAAGCAAACACTGGATATGTACTGAACGTAGTAAGAGAATGCCAGATTCACTTCTTTGTTCAGAATGAATCACTCAATGAACACAATAATGCAGAAAGCAGGGCAGGGCAGAGTGGCACCTTAAAAACTAACTGATTCAGAGAAGCGTAAGCTTTAGTATTTCATCAGATTT
Source organism: Crocodylus porosus (assembly GCF_001723895.1). Classification (NCBI taxonomy): domain Eukaryota; kingdom Metazoa; phylum Chordata; order Crocodylia; family Crocodylidae; genus Crocodylus; species Crocodylus porosus. The sequence continues at coordinate 15,609,605 of NW_017728924.1, read as the reverse complement.
CGGTTACAAAAACTTCTGATAGCATGTGATGAAGTAAGCTTCTGCTTATGAAAGCTTATGCCTTTCTGAATCAGTTAGTCTATAAGGCCACCCTACCCTGCTTTCCACCTAACTTCAGACTAATATAGCTAGCTGCTTCTCTAGGAACACAATAGTTATCATAGCTATATCATACTGGAGTCTGTCCATGTAGTCTAAAATTTTGCTTCTGGAAGTGTAACTATTAACACCTGATGCTTATGAGGAAGATTTAAGAGACATCTCATAATACATTCTGGGCCTAATTCCAAACAGAATGAAATCAATGGAAGTTATTCCATTGAAAACAAGCTCTGGATCCATGCCTTCAATACAGGATCCAGGCAGTTATTGGGAGAGCCAGGGATTACAAGGTGCTATGACGTCTATATAAGCTATTTAGGCTACACCAGATCTGAGTTTGAGAAATGAATGGAATAATGAAGGAAAGTCTACAATGATCATCTATCAAAGACTGAATTTGATGCATACCATTGGCATTGACCAATTTATTTAACTAAATCTTTTCAGCCTTTTAAGAACATCATGGGATCCCAATAAATGTTCTGCTTCTGAAGAGAAACATTTTAAAATCAATTATAAGACTTCCGCTTTCAGAGAACCTTTCCCAAGGTCACTTAGGGTCATTTCTCCATTTTCATATATTGAATTACAAGGTAAAAATGGGGCGGGAGAAGGAAAGACATTTCTGGTCAGATGCTCTCTGGGGGTACAAAGTCTCCCTGCTCCTCCTCATCCCTTTGGGTACTTCCAATTTAAGATGGGCAAGTATTCTGGAACCTGCTCTGTTACCTGGCCCTTCAGGGGGTTTGGGCACTTCAGTGAGGAACCATTTCTGGGGCTCCCTAGGAAGAATCGTTCTGACAGATGACATGAACATCATGGAGCCTATTGTTGCTGTGATAGGATTCCACCAATCAAATACCATAGGTTTGCACAGAGCATTCCCTATGCACTCATCACAGGTATGTGAGCAGATGCTAGACACATTCTCATTTTCCACTGTGGATGGAGGGGGGCATGCATTTCCTCCCCTTATATATGAAGAGCAAATGCAGCAAATGGAAATAACTATTTTCTCTATTTCCACTACTGTCTGGGTGTCTCAATGTCATTTTAAATGAGCCTATGACAAGCTGTCCCCAATGGGCAAAGTTCTTGGCCTTCATTAAATAGGATTCAGGCAGGAATGTGTCTTGATTATACAATAAATAACACTTACCTTGCATGAGAAGTCATTTTGAACCAAACTAATCTAATGGAAAACCATGCCTCATTTGACACAAATGGAATGAACATTAGCTCTCTCTACATAGGTTCACCATCTGATATGTGCTTCTTTTCCTCTCCCATTTTGTTAGATCTATAGGCTGTTGGACTGCAACACAGCTCCAGGGTCACTACAGTCAGACCTCTGCTATGCCATGCAACCCTTTCATACAATCCCACTCAGAAATTTATCACACTTCATCTTACAGGTTGGGTTTTTTGCCTTGACTACTGGAAGGATTACAGGATTTCACCCTTCTGATGGTTAGAAACTGCTTAAACTTATTCAGGGCCATCCTCAGCCCATTTATTTTTGTACCAACAACATGGTAGCTTAGCATAAATAGTTATTCTCCCTCCTGACACTTACTCTTTTGATGTATTTATAGAAAGCAATCCCATGCCCATTCAGACTTCTTCCAGTCTCCTCTTGTTGACTAAGCTCTCCATTGCCTCATGATCCTGGTAGCTCACTCTGCACCTGTTCCAGTTTGGGTTCAGCTTTTTTGCACATGCATGGCTAGAACTGTATCTATCTATATGCAGATAAGGTCTTAACTGGGTCTTGTACTGCTTCCCCTATCTCTACCAGGAATAACTTGCCTGATGCATCTCAGAACTCTCTGGGATAGTTTGCTTTATCTATTTCAGCCTGTAAGCTTTGGAATAGACAATATCCCCCCCAAGAGCTTATACAACAAGGCCTTCGGTGCTGTTGTGATCGTCAGAATTTTTTATCATTCAAAAAAACAAAAGCGTCACCACTGAAAGTATAGAAATGTTTATCAGAAATGCCTGGCACACAGGGAAATGCACAAAGCCGCTGTCTCCAAAGATGCATGGCATTTTCTGCTCCCTCTGGACAGAGTCAATATTCACTCACCAGAAAACAATCACTCACCATCCTGTTGGTTACCTGAATCGGCTGGAGACTTGCTCCGGCGCATAGGGGCAGGGCTCTTTGCTGAGCTCTTCTGTGGTGTTGGGGACGACTTGCTGCCTGCAGCGGTTGAAGGGCTCCCTTTCATTACTCGGCACTCTAGTAAAGCAAATGGCAATCAGAGTTAGTCATCTTAATGGCCTTCTACATGCGGTGGGTTTAACTGATAGGAAACACCTCAAGACTCAGGTATCTATGGCATGATTTAACTAAAGAACTAAAACACTCAGAGATAACATAGTGCTATATAGTCTCAAAGTCCTGTCCAGAGTCTTCTGCTTCTGGGCAGTTGGTACTTCCATGTGGGGCGCAGGGCACCAGAGTGGAGACTCCCTCCAGGGGAGAACAGCATCAAAATCCAACTGAGCTCACCTAAGAGAGTCTCTTGCTCTCTCAGTGTGGCCTGCAAGGGAATTGCACTTCTGCACTAATACTCCAGGTGGATTTACTGCCAGTGGAAACCCAGAGCCTTGGTTTTACTGGTCTCTAGCAGCCCATTAAATAATCAACACATTAATCTCCATGGCATAATGACAATGGTCAATGTACACCAGGGAAAAATTAGAATAAAGACCAGTTAATCCACCTCTTGCCCAGCTGAGGCAAGGGGAAAGGGTGATACAATGCAGCCCATGCTAATGAGGACATGTGCAGTAAGGACAATGGCTGAAATGCACTGAGGTGTGGAAAGCTGGCACAAGGCTCCCTGCACTACTTAAGTCCCACTTATAGCTTTGCATTAAATATTTTAAGTAGGGCCTGGGCCATCTGCACCAAGGAGCGTTTCCCCCCGCCTGAACAAACCACTTTCAGTGATGTCTCCAAGCCACAGTCTGCTGGGAGTTGCACCATGTGCAGGGAAGAAGAGTCTTACAAAAACATTTCTCGTCTCCTGTGCACTTGTTCTTTGCTGAGCAATTTATCTCTTGGACTGATGCTCTTAGGCAGATAAGGTGATTACAGCCCAATGATTTCCTTAAAAAAAAAAATATATATATATACACACACACTTAAGACAGGAGAAAATGAAGCAGACTCCACTGAAGCTGCTGAAAGAAGTAGGAATGCTGCAAGGTTCACTGAATTATAAGTTCCAGCATCCCAAATCTTGAATACACGGGTTCCTTGAATGGAGAGATTACTGGAGGGAGGCTTACTTTCCCCATTTTTGAAGGTATTAATTTAACCCACTTTGAGGGAAGAACAATAAGAAGGGGGTTTCCCTCTCTTCTATACTGATTAGATCCACCTTATAGTGATTACAGGGGCTGTACAGCTCCCTTTTACAGTTTGTCTTTCCAGGGAAAAGCTCAGCTCAGCTAGCACGGGTTTTGATCTGACGCTCCCTGGACTGGATCCCCTAAGGGAAAATGAAGCAAGGCATAACATACAGCAGGCAAATGATTGGTCCATTGAAAACAAGTGCACGTTCGCGTTCTCTCTCATTGTAACTGTTCAAAGTTTTTTCCCCTGGTTTGAAATGAGGCTGCCAGCTTCATTCCTTTTTTGTTCCAGACTGTGCTAAAGAGTTTGCTATTGGGTCACGGAGTATGAGAACAAAAGAAAATTATTCCATTCTTCCACTGCCCTGTGCTCTAGGGAAAATGCATGGGGCTAAATTAGAATGAGAAAGGAGACAACTCTCTTTGCTGTGTAGTGCCAAACAATGGATAAAATAGTGAACACTGTACATCAGACTCAGGAAAAATGTCATGTTTGCTAAAGAATGAAGTATTTTATAGATGCTTTGATGGATGTGTTGAGTGGGGGCTGATACTCTGGGCTCATCTGATGTATGCATCCTTTTTCATCCCATGGATGCACCATGCTGGGCAGTGCTGTGCTCCAACCTACTAAACCACCTGCTGCGTGGTGCATGCCAGAGTGGTAGCAGTAGAATTAGGTTTGCAGAGCACTGCACCTGGGCTCATTACCTCAGTCTCTCAACGATCTAATTAGAGCTCGCTGCACTAAGATGGCTACAATATTTCAAGTGTCCACAGAAGAGGAGAGTGCTTCATCAGGGTGCTGCTGGGTACAGTAGTTGGACATGCCCAAGTAGAGGGAAGGATGCAAGGGCCTGCCAGCATTTCCCTATGATTCATAGATTATAGAGTCAGAAGGGACCCAATGGATCATCGTGTCTGACCCCCTGTCCCTGGCAGGAAAGAGGACCGAGGTCAGAGGACCCCAGCCAGGTGACTGTCAAGCCTCCTCTTGAAGACCTCCAAGTTAGGCGATAGTATCACCTCTCTTGGCAGCCCGTTCCAGACTCTGACCACCCTTATTGTAAAAAAAGTGTTCCTAACGTCTAACTTAAATCTAACCTCCACTACATTGCACCCATTATTTCTAGTTACTCCCTGACTGGTAAAGGAAATAATGTGGTCCCTCTTACGACACCACGCGCAAATCGTGGGTCAGAGCTCCGTAGGTAACTGATTTTTCTGTTCAGAGACTAAACTACAAGAGAGGAAAAGTAATTTTTTTCTTTTGAATCAAAAAAGGAATTCTGTGTTTCCTCTTAAAACAACTGTTAGTAAAAGTGAGGCAAATTTCTAAAGGAAACATTATTCCAAATTAAAAACTCAAAACATTTCATCGAAAAACTGGTCAATGCTTTATTTTGCCTTTTGCAGAGTGTTTTACTGAAAAGAGCCTCCATGGTTTTGTCAAATGTTTTGTTGGCTCAAAACTGATTTTTCTGGGCAAAAAAGAAAGATGCTTCCAATACATTTCACCCAGTTTTACCATTGGTGAATTTTGATCTATTAAAGGCCACCATTGTGTGTACCTAGACAGAGACACCCAGAAACGGTGAGTAAACTCCTGACCCCATTGAAGTCAGTGGCAAAACTCCTATCGATTTCAAAGCAGCCAGGGTTTCCAGAGTTTTTAATAAGCTGGCTCTGAAACTGCCTCTTGTGGCCTAAGGTGATGCTGCCAAGATCAGAGGGGATAAAAGAGACAGGGAAAGCTAATCCTGGAAGAGCGCAAGAGCTCAGCAATAGGAAACACAAGAATGAACTTCTGAGGAGAATTCAGGAGGAAAAAGATGACAAAAAACATTTCTTGTGCTATTTCTCATCTTGTCTCCTAGTCTCCCATCAGACAGGACCTGACAGCCAGCGATCCGAGCACATGTCTTCCGAATGGGCAGGCAGAAGTGCCCGTGACAGAAGAGATCTGAACAAGTGACATTCATCTGCAAGACCTCAGGAAACACAAAGATCCTCCCCCACAACCCCAGTCACTGTGTTGTGCAATGTGCAACGCGGAAATAGGTGCTGAAGAGTGGGCAGATGCAGAAAGCAAATGGACCTTCATCTCTTTGGGAGAGGTGCTGAGCATCTGCAGCCCTTGTTATTAATATCAATGGCAGCAGCGAGTGCTCACAGCCTCTGGAAGCCAGACCAGGGTTATTTTTGTTAAAAGACGGCCAAGCTGGAAAAATGTGCGGCATCCATGGGCGTAGACACACAAATCTAGGCTTCCTGTTAAGCTGCTCTGCTAGGACTTCATCCAAACTGTTTTACAGTATGGAAACTCCCCCAGAGCTTGAACTGCGTGATATTAAAATATAAACAAAGTTCAGGTTACAGACACACTGAAGCTGAACAAGGGATTCTTTTCTGCTCTGCAAAGCTTCAATGTAATTTTGGAAGCTGTTTTTGAGACACCAAGACCTCCACAGCATTTAAACAGAGTTATGCAGGTCAAAAATACTAGAGCCAAGTAAAATCTGGCTCCGGACAGGGAGGTCAGAGCTCCTTTACACTGTCACTGTTATCAAACACAAAGTATTGTTTGGATTTTTGCACTGCATTGGGTTGGTGGCATAGAAGAGTACATAACTGATGAACACAGGAGAGTTAAGTACCTTGCGCGTTTGAGGAAGCAGGGAACTGCAAGTTTAGGAACCACATTTTCTGCCACTGTAAATGGACACTAGCAGACAAATAAGCCCTAGATGCCTATAGTCACTAGATAACTGCTGGCACCTACCAAATTTCTAGTGAATCTCTACAATTAAGCTATCGGTGTTCTTTGCTAGTAGAGATTTCAGGCTGTCATTTATCATAGAGACATGCAGGCCTATAAATGCATTGCTGCGGTTGGACTGGAGACACACAGTGGTGATGTCATCCAAAAAAGGGATGACATCATCTATTTTTTTCCCCACTGGGTTTCAACACTTAGGCATTTTCTTCAACCCATACAAGCATATAGTGGTGTATGGCATTTTCTATGAAAACTCTCCTTGCTCCCATTTTATAGACACACTACCTATTTCAAGTACAAGAGTGACAATTACTGGGTGTCAATTTTCATGCTTATTACTCAGGAAAAATGAGACATCTGGACATAACAGTGAGGACACTGGCTAACAGATTTTGTTGCTTGTCAATTAGTATAAAATGTTGGCATATGTAATGAGTAGTATACCTATTCTGCCTTGTGGCAAATAAGTCAGTATTCATCAGATTACAATATTCACTGACTTCAATAAACCAGAAGGAACCTGAATTACACATGCTAAATCTTTTTTTTTTTTAACATACATACTTACATTCAGGCAGTCCTCAGACTTATGACACACTTGGTTCCTGAAAACCATGTCTTAAGTCAAAACATCATAACTCAGAACTGATTTTCCCATAGGAAACAATGTTATAAATGAGGGATTGGTTCCTGAACCAAGGCCCGAAACCCTATTTTCACCAAAAATACCCCAGAATTTTGTACTCAATCAATTATAGATGAGTAATATAGCTGCATTCATGTATTTATATTGTAAATGGCAATCATATTGATTTGGAAGGACTTCCTTGAGGTGATTTTGCCGGATTTTTTGAAGAGATCTTGGCTGGAGTCTTCTCAGGAGTCTTGGCTGCAGGGTTTTCTGGAGTCTCGTCTGCTTTCTTAAAGAAAGCGCCAACAAAGTTTGGACAGATGTTCTCCAGGAAGACGAGCAATGCAGCGAACTTGTTCGCTGGCGTGGTCTGGCATCGGATCAAGCATTGTAAAGTCAGAACTGATGCCAGAAAGTAGAAACAGGGTGTCACTTTATAAATGTTGTAAGTGCACAATGTACTTGAAATGCTGTAAGTCGGGGACTGCCTGTACATATAATATTTGTGGGCCTTTCTCCAAAACATGCAACCTGATGGGAATCAAAGGTAAAACACAGAATGAAGAACATGTTGAACATTACCGCTTTCATCCAGAGAAAAATCATCCTGCGCATAGCGGAATTTTTCTGGACCGCAGGCAATAAACACATCATCATCCCCAAAGAAATCGTGGAGACAGGTCACCTACGGAGAGAGCAGAGTCATTCATTTTATTTTTAATTGGCAACAATCCTATCTGCTGCAATTTTAATTTACACACAAGGCAACCCTTTCGCTCTTCGATGTCTGCGCTGCTTTGACATTGCACAGCACACTGAGTATTCCAGGCGGATCAAGCACAAAAGCGCAATTTGGTGGGGGGGAAGAGGGCAAAAAAGAACCATGTTGCAAAATACAGTGATGTGTGACCTTTCTGATCTATGCACGTGTTGACAAGCTAGATTCCTCATCATCTTGATACAGATGCTGTTAGGCTACTTGTAAAGTGCAGATGTGGCCCTTAAAGGTCATGGGCCAGAATGTGATATCATTACTCATGCCTCCAAGAGAGCCTTCCAAGAAGCAAGAGAGCACATGAAGGGTAAGGTGCTACCCAGCAGAGCACAGATCGTGGAATGCCACAGTAAACACGGGAAATTGTGGCCATGAGGTTGGGAAATGGTTGTAAATGCTGAGAGCTTAAGTGGGACATAGAGGCACAGACAGAAGAAGAGGATAAATGAGCCAGGCACTGGCCCAGAGGCATCACAGGATGTGCCTCATAGCTCCCAGGCATGCAGATGGCACATTCTGGCCATTGTGAAGGGTAGCGAGTAGGTAGGAGACAGCACAGGTTAGCTGCACCCTCTTTCAAGGAGCCAGGCATCCCCTGGGCAAGGGGAACGGGGCACAGAGGTGGAACGTCTGCCTGGCCTGTCTGCAGGTCACACAAGGGAAGGGAACGCTATTTAGACTCTCACCTGCACCGAGTGTCAGCATGCAGTACAGTCTGAATGAGAGCAGCAAATCTGCTCCAGGACAAGGTGCATCTGAGAAAGTACTGTTTCTCCCTGTGACTTAATCTTTCCATAACACTTCATTCAATAGGGAGAGGAAAAGCTAGACCTTACAGGGGAAAGATGGGCAGCATGCGACAGGCAGACAGTAATGAAAGGTTGTGGAAAGACATTGCAAAGGAGTCTGGGAGTTCTGTGCTGCAACCCATCCACAGATTAGTGCAGAAGGGTCTCGGCTGGCTGAATACACTCCCTACTTATCTCTGATTGTGCTCAGAGTTTGCTGGCATTGAGGAGGACGAGACAGACAGGAATGTCTGAGATGGACAGCAGGAAGAGTCTGGTTTATTATAACTTTGGATAGTTCCTCTCTCTACTTCACTTTCCTAAATGGGTGGAAATAAGCATCTTACAGCCTAATGTGCTCCAGACTCTCGCCTTGCTTTGTTGGAGCCATATGGAGCCAAGATGGAATGGAAGCAATGCACGGCCTGCAGGGCCACAAATACACTCCATCAAGGACACCGGCATCTGGGCGCACTTTTGTACCTACTCTGGGGGTGGGGGGCGCTTGAATTAGAGAGCTTTAATTAGAGTGACTCCAAGACTCCAGCATCCACACACTTCAAAGTGGCGGTGGGGGCACTTGAACTAAAGCTCATTCAACAAGCTTTAGTTCAGACGCCCCTGCCGCCATTTTGAAGTGCAGGGATGATGATCCAAGAGATGCTGGAGTCTGCTGGAGCACAGTAATTACCACGCTCCAGCAGACTTGATTAATTGAGTCTGCTCTGCCGCACAGTAATTACAGCGTGTCAGAGCAGTGTCTCAGCATGTGTACAAGCACCCGGAAATTGTGGAAATGTCAGACTCCAGGGCAGGCAACCCTCGCTGTTCTGCTCCTTTCCCACCAAAATGCCCTGTGAGGTAGGGAGTGTGAAGCAGAGTGGCACATAGAAATAACCCTTGATTCTTCTGATTGGCAGGTAAGCGAGAGTCCCACCAGTATTTTTGTGATGCCTGAAGTGACGTTACATAAGTTGTGCAGAAAATCAAGCTCTGCTCTGCTGGTTGGCTCCCAAATTAGTACAAGAAAAAGTGCAGAAGCCACGAAAAATGAGCAAACCCAAGGCTCCAAAAAGGATGCCACTGGCCAAGTGGGCAGGTTCTGGGAGCAATGTCTTGGGGGCATGTCTAGTTTCAGGATGGACTATGCTCTACATGGGCAGGAAGGTGAATCAGATTGGCTGCTGCCCAGTCTTTGGCCTCCTTTCCTATGTCACAGGAGGTAAATGATTGGCCTGACCGAGATAAAAGATGATGGTATAAAATGACCATAGACCAGAGATCGGAAAAGTTTTTGGCCAGAGTGCCAAAATCACCCCAACCTCTACCCGTGCCTCAACATGGCGTGCCAGAGATGGGGGAGCCGCAAGGGTCCCAATCCTCATTTCTGGTGGTGGCTGCATGCGTGCCTCCAGACAGGCAGTGGGGGTGGAACCAGGGTTGCGCTGCCCCAGCCCCTTCCCCGCCATGCGTTGTGAGCTGCGTGTGCACCCACCACCGCCACGGAGCCAGTGCCAGGGCTCCAGAGCCCAGTGCAGCTGTTTGCAGCCATCCCAGGCTCTGGGCAGCTGTAGCAGGTCACTGAAAGGCTGAAAACAGCTGTGCTGTGCTCCGCAGCCCTGGTGGTGGCGGCAGCTGCACACGTGCCTCTGGGCGGACAGTGGGGGAAGGAGCCAGTGTTGTGTGGCCCCAGGTCCCTTTCTGGCCACGTGCCTACAGGCGCACGCACAGCTGCCGCAGCCACAGAACTGGTGCCAGGGCTGCAGAGCCCCATGCAGCTGTTTGCAGCCTCCTGGCTCCAGCTGGGTCTGGCTCTGGGCATGGCTGGCAGAAACTGCCCAGAGTCCAGGTCGGCTGTGGTGTGCCGAGGAAAATGGCCTCGCGTGCCATGCTCTGGCACATGTGCCAGGGTCTGCCAGTCCCTGCCATAGACTGCCTTCTTCCCTACTAGCTAAATAAGATGGGAGGTTATTCCTAGTCCTGGTGTAGGTTTTCCCTCCTGGAGCCTCCAATAGTGTTACAGTGGGACCGAGAGAAGCATTTTGCCTCGCTAAGGGATGCTGATTCCTGAAGCTCCCTCACAGGAGAAGAATATTCACTGTGCTTCCCTGTAAGAGATAAAGCATGTGCTCACCTCCACAGTTGACCAGCACTGTGGGCCTGGTTCTCCCTTCTGTCTTCCCTGTATGAGTGGCTTGTATAGCAGCAGGCATTATCAAGAAGAGCCTGTGCTTGGTAGAGCATGGGAAATGCAACTGTTACTGGCTTCTGTGCTGGAAATAATGGGAGAGGAAGCTATCTGCACACTCAGTCTCTTCACCCTAGGGGCACCCACCCTCATCATTCACACTTTGGCTCTGGATGCAACGAAGGAATGGACGGTTTCTAACTAAAGTGAATGATGTCACCATATTATCCCTGAGTTATGTGCTCAGAACACAAGCCCAGCAATTTCACAGAAGATCCTAAGGATATGGGTGGCTCCATTCATGGCAATAGGAACATCGGAAAAGTTCTGTGACTCTGAAAGACTACCCATTCCTGCACTAGGTGGAAATACCAAGGTCCTTGACACCTGGTAATAACCTTATTCTTTCTACGTATCAGTCATGATATGGGCATAGTTAGCTTATAATCAGGTGATCTCAACAGCATTTGCTTCATTATTCCTCACCCACATTCCTGTCTCTTTTTGGAGACAAACAGAGGTTATGGCTTGCTCTTCAAGACACCAGCTATGCTTCCCTCTATGCTGTGCAGCACTTAGTAGGGTGGGGCCCAATCCCAATCTGTCTCCTGATGCTACCTGAAGTATGAATAAGTAGCAGTAATGCTCTTCAGGAAGGATGCTGTCTTCTGCCATCCCCACTGTACCTACAGTTGTGACAACATAACTACACCGTGACAGTGAAATAATGGATGCGATTACCCAGTAACAGCAAGATAACTACATTCATGGCGACTCCAGTGGTAATTACACAGTGACACATGGTAATGCTCCTGTGTGATTTCTTAGAAACTGCAATTAATCCGAGTCATCATTTTGCAACAACCAGAAGAATATGTCCATGAGTGTGTTTCGGAGAGAGTTACACACTCAGACCTGCTATTGTGATCTGTTTGCCTGACCTAGCAGCATATCAACAGCTTCTACTCTGAGGCCCACTCTTACACCTTTATACAATGCTTGGAAAATGCAGATGAAGTGCTAAATAATACTGCAATTGTTCTGGAGAGGAAAATGTTGGTTGGGAAGTTCTGAGAGATCCTATCACAACTGCAGAGAAATGGTGGGGAGAACACGCTAAGGATGGACTTGCTCATTAGGGGCACCTATACAGGCATCCAATGCCTGCTCTGACTCGATTAATTGAGTCTGCTAGAGTCTGCTAATTAGCACGCTCCAGCAGCCTCGGCATCATGCCGATTCAGTATCCCTGTGCTTCAAAATGGTAGCACCAGAAAGTGAGCTTTGAAGTGCCCCCACTGCCATATTGAATTTATGAGAAGCTGAGGGTGCTTTAATTAGATTGGCTTCTGAGAGCTGCTTTAATTAAAGTGTCCTCCCCTTCCCCCACAAACCCTGGAGAATGTATAAAGACAGTCAAAAGGATTAGGGTCCCTTTAAGAGACACAAAGGCATCTCTGCTCCCACTGCTTTTCTTTCATGCTGGAAAGTTATTGAATGGATGCTCTGACTAAACTAATCTGAACTTGCTAGCCATGGGTAAGGAGTGCAGAAGCAGGGAAGGAACAACTGTTCCAGTTGAGGATTGCTCCAGCACAGTAGTCTGTATTCAGATCAGCCTGAAGTAGCAACCAGCAGCCTCCCAGAAAGTGGGTGAGTCATGAAGATACCTCTATTTCCATTTTTCATCAACATTACCCGACTAATTCTCATTCACATTTTCAGTGGCTTTTGCAAGAAGGCTTTAGATGGGCAGGTGATGGCCACTGCTTTGGCCTGGTGGTGGTTAGATGATGATGTCTTTGTGGTTGGTGTGTACATTTAATGTAATAGAAAATATCCTTCAGGTCCTAGCAGCATACAACACAGATGCACTGTGCAGAGCCAGTTCAGGGTGTGTTAGTTCACTCAAGGAATTTTTAAGCTCTGAGATGAAGGGCAGCACAGATGTTTTTGCTACTGAATGCCTTCCAACCCTCTGCCCTCATCATAACATCCCAACATTCAACACAAAGTATAATAGAAAACTAACAATATACATGAATTTAGAGACCTTGATTATGTCTAAGCAAGATAGAGAATTGTCTATCCCGTGCAGCCCCTCCCTTACTAAGTCAGCTTGCGTTGTACTTTTGGGGGTTTTTAAACAGTAATTTACTATTATAGATTCTTTATAAAGGTGTAATAATGTGATCAATAGGAGGAAGGATGGATAGACAGTGTGAGGGGGCCAGGACCCCTAGGGGCCAGGGTCGAGCAGGGAACCCCGGAGTTCCGCCCAACTTCCGGGGCCTGACCCGGAAGTTTGGCCGGGAGCTTAACGTTTCCCGGAACTCGGATCAGGCCGGAGAGGGACTGGCCCGGGAGAATAAAAGGAGCCCACCTACCCCAAGCAGGGGAGGACGGAGGCTCCAGCCGGAGCCTGCCCCGGGAGCTGCGGAGCTGGGAGCTGCGGAGCCGGGAGCCACGTGGTGGGAGCCGGTGGCAGCGAAGCCGGGAGCCGCGAAGCTGGGAGCAGCGAAGCCGGGAGCTGCGGAGCCGGAAGCTGCGGAGCCAGGAGCCACACGGCAGGAGCCAGCGGCAGCAAAGCCGGGAGCTGCGGAGCCGGGAGCCACGCGGCAGGAGCCGGCGGCAGCGAAGCCAGGAGCCGCGGAGCCGGGAGCCACGCGGCAGGAGCCGGCAGCAGCAGCCCGGGGAGCTGCGGAGCCCAGGACCGCCCCGCAGGAGCCAGCGGGGCAGGGAGCTGTGGGGCCCGAGGCAGCAGCGACCCTCGACGAGCCAAAGGTAACAAGGGGCCCAGCGGCCGCCGTGCCAGAGGAAACTGGGAAGGGAGGCTTGGACGGAGGGACTCTTCTGGTGGCTGCAGGCCGCTTGGCTGTGGAAGAAGACCCGCGGGCAGGGAGGCAATCCTCGTAGCCCCCCCCTGGGTCTAGAGAGACAATCCATAGGGGTAAGGACACCCCAGAGCTAGAGGAGCAATCGGCACCAGGGTAGGCTAGGTGCTGTAAGGACTCCTGGAGAGGGTCCGGCAGTGCGAGGGTGCCCCGCCCCCCACTGCAGGACTAGGACACAGACAAGGGAGCCCCTAACGGAGGCTAACCCCGGAGGACCGGGCGAGGGTGTAGGGGAGGAGGAGCCCTCAGGACCCCTGGACCTTGGAGACGAGGTACCCCATCCGGACCGCCAGCTTCCCCGTACGGGTGAACCCCCATATTCCATCAAGTCATGGCAGGCAAGATCGGCGGAAGCAGGGACGGTCCGTCATGTACCCCCTCCTCTCCAGGGGCCATCCGGGGATAGGGGGACTCACGGGAGGTGACGCACCCCCATCCCCTCACAGACAGATACCAAGTTATGAAGGGAATATGCAGAACAGGGCTTAATGATCAACTAACTAAGCCCATAGTACACAGATTTCCCAGCCCTCCCCCCATATTGGTTTTTTTTTAAAGCCCATAGGAAATTATCTACAAAAAGACTATCATAATGCCACACTCAGCTCACAAGATCCAGACTTCATAAGATAATGAGATTCCCCAAGATAACTGCTGGGCCATTTTTAATTCGGCTGCCTTGTGTATTTACCAGCAATGTGTCATAGTCCCCATTTCTTTTTCAATGATCGAATATCAATCTTAACCTAGGTTTTTCTGTGACTGAGTGTTCTGAATATACCGGATGTTCAATACTATCAAGACAACATTGTTGGAGTAATGTTCCACTTTTGAAATGCGCAGATCTTGCAGCTTCAAGACCAGACTGTGGCCAGCTGCTCCACTGATGCCCAATGGAGGAAGAACACAATGAGAAGACATCGATGTGCAAAGCCTCCAGACACAGACAGTCAGAAGAGATCACTTGGCAAACAAGGCTGTGCCCTGCAAACCTGGTTGTTCCAGGAGAAGTTCGATCTTATTTTGTGTTGGATGATACAGACCCATTCCAATGCAGACCTGTCCATAACTGACGTGACTGGCACCTTACTTTGCTATTTTTATTTCTGGACTTAATTCTAAAGTCACATGGTAGATCTTATTTTTTCATTTTTTTATGGTGTCCTGTTTATCTCGGCGTGTTGGTGAAACTAATAAATATTTCATGTCCCTTACTTATATATGAATCAGCCTGAATCATTTTAAAAGTTTGTTTTCCATTTTGGTTTATTCCAGTCAGCCTCTCTAATTACATTTAATAATTAGTCTAGAACACCATGGAAAACCCCAAGAGAAAGCACATGTCAACAAAAATTTATACCAACAGATATCTCGGAAATCACTAATTTGTTCTAAATGCTGCATTTTGCTGTTAGCTATGAATGTATTAAGGAATAGCGCCAAACACTGATAACAGCTAGTGAGCACTAGCACCAAGCTGCTGGTTGAAAAATATTGATACTGAAATCATGATACCATTCTCATGATACAGGAACAATGTTATCAAAAGCCAGAGGGACAGTAAGATTTTATCATTAACATTCAATGGCACTGATTTTCTATTCATCAGAATCCGCAACAAAAATCTACAGTAGACAGAAAAATAGCATTGCTTTCTGAAGTGTGTGTGTGGGATTAAAGGAAGACAGTGCACACAATGCTTCATTTGAAATTCAAGATTAAAGGGACATTATTGATTTAAACACCAGACTGCAGAGAAGTGTTTACTCTTCATATTTCTCCAAGCTTAATGAAGTCCCTTTCACTCTCCAGTTCTCAGTGCTCCTTTATTTGGGATGTGGGAAAATGTTTATTTATCACAAAGCAATTATTTCTACTGGATGTCACAGAAATTTCATTATTGGTTTTAGGGTTTGGTTTTTTTAATTTTAAACTAAATTTTGGAAGCAGTGCATACTTCTAATGGAGGAAGGGTGATATAAAAAGAATTGCATTCAGAATTAAGTGTTATGGCTGGCCTAGATGAGCAAGTTCCCTTGTTCTAATAAAAAGGGGTTTTTGCATGACAAATATCATTGTTTATAAGAATCCATATTCTCCAAAGACCTGGGTCTGCCAAGAAAGCACTCAAAGCTACTGGGTCAGTAAGGGTCATTTCATGTAAGTAGCAAGAATCGTGCTCCTTCGCTCTCTGCACAGAAGGTGCATTTGCCTACTCCCCTGTGGAAAGGAAACTCAATCTAGTTCACTGAGGTCAATACCATACCCGCCATATGCAGTCCACTGACCCAGCAGCAATCCCCGCCCTGGCAGTAGCCTCCACTTGGACTTCATAATGACACAGCTAATCTGGATCGATTATCTTGCTATATTCCCTTCCTTGGTTGCAAAAGCATCACACCAGCCACCCCTGGAGCACTGACTTCCATCCATTGCTAACTCCACAGAGATTTCTCAGTAGGATCTCGTGTCTACACCAGCGATTCCCAGCCTTTTTGGATTTGAGACACTTCCACAGGAATCAAGATTCATTTTGTGAATTGAGTGGCACCACATTTCAAAAACTCATTTATATATTACCTCCTTGCAGAAGGGAGTAGTAGAGGGGGTAAGAGATTGGCCAGATAGGGGCAAGCCTGAAACTGTGCTTACTGCTTAGCTCCTCACACCTCATTTATTTCCTCAAACAGCACCTTAGTTGAGAATCACTTGTTTTAAGAGATTAGGCAGGCCGGCTGGGGAGGTGAGTGGTAGGTACCCCTTCTGAGCTCTCAAATTCCTGGTGCTCTGGTGAAGTGCCCGAAGACTGGAAGAAGGCCAATGTCGTGCCAATCTTCAAGAAAGGGAGGAAAGTAGATCTGGCAAACTACAGGCCCATCAGCCTGATCTCTGTCCTGGGGAAGGTTTTGGAAAAAGATTATCAAGGAGGCCATCCTTAACAGACTAGCTGAAGGCAATATCCTGAAGGATACCCAGCATGGGTTTGTTGCGGGTAGGTCTTGCTTGACCAATCTCAATTTCTTTTATGACCAGGTGACCTATCACCTGGACAAGGGGGAAGAGATTGATGTTGTATATCTTGACTTTAAAAAAGCCTTTGATCTGGTATCCCAAGATCATCTCTTAGCAAAACTGGCTAACTGCAGCCTCAACCTCACCACGATCCACTGGCTGGGGAATTGGCTCCGCGGTAGGACCCAGAGGGTGGTGGTTGACGGAAACCAATCGTCTTAGTGCGCAGTCACCAGTGGGGTCCCTCAAGGCTCTGTCCTAGGGCCTATACTGTTTAACATCTTCATCAATGATGTGGACATTGGTGTCAGAAGCAGACTGGCCAAGTTCACCAACGACACCAAACTCTGGGGTAAAGCATCCACACCTGAGGACAGGAGGGTGATCCAGGTGGATCTTGACAGGCTTATGAAATGGTTGGATGAGAACTTGATGGTGTTCAACAATGAAAAATGCAAGGTTCTCCACTTTGGGAGGAAAACCCTGCAGCATCCTTATAGGCTCAATAGTGCTACACTGGCTAGCACTACAGATGAAAGGGACTTGGGGGTCGTGGTTGACCACAAGATGAACATGAGCCTTCGATGTGATGCTGTAGCTAGTAAAGTGAGCAAAACACTGGCTTGCATCCATAGACGTCATTCTCCCACTGTACTCAGCCTCAGTGAGGCCCCAGCTGGAGTACTGCATCCAGTTTTGGGCTCCACCATTCAAAAAGGATGTGGAGAAGCTTGAGAGGGTGCAGAGGAGAGCCACGCACATGATCAGAGGTCAGGAAAACAGACCTTACGATGAGAGACTCAGAACAATGGGGCTCTTTAGCCTAGAAAAGCGCAGGCTCAGGGGTGATCTGGTGGACACCTACAAGTTTATCAGGGGTGCTCACCAGGAGCTGGGGGAACGTCTGTTCACCAGAGTCCCGAAGGGATGACAAGATCAAATGGTCACAAACTCCACCATCACTGATTCAGGCTGGACATAAGGAAGAACTTCTTTACTGTCCGAGCCCCCAACGCTAGGAATAGACAGCCGCTGGAGGCCGTTCAAGCACCCACTTTGAACGCCTTCAAGACACATCTGGATGCCTATCTTGCTGGGATCCTATGATCCCTGCTGACATCCTGCCCCGGGGCAGGGGGCTGGATGCAATGATCCTCCGGGGTCCCTTACAGCCCGAATGTCTATGAAATCTATGAAATCCTTGAAATGGGCAATAGTGAAGGACATCTAGAGGCAAGTGTGGATGGGGAAATCCTGAGCACATTCACTCAAAGGTTGCTAGGAAGGCCTTGTGCCAGAAATGAGAAGGGTCTGTGGAGTACAGAAGTGCAGGAGTGAGCCCTGTGGGCTGTTCTGCAGCAATTCAACCTTGCTGGGATGATGTGGGTGGGAGTCTGCAGAGAGATCCTGTGGAATCCACTGCAGCTGGCTTTCAGCTGGGAGGGGACAATCTAGTTTCCCGACAGATGCTAACCCCCCTCAGTGCACCTTGGTTTCACTGTACAAGATTTGCTGATCAGCAGCACCTTTTCAAGACTTGTACCAAATAGAGGCTGTCCTAAAATCTCTCTGAATAATAGCAATGGCAGATGCTTATTTTGCAGCTGGCTTCATATGCTCTGTCTATGACCTCACACCACTGCCTGGAAATGCTTGTGATGTCACAAGTGGAATATTGTGATGGATTCAATTGAAGAAGGAGCAATCAAGAACAAATTTTGTGGTAGCATCCTTAATAGCATAAAAGGGAAGGGAGAGAGAGAGATATTACAAAGATTATACCTGCAAAATTGTGTCTAAATGGGATGTTATTACCAGCTTCCAGAAGGCAGCAGCAGTATTTTAAAACTATAATTCAACAGCAATTAAAATAAATGAAAGGAACACAGAAATTAAAAGCCTTTATCTCCCCCTTTTCTGCCTGGGCTTAAACAATGTGGCTTCATTTAGAAGTCTGAGTCACTGACTGGAGCAAAATCCTTCTGTGCTTTAAAAAGCTAGCACCTCCTGTTTCTTGGATGACTCTGCTGAGTGACGCATTTTCCTCTCTCTGCCTGGCTAACTGGGTGACTTCACTGTCATTTTTAACCTACTCGAAATATCAGGGTCACCGCAATGGCAAGTTGTAGGCAGCTGCTTCTTACCTATTTGCTACACACCACATGACCAAGCTCTGGTGACCACAAAGCTAATATTTTAGTGCAGTGGTTCTTAATCGTTTTGGCCTTGAGGCACACCTTCAACATTTTTGTGAAATGAGTGGCACTCAATTTTAAGACCCAATGCATTTATTACAGTGCATACCTCCCTGCAGAGGGGCCAGGCACGTGGGCTAAGGGAACAGCTCAGCAGGGACAAGTCTGACCCCATGCTTATCTCCTCATAATGTGTGGCACCCCGCAAAGTATCTGGTAGCATGAACGATGCGTGCCCCTGGCAGCTGGGGGGCACGGCAGCGCTGGCAGTGGCAGGAGTGCAGCAGCAGGAGCACAGCGGTGGTAAGTGGGGAGCTCCTGCAGTCGGCCATGGTGCCGTTGGTGGCAAGCGCCGATCAGGGGTTGTTGGCTACCCGCAGACACCGCCGGCAGTGGCGATCACTGACTACCTGCAGATGCTGCTGGTGGTGTCGGCGGCGAGGGGGGGTGGAGAGCGGCAACTGCCCGCAGGCACTGGCAACAGTGTCGGCGGTGCCTTTTCGTACCAGCGTGCAACCCCTATGCATCACCAATGTCTGGCAGCCCCCCAGAGTTCGGTGACCCTTGCTGAGAATCACTGTTTAGCTAGAAACTTTAGGCCACTTGTACATGCCACAGAATTGGCCTTTAAAGAGGCTTAATGTCCTTTTGTACTGCTTTAAGGGTACAGCTGTTTGCACGTGTTGGCGGCCTAATGTGCCATAAATAACTCTGGGACGCAGCAAAATAAAACATCTCCAAGGTGGTTTAGTTTGCCACGGAGGGAAAGCACCGGGCCCCGTGCATCCCAGGGGCTGTGCAGGCAGCCTGGTGACAGCCTGTGCAGACAGACACCACTGAAGGAAGGAAAAAAAAGTGGCCAGTCTGATTTTTTTTTCTCCCCGGAGCCTGCCTGCCTGAGCTGTGCGGGGGCCCGGTGCATCCGTCCGCAGCAGTGGTGCCCTCTGGGACCGCTCAGACCGGTTGCTTGTGAGTGGGTGCCACTGGGGCGTATGCTGTCTGTGACCTCACACCCTCTCCCCCTGCAGCTCAGGGACCGCTTGGCCGGCCGGCAGCTCGCCCTCCCCACCCCACCACTGGAGAGGCAGGTAAGGGTCGGGCCCAACTCTTGTGTACAGGCCACGGGGGTTTACTTCGCCGTAAATTGAAGCAGTGTTTTTAAAGACTCACCGCTTCAGTTTAGAGAGAATGAAACTGAAATAAACCCCCATGGTGTGTACAAACCCTGCTAGTTACTAAATTGTCCCTCCCTGTCTTCCAAGAATGTGGGTTGATACAGCATCTCTTTGAACAGGAAGACGTAACAGGGAGGATCTTGTCTTCTTTCCATTGCAGAGAATTGTTTTACCAGAGGTGCTTAATCTCAGCCCATGAAACCAAGACTGCAAAAAATGGTCAGGCATTGTAATAGGCAACTATTTGTAACACCTCCTTTACCCCTGGGATTTGTGCATAACAAGCCTCTACACTTCAAACTTCTTCTAAATTAAGATAGTGAAGGTTTCAGAAGATGAGCACGGGAGACCCCCTTGTGTGGGTCCAAATGAATTTTTGAAAAGCGCAGCACTTTCATATTGCAGGCTGAAGGGGGTGTTATTAATTATGGGGATGCTGTTATTGGAAGAGGCATGGTGCTGCATCTTTAATGAGCTTGCTGAATCCCAACAAGCCTGAACATGAGACCTTTTAATAAGTTTTTTCTTCCTCCTTTCCTTTTTATTTTAGCGGGCCCTTGTTTATTCTAGGGTTTTACCCTTATCAGATTTCTTCCATTTAACCCTTTAAAAGAAACATTGGGAAGAGATCTTGGCATGTGGGAAGATGCAGAAATACTTGCAGTTTTGGAGTTCCGCCATTTCTGTGAGGCTATGCTTCAATGCAGATAGTTATCTAGATACTTAGATTTCAATCCAGAGCCTTCTCCTTTATACTTGGAAAATGCCTGGCATGTTTTAGGGTTTTTTATGGCCAGAGCATGAGGGAGAATTTCCCCTTAAGTATTTCAGAAAACTCTTCTGTAAGTTAGTGGAACAACGAAGCCATAAGCCATATGTGTCTGAAACTGCACTATGATGAGTAAAACAGCATTGCAAAATTCAGGATCTCAAACCATCTGCTTAGCTGAAGACTGATGCATGTACAATCAAGGAGGCATGGTACAGGAACAATAGACACAGATTTCTTCTTTTATCGTACTGGAACCAGGGCAAAACAAAGCATAGTCGTGGTGGTGCTCGCCCCATCCTTGGGGGTCTTCAGGAGGAGACTGGATAGGTATCTGGCTTGGATCACATGATCCCAGGTTCAGTGACCCTTTTCTTGCCTGCCAGGGGCAGGGGTTCAGACTAGATGGTCCACTGAGGTCTCTTCCGACCCTGGAATCTATGAATCTATGAATCAGGATGAATCTGAGTCTATGCCTCTATCTGTATGCAGCTAACAGATTTTACCAAGATCACCTCTTCTCCCAAAGCTCCTGACAGCTGCCAGAAACAGAGAGCTTTTAGAAGATTTAAGGGGAGAATTATGATGTAATGGAAAATGAAGATTTGGCACTGGATGACTTAGTATCCTAGTAATATAATTAATTGATCAACTAATAATACTCAATATAGTATTTGGAATAGTTTACAGATACGATTGCAAATCCCAAACAGACTTTGTTAACTGATTTACAGTTTACACCTCTGGTTTCCTTCATTTTAAAATGGAGATGTTTGTGTTTAATTATCTTTTTACTTTATAGGCGGACTCTACATGCTTTGTGAACTACACATTTACCCAAACAGAATTTTTTTTTTTGCTGCTAGGGAAAACATTGTTCCAGCTTTTTGCACAGTGAATGAATGAATAGAGCAAGTGTAGACTACATTTTTACAAATTCATTATGCAAAACTCTAAATGAAAGATCTGTTTTGAATAACTGGTGACTAGATCTCTGGGCTGGATCCTCCTTACACAACTCTCCATGGCAATAGGCTATAACTTGCTGGGGAAAATTCTGGGTCTATTGAAATCAGTGGCAAAACTCTGGCTGACTTCAGTGGAGCCAAGATTCACATTTTGCCTTGAAGTTTGAAATCACTAGCAGCTGGAGCAGAGCAACAGAGTTGTTAAGCACCACATAAAATGTAGGCGTTTATGGGTTATAAGAAAGCCCCATCTCATTAGAGGTCTTAAATTAATGAGAGCAGGTGAGCTTGTAAAGCAATAAGCTATTGCATGCTTATAGGTTGGTGCCTACTTATAATTAGCTACTGAAGTTCATGATGGCTCCTGCGTGCCAGTTATGTACACAGAGGTTATGCACAACTGCACCATCCCTGCAAATCCTTCCTGGAACTGCCCATTACACAAAACCAACCAGTTTGGTGCTCTATACTTTCCTGTTTTCTGTACTACTTAAACACCTTTCTGCTATGTCAGCAGAATGCTATCCCTGCTTTCCCATGCTTTGGGGCACTGTGCACCCTGAGGGAATATTATGAGAGAAGTCCCTGCACCCTGATGTCAGGAAATGTGGCATTTCACTGAGAAAAGCCTATAGCAAGAATTTCAGTGGTTTAAAAGTTAGTCAGTCAAGTAAGCTGCCTTGTCTCACACTTTGCTTCTGGTGTAGATGTTTTGGTAGGAAAAAACCTTCTACTGAGGCCAACGATTTAGTCTTTAAGTTCTTAGCTGGTTTCTTTTCATAAAGTATCTGGCGGTAATTCACACTCCCCGCAATGCAGCCCTGGGAAGTCCAGTTTCCACTGCGAGTCAGCCTGGTGCTAGTCAGGTGTTTGGCTTGATGTGTTATGGAATTTGTAGCTTGTATTTGCACAATCTCTAAAATAATTTGACATCTTTGCTATTTTTATCACTTACACAAATCCCTTTTAAATATCCAGAAGCATGACAGAAAAGAACATCCTGTAGTTTATAAAGGACCAGACTCTGACAACTTTACCCACACTGGGTGGTATCCTGTTTCACGGTAGTTACACTAAAGCCACTGGAACTATCCAGGGACGAAATTAGAGATAAACTAGAGTAAGAGTTTCAGAATCTGTTCCAGAAGGATTTGGCTCTGATTCTTTGACATTTCCTCAAGATGCATATGAGATATTGATGTACGAACATAACCAGAACTCCAGGAGGCTCCCTGCATGAATGGGGGCTACCTTAAGAGTACTGATGAATCAGGCCCCAGGTTATCTAAGAGCTGCTAACATATCAATTTGAAATAAATTGGAATGGATCCTGGCCAGTGGCCAAGCTAATGCATAGAAACATTAAAGGTGAATAGAATATGCCTAGTGAACTTCTGGTACCTCTAAACCATGAGTAAATCAATTAGCCACAGGAAGACTCACCAGTTTGTTCTCTCTGCTCCATACACATGTGGACTACAGATGAAACAGTGACCTGGATAAACCTAGGAGGGGCTTAACATGTCTAGAAAAAGTTTGTTTTCATGTAGAAAAGAATATATCCAAAAGATACACAGGTCAATATTTACCATCTGCTCATACTGTAGAGGGAATGAGAGCATGGACACCACAGGTTATTAAGAAACAGCAGCACCTTTCCAGTGACAAAGCTCTGAAAGAAATGTCGTAGATGGGTAGGAGGCAGGAGTAGCAAGAGGAATTCCCCACGCAAATTCTTAAAGCAACCGTGGCATTTCTGAGTCCTGTGGGATTTCCCAAGTGTCCTTCCTGGTTGTCACCCTACTTCACTCTTGTAAGGAAGTAAATTATTAAATATAGAACATTAAATATAAGAATATAAAAGAAGCATATCAGAGGCTTCAAAAGTAGCAGGCATACATGGCCTCAGGCAACTGACACAGCTTAAAAAGGGCAGTGATGAAAACAAGGACATGGTGAATCACCTATCTGCCCAACCTCAGGATGAAAACATTGTAGGGGCTGAAATTTTCATTTCATGAGATTTCCAGCAAAAAGTCCATAAAATCCAGAGCTGTAGCACATCCCATTATGCGAAAGTCCATTAATAAAGAAACAGCTGTTGCTTAGCTTTACATGCATTTTTCCCCCTTCATGCTATGGCAAAAAATGTTAATAACTAGTTCGACTTCTACTTAATTCATGCTTACTATTGCACAGCACTCCAAACCCTCCACCTGCCAAATACGTTCCTGACAAGTCCTTACCACCCACTGCGAGATACCAAAGGAAATGCTCTCTTTGTTCTACTGATGAAGAATATGAGACACAGGGCACATCTACACGAGATGCTTGACTGAGAAGTAATGTAATTTACTGTGCAGTAAACATGTGCATCTACGCATGTACATGCTTCCTGTGTAGTAAACCTTGCTAACTGCAAGTAAATTTACTACCTGCGAATGCAAGTAGCAAATTTACTCATGATTAGTAATGGTGCAGTTGAGCTCGTGTAGACGCCTGACTGGAAGCAAATCTGCTTGCAATCAGCTGGCCCCCAGGGGGGCGGGAGATTGCTTCTGGCTCCCAGGACCTGCCTGCTGCTGAGGCTGGCTCCACCACCGAAGCCCAGGTAGAGACTATGTCCTCCTGCCCTGGCAGCAGGGAGCTCCAAGCCCCCACTCTGAGATTGCGATCGGGGAGTGGGGACTGGAAAATACTTATCTCCCAGTCTCGGCTTCACCATTTTGATTAGGGAGCAGGGAGCTGGGAGATTCTTATCTCCTGGCGCCAGCTCTGCAACCAAAGGGCTGGCACTGGGAGACCCTTATCTCCCAGCACCAGGTCTGTGGTCACGGGGCAGGTACTAGGAGCTACCTGCTGGCGGGGCTGGGGAAACTGTTCCCCATCCAGCTCCATAATCACAGAGCTAAGCGGGGAACAGGCTCCCCAGCTTGTTGCCAACATAGCTCCACACTTGTGGAGCTGAGCAGGGAATAGGCTCTCCAGCTCCCACCCTGCGATCATGGAGCAGGAACTGGGAACTATCCCAGTCAGGGGCAGATCCCTGCCCTGTGCCCTGATTGGGTGTTTGAGGCACAGGGCTTGGAAACAATTGCAGGGGTGGGGTAGGTACTAGCCCCATGACCTGATCTGCCAGTGGGGCAGCTAGCAGTCAGCTGGCTGCTAGCTGCCCCACCAGTGGATGGGACAGGGGGCTCAGACCTGCCTCTTCCCTGTAGCTCTTTCCAAGTCCCCAGCCCCTGATCAGGACACTGTCCCTGCCCTAGCAGAGCCAGGGCCAGGAGCTCCCTGCTCCCAGGGCAGGGGGACATTGTCTCTGTCCTAGTAGCAGGCAGCCCCCTTGGGGGCAGGGTGCAATGTCTCAGCCAGGAGACAGCTGTCTCCAGGCCCTGTGCTCCCTGCCAGCCCCAGCTCCTCCTAGCACCCAGGAGGTGCCTATAGTTCCTCCAGTGGCTGCAGAAGCCCATTACAGGGACTCAGGAAGCAGCAGCAATTTGGTGCCATTAACTGCAAATCTGCTCCCACTTCCCTGCATGTGGAGGTGCCTGCCTGGGAGCATTTATTCACAAGTTGTTTATTCACATGTAAACCGATCCCTGATCAAATGCACGTGTAGATGCACCCACAGAATAGTTAAAAGCTAGCCTATGGATTTATCACTAACATGGTATTAAGCAGGAGCCCCAGAAGCACACCAAGAACCTAATTATAACTCAGAGACTTGAAATTTGCTTCCCTATCTGCTCCAAGGTTGAAGTAATAAACACAGAACGTTCAGCTTTCATAGATTATTTCCCCTTCCATTTTGGCCCAGGTCTGTTGGCAAGGCACTGAGGGGGACACGGCACCAAGTTTTCACAGGTCTCTTGCTCATGCCTATTTTCAGCCAGTCAATTGTGGAAGCTGCTCCTTCCTCCCATGCTTGCAAAGGAAAAGGGATACGTTACCCTCCCTTTACTGCCTGTGCACACTGGGAAAACGCATCTTCCCTCAAGGCCACATATGAGCTCCTGCCTCTCACTTCCTGTCTAAATTCATAAGCACTGGTACTATTGCCTTAAAAAAAGCATCACATTTTCAAAGTAGTTATTTTGTATTTAGTTTTTCCTGGTACTGGACATCTAACCTGAACATTTCTACTACTAATAGGTTGAACAACTACTTCAAAACATTTCATTTACCTCTGTGCATCATGGACTGGTTGGGGATTTCCACTTGGGCCTGGTTCTATGTGGACCTTAGTAAAAACCCACATAAAGAGATTCATTTGATAAAAGGAAGTGATGGATCATGGATTTCAGCTCTCAGATGATGAATCTATTCCTGTTCCAACAAGCCCCTTCTCTCCCACCTTCCAATGTGCGTCATCTCAGAAACGTCAGACAAAATACATCTCCTTTACAACCCACATGCTGCCTTTAGTCACAGTCAGGTAATCCCACCAAAATAAAGGGAGGGTAGGGTCATAAAGGTATAAACTCCTGAAGGTGAGGAGAAGAAACGCTGCAGCAATCTGCATGTCTTTGATGATAATTACCGAAAGAGGCAAAGGAAATTATATGAGATGTGAATGAATATTGGTGACCATATGAGATATGGAAAGGATTTGCCCAGTGTAACAGTCTCTCTTTAAACACTATAGTTATAGCACATGGTTGTATGGCTTCCCGACGTCAGTAACTTCCTTTCTAGGCATTACGAAAAAAAATCAATGTCAGACATAGCATTATTGTTGTTATCATCATTATCAGAGTCTGCTGTTCCCACAGAGTTTTGCCATTGGGTGCATTTAAATTTCTTCCTTAATTACAATTTTGATCATGGTGGTTTTTGTTTCAGGAGTTTGCCTAAAACCTAGAGAAAATTCAAATTTAGCACTGGAATCATTTTGTTTTCACCTAATTTCTGTTAATCTTCACATCAAGCTATTAAAATATTTCTAATTAAGCAAGTCTTTTCCAGTTCAGCTGACAGCTAATAGAGTAATGGAAATTTCAGCATTGTGCCATGTGTTACACCACATTAGGATAGACATTAACACTGTTAATCAGGCTACAAGATAAAAATACTTTGCACGGTATGGATAGCTAGGTTGTAGAAATGAGTGTCTTAAAAATCTCTCAAATGTAAACGTCTCTTTTATGCTAAAATATGTCCCGTCCTTTCCATGTCTACAGGACCAGTGACAAGTTCTAGCTTAGTATGCAGTAATGTTAATGGAATAATTGATGCAGTAAGACTGAAATAGATGATGTGTAAAATGGCAGGCTGCATAATTGTCTGGAGTCAGTTCAAGCATTTCTGCAGTGAAAAATAGTCCTGTTTTATAATCCTATCACGTTCACTTGCTGCCGTAACAGGGAAATTTTGTTTGGAAAAGATCCCAACCTTCAGTTGAATTACCTAGGGGATTCTGGCAGGCAGGAGACTGCAGTCACCATTACCCTTACCCTAACTACGTAACAAGAAACAGTAGAAACAGCTGCAGTGTTAAAGGCACAGGACAATTCTTTACATTGGTGTAAATGTCATTAATATAATGAAAATGCATTCCACAGGCTCCCTCTTCACCACAGGACAATGGCATAAGGGTGTCTGCTAATTGCACCCTTTTTAGTATCCCATCTTAATTCTGAGTTTCCTTAGATCACAAAATATTACACAATAGCAAAGGGAGCAGGGTGCAAGGAGAAGCAGGGAGAATTTGGAAATTATGGATTAAAATGAGGAATTCCCATTGTTGAAACATGCAAGAACCAGCACCAGAGGCTGGTTTTTTAGACTATCCATGCATCTCCCATTTGGTTTAAGAAACAAGCATAACTAGGCATAGAATCAGAAATGGAATTAGATCCATTTCCTAAAGGATCTCTAGCTGTCATTGTAACTCTCCTCTTTACACAGGTGGAGAGTTCATTATATGAGCTCATTTTCATAGCGGGCTTTGCTTGACTACAGACATCTGAATACTATTCTTCCCTTCCTCATTTATTGCATGAATTCATCAGCCCTTCACACATCATTCACTCACAGCCTCTTCCCCCTCCCCCCCCCCGAGATGAAATATGTCATTCCTATGATAAGCATGTAGGACACGGGCCTTGCTGGTGTGAAGAACACGAGCATAACATCTGCCCAGCAGAAATTCTCCCATTGTTGCCAATATACACTGTGTTACCACTAGATTGGTTCTTCTTAACAGCAAACTTCTATGAGATAAGAAATAGCACAGTGTAACGCTCTGCTACTGTTCTTATCTTCCCGTTGACAGAGATTACAGATTTTTGGCACATTTTCCTTACGGGTTTTTGAGCTAGATAGTTTTCTCAGCTCAACCCATGTAAATGAAAGTTAAAGCCATATCATTCATCAGAGTTACTCCGACTTACGCTGCGGTAGCAGAGAACAGATTCTAGCCTGATAGCTGCACCCAAAGATCCTTCTAAAAGGATATTATACCACCTCTCATCAGCTTGAGCAAAATCTGCCACATTTAATTCAGTTAAACATACGGGTTCATTTGTTTCTTTTGTTAGAAAAGCCAGGAATAAAGTGAGGTTTCTCAGAAACATACCACTCACTTACAAACACACACACATTACAAGATGGTTTTGAACACCTGAGTATGAAAACAAATGTAAGCACAAAAGGCCAGATTTCAGCTGCTGCGCCTAGTCTACGTTGAACACAAAGGAGTTGCATCTGGGACCAATCTGACCCTACATCCTGATTAGATATACTAACAGCACTTCCAAACCTTTGCATTATTGCTTGTCACTTTCCTTGTCACTTCCCTTTGCATCTTTTCCCTTTCAGCTCTGAACACTTTTGACAAGTAGTTCTGCAATATCAGCCCCTCCTGTGAAAAGCCTTTTATACTCAGAAAGCAAAGTGGCATGCTTTAAACTTGCTCTGCACTGTCATAAACATCCAATGCAGATACCACAAACCTGACTTTTCAGAAACAGCAGGCATCTGCACTTCCTTGCGACTTCCGAAGGAGTACCAGAAGCACAGCATCCCTGAAAATATGGCCCATTAGGAATAGGAGGAGGTAGGCAATCGCAGCACAGACAATTCATTGACTTACCTTAAGCAACTGCGGTGCCTTAGTCCTAAGATAAATTTCCACTTGCTTTTGCCTTATCTCATAAGAAATACTTTTCAAGCAGAAATATATTTCCCACAGTGAAGGCTGGGCTATTTCACTTAAATAGTTCTATATTAAGCTGGCTGGCTTTTTATTTTCTTCCCATTTTTTCTTTGAAACCTGACCCGATAAGAATCTGTGAGCAGATAAAAGAAACAAGCCGCCATCCGTAAAATATCAAGTTCTGACAATTATCATGCTGGTGTAGTAAATGCTTGGAGCATCAGATCTCCTACTCTGTTAGCACACTCGAATGCTTCAACAAACATTTTGTTTTTGCTTTGCTGCCCCAGACTCAACCATGCTGACATGATATAAAAACTACACCACCAACCTTCCTGTGTAGCCTCGCTAAATATTTGGCTACTTTCCGCCAGAGAATATCCATTCACCTCTGTTCTGTTTGTGTTGTTCCAAGGCACATCCCTTGGACAAAAGGGAAGAAATAAATTTTGGCAATTTTGAGAAAAATTGAGGAAAATTAACCTTCAATAATAAGTGATATATTTTTCTTCCTGACACTCCTTCAACTTCAGTGCCTAGGGCAGTATTAACATTTCCTCACTCATATTCCTAACTTTTTGAAAATAGTTTCCTCAAACTTCTTAGCAAAAGTGCTAACAGCAGCATATTTCCTTATTTAACTGTTGTTGAAAGTTTTTGGTGGGATCTGATCCTTTTTTTTTTTTTAAACCAAGCCATTGTAACTTTGGGGTTGGATTATTTTTCACAGGGAACACACAGAAGCTGTGGAAACACACAATGAACATTACAGCAGCTTACAGTAAAAACAGAGAGGAGCTTTAGTGAGCTCAGTCAGATTTGCATTCATAAGCATGCCTAAGTCTATAACAGAGGCGGGCAAAATATGGCCTGCGGGCCATATTTTGAGCTACCATTTCTGCTTAGACGTTTTTGCAAGGTTAATTTCATTCATATAGTCTGAGGGAAGCCTCCCTCTCCCCCATATATTCACCTTCTTGCTGAGATTTTCCAGGTTTGGTCTCTGAAAGATGATTTGCTTTCTAAAAGTTTAACCAAAAAACACTGAAAAAGTCTAATTTCCTCATTTTGGCATGATGAAAATGGTATAATACAGCCAACTCATTTCTGTGCCACTTAGCACCAGCAAAGATTTGGCTCCATATGCTTTTCCCATTTATATACAGATATAAATGGGAAAAGCATATGGAGCCATAGCCATCTGTCTGGCCTTTATTTCTGAATAGTTGGGCAGCAAAACCCCTGGTAGGAAGGAAAATAGCCCTCTTGTAGGAAAAAGTTCCTCGTTAAATTTGGTTTTGAGGTAAGAGAGTCATGATTGCTGGAAATCACAGTCTGTGAACACACAGGATATTCTGTGCTGGAGTCTTGCTAAGGGCTGGATTGTCCTTCTTAGGAGCCACAGTAAGCTAGAGAGAGTCATGAAAAACATTTTACCTTGGTATTCCTTGGTAAAAGCCGAATAACTCAGGCTGTTAAGGGGCCAGATCTGGCCTCTTTACTGGCTCTTTTGCAAGCAGCTCCTAGTCTTCTCAGAGGTGTGCTAGGGCAGGGGGTCCCAAACTGTGGTATGCATACCCCCGGGGGTAGGCAAGACATCTTTGGGGGGTCAGCAGGAGAAATCATGTAATGGTGGATTTAATTTTCATTGAAATAATAATTGGCATTTAAGGGGTTAAAATATAAAATGGATGCTGGCAGGAGTATGGGGGCAGCTGGTACATCTGGAAGAGGGTACACAATAAGAAAATGTTTGGGAACCTCTGGGCTAGGGCATCATTTAAAGCAGAGGTGGACAAAATATGGCCTGCGGGCTGGATCTGGCCTGCCAGGCCGTTCTATCCAGCCTGAAGAGCCCCTCTACAATTTAGAGGATCATTATTTGCTGGTGGGTGCCTGTCTGAAAGCCGAGGAGGTGCCAGTGGCAGGAGCTGCCAGCTGCAGCAGCAAGCAGCTCGGGTTCTGGTTGCAATGCGACCCCCCAACCCCTACCTGACCCACCCCACTCTGCGCCCAACTCCCCAGAAATTTCTAGAGACTGGAAGCTTCTGGCTAGCACAGATTTCTGCCCCGGTGATCCTGCAGCTGTTCCCTAGCCCTCCCTCATCCGAGAGCTGAAATTCAGGTTAAAAGGGAGGTGGGGGGGAGGGAGGGACTGCTGGCGATGGCCCCACTTTGTAGGGCTTGCGGGATTCTGGCTCTGTGCCTCCAGAAGCCACTCCTTGCTAGAGTACCAGGAGCACCATGTGGCGGCACGGAGAAGGCCCAGTGTGATTGTGCGAGACTTCAGTGTATGCGTGGGTATGGTGGGTGCGGTGGAAGGGTGAGTGAGGGGTTATGGTGGGAGGGTGGGTGTTTGTGTGGGAGGGTGTGGGTGTGTGTTGGGGATATGGTGGGAGGTGGGGAGCCAGTCCCACCTGTCCCATCCCGGCTGCAGCGTGCAGTTCCTGGCTGCAAGACTGGGACCCCTATGGCGTGGCACAGGGCCAGCCCGGCCTGTCCCAGCACAACATGGTTCCGGCTGCAAGGCTGGGAACTGCATGGCGCAGCACAGAGCCAGCCTGGCTTGGCTTGGCCCCTCTGTGCCATGCTGTGTGGGTCCTGGCCATGCAGCAGGGAACCACATGCTGCTGGGAGGGGATAGGACAGGCCAGGCTGACTCTGAGCTGCACTGCAGTTTCCGGCTGCAAGGCTGTGACTGCACGGAGCCAGACCTGCCTAGCTGCAGCACGTGGTTCCCCACCGTACCCCCGATACATACTCCCACCATACCCCCAACACATACCCTGATACATACTCCTGCCGTAGCAAGGGTGGGAGCAGGTGGTGCAACCACCCTAGGTGCCAAAGTGAAGGGGTGCCAACAGGTGCTGCCCAGCCAGGGCGGGGCATGGGATGGAGCTGCAAGTCTCTCACTTGGGGGGGCACCATGATGGGGGAGGGTGGTTCCTAGTGCTGTGTGCACTCCTGGGCAAGCATGTAGGGGAGCATGTGCCTTCCAAATGTGTGTGCAGGGCAAAGGCAGGTCGCTGCTATGGGCTTGCCCCAGGCACCAAACTTCCTTGCTACGGCACTGGCCCCCCACACACACTCACACCCACCCACCATAACCCAACACTCACCCCACAACCCCCACCATATCCACACACACTGATACCCTCTCACACATCTGACTCCCACCATCGTTCAAAACACACCCATTCTCTCCCACAGCCCCTCCACACACATAACATATATATATATAAATATGTGTGTGCATGTGTACACACACACACACATCTCTCTATATGGGGGTGCGTGTGCGTGTGTGTGCACGTGCATGCATGTGTGCGCGCACGTGTGTGTGCATGTGTAGTGTCCAGGGGAAAGATCACAATAATCCCTTTTGCATTAGTAGTGTACAAAAAATATATGCAATGCAAATAGAATGTATATCATATTATAGGTTTAATGTAGGTTTGTACTGTACAGGAATATCCACTAGGAAGATGACTATTACTCTTTCATTTTTTTCAGACTGACCTTCATTTTTAGTGTTAATGAATGGTAGCAAACAGAAGCATGAAAATAAAATTAGCAATGCTCAGAGCAACCCACTTTATCAAACTCAACAGTTTATAGGATTAGCAATGGATTCAGTACAAATCTCTGCTCCGGGTATTATATATAAGATTTATGCCAATTAGCAGTAACAGGGCAAATTATTGGGGAAGAACATTCACCATGGTTTCAAGCTTCTTCTATTGTTACTCCACTGTGGTCGGATGTCCACTTAAGACACAAAGGTCCATTGATACATCTATTTTTCCCATCCCTAAAGGCATACTTAATTTCTTGTAAGACTTCAAGGCATTGTTTCTTAATGGCAATGAATGCCACTAAATGGTTCCCCCTCCAAACAAATCTTCCAGTAGCTTCTCCCAACATCTTTAGGTTCTGGTTATCTTGCTCTCATCAGAATCTCAAATATGCTACATTTCTAGGTTCTTGTATAGACTTAAAATGGATATGATCCAAATCCTACTGAATTCAGTGCAGTTTGAATCAGGCCATAAAACTGCTCCAGCAATGAAGCAAGGTGAGGAAAGAATTGCAATCATTTATTGCCAGATGTCACTTGAACAATGGGAGGTGTCTGCGTGCGTCCATCAGAGGAATGCGTCCACTGGTTTGTGGCTCCTGTGGGCACCAAGGCAGGGAAGTCAACATGCATGTTTTTTTGGTAACCACATTAGAAGCGACAAGTGTACAGAATGGATACTTTTCCCCAGAAGCTCTCCTGTTACTTGCTGGTGACAAAGAACAAGCCAGCAAGCCAGCCCGATGTCAGATACCTGTCCCACACAGCTTATATCTAACCTGCTGTTTTGCGAATAACTTTCAATTGATTCTTTATGGCTGCGCCCTCATAAATCACTGTAATTCTGAGTCTTAGGCTAGGGACAGAAGTTACATATAAACCAGTTTAAGTGATCAGAAACTGGTTTAAACCTGTAACAGAACATAAGTTCACTGTACATAAACCAGTTTCAAAATGGCTGAAACTGGTTTAAGATAAACCTGGCTGACTGTAGTATCAGACTTAACTGATTTGGGTCAAACTGGTTTATGGAACTTATGTCCCCAGACCCCTTCCTGGCTTAAGTTAAATCAGAGTCCTCCAGCACCCAAGCATGCTTTTCAGCCCTGGACTGGGCTAGGCTGGGCTAGGATGTTTGTTCCAGAGAACAGGGCTGGCCCTGCCCCACTTCTCCCTAGCCGGAGCTCCAGCTGGCTGAGAAGGAGGTGGAGACTGCAGGCACAACAGTGTCTGCCTGGCTTCCCCCTGCCCCTGCTCCACCCTCCCCTTGCTCACTGCTCAAGCTGGGATTCCTCCTCTCCCACAGCAGGAACCGCAGCAGCACAGACCCCAGCTGGCTAATGCTGAGAGGTGTCTGTGTCTCCAATTACAATGGAACAAAGTGCCTTTGACACTGTATCTCACCCCATCCTCATTAAAAAATTAGGCGACTCTAGTGTCGATGCCTACACAGTCAGATGGATCGCAAATTGGCTGGAGGGCTGCACCCAGAGAGTGGTGGTGGACGGGTCATTTTTGACCTGGAGGGACGTGGGCAGTGGGGTTCCCCTGGGCTCGGTCCTTGGGCCTCCACTGTTCAATATCTTCATCAGCGACTTGGATGAGGGGGTGAAAAGCACCTTGTTCAAGTTTGCAGATGACACTAAGATGTGGGGAGAAGTGAACATGCTAGAAGGGAGGGACAGGCTACAACTAGATCTGGACAGGTTACAGAGGTGGGCAGATGAGAATAGGATGGGTTGCAATATGGACATGTTCAAGGTATTGCACCTGGGAAGGAAAAATCAGCAGCATACCTACAGGCTGGGGAACCCCCTTCTAGTCAGCACAGAGGTAGAAAAGGATCTTGGAGTCTCTATTGATTCCAAGTCGAACATGGGCCAGCAGTGTGGGGATGTGGTCAGGAAAGCTAACCGCATGGTGTCATGCATCCATAGATGCATAATGAGCAGGTCCAAGGAGGTGATACTCCCCCTCTATGAGACATTGGTCAGGCCACAGTTGGAGTACTGCTTCCAGTTCTGGGCACCGCACTTCAGAAGGGATGTGGACAGCATTGAGAGGGTCCATAGGAGGGTCACTCATATGATCAGGGGGCAACAGGGTAGGCCCTATGAGGAGAGGCTACGGGACCTGAACCTGTTCAGCCTACACAAAAGAAGGCTGAGAGGTGATCTGGTGGTTGCCTACAAACTTGCCAAGGGGGACCAGCAGGCAATGGTAGAATCTCTGTTCCCCTGAGCACTACTAGGAGTTACAAGGAATAACGGCTAAGCTGACTGAGAGTAGATTTAGGAAGCACTACTTCACAGTCAGGGCGGCTAGGAGCTGGAACCAACTTCCTAGGGAAGTGGTGCTAGCGCTCTACCCCAGGGATCTTCAAAAGAAGGCTAGACAATCACCTAGCTGGGGTCATGTGACCCCAGCATCCTTTCCTGCCCATGGCAGGGGGTCGGACTTGATGACTTGTTTAGGTTTCTTCTGACCCTACCAACTATGAAAGGCAGACAGAAAAGTGTCCACTTAGGGCTTTTAGGAACTAATCAGCAGCTCAGCTGGTAATGTCCCTCCTTCCTTACAAATGCCTTGGCAAAAGCTGTTTAAGAAAAGCTTGAACTAATGAGAGAGGCTTTGTTTTCTTGATGAGCTGATAAGTTCTGTGTTCTGATAAGCTCCCTGCTGGCTTGCTTGCTTCAAAGGCTGCAATTTGTCAGTGTTCAAGAGGGGACAGAGAGAGGTGTGAGAAATGACCTGGTTTGCGATGCACGGGACTTGTGAGTGACTGTCAATTTGCTGCAGACAGTATGAAACGCAGGGAGAGGGAGATTAAGAAGCTCAGTACCATCAACAGATGCATGCACTCCACACAAGCAGTCCTCCCTCCCCCCAGCCTCCTTTTGCCTCAGAGTGCTAGCCATGGACAACACTCCCCGCCCCTTGAGCAGCGAGCTGGGAAAAGCCTGGTGAGGGCTGCTTCCTCCTTCCCTTCAGACACACCCTGGCTGGGGACTGCGCAGGCTTGGGTGGGGGTTCAAACCCCTCTCTAATCATAGCATCCTGCTGGGCCTAGCCCCTCCCCCTAGCTCAGCACTGTGGAAAGAATGGGAGGGCTCACTCTAGAGCACCCTGACTTCTGGCCTGAGCTACTACAGGCATGTGCCTGCATTTCCTGATTCAAAAGTGAATGTCTATCCACTTGCAAATTGGTTCAATCTCTGCAGGTTAGACTAACCTGCAAAGATTGAATCAATTCAGGCTCAGGCTTTTTGAATGTCTGTCCCTAGCCTTAGTGTCCTGATGTGACTGAAAAAGTACCTCTATGGGCTGGTTTGTCATTCTACACCAGTTTCAGAGGCAAGGGTGTATATTCCTGTCTAATTCCCTATAGGGACAAGTTAGGCACACAAATGGAGACCATCTGCCTTTGCTCTGACTAATATAACTGATAATTTCTCAGCCATTTTACTCTGGAGGAAGAGGGTTTTTATAACTAGTTATTTACAACTGTGACAATCGTACTAAAACAATTTTGTGTGTGTGTGTGTGGGCACAATTCTATTCTTAATCAAGATTAACTGAAATTAAATGCCTTTAATTACAAATTATACAGCCCTTGGCTACTGTACAGATAATATTCTGACATTTATGCCTCATGACAAATAAGATCTTTACACTGCTGTAGCAAATCTGACTGTAATTATTTTCTGGATAGTCAGTGTCAGAAGATGCTGACACTGCAAAAGGTTTTTAGTATAGTAACCCTCTAGGGTTTAGTCTCTAATCCCTTCTTGTACAACAATTTAAAAAGGAGCCATTTGCTCTGACTTGACTGAAAACAAATGCACCTTCTTGCACTGAGGGCTGCAGATACCTTAAATGACTCTGCTCATATTTTTAGTGGGAACTTGAGGGGATCCTGTATCTTGGTAGTGCATTTATCTGTGGCTTTTCTCCTTTCCCAGTTGAATTATAATATGAGCAAACATGGGAACCATCACACATTTTAAAGCCAAATTTGAAAAATTAATTTCAAGGTTTTCTTGATAGGCAGCTGCTTTATTATTTAGAAGATCTTGACATGCAAACTCCACCTATTAACATTCAAAAGGAATGCGTGATCAAAGCCACATTACAGATTCATTAGTGATCATTCTGTCTAGAGAACGTTTGCCTACTGGTTTGCAAAAATGGGATTTAATGGTAATAGCTGTGATAGGTTTACGCTCATAAATGCTTGCTGAGTAATCATACACTCCCATTTGGAAAATGTTGCTTTCAGCTGTATAATACTATATGAGGGCTCAGTCCTGCAGGTCCCAACACACAGTAGTTAGTGAATAATAAGAATCCATGGAAATAAGTGTGCTCATTGCCTTCAGAATTGCTCAGGATGGTGGTGCCTCAGTTTACACCTGTGACATCTTTGGGACTAGATTTGATGTAAAGCAGAGATACTAGGCCAAACTCTCCCCTAAGAACAAGATTTTTCAGAACTGGGGTAAATCAGTCAGTTTCTAGGAGCAACAAGTTATTTCTTAATGTTGGAGATAGGGGTTTGGACCACAGGATTATAAGCAATGTTCCCTCTCCAATGTTACTATGTAGTTAATGTTCATATGATTATGTATCCCTCACCCTGCCCATGTCTGCCTGGCCCCCTTCACCAGCACTTGTTCCTTTCCCCTGAGGCTGTATCAACTCCCTGCCTGACCACCTGTCATTTTTCTGACAGGCAATATACTGACAATGGGAGATCCACAGACTCAAGCACAATGTACCCAAAAGACCTGCGGTGGCAGCTAGATCTACAGAAGAGATTAAAAAAAGACCCTCCTGTAAGGAGATTTAGAGGGCTCCACACATGGCTTCTTAACAGTCTGTAACAGCCAGTCCGAGAGTTTTGTGCTACACAATGAGACGTAGAAGTGAAGTGTTTTATCCCAGCGTTCAGATTAGATACCAGGAAGCATCTCTAAACCAGGAGAATGGGGTTGTAATCTGCCAGATTTATTCCTACTGAGCATCATACTTGCAGTGCCTGGCCATCACTCCAATGCATATTTTATTATGTTACTACATATTTTATTACACTTTTTGTACAGATCCCTCCTGCATGTTGTTTATGCACTGATGCATAAGAAGTGGCTATATTTTTTTTTTAAAAAGGGAATTCTGTAATCTATCCTACTGCCCCAAGCAGGAGTCTGTCTTTGCACCATCCTTCTACAGCAGTGAACTGCCTCTAGTTTTGCTCTCCTGGATTTCACAGCCCATGTGTTTTTAATTGCAGTCACCATGAGGCCCGGCCTTATTTTCCTGATCTCCCCTCTGGACCTTCCAAGGTCCTTATACCATCCATGGTTACTGGAGATACCATCTAGTGCCAAATGCTACTCACTTTCCTCACTTTCCTCACCATGGGCCAACTCTTCCACTCATGAGCAGTCCCCTCAACTCACATAGGTAAAGACAATGCATTACTGGAGGAAGGGTTTGCTGCTTTTGGCCTGAAGTTTGTCAAATAATAGAAAAAAAATCACCCTCATGCAAAGGACAAGTGTAAGGTCCAAGCAGAGCTTATTTTAAGCACTGAAATTAGATTTATGTACAGTGTAGTCCTTGAGTTGGCCCTTGTGAAGCTTACCTTTGTGAATAATTACACAGCGAAGGACGTGCCAAGATGTGCAATGAATATTACACCCGGTGGGTTATTTAACAATGTCTAGAGGCACTTGGCCCCTAAACTCTGATGGTTCAGGAGAAAATATATAGGCACAGAATGACAGATAGGCAACGGATTTGAAAACAGTCCAGGCTAATCTAAATGAGTTATTTGGAACTATATATGAAACCCTGATGACCATTTCACATCATAGAAGCAGGTTACATACACAGGTTAAAAACATGAGTTTAAATTTGACTGCAGGATGGTTTCATCATCAAAACTTCAAAGATCACAATTTAAAGCAGCTATTCAAGCTGCCACAATATAACATTAGCTCCAATCCGGGGAAGCTTGGCCATCTGAAGAAAACACTGATGGTTTTAATGACTCAAGTTATGATTTAAGGAGCCTGAAAAAGCCCAAGGAAAGTGCCAAAAACATTTTTAAGATACATGTGCAGTTACAGTTATGTATCAAATACAATTTATATATTCTACTCAATGTAATATTGGAGACTGTTTCTCCAGCAAGTAAAATGTAAGTATCCTAATTTCATTGTTATTTACTTTTAGCAAAATGCATCTTTTCCCCTACTTTACAAAATGCACCTTTCCCCAGTATGCCTCTGTCCATATATATATATATATGATTAATTAAGAATCAGTGCAAATTTACTTCTTTGTGAGGGCAAAACTTACCATCCCCTTCACCTATTGTCTTCCAGACAAACACAGAAGTTCCTTGCTTTATAGTCTGAAGATCAACAGATTAAGGGATTCTGGAGTAAGTGGGGGAAGTACACTTCAGATTTGAGGATCCTCCCTATTGGAAGCTCAGCCATCAAATTATTAGATCTAGGGATGTTTAGATCAACTTCAGTTGCTCTTGCATTTGAGTGAAAGGAGGTCTTTAAGAAGCCAAGGCGCAAATCAAAAGGAGTTTTGCAGATCAAAGACAACATCTTATGCTACACCCAGCAGCTAAGGAGATCTCCTCCTCCCCCGCAAAGGCTATAATATATTCTCCCAGTCCATACTGCCTAAGATGCTATAGTCACATTGCATTTCTTTTAAATGAACCCTAACAAAATAGGATTGGATGGGAAGATTAGAAAGGGACAGATTAGTGTAGAGAGGCCCAGCTGTATAAGGAGAAGCAGGCTGTAAAAGCCACCTGGGATTCCAGTTCACAGATTATGAATCCTTTGAGCAAAGGAGAGAATGCAACACTTCAGTACTTGGCTCAGCTATCAACCTACCATAATTTTAAGGCCCTTCCCTCTTCCTACTATGGAACTGACATTTTGTCTGGATAGGTGCTGGCCAGCTTAACTTCTGGATAAGTCCCATTCTTAGCTAGGTGCTAGGAACCCAAATGTACTGCACTGGGTGAGCTTAAATAACATGAACCACACTACCTACATAACACTGGGCAAACCAACTGGCTTCCCCATCCTTCCTCTTGGCCTCACTTGAAAAGGAAAATTGATGAAAATGCTCCTAATGGAGCCCGATGGGGAAATCAATTAGGACAAAAACCAAGAATAGCCTCCAACCACTTTTTGCAAGGAGGGAAATGCTAAAAAGTCCCATGAGAACTTCCTTAAGAGCACTTTTGGAAGGAAGCAAGATGGTTTTGCTCCCAGTGTTATATGGGTGACATGCTTTGTTTAAACTGAACTCAATCAGGGCAGTGTGTTAGTTTTCCACCCTGTGCCCTGCAAGCATTTGGAGCAAACACAATGTCATAGGATATTAAGGGCTCTTGACAAAGCTAAAATATTTAGCAGGGACATCTGGTTGTTGTCTCTTGCTATCATCATTAGGGCATTCTTTATTCCACAACCAGATGGAAAGGGAGTGAGTATGTATGAGGACTCCTGGGGACATTGGAGGTATTTGGCAAAGCTGCAAGTTTTGAAAGGTGTCCTCCTATGAAAGGCTTTGTATAATATATAACTTTAGTTTAAAAAAGTCAGGAACCCTCGCTGTGATGTTTGGTAGGTATGGAGTAGAATGCTTTGTGATACTGCAAGCACAACAGGCTTCATTTGGGCCAATTCTCTTCTATTTTCCGTGCAGAAAAAAGTTTTTGTTATCCTCACTCCTACAAAAGCAGTAAGGAACAGAGTCTCCCTCCCACCTCTTCCTACCCCGCTAATGCTATGAATTCATCTGCTCCATTCCACGAAAGTAGGCTATTTACTCCATGTTTGGAATTGTGTGCCCTTTAGCTCCATTGTCATTTCGTCTCTTACATCTTTCCATCCTAATCTCTTTCCAACAGCAAATTCTCCTCTAGCTCTGGGGGTGAGAAAACAGTTATTTCAGCTGTTCGCACCTCCAACTAGTTATCTGTTAGTGATTCTTCAGAGGCAGTAGAAGATGAATGGACTTTCTTCTTCCCCAGAAGCCCAGACTTGTCTACAGAGGTTTATTCTAGCAGGTGTGAAGTACACCCAGCATAGCATTAAAGCATGGTTCAGCACTGGTGTCATGAATTTGGTGCAACGGGCAATGAGGAATACATATATCCATTTACAGTTCTGCAGTGAATGAGCCTACATTAGTGGAATGGAGCAGATGAATTCATGGCCTTCAGGAGAAGAGTCAGGCCAGTAGGGAAGAGTCCTGGATTGGGATTCAGGCCGCTTGTGTTATTTCCAGATCTGTCAGTAGCCAACTCAGCACCTTGGGTATGTCAAAGGGAGCCAGGTGCATAAAGAGCTTTGAGGATCTGAGCCTTCACCTCTGTGCTTTGCTTTCTCCAGCTGTAAAATGAGGATAATGATACCCTCTATTGTAAAGCAGGCTGAACCCTAATGATAGACTAGCCTAAACGCTAGGTGGCGTTATAATGTTGAACTTCCACTTCCTTGTCTTTTCTTCCTCATGGATACACCACTTCCCCAAATTTTATCTTCTCAAGAATGTTGGTCTCACTTTGTCTTGAATAAACATATGCTCCCATGTCTGTCCCAAAGAATTGGCTCTGGTTCTATTTAGGGATAAGCCAATTTTTGTGAATTATTACCAAGCTTTTAACGAAAAAATGACCTGAAAATAGTTTCTACCCCAGAGCCAAAGCTTCACTCCCATTGGGGCCCATTTTGAGGGGCTGATTTTTGCGTGATGTTCCATCCTACAAATACTCTACACATCTCTCACTGTAAATTGCGCAGGCTCTAGCTCTGCAGTTCTCCACCAGCAAAGTAGTCGCGTGTTAGAATACTTGCTGGGCTGTCCTGGGAAGGAATCCAGACTCACCACAACATCAGTGTCTAACTTTGAGCTTAAATCCATCCACTTTGCACCAGTGATTACTGCATTTGAGCTTAAGTTGACGCCACTTTGATTTTGACACAATTTGCCATAACCTTTCTTTCACCATATGCCAGTCCAATGACAAGGATTTTCTCCCCCCACTGCTACCTTCCAGAGGCACTAAAACTCCCTCCTGCAGTCTACAAGAAAATGACTTGGTTCTTTTCCCATGGCATCCCTCTTATCCTGTTACTGCAGGCATATGCAGTAGCTTCCCACAAATTAGTCATGTTTACAACTTACACTTCTCCCTCCCTCCTGCCCCTTCACAACACACTTCTTAGCTCAAATGTTAAAGCAAATCAATCCAGGTCCATAGATTTACCTTATGCCCTTCCTCATTTCCTCAGAAATGGTAACTTGAATGCATAAATCTGACTTCTGCCTTATTCCATGGGGAGAGAGACAGACAAGTCACTGTAACATCTGCTGTATGCATTAGGTGTTGAATGCCTGATATACTTGAACTATTTGAACTCGATTACTGAGGACAATGGGCCAAATTCTGCTCTTGGTTTTTTTGTAGTCAATGGGCATAATTTGTATTAATGGGCATATAAATGAGAACAGAACTTGGCTCAATGCCCAAGAGAAACTTTTGGAGATTTACCATCCAGTAGCTATGGGCTAAATCTTCACCTGGTACAAATCAACATGGCTCACGGATTTT
The DNA here is from genome assembly GCF_001723895.1 of Crocodylus porosus. Classification (NCBI taxonomy): domain Eukaryota; kingdom Metazoa; phylum Chordata; order Crocodylia; family Crocodylidae; genus Crocodylus; species Crocodylus porosus. The sequence goes on along the minus strand of NW_017728924.1, from coordinate 15,567,566 downwards.
AATGTAGCTATGCCAATCAGTTGATATTGTCATGTTTTAAGCTCTCTTGTGAGCACTGGAATGCAATAAAAGCAAGTAACACATACACACAGAGTTGTTTTTTGAGAAGCACACATCAGGATAGCCAACCAAGCGTCCTGTCTCATCACACTTTCTCCACTAAAAGGGCTGGATATTATGATAGACAGATGATCACCCCTCCTCTTAGCTGTATGCATTGGCATTATGCATCCCACAACCCTGGTGGCAGCTGGTCAGGTGCCCATAGTTCCCTGAGTTAGGTCTCTAACAAGTAGCACAGCAATTTTCATTAAAGCTCTGATTTGCCGCAGTGGCCTCTGGGAGTCTGCGTACCTGCCACAGAATATCCCCTTAGGGCTTGACTGTCCACTGGTCTCTGCTTTGCTTAGTTTTTCACATCGTTTGGTTTTTCAAATCATTTAGTTTTTCAAATCATTCCCTTTCCGACTTAGGAATGTCCTATCCTCATTTTGCACTGGTGAAGAGCAATAGAGAATCAGGCTCATGGTGCTCACTGGAGGACTTAAAAGGTCCCCATTAATAAGCATGAAACTTCAACTAAACTTCATAGCTTGCAAAGGCATGGTTAGGCAGGCTGCCATGTCATAGCTGACAGGTAGCTTTGGGAAGAACATGTTACTTGTCTAGGAAAGATGGATCACTGAAGAGCACCTACAGTCAGGAATAGACAACATGGCATCTGCACCCTCCACTTCTCAGCTACTCTGCTCCCCCACCATCCCTTTCCCTATGTGAGTCAGGATACTACTCCATGCCCTGCTGAACAGCTTCAATAGGCTACCATGTGCTACTATGCTGGAGATGTACATGCTGCAACAGTCTCTGAATAGCAGACAAACTGAGCTTATCATCTGCTCTGGAGGTAAAACAGTAGGATATGGTCTCTGACAGACACTTCACCTGCCGACATACATAGAGCTTTCCTGGCTCTGAGAATGGCTGGGACCTTTGCACAGTCTCTCAGTTCAAGATAACTCACTATGTCTGTGCCTGAGACTGCAAGGAGATAAATGTATAGTAAAGTTATGTAAGCTGAGATAAGGGTAATTAAATCTCACACTGCAGGGCATTAGATAAACAAGGTAGAGATCAGAAAGGAATTTTACCCTCTTGGCAGCATTATAAACTAGGATATAATCTATCATATGGGAATGATTTCCTTTTTGTTAGAATATCAGGGACTGCTGTTGTCTTTTATGATACTCAACTTGACTGGCCAGTGGCCAGCACCATCCAAGGTGGAATTTCAATCTACAAACAACCCTGACACATTAGCTCCTTTGGGATGAGGCAAGTCACAAAGGCCAGGACTAACCATGAGAACTGGCAACAAAGCACTCTCTTAAAAAGAGATTTGGCCACAGAACAGTCTTCCAGAGGTGATCAAGAGAAGCCAGATTCTGTGCACCTTTCAAAACCTTCCTCTTTGAAAATGCCTTTCCAAAGTAAGAATACCATTCACAACACTGACCCCCCATTCAGCTCCTTCACTCCTCACCAATTCCATCATTTTCCCACCCACAAATGTGGTATTAATAACATATTTTTTAAAAAATCCTCCCCCAAGCAAAGCTGTAACTTCTAAAACAGAGAAATGCCTGGGAGCCCTAGTGTCTATATTATTGCCAGTGAATTTATGTGGAAGGTGGTTCATGGATGGCAGTAACATCCAAAAGACATACGGGGTAGCATTAGTCAGGCAATTCTTACATTCTGGAGAAAGGGGAGGGAATCTTGCATTAAAATGAGAAGAGCCTAAATTTTTCATGCTTGGAACTAGATCAGAGCTGAATGCAATTCATCGCAGAAATAAATACCTCATCTATATTGGAAGCCAACCCTCCAGAGTCAGAGTATGTTTGAATCTGGCAATCTGGATTAAGACCACTTCTAATCAAGATGTAATTGAAAAGTATTATTGAAGCTTTCCACCCCTCCTTTAGTTGATTGTTCTCAGGCAGAACTTTTTTGATAACACAGTGTGTGGAGAGCAAACCCACAACCTCCTGCTCAGCACTTCTACGGCTGCACACATGTTATATAGATGGACTAATAAAACTCTACTTCCTGAACCAGATTATTTGAGAGGTTTGGATACTTCCCACTGGTCACTGAGGCAAGAGGGCATTCAGCCCAAACTTGACTGCGAGAGATCACCCTAGAGTAAGAACATCATCTTATTTAAATCCTCTGGCATTTTAGAGCCCAAAATGGTCTTTTAAGATAGTTCTTCTTCCTTCTCCAGAGGGAAGAGGGAAAAAGGGGATTTCTGTTTAGTTGTCCTTAGTTGTGGCTTTGGCCATTGGTGGCAATTTGCAACTGGTATAATCTGGCACAGCTCTCATGTTACTCTAATTTACCACAAGGAAACAGGCCCTGCAGAGAGTTTTCACCAGGATCAAGGAAGTGCAAAACCATCATTCTGCCCTCTGCACCTGCCTGCTCTCTAGTTCATACATCTAGTTCACCCCATGGTACAGAGCCATGTGAACAGCTCATGCTCCACCTCAGATACATGTGAGTGACACAAATAGCAATTGAAAACAAGGTCATTAGGGAATCAGCCTTGAGTGAAAAGTCCTTTGTGAAGCAAATAGAGGACAAAGGTATTTTTTAAGCTTTTTTCTTTTTGGTTAAAAATTCAGCTCATTTCCACAGCCAAAGGAGCTCAGCTTTTCCACTGTGCTGAAGCAGTTGTTAAACAAAGGCTTTGCCGGTAGCTTGGTTACATCACCAGTGTTGGTTCTTGGCAGACTTTTGAAGGCAGCATGTGATTAACATATCAACAGAGATGCTGAATGATCAATTCTAGACAAGCTGACTAAATTAAGCTAACATTCTGTTTAGGAAAGTGCTATACAAGGATACGGTTACTTAGCAATTATTCTTTCCAGATGTTTGGGGACATCAGGATAGGTTGATTTCCCTCTTCATGCGTCTTTTGCTTTGCAACTTTGAGAGGGACAAGAACACAGCCTCTGGCTCTGAACCTCCTCAGATGCTAGGTGTTATTTGGCAACAAAAGAATAGCGGCACTGTTTCACAAGACAGTAATCCAGTGCCCAAGTACATAAAATACCAGATTTATCCTAATGAGGCAAATGGATAATTGCTGATACAAAAAGAACAATGCTGCTATTATCAGTATCATGCTAAAGCCCCTCCAAACACTCTTTCCAAATACATTTCTAAGGGTAGGCACTTAGGGAGTGTAGACAAGTGGCAATGAGAGAAGTAGGGGTGGGGGATGGAAGAGGAAGGATAAGAACTGCGTGCTGTAGTTAGAGCCAAGTCTGAGAGCCATGTGTAGAAGTGGTGCAGATCAGTGAAGGTGCACTGTTGTTGACAGCTGCTAAGAGCTACAGTGGGATTGGAGCTGGCTCTCCATCTGAATATTGCCTATTAGACTCTCTCATGTATTATGTCTCTGACCGTCCACAGCAGACACATTCCACTGAAAGAACATGTAATATTTCTAATGTCAAACTCAGGCTGACAACCAAATGGCCTTTTTCTGGCATCACTGTCAGTGAAATTTCAGCAGGCTAAGTTATACTTGCAGTTTTAAATCTGATATTTGTTCCCTTCTAAATCTGCCCTCAGTGATACCTAGACAACCAGGTACTCAGCCTCACCTCAGTCACTGGAAAAATCATGAAGCAGGTCCTCAAGGAATCAATTTTTAAATGCTTGGAGAACAAGGTCATTAGAAACTATGGTAAGTCATGCTTGACTAACCTTATTGCTTTTTATGATGAGATGACTATTTTTGTGGATGTGGGAAGAGCAGCAGATATAATGTACCTTGACTTTGGCAAGGCTTTTGATACAGTCTCCCACAACAGTCTTGCAAGCAAGCTATGGAAGTAAGGGTTGGATGAATGGACTGCAAGGTGGATAGAAAAGTGGCTGGATCATCAGGGTCATAGGGTGGTAATCAATGGCTTGATGTTTAGCTGGGAGTTGGTATCAAGTGGAGTGCCCCAGGGGTTGGTCCTGGGGCTAGTTTTGTTCATTGTCTTCATCAACAACCTGGAAGTTTGGATGGAGTGCACCCTCAGCAAGTTTGCAGATGACATCAAGCTGGGAGGAGCAGTAGATATGCTGGAGGATAGGGCTACAAATTTGAAGATTGGACTAAAAGACTCCTTACTGAACTTCATGAGGTTAAATACAAAGTCATGAACTTAGGATGGAACAATCCCATGCATGAGTACAGGCTGGGGACCAGCCAGCTAAGTAGCAGCTCTGCATAAAAGGACTTGGGGGTTACAGTGGACAATAAGCTGAATGTGAGCCCAGCATACTCTTGCTGCAAAGAAAGATAACAGCATACTGGGCTGCATTAATAGAAGCATTGCCAGTAGGTCCAGGGAAGTGATTATTCCCTTCTATTCAGCACTGGTGAGGCCACATCTGGAGTACTGTGTCCAGTTTTGGGGGCCCCACTACACACAGGATGTGGACAAATTGGAGAGAGGCCAGTGGAAGGCAACAAAATGGTTAGGGGGCAGGGGCACGTGATGTATGAGGAGAGGCTGGGGGAATTGGGATTATTTAGTTTGGAGAAGAGAAGACTGACATGGGATGTAATCAACTACCTGGAGAGGGGTTCCAAAGAGGATAGAGCTGGACTGTTCTCAGTGGTGGGAGATGACACAACAAAGAGAAATGGTGTCAGGTTGTAGTAAGGGAAGTTTAGGTTAGATATGAAGAAAAACTCACTAGAAGTGTAGTAAAGCGCTGGAATAGGCTACATGTAGAGGTTATGCAATCTCTATCCTTAGACCTTTTAAAGACCCATCTAGAAAAAGTCTTGTCCCCAACTCTAATACAGTTGGGGATGGAGTTGCTTTGAGCAGGGGGGTGGACTGAGGTCCCTTCTAACCCTAATTTTCTATGATTCTAACCCTAGCTTCAGGGTACCTGCAGATATGATACTTATTGACCCTTGACCTGGTACTTAGCAGTTCTCTTATTCAGACAGAATCCAGCTTCCTCTCCTAACTGCAGAACAAACAGGACAAGAAGGGAGAAGCAAAGAACCATATGTGACAGATACTTGTCATTTAATGCATGCTGGGAGAGTGTTCAGATACCACAATGAAAAGCTAGTAAAAGGGACCTGAATAACCTGGGAAGGCCCAGTGAGGGCCAGGGCTGATTCTGGCCTCAGTAGCTTTAGTGTGCAATCAGCCAAGGAATCTAGCATGCTACCGAGTATGAGAAACACTAGAAGTGGAAGAGGCAGGCTGAGGTGAATGCAGGGCCAAGGCCTCTCATGCCCCTTCACACCAGCTGTCAGGTGCACACAGAAACACATGCTGTGCCCTGCTAAATGGTGTAGAAGTAACTGCCTCAATATGTGCATCCCCAGTGATCCTGGAGGCATTGCACCTGCCTCAGACTCCATACCTCTGGGACCTGCTGTCATTTCACACAGCTCCTCAAACCCACCCAACAAGTGGATTTAGGCCTGTGTAAACCAACCAAGGTTCTGGCTCACAGTCCTTCACCTTCTTTTACAGCTAATACCTTAGGCTATTCAGTCAGAAAGAATCTAAAACTCTTATCTACTTCTAATTACTTTTGCTTGTTTACCTTCTGCATTTATTTTAGCAGTGACAGTGAGAGGAGACTAATTGGTAGAGGTAGGCAGCTGCTACAAAAGAGTCTCTAGTGACATTCAGACATGTAACACTGGGGCCTTCAGTTTAGCTGCAAGGGTCTTCATTTTCACCACTCACAGATATTAGGGGGTTGGTGTAAACTAATGAATCTCTGTTGTATCTGGCCCTTGGATGGGCAAAATGTTATCATAGTAGGGTCCTATCAGCACAGTTGTGTGGCAATGGGGGACTGTTTCTGTGCTTTCCCCCTAGCTACTCCTCAGCATTTTGGCTAGGAACAATCAAGACTAGGAGACAGCTGAACTCCAAGACTTCCAGGCCTGGGGCTTGCATGTAGGATGCCTGCCTAAAAAAAAGTCCCCACCCCCATATTTGCCCAATATGGGCCATGTATTTTATAGCCATGCTCAGTGTTGGATGCATTTAATCAACGTCATAGGTAGTTTCCATTGCTTAGCACATGCTGCTTTTGGCAGCAGTGTAATGACAGGAAAATGTATTTAGTGAGATTTCCTTGTATGCGATTATAAGACAAGGGGCTTTTTTCCCTCTGCCAGTTAGGGGGAAAACACCTCCTCTTGGAATTGAGTAAATACAGTATCACAATTACATTAGTCACTCTGGATAAATGACACAATGTGATTATCAAAGTCATTAAAGCGGCGCACAATGGAATGCATAAATAAGGGATAAGCTCATCGGGTTGGCCATTCTTTTCATGCCCTTCTCTGCAAATTTTCCAGAAGTTCCTTCCCGTCATAAACAAACCACATTCAGGACCACGAACAGCTCCTTTGGGAGACAGCCATTTTCTGATAAAATGCCCATAGCACAGTTGCCTTCCCCCCACTGTTCGAGATTAGTCAAAAAAAAGCAGCTCATGGGGATAGTATGTTTTGCGGTCACAGGCAGGTTTGTTAAAAATGAGAGAAGCATTTACAAACGAAGTAATAACCCTCATCTCAAAGCTGTGTCTCTTGCTAACATGGTCACCACTAAATCCTAAATTACAGTTTGTCAGCAAGGGGATTTTCCAGTTCTTGCTCCACAGGACACAGCAGTGATGGTGAGATCATTCCAAAGGGACAGCCACAAATGCTTAAGTGAGCTATAGCTGATTTCTGTTTAAAACAACACAAGTGTAACTCTTTGCAAGTCTAAACACTTCCCCCAGCCAGCTGGCTCCAGAGAACCAAGGCTTTTATATAACAGCAGATTTGACTCAGTGCACTGGTTTTGGATCCAAATGTTCAAGTGGTGGCACTGGGAGAATGAACTCTGAAGAAAAAAAACAACTATAAAGGTTCAACTACTTTAAAGGGCCTCTTTCGCAGACTTAATGCCCAGGGGAGGTATCTTATGAGGACAGGGCAAACAACGAGCAGCCAAGAGAGACTGAACTACAAGAAACAGGGACATGGGATAAAGAGCTTCTGTGGTGAGAAATACATTGAAACAAAAGGCTGATTCGGAAAAGTTCTAGCAGTGGAAATAATGAGGCACATGGATACAACATTCCTTCCAAATGACCAGTGAACCACAGTTGCTAGCAAAGCTTTATACATGCTGTGTTCAGAGTTGGGGGTAAATCCTCAGTTGAGCTGAAGGTCAGCATCTTTGCTTGGGCATGCAATTTTCTGCTGCTAGCAGGGAAAACAAGCTTGCAAATGAACTGTGAGTGCAATTCCTAGTAAGTGCACATTTAACTGCTTGATTGGCACCCACAATTGTGCCTGTGACATGCAGTCTCAGCTGGGCAGGAGTGGCATTCACATCTGAAGCACATCCATTGTGCCTGGTGATATAGCACTGCTATTGGCTCAGCTATAACGTGAAGCATAAAGATGCATTCTTTCTATATGTAGAATCAGGTTACCAGGATGTCCCCCAAAACGTATGGTAATGTTTCCAGAAGGACTGGAGAGCCATCTGAATGCTCCAGCTCATTCCTGTGTCCTCCTTTGAATAGGAGAAGACTGATTTCTAATAAAAATAACCTTTTTTCCCCTTTTTGGTTAGGTTTTGGATTGTACTGCAAAACAAAATGTAAGACTCGAGAAGGGGATGTTTTGCTGGCAACTGTGCAGATAACACAAAGTTAAAATTATAATGGTTTAATTACATGTGGCCTAACATAAGCAGGATATGTTCATATATCTCAGTACTAGCAATTCAAGTTTGAATAAGTTACAGCCATATGCTGTGGCCTTGCCTCTTGTATAGGTTCAGTCTTTCGCCCAGATGCCATGGATTATAATGGGACATCACAGTGAGATGCTATGTATTTTGTTTTTAATTGAAATCTCAGATTTTGTTGAATAGGTATGTGATGGTCTGGTTCCAAAGCTCATTGAAACTAATAGGAAGTTTTCCTTTGTTTTAAATTGGCTGTGGATCAAGCCTTGCTGCTGATTTTTAAACAGGAATCATCTCTGAAACACTGATAAATAAATGCATGGAAGAAGGCTGTCTAACTGCAGCATACATATGGCATTTCAAGTAAGTAGGTCTCTATGTTTGAATTTCTATAAGAATGTAAATGTCCTGGTTTTCTCCAGAACAAGACTGCAGTACTATTTGATTGACATTTTCTGCAGGTATAAAAATGGCAAGCCTACCTAACAAATGAGAATTATCACATTTCTAGCTTCAAGGCATAACTTGGCTGCTGCAAGGGTCAGAAGGGAATATCTTCTTCCTCTCATATAACACAATTGAATTGCACAGTGCTATATTTGGGGATGCCTACTACTATGGTAACAGGGAATGGCCAGTGCTGGAGGCAAAATAAAGGGCTTGATGGACTAATAGCCATATGTGGTATAGCAAATCCTATGACAATTTAGAAGTGTAATCTCCTCCATTCTAACAGAAATGGCATGGTTCCATCCTCCAAACAGTCCGAAGCCTAGAGTCACAGTGTTACTGTAAATTTATATATAGCAGGATTATTTTCAGTATAGGATGCATTTGTCAAACTGCCAACAACGGTTTACTAGGAGTTTCTTCCCCACTGGTGCTGCAGAGGATTTAAGTGTGACATTCCTTTCAGGGTAAGGAGATTAGGTTGCTACATTTACATAAGATTTGCCATGGAGGATCAATTCATTGCTCTATGAAGGCCAATACCTTTCCTCTGCAAATGGCTGATACCTACCCTTTCAGAGAAAGAAGAAAGCAACTCTCTTGTAAATAGTGCACTTGGGTCTCTATATCATAATGTTCAGAGAGGTAAATTCCTTCAAGAGCCTTTAAGTGATCAGTATACATCCTAAAGTATGAACTATTGGGTAGCTTTTATTATGATCTTCTCTGTGTAACTGTATGGATGGTTATAAATCAGAAGATAATTGCAGAATGTAAAAAAGAACATCAGATTTGGGAGTAACAGAAAAAATGCATGTATGCACGGGGTACAGGAAATAGCCTGAAAGAGGCAGCTGAGACACCCTGGTGAGCAATGTGGGATGAATTCTGTTTGTCTTAACTGCCTAGATAATGAACTGCAGATGAGAAAGAAGAGTAACTCAAATATGTGCCTTAACAAAGAAATACAGCACTAGGCTGTGGCTTTCTTCTTACTGAAAAGGTTTTTACATGGAAAAAGACCCCATTCTTTGCAAAGGTTTGAGTGGCAGGTTCCTAGGTGTGAATTAGTCACCGCCATTGTAAATGTCCTATATTAGGACATTTTAGAGGTTGCTTCTTTTAGAAGCTGCTTCCCTCCCATTGTCATGCTGCAGTTACCCTTACAAAAGGCACCGCACCTGGTACGTGCTTAGATAAATAAGAAAAGAGTGTCTAAGGGTGTGGAAACATGACATTGCGGGTACAAGACATTGTCATTTTTCCTAGGGTAATTCGTATTCCAAGTATAAAGCATTTAGATAAACTATCCACCATCCTCTTCCAGCAAAGCCATGGCTAATAACCCAGCACTCCTGCTCCAATAGAGAGTGTTTCCTGAATTCATGGGGGTTTGCTTGACTTCAGGGCTGAGTCCAAACCACAGAAGGTTAGGCCAAGTGGACTAAGTTCCCCCACCCTCCTGTCCGTGTGCACTAGTGAGAATCCCTTGTCCTTGTGCACAGATAGATGGATACTCTCCCACCTTGGGCCAGTGCAGGCTAGCAGTGCTGTATGTGTTTGAATCTTGAGGAAAAGAAATATATTGTGACATTCAAATATATTGTAGCATTATATATATAGCGCCAAAGATAGCATTCACTTAGGAAGGTCCATGCCAAGAAAATACCACTACCACTTGTGTGACTTACCTCCATTGATGATCTCTAATTTCTCTTCTGGCCCCTTTCCCTGCCCAGACATCCAACCATAGTCTGTGCCTGGCTAGTTAATCAATCATCTCAAATCCTTATGAGGTGAACATTATCAGTAGGTCAACTAAAGAAGGAGTTGGTGTAGGAGCAGTGATTGGGGTTTATACAGTTCCCTATCCTATATGCTGGGCACTAGATCACTCCTTGTTTGCTCTCCCCTTTCCTCTGAAACCCATTACATTGTTTTAATCCTGCACAGAGGTCTAAGCTCATTATATCCATTTGGGGCAGTGGAAAAGTCAGATTTGTTTTGATTGTCATTAGACAGATGCAAACTGCAATCAGTATGACTACTGCAAAGAGCAACAGGCAGGGCATTTAATATCCAACAGAGGGCAAGCAATTAAAAAACCTTCACAGATGCTTGACCCTAAAGAGCCAAGAACAGATGAGAAGCACCAGAAGTTTATGTCCACCCTTTTCATTTGATCCCATTAGCTCCCTCTCTGGCCAGACAAGTGCCTTTGTCCCACCCATTGCTCATCAGGCTCCAGCAAAGGAAGACGCTCTTAAGGAGGCCAGAAATAGTTCTTGCTGATGCTCTCATTTCTATTAAAAGTTTGACTTTGATTCAGCTCCCTCCGATTAACGGATACGAGAGAAAGACATAAAAATTCTGCACAGCTGTTTGAATCCGACAGACCTGACCTCCCCAGCTGAGCTCTTTGTGCTGTGGAAACCGTCACCTAGCAACGGGGCCTTGCAGCTGCCAGGCTACAAAAAAAAGTGAAAGCATGACTTATGGAGAGGAAGCACATGTGAAGAGGAGAAAAGGTGGGGACTGGATCAATCTCTGCTTTGTCTCCTGGCCAAAATGTGGCACAGGGTACAAGACAAGTGCATTGGCCATGGTACAGACAGACGGTTGATCATAAAAGATGCTCCTCTGCTTTTAGGCGCTGGACCTTTTGAAGAATGAAAATAGATGGAGTTATGGTGCCGTTCGAGATCCACTGTACCATTCCCCAAAAGATTTCAAAACATTTTACAAATATGAAAAAATCAAGACCCACATGGCATTCCTGTGGAGTGGGTAAGTATTATGATATCCATTTTACCAAAGGATAACACGAGGTAGGAAGTATTAAAGAATGAGGGAGAGAGACATGCATGCAAATTAGATACACAAATAAGCAGCCTGATCTTGCCTTATATAGGTGCTTGCATAGGAAGAACTCAAATTCGAAAACCCTGACTCAGTAGCCACCTCCAAGAGCTAAGCTATAACTGATCCCGCAAGCCCCAAATCCCCGTCTCCTGCTCTAGCCCCTGGAAGACTGTGTCCCTTTGTATGTCATACCAAACATTGGCTGGGGCAACTATCTTCTTTCCAGGTTTTTGAAAAGTCAAGAGATACTTATAATATATGCACGACTCCATTATTAACGAATCAGTAGTTCAGTGTCACAATATTCAGTCTACATCCATCCTATTGTAAACTCAGTTCATATCGTGTCTTTTAGGTCAGATTAAATATTGCACACAGGCAACTGGAAAGAGTCCTAATCTTTGAAATCAGGTATTTGAGAGATTATAGTCTCATCATGTGTTTCTGCAAAGGTAAAGTTTCTAGAGAGGGAGCATTTATATGCTTATCTGTGATTTGATACCAGATTAATTTTCCAATGTGAAAGACACTAGGAAATCCTTATGAGGTAGGATCAGATGGAGAAAAGTTCAAGAAAAAGGAAAAAAAAGGGGACAGATTTTTATAAAATCTTTTAAATTAAGTTGTGGTTAGTCATTTCACAGAGTTTTAAAAAATCCTACATTTATATCAACTAGTTATATATATACTTGGTCATAATCAGTCATCCTTATGGTTTTCATTTCATTTTGATTCTGAGTCACACATATCATCAGGCTGTAAACCCCTATGACTACAGTTGTCTAAAGAGTAGAAAATCCACAGTGTTATTTGCTCCAAAAGTAATAGCAGAAATAAGATTCAGCAGCTGCATAAAGAAGACTCAATGCTCAGCTAGTATTAAACTATGCAGGTTCTTGTTTCTAATCCACTGTGAGGGGCTTTCAAGTAGGCAAGAATAATACTCTTGGTTCCCAGTACTGGCTATCTAATTCCAGTCTTTGATTCGCTTAATTTACATGTAATCCTGCAGTCTGCCAGCAATTGATAAGGTTCCTGATATGTGTAAATTCAAGCAGAAATGTAGTTATTTCAGTCATCTTACTGCCTTTTGGATAGCTCAGCCACAGGAAGGAAGGCAGCTCAGGTTAAACCTGCCAACAAGGCTTCTAATTTATCAGCTTGGACTATTTGTTCTTGCACTATTTTATTCTCTAGGTTTAAAATTCCTGAAAATTTCAGTGACTGCACCTGCACTCATTATATTGGTTGCCTTCTAGCTTATTAATGTAGCTTATAGCTTACTGCACATCCTGAATGGCATGGAGGGAAAAGAAGGGCACAATGTTACCTCCAATTCAATAGTATCATCTTGCAGCCATGAATAATGAGCACAATCTATAAAATATGTCTAAGACTCAATTTTTCACTGTCAATCAGGGACAGTGATCCGAAGCAACTAATTGAATCACTGTACCCAGTTTGGGCTGAATCCGAATCAAATACAGCCCATTTTACACACACCTAGTGAGTACATAGATGCACTTCAAAAAGAGAGGGAGATGAGCTCGGAAATGTTTCTTTGGACATCTTATTCCATAATTATCTACTCTATAGTTTCTGCATCTCTTTCCAAAGCAGCTGATACTGAAGGTCTTAGAGATTGGTCCCTCTAGTGCAATATTCTGCCAGGTATTGGTAGTTCCTTGGTTTCCTATTTTAGGTTATTCCTATTTATTTCCTATCCCTTTGTTTCCAAATGTTTATTTGTTGTTAATACTGAATTGGTGGGAGCATGAAGCTGATTGTGAATTAAGGTGTGCAGTATGGGATGGTTTAAGCCTGTCTTAAACATCCTTCTCCGTGGCAGTTAAATATTGGGGTATTTTGAATGCCACTCCATTCTCTGTTCTCCATGAAGTCCCCAGAATTTTCTCTTGTAAGGCCTGATCCTGATCCCATCAAAGTTTAATGGATTTGGCTAGGACCTTTGGTGCTGAGCAGAAATATCTCGAGCACAAGCTTTTCCCCACAACAATTAAATAATTGCAATCATAACTGTGACCCTAGAGGGACACAGAGCAAATCACTGAAGTCAAGGGGAATTTTGCCATTGATTTCACACCTATCATAGAATCATAGAAGTCGGGTTGGAAGGGACCTTGTAGATCTTCAAGTCTGACCCCCGACCTTGGCAGGAGAAAAAACTGGACTCAAATGAGTCCAGCCAGGTAGGCATCAAGCCTCTTCTTAAAGACCCCCAGGGTAGGAGCCAGCACCACTTCCCTTGGAAGTTGGTTC
>NW_017728924.1:15533115-15554066 GCF_001723895.1 Crocodylus porosus | reverse complement strand
GCTCTGGTGAACAGACGTTCCCCCAGATCCTGGTGGTCACCCCTGATAAACTTATAGCTGGTTGAAAAGGTTTGCAGTTCAGTGCCCTTGGCTGCCATAAACTTTAATATATAGTTACCAAATCTCAGCACCACTCAGGAGTGAACTTTTAAAAGGCAACTCTGAAATATGCTTAGGGCTCACCTAAGTTTGCGTCCCATTAACATCAGTGGGAACATGTTCAACTAATGATGAATGCTTTTGCAAAGTCTCTCCCTATCTGTTCTTCACTAAATGAATGAATAGCTTATTTTAGTTAACTCATCCCTGATTCAATTCAGCTGAATCCGAATCTGAAGATTCGATACCAATTCAGAAAAAAAAAAATATAAAAATCAGCGTTTTGGCCATAGACACAGCTTTAAATATTTTTTCTATATACCTCAAGGTACCAGCCAGGTGTCCAGATTGTGGAATAAACTCCCTCCAGAGGTGGTGAAATCACCTACCCTGGTGGTTTTCAAGAGGAGACTAGACAGTCACCTCACTGGGGTCACTTGATCCCAGTTGTCTTCCTGTCTTAAGCAGTGGGGCTGGACCTGATGATCTGTGTGGTCTCTTCTAGCCTCGAACAATTTATGAACCTACGAATAATTTGGCCAGGATGAAGAGTACCCAAGTATTTCTGCTCTTTGTTATCCATCTCTTTGCAATTTTCCAAATCATATTTTATTTCTCACCTCTTGGCTATTTAACAGGGCTGTGCAAAATTTTGGGAAGCCATTTCATTTTGGATTCAGTGTTTTGAAGCCGAAACGGGCCTTCCAAAAATGGAAGGCTCTGAAATGAAACCTAACCATCCAAAAAGCTTCGGAGCCAGGCTTGCAGGGAAACAGAAACTAAGAAGAGGGAGGGGAAAGAGGGGCAGAAGGACTGATCTGATATTGACATCTGTAGCTGGCTAGTGTCTGTGATCTGTCCCTGAGGTCCCTTCCAATCCCAGTGCTCTGGAGGAGGGACAGCAGCTTGCTGTCATCCTGCATGCAGATCTGGGGACTCGCACCCCCCCAGGAGGAGTCTGGCATAGCTCCACAGCCCTCCCATGGGGTGCGGGCCCCTGGATCTGTGCACGCAAGTCTGCTCAATACAGCCTGCACCGAGCACAGCCCCAGCTCCCAGACAGCATGTGGTGCCCTGCTGAGCACCATGCGACAGCTGCTGCACGGGTGATCCCCACTGCTCCATGCTGCACAGGGGGGCTCTGCCATGAGCACCCAGAGGCCCTGATTGCCACTGCTGCAGCTGGCGAGTGCAGGGCTTTTTTTAAGTGCTGGGAGGCTGGGGCTGGGCAGGGAATGAGGTCAGGTAGGGCAGCCATGGGGGCTTCTTCCATAGCTCCCCACTGCCCGGGGAGAGGCAGGCACAGCCGGAGGAGCAACAGGAGAACCTGCAGCCTCCCGGCTATGCCTGCCTCTCCCTGGCCAATCCAAATCTCTGAATCAGCACCACAACAGCGTTGAAACTCTGAAACAAATTCAGCCAAATCTAAATGGAACAGTGATCCGAAACACTGAAATGAATCACTGTCTCTGAAACAGCGAAATCCGAAGTGAAACATAGCTGTTTCGCACAGCCTTTCTCTGTAACCTCCATAAGAGTCTCTTGTGAAGAGCTGTGTCAAAGACTTTGTGAAAGTCCAAATAAATGACATCACCTAATCCTCTCTGCCTTTATTTTGACACACTTTAATAACTGATGCCTGTAAGGGAGCCTAGATATCTTCATGGAACCCTAAATATTAAAATTCACCATCAGGAAGTGATGTCTTCAGGCAAAAGTGGAACCAGGCCTGCAGACCCCAGCCTACAGATTGAATGTCAGATCAACAGCACACAGCAGATGGTGAGGGCAGGGAAGCGCAATGGAGGATACTAGAGTCGTGCACTCCCCCACTGCCCTGCAGGCAGACTGGCTGCATAATTATTCCTGCGGAGCCAATATAGCTTATTGTTTTCATTGCCCTTCAGACAACAGATCACAGACCTGGACAACTGGAAGGACTCAGCCTCTCATGCCAATTTGGCTGCTGCAAATGAGTACTAATTCCTTCTGCTAAAAACCCTTCAGAAGGTTTCCTGGATTAAATTTGCCTGCTTTTCCGACATGTCATTTTCCTTCATTTTAAATTAGTTTCCCATTTGAAATAAATCAGTGCCAACCAGATCACTGCTTAGAACAACTGCTCATGAAATACCTTTGTATCAAAACATTTCCTATGTTCTACAAATGCAAAAAAGCATCTAGCATCAGTACATATCTATTTTTCTATTTCTTTTTTCTTACAATACACAGATCATCAAAAACTGCCAGACAAATACCAAAATCTCCTTGCTATTGATTTTTACCCATCTCAAGAAGAAATGAATAGTAAAATGAATTAATTCTGAAGTGAAAAGTAAGTTCCCAGAATAAGCAGGTGTAGACACTAAGAACAGGTCTGCTGATGAAAATCCTCTGAAATAGACTGACCTGGCATTACACTGTTAGCTTCAGATATGCTGTTATAGAGAGTCCACACAACTATAAAGGGAGAGCTTTGATCCGGGACACTAAGCTGATCTTCAAAACTCTCAGTGGGGCCAGTGGGAATCTGGCACTAAGCTTGGAAGAGATGAAGAGGGCTCTGAATCTCTCCATCCTCAAAACAAAGCACACTTCTTATGCCTTTAACCAGCCCACAATAGTAAAACAAAAATGGGGCAGTAAAAGGGTTGAGCCCTTGCTGACTGGAAGGAGAAGGCATGAGAGGGAATAAATGATGAAATCCTGGAACCATTAATGTGAATGGCAAAACTCCAATTGGACTTCAGCGGGGCCAAGAGGGTTCACCCTATTGATTATACCTTTGTCGTAATCAAGAGGGCTGTTTAAAGTCTGAGCTGATGGGAACCGGGCAAGAGTCTATATACATTCATACATCACAACATATAGTGCTAGAGTTTCTGTCCTTTCTTGCCAGCCCTAGCTGGGTGGGTCACGAAGGCTACGGACAGACATTCAAAAAGCCTGAGCCTGAATTGATTCAATCTGAAGGGCAGTCTAACTTGCCTGGACTAAATCAGTTTTGTAACCAGACATCCCAGAAATGCAGGCATGTGCCTGCAGTGGCTCAGGCTAAAAGCTGGGGGGGCACTAGAGCAAGGCTGAGCTGAGGTGGGTGTGGTAAGGCCACTGTGATTACGGAGGGGTCTCCCCCTTGATAACAAAGCAGTTATCAGCTCTGTTATGAGCAGTTAGCCCCGCATCAGAGAATAAAGCCTCACTCATTACTAGCTCTTCTTAAATAGCTTTTTCCAAGGGAAAATGCGTATCAGCCTCTGGCATCTTTACTATTCATTCCATCCAGGAAGAGCACGCACCAACTGCAGATGCTTCCTCAGTCTGACAAAGGGTTTTTAAACCCAAAAGCTTGCTAAGAAATGTTTTTCCAACTACTTAGTTGGTCTAATAAAAGATATCAGATTTACCAAACAAACCCTGTCTGTCTTTTCCAAAGGAAGGAATGTAGGGACATTACCAGCTAAGCTGTTGTTTAGCTTCAAAAAGCCCTAAGCAGACTCTTTCCGATCTGCCCTATACAGCATTAGCTAGCATACCACATGCTGGCTATGGTGTGTGTTGTGTGAGAGAGGAGGAAAGAATCTCTGCTTAAGCCGCGAGTGGTGAGAGGGGAGGGAGGGGAGCAGGGGGAAGTCAGCAGACCCTGCTATGCCTGCAGGTCTCTGCCGGAGCTGCAGCTAGGGAGCAGAGGGGAGGGGCGAGCCGTGCTGTGGAGCAGAGAGCCCCGCCCAGCCCAGAGAGCATGTTGGGATGCTGGGGGAATCTGATTTAACTTAAACCAGCAAAGAGTCTGGGACAGACATTGCATCAACCGGTTTGACCCAAATCAGTTAAGTCTAATACTACATTCAACCAGGTTTATCTCAAACTGGTTTCAGCCATTTTCAAACTGGTTTATGTGCACTGAATATCTGTTCTGTTACAGGTTTAAACCAGTTTCTGATCACGTAAACCAGTTTATGTGTAATGTCTGTCCCTAGCCGAAGTGTGAAATGTTCTCTCCCCAGACACACTGAGGGTGGAAGAGGTGTGCTGCCTCCTATACTACCTCCTGTTACCCAGCTTACTCTTATAGTATGAATAAATGGAGGAATTAAAGCACTGAGGCTTTCCTATGGTAAGACTAGTACCACTGTTTTTAAGGCTCCTTTAAATTCCACGAACCAATGTTCCTCATGGAACAAGAATGATAAAAGTAAAGTAGAAATAAGGAAAAAGTGACAATGATAATCCAGAACCAGGAACACCAGTACTGTATATAGAAGTGTCAGAACAAACTCTCAGGAACATAGTTCTCTACAGTAGAAATGAAACATAACTCAGCACCAAATACCTCTTACAGGAAGGATTTTTCTTTAAAAAATTGCAGCAAAAATTTTGTTACCAAGCTGCAGGTCTGAGAAGGAGAAGGGGAAGGATACTAGCTATCATTACACAGGCCTCATCCAAAGCACCAAAGTTAATTGGGAGTTTTATATAAGCTTTCCATGGAAATTCTGGCATTAATATAATTGGCAAAGAGTGGAAACAGGGGAGGAAGGAACTTTTGCAGTTTGGTTTTAAATAGACAAGTCATCATCACTAACTTTGATCTGAATTCTTACAATCCTGTGAACTAAAGAACCCTACAAGAAAGGAGTTGCTTCACTTCACTTTATTTGCCAGAGTAAATGTGGCAAATTTAGCATATTTTTACCTTCTGGGCTGAGTGGGAGCAAGAGGACACTTGTCAGCAATAAGGGTTTTAATATGTGCATGGGTCATATGGGAGTTTAATACTCATTTGTAAGTGTGCCTTGAGCATGAAGTAGGCATATTTTCAGAAATAATTAAAAAATGCAAATTAAATCACATACAGCGTCACGCAGAGGAAGAAGTCCAGGATCTCATAGATCTCTGCCTCCCTAATTTTTATGACCTATGATAATGGAAACAGGCAAGTTTGAGAATTTAATTGTGGCTCTTTGAATATTTTCACCACACATTTAGGGATACATTTATGAGAAGTTAACTTATCCACTGTATCATATAATAAAATCCTCAGAGAATACTTAAGAACTAGTTGATTAGATCTGTTTTAGGGTAGCAACAGAAGTTGCACATAAACCAGTTTAAGTGATCAGAAACTGGTTTAAACCTGTAACAGAACAGACATCCAGTGCACATAAACCAGTTACAGAATGGCTGAAACTGGTTAAGATAAACCTGGTTAAATGTAGTTTCAGACTTACCCGAGTTAGGTCAAAACGGTTTATGAAACTTCTGACCCAGACCCCTTCCTGGTTCAAGTTAAATCATAGTCCCCCGGCATCCCAGCATGCTTTCCAGCCCTGGGTTGGGCTCTGCTGTCTGATCCAGAGAGCAGGGTTGGTCCTGCCCCTCTGTTCCCTAGCTGGAGCAGTAAGGGCTGGCTGACAGCCAGTTTTGGCCATTTTGAAAGCAGTTTATATGCACTGAACTTCTGTTCTGTTACAGATTTGAGACAGTTTCTGATCACTTATACTGATTTATGTGTAATATCTGTCCCTATACATAATGATTTACCACAGGGGAAATGCTATGAGGCAAAGATGAATTTGCAAAGAACAATGGTTTTGCTTGTGCTTAGGAGTTGAAACTCTTTTCTTTCAATCAGACTGGAAGACTCATGCAGGGCTCAATAAATCCTCACTATTAAACTACAGAAGGAATTAAGAGGAGAGGAGCACATTTTTAAAATAATAGGATTAGGTACCCATGTTTTCTCTGTGCTATCAAATGAAAAAAAAAAAAAAGGAATTTGAGGGACTCAAGGAAACTAAGACAAAGAAAAAGACACACGCTCCACATCCCTCTCCCCAAGATATAGCCAACTTGTGAAATCTTCAAAGGGCTAGACTTGGACTGCTGAGACACTTGTAGCAATGCAAGCTAATATAATGCTATAATGCAAATAAATCTGGGTCTTTGGCATTAACCAAGCATAAGCTAATTACCCCCAGGCCTCTGGAGGGAATTCTTTTACTCCTCTCATCTTACAGTGAGGCAGACACTGCTAAGTACAGGGTGGGACTATTTCACCACCTTCTTGAGTATCCCTCACAGACCACTGGAGCAAATGCATTTGTGTATTTTGGTCCAATGTCAGTTCCTGATCACATCTACCTAAGTGCATTATTGAAGCCAGCAGAACTATTCTGAGACAGTGCAGAATTTGGCCCACTACCTGTAATGACAGCTGGGTAGCAAAACTGTGTGACTGATTTAAATATTTCCAACTGTCAAATGAAATCCAGAGCAGCAGATCCCAACCTGATCGAATACGCTGTTTTCTCCACTACAGCTGGATTAGCCACATCTATTTCCTCAGCACTACTGCAACCGTACTGGTTTCATCCGCATTCTCAATTGCCTTTTTGGCTACGAGCCAGGAATCCCCATCAGTCACCGACTCCGCACCCATTCGTTCTTCACGATATAGTTCTTTCTCTATTTGATTTGCCTGTGCCCACCCTCAGTACAAGCCATATGAAAAAATTCACAAATGCTCCTTTTTTAGACAGTAGGAATGAGCTGCTCCTGTCCACATTCGCAACTGCTTTGCAAAAAGTACAATGAACTTCACCTATCACCTGTTGTATCAAATTCGTGTTGAGGCAAAGATTGCTGGAGGGGAACATTTTATCAAGGCTGGAAATTCTCTGGTGAATATGACCTCAATGGCCTGACATATGAATATGTATAATTGATCTGGTGAGACAGCTAACACTTGGAAGGAACAGAAGAGCTTAGAGTCTCCTATAGATGAAAGTCAGTGGAGAATGCATGGATGTCCCCTTTACCTCCATGCTTAAAATGATCCTGAAAATTCTAGGATCATTGTAAAATACAGATTACTGCAGTTTAATACAGCTAGACAATTATTCCATTGCCCTTGTAATAATTGATTATGGCAGAAGAATCCAGGAGATATGGAAAAAACCCAGAACTTAACACCATTTATTAAATCAGTCACGTCTTTTAAAGATGCAAGACAGCATTTATTTCTGCTTTTTTGCCATAGGAATTTCATTTACAATTTGTTCAATGCTAGCACAATTGGGTCCTGATTAGTGGTAGGCAAAAGCTCACAATATTTCTGGTGGTTGACAGTTAAAAAAAAAATGTATGGGTTTAGAACAAAAACCATTTGAAAATAAGTGTTCATGAATCAAGTATTTGGAGAAAAATGTTTCACATTGAAACAGTTCATATAAGCCAAATCAAACCACTTTATTTTGCCTTTGATCTTAAAAATAAAATGAAAAGCAATGCTGACATGAAAACTTGTTTACAGCACAACAATTCTGCCTTATTGCCAGTGTTTTGGGGAGCCCGATCCTGGGCTCCCCCTGAGCTGGCAAGAAGCAGGCACGCACAGCTGACAGAGCTCCCAGTTTCGGCTGTGCCGCATATCTGCTGTGGGGACTCTCGGTCCTGGCTGCAGGAGGTACACTTCACAACCCTTGGGGATCATGGCAGCTGCAGTCCCCAGGGCTCAAGGGTTTCACGCTGGGCACAGTGCACCCCTGCAGCTGGGAGCCCTGTTACTTGACACAGGGGAGTTAGTCGCAGGGGAGACCCTGCTACACATGCAAATTAAAACTCAATAGCAACCACCTATGAAATTAGTACACGTTTTTGAAGTCTTAACTTGATAGCTGGTTGGAGCCATTTATCATGCGATGGCTACTTTTCACATGTAGCTGGTCCCAGGGTAACTGTGCAATCAATCAGTTAATTGTGCAATACCTGTAACATATAGAGGGGGCCCCATGGAACTGGATTCTGCAACAATTACTCACTCCAGCCAATACCTACCCCCTGCTTATGTGAACACATCAACCCAAGTGTAGCAAAACCAGGCTTGTCACTATATCCAAGAAATATAACAGTTTAAAATAAAAGACAGTAAATCTTTTCTATTAGCCACGTCAATCAATGTTAAATTAGATTGAGTAGGTTGCTCCCTCCGTGCCATCATGGACACTGGATCAGAGCTTGTAGGGTCCTGCCTCACTTTTAGATATACACACTCAATAGAAGTTGCAGCCATCTAATTGAGAGTAGAATTTGACCCATTATCTTTAACTGTGGTGCATTATTTTCTTTGTCCTTTGTCATTTCCTAGATGACTGTGAGAGTGTAGGAGGTAAATTCCTGTTGCTTTGATACTCTCCATCTTGGCTCATGTACAGTCAGCTCTTTGAAGTCCCACCACTTAGGAGCTACAGTGTTCCTGTCAAGAGGTGGTACGCTCCCAGCAGAGACACCGCATGAATCTAGCTACACAAGGCACAGGGCAGTAGAAATATGAGCAAAACTAAGCTAAAAATAAATAAGCTTCTTAATAAACACAAGATGCTTACAGAGCAGTTTTAAGGGAAATGGAAATATTCCTCCACAGAGAGGAAGCTTCATTTTATGTTTGCAAAAAGCCAAAAACCTAATTCCACTGATGTTATATTGTATTTTTTCATACACACCCTCTCCTACCCCAAATAGCTATTCTTCATCTTGCTGGGTGTTAGCCATCCATTAAAAGTAATTATTTGTAGGCCACTGTATTTTGCTGCTAATGCCTTCATTTCTACAGTACTCGATGACTCTGCTGACAAGCAATGTGGAAAGGCTTCTAAATAAAATAAATAATCATTTCCCTTCATTAAATTACAGAATATGGACTCATTAGGGATGATTTCTCTTTGTACATTCCTATCTTTTCACAACAGAGGAAGCAACTTTGCTGTGATGACGCTTAAATTGCAGGACTGTCAGGATTCTTGTCACCATTTCAGCTTTGAGGAGCTTGGGGCTTTGCATGAGTATCTTTTTCAGGAAATAAACCACTGTTTATTATAATTATGCATTCAAAACCTCTTTCTAGTATCTAGTGGGAGGCTCAGGATTCATGGTGCAGGATTTTATAAGGCATCATGCCAGTCGTGGCAGAAAATTTGGATCAAGTTAGCAAAATTAAGAACATATGTAGGCAGGAGACTTCAAATACAGGCTGAAAATGAAAAAAACCCCCGAAAAAACTGAAAGAATCTTTAAGTAAAAACAAAGCACAGGTCAAATTTGTCCCTTGTGCAGCTGCATGGATAGATGTAATAATCAACAGGGATCCTGGTTTTCCCTGATTAAAAAAAATAAATCACAAATTCTCCGATAAAAAAAAATTTCACGCCCCCAATCCATTACTAAAATGAAATGCCCCCCACCCTCCACAACCCCCTGGCCTTGTCGTGCCCCTCCCTCCCCCCTACAGCCCTCCTGGCCCTGCTTATTGCCAGTGTTTTGGGGAGCCCGATCCTGGGCTCCCCCTGAGCTGGCAAGAAGCAGGCACACACAGCTGACAGAGCTCCCAGTTTTGGCTGTGCCCTTTTCCCTCCACCCACAGCCCCTGCCCCCCAAGCCATGCCAGAGGGGGCCCTCAGCTACCAGGGCTACGAGGCCAGGGACCTGGGTCTGCAGCCCCTTGCGGGAGGTGGTGGCTGCTGCAGCCGAGCGGAGCCCAACTCTTCCCCTGCTGATTGTTGCTTGCCTGCTGTGGACTCCGGCAGGGGGGCAGCTCCCCACTGCTGTGCACACTCCTGGGGAACCCATGCCCTCCAGATCTATGCACAGGGCAGGGCGTGCTGCAGGCTCGGGCTCCTGCCCTGCTGCCCTACCCCGGGGCCTCCATAGTCCAGCGGGTACGATCCACTACTGCAGGGCAGAGCAGGGCCTCACAGGAAAGCTACTTGCTGCTATGAGCTCCACACTGCCCTGGCAATGCATCCCCTGTGCATGTGGCAGCAGTGGGGGCGGCTGTGCATGGTTGTGCCCCTCATTGCCGCTGTGAGCACAGGGGGGTGCATTGCCAGGGCAGTGCTGAGTCCGCAGCAGCAAACAGCTTTCCTGTGCACCCCTACCGTTCCCTGCAGTGCTGGGTTGCACCCGCTGGGCTGCAGAGGCCCAGGGGAGGGTAGCAGGGTGGGACCCTGAGCCCACAATGTGCCCTGCTCCCACCCCACACACAGATCTTGGGGCATGGGTCCCCTCTACCCCCAAGGGATGTGTGCAGCAGTGGGGATCTGCCTCCCGCCCCCCGCCCCCCGCAGCCCTTTCCCACTCCCTACCGGGGCCCTGTGGCTGCACATTGCTTCCCTGGGCCCCAAGTCCCGTGGTCCCCCTGGCTGGGCAGCAGCCCCAGCCCCAGCCCCGCCCAACTTCCTCCCTCCCCCTGGGGGCCTCATTCCCCTCCCCCCCTTACCTGCCTGAGCTGTGCCTCCTGCTTCATAGTTAGTAGGGTCAGAAGGGACCGAAGCAGATCACCAAGTCCGACCCCCTGCCATGGGCAGGACGGATGCTGGGGTCAAACAACCCTGGCTAGGTGATTATTCAGCCTCCTTTTGAAGACCCCCAGGGTAGGAGTGAGCACCACTTCCATTGAAAGTTGGCTTCCATGACTGTGAAGTAGAACTCCCTGAACCTCAGTCAACTTGTGGCCATTATTCCTAGTTACTCCTGGTAGTGCTCGGGGGAACAGGGACTCTCCCGTTCCCCACTGATCCCCCCTGGTAAGTTTATAGATGGCCACCAGGTTCCCCCTCAGCCTTCTCTTGTGGAGGCTGAACAGGTTCAGGTCCCGTAGCCTCTTCTTGTCGGGCCTGCCCTGCTGCCCCCTGATCACGTGAGTGGCCCTCCTCTAGACCCTCTCCATGTTGTCCACATCCCTCCTGAAGTGCGGTGCCCACAACTGGACAGTTGTACTCCAGCTGCGGCCTGACCAGTGTCACATAGAGGGGGAGGATCACCTCCTTGGACCTGCTTGTGATGCATCTGTGGATGCATGACACGGTACGGTTAGTCTTCCTGACTGCATCCCCACACTGCCGGCCCATGTTCATCTTGGAGTCAATGATGACCCCAAGATCCTTTTCTGCCTCTGTACTGATGAGAAGGGAGTTCCCCAGCCTGTAGGTATGGTGCCGGTTCTTTCTCCCTAGGTGCAGCACTTTGCACTTGTAAGTATTGAATCCCATCCTATTCTCATTTGCCCACCCCTGTAACCTGTCCAGATCTAGTTGTAGCCTGTCCGCCCCTTCTAGCATGCTCACTTCTCCCCACATCTTAGCGTCATCTGTGAACATGAACAAGGTGCGTTTCACCCTCTCGTCCAAGTTGCTGATGAAGGTGTTAAATAGTGCAGGCCCAAGGACCGCGCCCTGAGGGACCCCACTGCCCACATCCCTCCAGGTCAAAAATGACCCCTCCACCACCACTCTCTAAGTGCGGCCCGCCAGCCAATTTGCAACGCATCTGACTGTGTAGGTATCAACGCCACAGTCACCTCATTTTTTAATGAGAATGGGGTGAGAGACAGTGTCGAAGGCATTCCTAAAGTCCAGAAAGACTACATCTACCATGACACCTGCGTCTAAGGATTTTGTGACCTGGTTGTAGAAGGCCACCAGGTTGGTCTGATAGGACCGGCCCCTAATGAAGCTATCTTGGTTGCCCCTAAGCATAATCTCCCCTGCTGGTCCCTTGCAGATGTGCTCTTGGATAATTTTCTCAAATGGCTTCCCCAGGACCAAGGTAAGACTAACAGGTCCTCCTTCCTCCCCTTTTTGAAAATGGGGACCAAATTGGCCCTTTTTCAGTCCTCTGGCACCTGGCCAGAGCACCATGAGTGCTCATAAAGCCATGCCAGGGGTCCCACAATGACCTATGCCAATTCTCTCAACACCCTGGGGTGGAGATCATCTGGACCTGCTGACTTGAACATGACCAGCCCCTCCAGAAGTTCCCTGACTAGGTCCTCTCTGACCCTGGGCCTGGCTGTGCCCCTCCTGAGTCCATCCAGGGGGGGCCTCACTGCCCTCCTCCCACTCCTTCCCAGCCCTTTGCAGGCTGGAACTCTGCCAGCATGAAGGGGGCTCGTTGCAAAACTGCAAAATCCACAGATGTCTCTGCTAAAATGAGAAATCTGCGTTTTCCTTCAGTAAACAAATCCCGGAGGCGTCTCATGCAAATCCCGGGACGTCATTCTCCCCTTGTACTCACTCTTGGTGAGGCTGCAGCTGGAGTACTGTGTCCAGTTTTGGGCTCCACAATTCAAACAGGATACAGAGAAGCTTGAGAGAGTCCAGAGGAGAGCCACACGCATGGTCAGAGGTCAGGAAAACAGACCTCACAATGACAGGCTGAGAGCTATGGGACTCTTCAGCCTGGAAAAGCGCAGGCTCGGGGTGATCTGGTGGCCACCTGTAAGTTTATCAGGGTGACCACCAGGATCCAGGGAAATGCCTGTTCATCAGAGTGCCCCAAGGGATGACAGGATTGAATGGTCACAAACTCCACTGTGACCAATTCAGGCTGAACATACAAAAGAATTTGGAATAGACTGCTGCCAGAGGTTCAAGTACCTACTTTGAATGCCTTCAAGACACATTTGGATGCTTATCTTGCTGGGATCCTATGATCCCTGCTGACTTTCTGCCCCTAGGGAATAATTGTAATAAAATTACAATCTCATTTTTTCTTTTCATGAAATGGCATTCTGTGAAAATATACTAGACATGCAATTAAAGTGGAATGGGTCTGAAAGAGTTGTTTTATGCAGTCATTAGTAAAGCACATAGTCCAGGGCAGTATTAGACAGCATACTCGATAAAATATCCTCTCTCTGTGCAACTTTCATGGGTATTTCTGGAGCAAGGACTGAGTACCTATTGAGCGCCAAACTGCGATACAGTTACTCACACTGAAAAGAACTTTGTTTCACCAGTACTTCCATTAAGATCAAGAAACCATTTACTACAAGAAGACTGGAATCCCCACTGTAAGGATTTAGGAGCACACATTGCAACATGGCAGCTACAGACACTGGCATGTGGAAGGAAAAGATTAACGCTGATTCTAAGGGTCTAATGCTGCAGTGCTTTTCTCACACCAATACAAGGAAGCTGCTGTAGCGCCCCAGACTACATAGTGTTCATCTCTGGAGTGGGACATTAAAGCAGCAGCAGGACTTCACTCAACAGCTTGTCACCAATAACACATCAGGAAGCTGCACTTTCAAAAACCCCTGTAAGGTGACCATGAAGAAGAGAAATATTCTGCAGTCCCCTCTCTCTCATATGTACACATACATGTTTTTTAAAGATATCTATCTATCTATCTATTGATACATATAGGTACAGATACATACTTTTCTCTCATATATACACTTAAATACATGATTTCAGAATTATAATTGTATGTGCATGTGCATACATACATATACTGATACTCACATGAGTAGTCCCATTATATGCGTGTCTAGGTATACAAACATACGTAAGAAGAAATACTGCTATGGTAATAAGGTTTTTGTCACTATGGCCGCTCCTTCAGAAAAGAGAGAAAATAGCAACAGAGGCTAAAAATGTTCACTTCAATTCCAGGAGCCACTGACAGCTGTTCAGTTAACCAAACAGCTTTCCCACATGAAGTCCCTTAGTTGCTCCACACTCCTTCAGGGGGACGCCACTGCAACTGCAAGGGCGGTGTCAGGACCTCATTAGATGGTCTGCTACCCATCCCACAGCAATGAGGCACACTTCAAAAATGTCCCTGAGTCATCAGCATATGTACAGCTGAGGCACTTCACAATAATCCACCCGACTGAAGGTTCACACTTTTACCCATGAAGGTACCACATAACCCATAGATTTTCCTGCCAGCTACAGAGCTAGTCAGAAGAGTTACTCTTGAGTTAGTTTATCCTGATTAGCCTCCTGGCAAGAACAAAGATAGTCAAGTAGAAGATTTTGGTCTAATACTTCCAGGATATCTTGGCTATGATTACCTAAGAGCCAAGTCAACCTACAGTACAAGGCACCTGAATTATTTATTTATTTAGAAACCTATTTGGAGAACACGCAAAACTCCCGGGTGTTCAGGACAGTGCATCTGTTTCACCCAGACGGCTGGCTGCATTCTTTGCCTGATATTAATACCAGGGACAATTTAGTAACATAACCACTAGCATGAGAAGTCTGGCTTCTAGAAAAACAGATGGCACTGGCTCTCTCAGGTTAATTATAGGCTTCAGAAATTGTTCACGTTAGTCAGCAATGCAATAAAATTAGCTAAAAGAAAGAAAAGGAGTTCGCAAAATGCCTTACCTGTTTCCCATCCAAAGTATACAGCTTTTTGACCACTCCTGTCTCCAGTTTTATAGCTTCAGTGATATCAGTAAGAACTTGCTCAAACGAGTGTGCAGTCTTCTTATTCAAGAGCACACGAACAGCCTTTCGGGGTTTCACCCCACTACGGATGATGGTCACCAACTTGGGCCGCACAAAATCCTTGTTCTCCTTTGCCTGAGCACTATTGCTGCTGGCCAGAGACTGAGGTGCTTTCTGGTTGGCTGATGTCTTCACATTGACAGACCAATTGGGGTTCACATTCTTGGTATACTCTACCTTCTTGAAAAAGTTGTCAGATGAACAGACGTAACTTTCCCCTATTGAAAAAAGAAAATGAAGACAGGGGTTATTATACCAATATATGATGATGATGCTGGAAAACAGAATGGTTTCTCAGTCTTTCCCACAACATTTTCTTTCCATTTTTCATAGAAACGTCATTTTTTACCATTTGATTAGGTCTCCTAAGTCTTTATTACTGCAATATCATAGTGATAACAACACAGCTAAAAGCAAGAATTTCCCCTAAACAAGGGCATATGAACTACCCACAGCCAATACACAACCCTTAAACTAAAGAGAAACCGGAGGATTAAAACCAACAGACCAAAGGCCAGGATTTCAAAGGTTTATCTACCTCAACAAGCAGATGAGGCATCTAGTGTGATTTGAAAATGCACTGAAAGGATCCAGGTATCTACTTGTGCTTAGTAGCCAGGCTAAGAGGTCACATTCCTGCTCCACAAACCTTTGAATTAAAACCCAGCTGTTCAAAATTAGTTTCAGCCTTTTTTTATGTGTTTTGCAGTCATGTCTATGGACTCCTGTCTGCCTGCCTGGGCTTTCACATTATGCTCATCACCATTTCAGCTGCCATGGAAACATGTGAACATATACAGCTGTATAGATGTATTTTTTGAGGGAATCTGAAGGACCCTAGAGATTTATTACTGAGGGGATAGACTGTAAAATAGTCTCCCCAGGGAAGTGATAGGAGCTCAACCATCTGAGTCAGTTCAGGCTGACAATGCAAGACAAAGCAGTGCACTAAAAGAAAAATTTGCAGTAGTTGGGCTGAAGGATAAAATGAGCTCATAAATTTTTCTCCCTCCATATAGTTGTTATGATTTTTTACAGAAATTAAAAGCCTATGCAGGAGTCTGGAAAGTTTAATGGATTTTTAAGATGATCTTGCAGCCCTTTATAGTACATTTCTTCTCTGTCTCTGTTTCTAACCTAGCTTAACATTATGGTTTGAATTATTTCAGGTGAGAGACCATGGTGGGGAACTTGCTGCATATTCTTGCATGTTTTCTGTTGGGGACTCAAATGCAATTCACCCTGACATCCACCTTCTATAAAAATGCTCCTGGCCTAACCCTCCACTGCTGGGGACTGCAGAACAGCATTTAATCCTTGTGCATACACAAATGTCAAATGCTACCAAATCAGAAATCTCCACTCACTTGCACCAGGGTAGTTTGTTTGCACATTGGTTCTGTTTCCTTTACACAGCCGTTGTAACAGCTGTGTAAGCCAAAGTACATGTCAGAAGAAGAATCAAGCCCTTGGTGTCCTCGTGACTGCATGGGAAACTAATGGAGGCAGTGAGGAGCTTCCTTCATGTGACATATGGCACAGCATTGATAGGTTTATAATACAAGATTATAGGCTTACAACAAATGTGTGTTTAGCATTTACGTCTTTATTACTGCTCAGATTTTGGCGTCAGGATAAGAAAGCAATGGAAAAAATATCCCGTATAAATTTTCCTCTGTTCTTCCTGGAATGAAGAATGCTTACATTTCTTTTTAGATGCTTAGCTCCGGGAGCACAGGCGCTTTGTAGTCAAATGGGCAGCAAGGCATGTGCATTCATGGTGCTACACAATGATATGCAAATAGTCAAGCTGAGAGGAATTAACCATGTATGAACAGGAACTGGGAGCTGATGACAAAATGTCCCACAAGAAAGTGAGATACAAGAGGTGAAAGAGCGGCAAGAAACTTGGGATGATTGATATTTTTAACTAAACTCAGCTACGTACTAAACTGACAACAAGGCTGTAATTTCATTACAGGACACGGATGAACCGTATACATCCCAGTTTGTGACATTTCTGTTGCCAACAGGTTCCCACTATAACATCTTGGGTATATTGCCTATAGCTGAAGCATCATAATTCCTTATGCATCCTTGAATTGTACTAAGTAGAAGTGTAACGATATCCAACAGGGCTTTGTCCATTATAAAGAATTCCCATTGGAGATCTTGATCATCTTTCAGTGGCACCTAATCCTTTAAGTCTTTCAGATTAATAAATGATAAACTGCTGCTTATTAATGTGCTTCAGCAGAGCAGCATCTGGTATACAGGAGGGGCCCTGCTTTTATCCAGGTCCACAAACAGCTTCTGAGACTGAAGCACAGGGAGAAGAGCTTGACTCGCTCAGTGAGAGCCAGGCCCCCCTCAAAACCGAGAGCCCTTCTAGGCACATCATCACTGGCTGGCATGGGGCTCCCCATACACACATACGTCCCCAAGGAAGGATGATGTTACTTTTAAGGACAAGACTGGGAATCCCATGACTGGGGTGTTATTTCCCATTCTGCCATAGGCCTCCTTGGAGTCACTTAACTAATCTACGCCTCAGTTACTACCATGAAATAAAGACAGTAATAGCTCTCACCTTCATTAAGGTTTACATAACACTTTAGAAAGCTTGGATAGAAAATGCCACGGATGAGCGAAGTATATATGTGTTCAGCGTTCTATAAACACACGAGGCCTTACAAAGAATATTTTCCATTAATAAAATTAACGTTTTAAAATAAACGGCAGAGGTTCCTGCGCCCTTTTGTGGAGTGCTATTACAGGCTGCTCCAGCAGAAACCGCTGACATTCCTCTGTGCGGTGCAGATCTCTAGCATATAGGTAACACTATTCCAGCGGAGTGAAGGCAATATTCCCTTTCTCGCAGGAAACAGTGGGCCTGAGAAGTCCAATAGTTTCAGATGCGGGTGTTTCAACTCAGGCTTGTGGTCACAACGTTCTTTTTAAACCCAATCCTTAGTGAACACTTGGTTTGCATCACAAACCCAGTACAAATTTTGCTTCGATTCGTGGCTGGCTCTCTGGAATCCAGAACAGAAGCAGAGAAAACTGAACTAGGACAATAGATCTACATGGAAAATAAAGATCCCTTCTCTTTCCTGAGCCACAAAGCACATGGGTTTTTCTTTAAATCTCAACTTCAGTTTATCTACATTCTAACCCTCAGCTATTTGGTGGCCCCTGATTTCAGATATATCACATGTATTATGTTCCTCACAGGGAAGATTCCCTTTTATATTCTTCTTTCCCCTTTCATGTGCCAGTTGGAGGCATTTTTGTAATACTCTATTACCTCTCAGTCTAGGGCTCTATTTATTAATTAGATGTATTATTTGATATCAAACAACACCACCAGCAATCCTAGTGATAGCACAGTGAACAGGCACCCTGAGCATTAGGAAGCCTCCAACACCAATGGATTTCCAGTGACAGATAGTGGGGAAAGGAGGGCCGTGGATATTTCTCTACCCACGTGTCTCTCTCACCTTAGCAGTTAATGGGAGGTCAACGTTTATGACTTCTCCTGTCATGGAGAAATATAACGGCCATAACCACAGCATCGTGTGATTGAGGACGTGCGTGATATATCAGACTGAATGCGGGAAAAGGGCACAGAGCGGTTGCTGAAAGCCAAAATAGCAAAGCAGAGACGCCTCTTGCCCCAAAAGCTGCGCTCCTACAAAAATCTGCTCATACGCTTAGCTCGAAGTCAGATTGATATGAATACTCCCATGCATAAGTCATTAAGCTGCTGAGCACATGTTCAGTAAGACAGCAAGAGTGCACCTCTATTCAGATATAAGGAGCAGCCATTTTGTTGCATTCACTAGGCACAATCCAAATGGCAGCTTCACAGCACAAAGACCTGTCCTCCCCACCTCAGAACAAAATCTCACTTGCACAGTACTGTGGGTTTGGGGTTTTAAAGCAATAAAGTATCATGGCATTAACAAAAAGTTCTTGCTGATGTGGTACCAAGCCAATGGGGATTTTTTTGTAACACCGTGGAGCCAGACAGCTGCAGGAGTATCTTCTATCATGATGCCAGAATAGTGAAAGCAAAGCCCATCTGTGTTACAATGCCAACACGCTGCAGCTGCTTATCATGAGCTCTTCATATGATGCCTAAATGCTACAGAAGTGCATTATCAAGGCACCAAAATGGTCCGGACATACGTTTCTTTATCATAGCACAGGTAAGAATTTGGTTCAAAGTCATGTAAAAAATTACTATACTTTATGTTAGAAGCTAAGCTTCCTATTGATAACTAATAACTCCACTATGACTTTAAATTAACTGCTGCTTTTATTATATCTAATTACTTTCTCATGATGCTCTGTAAAGTTGCAGAGTGATTATGCAGCTACTAAATAAAACACATCTTCTCTACAAACATATATATACACACACTTTTTTAAAAGAGTGCTAAGCTAAAGTTGAGAAGTTTCAACTATTCTCTTTCACAGTAAACCTTAATCCCACCTTTGTGATCTCCCTTCCTCAGTAGCTAAAAATTTTTAAAAATGGAGGAACCCTTTTTCAGGTTCTTAGTTTGCAAATTTTCCTAAGTGTAATAAATTTTGCATGACGACCTTGCAGGCAAGAATGGAGAAGGTGGACTGAGGCAATTTTGCCAAGTTAGCTGCCAAAATTTATTCTGCTAAAGAGTCTCCTGTGGGTTAGGACTGGCATTGCTGCTTCTCCGTTCTGCTGTCTTCAGTTCCTGCATTTTACATTGTGCCCGACTTCAGCTGTGTGGAATTGTGACCCCAGCCTTAGCACCTGGCCTTCTGCAGGACTGGGCTTTCAATTTCTGCCCCTGAACCATAGGCCATCCTACTCCCTGAACATGGTTTCCCCCCTTCTCTGACACTTTCTTCAGCCCTTTAGATATTTGTTCAATGCAGCTTTTTGAAGTTAGAAGTTGAAGGTGTTTCTGTTTTCTAAGTTATTCTACAAGTAAGTGGACAAATAATCCAATGGAAACTACCAGGATAATTCAGGTGGGCAGAAAGTAACTACCCAACCTGGATTTGGATCATGGCACTAGTCATATGCAGTAGTGCAACAGGTTACCAGGAGCTCCTCTAACTAATGCAATAAAATTTAGTAGTAGCGTCAATAAGGCTAGGGACAGAAGTTATACAAACTGGTTTAAGCAATCAGAAACTGGTTTAAACCTATAACAGAACAGAAGCTCAGTACACATAGATCAATTTCAAAATGGCTGAAGCTGGTTTAAAATAAACCCGGTTGAATTTCATTATCAGACCGAACTGAGTTGTGTCGAATCAGTTTATGAAACTTCTGTCCCAAACCCCTTCCTGGTTCAAGTTAAGTTACAGTCCCCCAGCATGATTTTCAGTCCTGGGTTGGGTTATGCTATTTCCTCTAGAGAGCAGGGCTCTAGCTGGGGCAGTGAGGGCTGGTTGACACAGGGTCAGGGGGCAAGCCTACCTGGGGATACAGCCCAGTTTGCAGGGGGAAGCAAACCCTTTCTGGGGTCTGAGACCAGGGAAGAAAGTTAAACACCTCTCCCCCTACTCAAACTTAGTGCTGGCTTCAGCTGTAGACTACAAATCCCAGGGGTACCTGGAAGCAGGAAGAAGAAGTGATGAGCAAACCTGCAGAGCCCTGCAGCTATGATTTTGGACTGAAAATCCCAGAGATCTTGGGGGCAGCAGGAAAAGGAAGTGAGCACACAGCCAGAGAGTCATGTTCTAGTGCCCCCTGGCTTCAGGCCTGAGCCATGGCAGGTATGTGGCTGCATTTCCTGAACTAAAGGTCTTGAGTCTTTTCACTTTTGTTAAGAAAGGGCTAAGTCATGAAGCCTTTTCACTTCTGTTTCAATTTAATCTGTGCATTTTAGACTAGTCTGCAAAGACTAAACTGATTCAGCCTCAGGCTTCTTGACTGTGTGTACTTAGTATAAATCTCACCCCACACTGCAGGCACTCGCAGCCTGCATGGGGCTGTACAGAGCGGGCACAGGCAGCCCCACGCGGGCTGCAAGCAGCTGCAGTGTGGGGCACCGGGCGTGGGTGGGTGGGGAGGGGCCACTTCCCCCCCATGCACTCCTTCTCTGCCTGGGGTCCCCCTCACCTTACCTGAGCTTCCCGCACCAGGACAGCCTTGTGCTCCCAGCCCAGAAACTATGGCTGGGGCTTCTGGCTGGGGGGTGGGGCCGGGAGGGCCCTGCTGTTGTGGGAGGCCGCTGGGCTTTCCCTGGGTCCTACTGCCCTCGGTTCCTGTCATTTTTGAGAAATATTAATTTTCTACATTTTTTTAGGGCCCCGCAGGCTGGATAGAATGACCATGGGCCATATTTTGCCCACCCCTGAATTAAATTAACTGAGAAATTACTAAAGAGGAGTATGCCTCCTCAGCTCGCAGTTGTAGGGAGGCAGTTAGAAAGGCCAAAACTACCATGGAGCTGAGGATGGCATCCCAAGTCAAGTCAGCTGGCCCTGACAACCTGCACCCCAGGGTACTCAAGGAGCTGGCGAGCGTCATAGCCCAGCCCCTGGCACGGATCT
>NW_017728924.1:15493527-15533104 GCF_001723895.1 Crocodylus porosus | reverse complement strand
GCTGACTTCCTGCCCTTTGGGCAGGGGGCTGGACTCGATGATCTCCCGAGGTCCCTTCCAGCCCTAATGTCTATGAAATCTATGAAATAACAAAAAATTGTTTTTCAGATATATAGGGAGTAAAAGGAAGGCCCAGAGCAGAATAGGACCACTACTGAATGGACAAAAGCAATTGGTGACAGACAGGGGGGACAAGGCTGAACTCTTCAATGAGTTCTTTGCCTCAGTGTTCCTAAACGAGGGGCAAGACAAGTCTCACAATGGGATCGTAGAGAGACAACAACAGGGTGCCAGACCACCAAGCATTGACCCTGAGATAGTGCAGAGTCACTTGGAAGGACTGGATGTATTTAAGTTGGCAGGCCTGGATGAGCTCCATCCAAGGGTACTGAAGGCACTGGCTGATGTCATTGCACAGCCACTGGCAAGAATATTTGAGCACTCATGGTGCACGGGACAGGTCCCTGAGGGCTGAAAAAGGGCCAATGTGGTCCCTATTTTCAAGAAGGGAAAGAAGGAGGATCCAAGCAACTACAGGCCAGTCAGTCTCACCTCCATCCTTGCTGAAGTCTTTGAAAAGATTATTAAGGCTCATATATGTGAGAGCTCAGCAGGAAAAATTATGCTGAACGGAAACCAGCACCGGTTCATAACAGGTAGATCATGTCTGACTAATCTAGTCTCTTTTTATGACCAGGTTATAAAACACCTGGATGCAGAAGTAGGGGTAGATATCGTTTACTTAGACTTCAGGAAGGCCTTCGATATGGTATCCCATCCCATACTTGTGAACAAGTTAAGAGGCTGTGACTTGGATGATTACACAGTCCAGCGGGTGGCAAATTGGCTGGAGAGTTGTACCCAGAGAGTGGTGGTGGATGGGTTGGTATTGACCTGGAAGGATGTGGGCAATGGGGTCCCACAGGGCTCAGTTCTTGGACTGATACTCTTCAATGCCTTCATCAGTGACTTGGAAAAGAGAGTGAAGTGTACTCTGTCCAAGTTTGTGGATGATACAAAACTGTGGAGCGACGTGGACACACCGGAGGGCAGGGAACAATTACAGGCAGACCTGGACAGGTTGGACAAATGGGCAGAAAACAATAGAATGTGATTTAACAAGGAGACATGAAAAGTGCTGCACCTAGGGAGGAAAAATGTCCAGCACACCTACTGCCTAGGAAATGCCCTGTTTGGCAGCACGGAAGCGGAAAGGGATCTTGGAGTCCTAGTGGACTCTAAGATGAACATGAGTCGTCAGTGTGACAAAGTCATCAGCAAAGCTAACGACACTTTATCATGCATTGGAGGTGATACTTCCCCTTTATCGGGCACTGGTCAGACCGCAGTTGGAGTACTGCGTCCAGTTTTGGGTGCCACACTTTAAGAGGGATGTGGATAACCTGGAGAGGGTCCAGAGAAGAGCCACTCGTATGGTTAAGGGCTTGCAGGCCAAGCCCTACGAGAAGAGACTAGGGCACCTGGACCTCTTTAGCCTCTGCAAGAGAAGGTTGAGAGGCAACCTTGTGGCTGCCTATAAATTCATCATGGGGGCACAGAAGGGAATTGGTGAGGCTCTACTCAGCAAGACACCCTGGGAGTTACAAGAAATAATGGCCATAAGCTAGCAGAGAGCAGTTTTAGACTGGACATTAGGAGGAACTTCTTCAGTTAGAGCCAAAATCTGGAATGGGCTCCCAAGGGAGGTGATGCTGTCCCCTACCCTGGGGGTCTTCAAGAGGAGGTTGGATGGGCATCTGGCTGGGATCATCTGAACCCAGCATTCTTTCCTGCCAATGCAGGGGGTCGGACTTGATGATCTATTGAGGTTCCTTCTGACCCTAACATCTATGAATCTATGAATAAACTCTGGCACGGTTTGTGCTGGAGTTAACTGCTCCTGGATGCAGCGTTTACCTATGCGCCCAGGGCCACAGCAGTTTGAGCTGGGGTGAAGCAGCCCCAGGCTGACAGGCTCAGGTGACGAAGGGCACTGGGGCATGAGAGTGCCCAAACAGCTGAGCCATGTGGCTAGGTAGCAGACAGGGACCTGGCCCCCTGCAGCCTGGGCTGACCAGGTACAATTTACACCCACGTCAGCATTTACACATGCATTTAGGCATAGTTATTTTCACCATCGTAAGATAGTATGGTCCCTAACAGTAATTAGTTTGCTGTAGTAAAATAACATTGCATGTATAGACTGTGAAGCTTTACACCTTAGCAAATTAGTCTACTGCACATTAAGTGCACATGTAGGTGCACCCACAGAGAGACAGCACAAGCTTTTATGAACCCAACTTTGTTTCATCAGATGCTGTGAAAAGACAGCATAGAGCAGAGTATATAGCAGAGTGCATGAGTGAGTTTCATGCAGCCCGAAGTCTGGCCTTCCTACCCATTGAAGTGAGTCAATACTGCTTTGTACAATTTCCTTGGGATAAAGTGGAAAACCAGCACAGGGAATAGACAGCACAGGGAAAAGACAGCAGTTTTCTTCACCTGCGTTCCATCTACTTGAAACTCCTTCCCAGTGGGCTGTACTATTTGGAAAGCCTTCTACTAGTGGTCCTATTTATAGTACTGTTTTATACAGAAAATGCTGTTTGAAAGACATTAGCTGACTCCTTTACAGAAAAGAAGTATGTATTTGGAGAGAAGAAAATAAATCCTGGTGGTTTGTTACTAGCACAGCTCAAGGTCTGTAACTTTCCTTTCAGAAAAAATGAAGCCCAGAACCTCCTGTGCTTTGTCATTACAGTCCTCCTGTTGAGACATGAGGTTACCTTCTCCACTGTGGAGAAGGTAACTCTGCTAAAATCACACTTCCGCTGTGACCTTGCTCACCATGTATTCACCTTACAAAGGATGGTGGAGTATGTGGCAGAAGGCCAGCTCTGTTTCTCCCCCAAAACTCTGCTCGGTGACAGTTTGGTTGGTATGGGCCCTGCAGAGGGTACACACCTTACCCTATCTCTTTAGGTAACCTGAGCTGGATACATTCCTGAGGGAGGGGGGAAACCTGCTCCCTCTGCCTACGTGATTGGCATCAATACCTGGGTGAGGGGCTTGGGCTCCCTGGTGGGCTACAGACTGCCGGTCTGCCCAGCAAACACTGATGCGTTTCAAATTGGTTGACTGACAGCCAACAGGTGCTGGTCTCCATTGGACCAGGTAAATGAGGTCATAAGGGCCATATAAGTTAAGGACTGCCCAGAAGGAAGGGCAGCAGCCATGAGGAGAACTTACAGAGAGAGAAGATTGGACCATCTGAAACTTACTCTCTCTCTCAAAACTCACGATCAAGGAATTGCCTGCCTCCAGAGGGAATCTCCACCTGCCTCTGGATGATAGTTGTGAGTAAGCTACCTGAGATCTAACTAGATATATAGCTTGCACTAACTCAGATGCGTGATCATAGACTACTCCAGCCACCCTGTTTGCTCTATGGGATCTCTCTGATACTACTCAGCTCTGTACCCTATTCCAGCCCTACTCCTTGTAACCAATACAGTTATCCTTTGTACCTAGCATGGGAGACTGATTGGGAGTGGGCCTAGATTATGCATTGGGGTTGCCTTGGTTCAGCTGACTAAGGGAGACCACTACTTGTGCTTCCAACCGAGGGAAGCATCCCAAGTTCTTGAAGTGAGTCAAATACCCTTGAGGGCTAGTAGGCCTGTGTTTCCCAGTGGGTGCAGTGCCAGAATCAAGCCCATCCCTGGGTGGTGGCAACTCTACCCCCAAGCTAGTGAGTGTGCTCCAGGAAGGGGGGTGGCCAGATGTGAGGCGCCCCTAGGGAGGCACTCGGAGCCTGGAAGGTGGTTGGGCTCAGTGAGGTGGGTGGCTCAGTGCAGGAGCACCCTCTACTGGCCCACCACAGAGTATGCATATTCACTGTTGGTGATAAATTCATTTTCCACTCACCCTGTGCACTGTATTTATGCAACTCCATTGGGTCAGATCCCACAACCCGCAATAATATCCTCACTTACACAGTCATTACTCCAGATTTACATCAGTGGAAGTGACACATTTTACCTCAAATTGTCTTTCATAAAATGTGTAAACTGTACAGAAAACAGGAGCCAGGGTTCCCTCTCTTCCAGGACAGGGTCCACCTCAATGGGCCACCACTAGATACCATATTTCTTGCTTTTCAGAAGATCCCATGAATCATTTACTCTTGGCTATCCTACAACCTGGTTTCAGTAGGCATGTTGGAGGATAATCTTAGCTCAAATTAGAAAATAGTTTGCTGCTTAGGGCACCCTGCTGGGATGTAGGAGAGGTGGGTGTACACCTGTTGAGACTGAGAAGGTCCTAGAAGAAGACATTGCTTTGCTCTGCTTCTGATTCCTGGTAAGATATTTTCCTTTTGTGCTGTCAGGATCCAATTAGATTGCATGATGGAGGCATCTTAGGCTGTGCTAAGGCACCTGATTGAGACACAGGATGGCAATATAGGATCACTCCCCCGAGCCTGATTGGGTTCGTTTAGAACAAGCAGAAGCTAAATTAGGATTATCATTTCAGGAAAAGAGGATCTGCTCCTTAATCTCTCTGCACCACAGTTCCCCATCAGTACCATAGGAGATAAGATCAATACTCCCTTTCCCTCAGCTTTGCCTATTTAGACTGTTCTTACTCCAGGAAGAAACTCTCCTGCTTTGTGTTTACACAGCATCTAGCATGGCAATGTAGGTGTGCCTTTAAGTACTACTGTAACCAATAATATGAAACATCAGCACAGTGACAGATTGAACCTGTCAGGTGAGTGGCAGTGGCTTTGTCTGAAGGAAAATAACTCGCCTCCAGTGAACTGAGGTTAACTCAGTTTTTGCCTATATTCCCTGCTTTCAAAAAAAGGGGAAAATGTAATGTTTGTGTTTGGGAGCTGAGAAATTACTATCTTGCTGTAACGGACCTGTTAGAAAATGCATGCTCACAGTGAGCAAAGGCATTGTCTAGATATCAGAGGTAATCACAGTCTAGCACGGGGTGGGCAAAACATGGCCCGTATGCCAGATCCGGCCTGCTGGGCCATTCTATCCAGCACACAGGGCCCCTAAAAAAGTTAGAAAACTAATATTTATCTGATCCTGGATGCCTGTCAAAGATGACAGGAACCAGGGGAAGTAGGACACAGGGAAAGCCGGTGGCAGGACCCAGCGGCAAAGCCTGCCTGGCCCTGACCCCTCCAACCTCCCCCTATCTCCCCACCACCTGAAAGCTCCTGCCTAGCAGAGGCTTGTGGCCTGGGACCACAGGGCTGTTCTTGTCTCCCTGCACCAGAGAGGGGAATTCAGATAAGAATGTGGGGGGAAGGAAGAAGGGGAGGGCCGTAAGCGATTGCCCTAGTCCTTGTGGCTGTGGGGCTGGGCCAACTCCGGCCAAGTCCTGTGGTTGCAGCCATGAAGCCAGAGTGCCACAGTGGCAGGCAGCAAAGTGGGGAAAGGGAGGATTGTGTGGGTGGGGGGAGTGGTAGCAAGCTGGTGCACGGGAGCTCAGCAACAGCACAGGGCTGCACCAGTGTCTCAAGGCCAGTGCCTGTGGGACAGCAGGAATGTGGGGCATGGGCTGGCAGAGGTCTACGCACCAGCAGGGAGAGCGGGGAGTCAGATTGGCATCATAGAGCCCCTGCAGGTTGGGACCCCACACTCCTGCTGTCCTGCTATGGGGTCTGCCAGCCCTGGCCCCAGAACACTGGCATGGGCCCCAGGCTCCTGCCCAGCTGTCGTTGCGCTCCCGCACACCCACTCGTTCCCACTTGCCCCGTGCCTGCTGCCGCTTTCACTGCTTCCCTGCCTGCCTGCCTGCCGGCCGGCCACTCCTACACCACATGTCTCCTAGCTGCATGGCCGGACCGCGGAAGCATGGGGCCCATGCCAGTACTCTGGGGCCAGGAGCAGCGGGGTGGGGGCTGTGTGCATGCATCTGTGGGAGGGAAGGAGAGAGCAATGAGGGAGGGACAGTGTGAGTGTGTGTGTGTTCATAGAGCGAGTCCCACATGCACACCTGACCATACACATGCACCCACACCCCACCCCAGACTGCCATACATGTGGACCACCACACCCACACCCTGTACCCACCCTCTCCCCACAAACCCCATACCTACCCACCCATGCTCCCTCACCCCACACACCTATCTACCCCCACAGACACCCAGCCCCCTGTAAACCCCATGCCCACCCAAAACCCACATATCCATACACACACCCACATGCTCCTTCACCCCACCCCCACACCTATCCACCTCCCACATCTATACCCACCTCCCATGCCCCCCACAATATACAAAAGTAAGACTTCATTTTAAGTTATTGTGCAATCACCTCTATGTACACTACACAACAAAAATATTTTTGGAATTCAAATTGATGAATGTTCTCGATGTTTGATTTTTAGAGTATAATTTGGTATTTTTCTGGTTCAGAGATGGCAAAACCCCTTGCTGAAAGGAGTACTTCTGGGGGCAAAGGTCGGGGGTTAGGCGGCAGGGCTTCCGGTCACAAGATGGCAACCAGGGGGTGGGGCACCTGCCATTGAGCCCTCAACATCTTGCCAAAACTTGGTAAGTGGCCATCCACCCAAAATAATTGCCTGCCCCTGGTCTAGCAGGAACTTCTGAGATGATGTGAGTTGCCCTAATACCAAGAACTTCAGAAAAGACTACAGAATACATTTATTTAGCACCTTTCATGGTCACAGTATCCCAGTGTACAAAGGAGAGCTTGGCAGTACCAGAAATGTGGGTAAAGGAATTTGTTAATAGGTTTCCAAAAGTCTGGGTCATTAGAATGTTTTAAGGAGAGATGTTGGCCAGGCTTATCCCCTATTTTTTTCTAAAACAGTCGTTTATTTACCTTCACCCAGAATAGCCACTAAAGATGGGCCCTAAGATGGAGGTCACCTGAAACATTTGTAATGGTGGAGAGATGTCCAAGTGCTTTGCTGAGCCTCAGTGGTGGGAACGAGCCATAGATCAAATGTAGGGCTAAACCTACACTATCTGGCCTAGCTTAAAAAAGTAGCAACCAGCTGAAGTGCAGAGACATTATGAAGAACGAACAGAAATTGGTTCCTTCACTGGTCAAGATCCAGGCTTACTAACAGAATCCTGCCATTACACTCAAATATCTCAAAGTAATAATTAATAAATCATTTCTGTTCACTGGCACCGTAAATATAATTTCTGTTTGCAAAGCTGTGGATAAGAGTGTTTCTTGTGTTAAAAAACTGAAACAAGACAAATACAAGACAAATCATGAGAACTAGCTGAGGAGAACAAGGTTGGAGGACTATGGGTGAAAAAGCAAGGTGGTGGGACTGTGTGAGAAAATGGGTTTTAACAGAAGCTCTCGAGGAGGAAGAGAAGGAAGTTGAGAGACAAAGGCAGAGAGAGTACTTCAGGGCCAGGAGAGAGTATGAACAAAAGTACAAAGCCAGGCTTGAAAAAGAAGGATTTAGGCATAGGAAGAACATGGGAGCAAGGGACATCAGTGCATATGGGCAAAGGGTATGATGATTGACGAGCCTCCACTGTAAGGATGGGGAACTTCAGCCTGCTGTGGAAAGAGAACATTAGTCAAAGATGGTATTAAAAAAGGGAGGGTGATGCAGTTAATGTTGTATGAAAGACATGTAACGGCCCAACTGCAGACAGCAAAGAGGACTAATTTACCCGAGAACCGTGTTGAGGAGAATGGTTCTATGCCATCGCTGTCCATTCTTCTAAGTTTGTTGGAAGCCTGGAAGAAACATTTGATTGGGACCCAAGACTACACTCGTTTTGTGAGTTCTCTTCATCGTTGAGATATACACCCTTCTGCTCTTCAGCTTGTGTAAGGTCAGGATAGTTGCAAGATTTAAAAATAGCATGGTACATTTTATATAGGGTTGTATTAAGGTGTATTTAGGGTACCACCATGTTACAGCACATGTCTATATGACATAGATCAGAGAACACAGAATGCAGCACTTAGTACTACTAATTTTATGTGTTTTATAAAAAGTAGTTTATAAAGACCAGTCTTTCCCTTTGGTGACTACCTTTCCCAGTTATACTTTATAACATGGCAAATGTTGTTATATTGTAGTTGCATCCCAATTATTTTTCATTGAGCATTAATACTAAAATTAGCTGCAGGGGTTACATGAAACAATGACCATGCAACTGCAGTGTAAATACAGTGTGATTACAGTGACTGCCTTAGGACCAATTAGTTTTTTATTCTTTCTGGTTTTCTGAAAGCAGATTATCATTAGTGACATGAGAATATTATCATCAGCAGTTGGTAAGGCAACAAGCTGTTAGCTTTACATTTTCATTCCTGGGTGGGGCTTCCTTTGTTTTTATTCCATTCAGATCCATGTTTTCATTGGCTGAGGTTCTGAAGGAGGACACTGCCACACTGTCAACTATGTTTTAAATAAAGAATTACTTTTCACAATCATTTCATTGATGCTATTTTTTAAATTGCCATTTTGGCGCGGCAAGCTAAATCCAAGCGTCAGCACCCCCTGCTGTAATCTAAGCAATTAATTTAGCGATGCCAGCAGAAATATACCACAATCCTGAAAAAGTAAGATAGTGATGTCCATGCAAATGTTTATAAAAACGAAATGTGACAGATATGTTGACTCCCATGACAAAAATGGAAAAAACAACGGGGATTACTAGGTTCTTTTTCTGGAGTTATTACTGAAAAGAGAAAAAGTTACAGAAAAAGCAAAATCTAGGCAGCAACATGATGATCCTGGCGCAGGCAGGGGGTTGGATTAGATGCTCTGTGGAGGTCCCTTCCAACCATACTTCTCTATGATTGTGTGCAGCTGGTACATGCCTGGTATGTTTAAGATATACCAGAAAGATTTTTTGCATTCTGGGTAAGATTGTAGGGAGGCAGGGGTGTGGATTTGTTGTACCAAGCGCCTGAGGGCAGTGGAGAGGAGGGGTTGTGGGGGGCAAGTATGGGAGGGTCTTACCTTACAGCAGCTGCTGCCAGGGCTGTCTCCCTGCATGCTGCCTCACTGAGGCAGGAGGTAGGGTTAGCTCCCTGAATGCTGCTAGGCTGGGGCTAGTGCAAGCTCCCAGCACCTTGCCCATCTGGGGCTGCTATTTTGGCAACCTCAACAAAATGGTACCCGGGGCTGGTGTGTGTCTCTTCACCGTACCCAAGTTCCACGATTAGGACACTGAAAGATTGAAACTGGATGTGTGACATCATTAGTTTGCCAACCCTCCCCCTCCCCCCCCCAAAAAAACCAACCACAACACAAAGGAAAAAACCCTGCAAAAAACCAACCGTCACACCTCCATCTGTGTGAAATCAATTCTTAATCTAATTGCAATGGCACAGTGATAAGGTATATAATTTTCAAAGACAGAGATTCGTGTAAGACAACCTTTATACTTTTCTAGTAAAACTCTGAGTAGTGATACTTGGTATAGTACTTATTCGGAGGCTGTTTCATTAAAAAGTTACTGTA
The DNA here is from genome assembly GCF_001723895.1 of Crocodylus porosus. Lineage (NCBI taxonomy): Eukaryota > Metazoa > Chordata > Crocodylia > Crocodylidae > Crocodylus > Crocodylus porosus. The sequence continues at coordinate 15,523,609 of NW_017728924.1, read as the reverse complement.
GGAAAGTGAGCAAACATCTATATTCTCATTTTACACATGACACAATCTGGGGACAAAGAACCATCTTCAGTGTTGCACACTGAAGCCAAGTACAGACAGTCAAAAAGCCTGAGGCAAAATTGATTCAATCTTCGCAGGTTAGTCTAAGCTGTGTAGATTGATAAGTAAGTGAACAGACATCCATTTTGATTCTGGAAATGCAGCCACATGCCTGGAGTGCCTCAGGCAAGAAGCGGCGGGGGGGAGGTGCTAGAGTATGGCTCCATACTTGGCTGGAGCAGATAGCTTGGACCCTGTGAGGGGGGGTTGTGGGGGAGGTACAAAGCATCCTGGGATGTGGGAGGATTGCGAGTTAACTTGAATCTGGAGGGGATCTGGGACAGAAGTTCAATAAACCAATTTAACCTAAATCGGTTAAGCCCGATACTACATTCATCTAGGTTTATCTTAAACAAGTTTTGGCCATTTCAGAAGCAGTTTATGCACACTTAACTTCTGCTGTGTTACAAATCTGAACTGGTTTCTGATCAGTTAAACCGGCTTATTTGCAACTTCTGTTCCTAGCCTGAAAGCTCTTGATGTTATAGATAGTACCTTATTCTTTACAACATTCTGCCTCCCATTAAAAGGCAAGGGCTTTGTGACTTTCCCCATAGGCGACTGGTGCCACCTTCTTCGGGGGGCACATGCCCCTCCCAGTGACTGGCAGGGGGCAGCGGGGTGTCCCCCCACAGCCAATCTCACTGACCAGGAAGCAGCCATGGCATTCCTGGAAGTGGGCATGGCACTTCATCCAGTCCTCCCACTCCCTGGCCGGTGCTCACAGGGGGGAGCATTGGTGCTTCAGCCTGCCCCCCCTGCCCGTTGCCTAAGTGGGGAGAGCAGCCTATGAGGGGGTGCACCAGTGCTCTCAGGGGTTGTATGCACACCCCCTATGCACAGGGTGCACATGCACCCCCTACCCATCACCACTGACTTCCCAATATTTCATTGAATGGGCCAGGTCTGTCTGAAATAAAATGCCTGTCAACATGTGGAAATAACCAGTATCAAGATAAATGTCGCCTTTGTAAATCCAAAAAAGAACCAGACAGTTGATTTTTTAATTGAATAGAGAGCACCAGAATGATGATGGATGTCCTCATCTCTGTCGTTACATAGAATTATGTCATTTGCAGAGACTCATCCCAAGGTGGTAACATAAGATAAAGTGGCAGTGACCAGGTTGTGATATCATTCTGGAAAGTCTTAATGGCATTTCCAGAAAATAAGACGATTTAAGATGGCAGTCCACAGATTCAGAGGTAAGTCACGTGGCAGAAAGATCTCTGGTAAGCGAGGACAAACTGAACAACAGCCTGCTCAGGCTTTCCTGATGAATCTGAATTTGAGGTGACATTTTGAAAAATGTGCAATTCCAACAATTCAACAAGTAATAAACGCACACACAGGAACAAAGACATTCCAGGGAGGAAATCTACCTTTAGTCGATGTGCACATTCATACAGAGAGAGAACCTACAAAAACACCATGCATATTTCCTTCCCCGTACAGCCTACAGACATACAAAGCGCAGCACTGGCAAACGTACAGACATGCCTGCAGAAATACTCTGCATAATCCTCCCCAAGATACCCAGACACACCCACACGGTCCTACTGTGCATATTACCTTCAAGACACACGGACATGACCACACAGACATGCTGTACTCATAACTCCCAAACACACTCACAGTTGCCTGGTTCATAGCCCCCCAGAGATATATGGACACACCCACACAGATGTGCTGTGCACATCACCACAGAGATAGCGACATGCAAAACGACCCCCACAAATGTACTGTGCCAGTCGCCCATAGAGATGTGGGCACGCCCATACAGACGTATTGTGCTTATTGGTGGCAAACATAAAGGACACCGCCCTAGGGAAATACTGTGTGCGCCCTCCCCACCCCCCACTACATATGTACATATTTCCAGAAGTGTTAAATACATCTTCCCCAACACCCAACCCTTCAGGCATGCTGTACATATTCCTTCCAACATACTGATGCTATTCTGTATCTTGTTCAAAAATCTTCCTTCCAAATTGAGACACCCCTTTCTAGGCAAACCAAATATCCCCACTGAATGCAGCTCCTCCTCCAGCACACCCATATAGTCATACAGCGCAAACTTCTCGGCTACACAGATACAATTCACACAAATACACTGAACTATTGTGCCCAACTCCTCCCCATACACAACCCCTATGCTACTCACACACATCCCCATGGGAATACAATGTGTCCAAAAATTACTCCCATACACACTCACAAATATACTGTGCAGCCCCCTCAAACACACAGTCACCCCAAGCACACTGTGCACAACACCTGCAACCACAGGCACACAGACATACACACCCCTGGCCATATCCACCGAAACACCCGGTACATGCCTGTATATTTACGTGCCTCAACTACAGGCATGCAGAACCCCTTCTCACACATGCACTCATACACACTTTCTATCACACTGCCTCATTTTTGTCTTTGCATACTTTATTTTATTTCTAAAATGTTTTTCAGTCCCTTCCCCAAAGCTCTGGCTGCCCATTCAACGAATTACAACCCCACAATACAGACAATAGTATAGTGTCATCTATTGGTCACAGAAGAAATGTGACTGTCGAGTCACAACCAAGCAGTGCTACATAATTCTCCCCCACCTCCTCACCTGACCGTAACTCAACCATCGGACATTGCTAATTACCTTCTTCCAGTTCATCCATGCTCCCGATCTTTCTGGCTCCATCAATGGTGTAGATGTAACGAACTCCCTGAGGCAGGTTAATGTTATCAGACAGGGACCTGGTCAGGTCAGCCAGCAAAGCATCGAAGCTTCGGAAGCGGTCAGAGGACACAGCATATACAATCCCCTTGAAGTAGCGGTCCCCATTGCGATAGAAACGCACCTTCTTTGCTTTCTTCTCGTTACTCAGTGCCTGTAAGGTCCTGGTTCGGTAGAAGCTACAGTGAGCACTATGAGTAGGGCTAGGCAAGCCATTCATACGTGAGCCTCGCATGTTTCTGGACGCCTTATCTCTTTCGTCAAAGTGTCCAAAATCAAGTTCCATAGTTTGGTGACCCCTAAAGATCTGAAGCTGAGTGGAGGGAAATGAGGAGGAAAGAATATGAACAATATATTAGACTGATCAAAACCCAAATCTGGGAGAAATTACATGCACTCCATGCCTGGGCTTCTGTTTTTTGAGAGCAGAATTGGTTTATTTTAAAAGTGACCTGTATCCTGCTCACCCTGACCTAAATTTGTATTGATTCTTGGGGGTGGGGGAAAGAGGGAGGGATCTTGGGCTTTTTAAAAGGATCCAATTATGGGGGAGGGGATGTATTTTTGAATAGCAGCTTAGACTTTGCACACTAAAGTTCCTTGCCGTTTCCAAATGCAGTAAAATGAGACTTTGGGCTGGATAGCTGCAGGAAAATGATAAGCAGAACTCCCAAATCCTGTCCAAACAACAACAGTTGGCAATGAATTAAACCCTTGAGCCTTGCAAGATTTCCTTTGGCTGCAGAGAATGAGCAGATCCCTCTGAGCTGGGTTTCAATCTATGGACTCACAGAAGGACCCAATGTGTCTGAATATTTCAAATGAGGACAAAACTGGTATTTCTGAAAGAATGGTCACAGGGGAATAGGCATTTTCTTTGTGACGGGCTGGTCAATAAGGGCTAGCAATCAGATACAGCAGTCCCTCCCCCCACTCCCCAGCCCCCCTCGCAGCCCATCAATCAATTTCTGAGACCATCCTACATTTCCAAGAAAAAAAATGTCTGAAAAATCTGTCATTGCTCTGAGGGTTCGATGAGCTATTGTCAGTTCACAAATCTGTCCTGGATTCAGTTCTGGTCCTATTTAATCAGGAGGGGGAAAAAAGAAAATAAATGGGGTATTTCTTTTATCTTTCTTTATCTTTCTTTCTTCCTTTTTTTTTTTACCTGAACCTTCCCATCCTTAGGGAAGTGATTTCATTGTGGCAACTATCTTTGTGCAAGTATTCACATTGTGCCTCTGCAAGCACACCTTTCATTGTTCTGAGCTGTGGTGTATTACGGGGAGGGAGAGAAAGAGAGACTGGAGCCCGAGAAAGGCAGCCCTCTGGGGAAAATTGTACTGAGCCAGAGATCAAACAAAATGATGGGCGATATTTGTATTTTCTTTAAATGAAACTTAGTACCAAAGAAACAAAAATGCAATAAAACCAAAAGACTCCCCCTAGACTTGCAATACAGAAACCCTTCCAAGGCTGTCACTCCACTGGGCAAAAACTATTTAACATGCACCTCACATACGTTAGCAGTGTGTTCACACCAGACAGAAATGGGATTAAAATCTAGTGGCTCAGCGATCAGCTCCCAATCCTAGAAAAAGCTGTTGCTCTCTTTCCCCACCCATCAGATTTGCCAGAACAGTTCCCATTTTCTGCATTTTACAATGTCACCGTGACCTGTCCAAGATCTCATTATTGTCTCTAACATGCAGCAGAGCGGCAATGGGTAATGCCAGCAGTTTTCACATAAATCCCGAGTTGCAAACATTTTCTCTCTCAGTGCCAGTTATGCTACATGTGCTTTCATGGCATGCATAATGCAGTGGAATATTCAAGCAACTTTCCAAATGAATGGGAGGTTTTTCCAGGATTTTTTTTGGAAGCTGCAGATGCTGTGACACACTTAAAAGAAGGTTTCTTGCTTCCCTTTTGTATCTGACATCTGTTTCTTTCTGCAAGAAGTCACTCAGAAAAGCTTTACTCACCGGTTTTCAGCTCGCAGGGTGGAGATGCTGAGAGAAAGAAAACCAAGCTCCCTCTGCCTTTGTTGTCTGAGCTCCAAGCAAGAAATTCCTGCCAGGGTGGATGAGACTTCTCCTAGGTCCTAGTGCCTTGTGCGCCCCCTCATCAGAAAACTGCCTCAATGGTTTTTGAGTGACTGATCCTCGGTTTAAAATCTCCTTGGCTGTGTTGTCACGGAGAAGAACAGCTTCATTCCAGTTCTGCCTGCATTTATAGCTAAGCAAGAAGAGTTAATGGGGCAGTCTCAAAGTCATTGCTCACTGCTTACTGGAGGCAAAAGTCCCACTGACTTCAGCTGATCTAATCACCCCAGCAGCATCTGGCCCCAGTTTGGTGGGGAGCGGGCAGGGAGTAATTACATGTATGCAGCAGGGTTAAAGGACTGCAGCTGCAGGGGGGGAAGAGCTTTCACAAGTAGCATGCAACCAGTTTTGACTTGCATGTCCAGCATATCACAAGAAAGTGAATAAATGTGCGCAGGGAGGCGAAGGGGCCTCATGAACAGCTCATCGAATTCATCGTGGTTTCTGTGGCTGCAGGAAGGGGAAAGGAGAATCTGACGCTGTGGCTCTGCAGTGCTGCACCTTATCATAATTTTTCTTTGTTAATATTTTTGGGATGGGCCAAGCTTGAACCCTGAGCCCCCTTTTCCTTAAATTTCCCAGGGGCACAGAGCTGAGTAACTGGATCCAAATTTGGCCCAATAAATTTGATTCTGGGTCAAATCCAGCGCTAGAAGAGGATAATTTTCTCATTCCAGCAACAGACATTTCACAACAGCTGATTCTTTATGTTTCTGTCATCGAAGCCAAACATCTGAAAGCCATTCACATTTTCTGGTTGCTCTTTGGAAGGAGGTGGTGATCCCTGTGAGATGTACACTGCAAAACACCCATCATAATTCACACCCCTGTTGCTATTGGTCTCAGTCTGGTCCAGGATAGATTGGGCCATAGAAACAGAATGATCCTGTCACCCCTGAGGAGGTCTTTTGAAACTAAGTGTATTATAGGGGTATAGGAGGTCACTCTGCAGAGTTGGCAACCTGGTACATTGCATCAGTATCTCCTTTGTACAGATACGTTTTATAAAAAGAAAACAACAGAAGTGACACAGATGAAGTCTCTCTGGGTGATATGTATTTCAGTTGCATCTATCCTGAAAGGGCACAGGAAGTGTTTACACAAATGAATCAAAGGTGCTCTTGTTTGTTTTACTGCCACTTCTGTAAGCTCCACCCTGACACCTAATGGAAAAGGTTATCTCTTAACCCTCCAAACCATCATTTGCCATTTGTGGAAAGTATTCTGATGGAAGATAGCACAGCATCAATGGACAGCTCATGACTTTTTTTTTGCATGTAAGCAACGAGAAGATAAAATACAATACAGTGGTCACACCTCAGTTACAGAGCACATGGAAAGGCCCTTCTTTTGAAATAGATTAAAAATAAAGTAGAATCACTATTGACTCCAGCATGATCCTATGCACTTGCATTGACAGAGATACAATTTCTCTAGTTGATGATCACAGCACTCATCCCGCTTTGTCCCTCAAATGATTCGAAAGATGCCTGAGGCACTTCCTCTATATTAGTTCCTCTTTCATGCAGCCACTATCAGAGAAAGAAGATAAGTCAGTAGCCCCAGTGTCAGGGATGATGAAGACTCTTTCAAACCAGTTTCTTTTGTCACCCACAATGACATGAATCCAGAGTAACTTTGAATTACTCCATATTACTCTGATGCTAATGAGCACTGAATCCGACACTACACACAGCCAGGGGCAACCAAATGCAATACGTGAAGGAAAGCCATTTCTAGAACACTTTGGGGAATCCGTGGACACGGCCCACCTAGATTTGTCATATACTAATGTCAGGGGTCAGCAACCTTTAATTGCAGGCTGCCTCTTGCGACCTTGCACCCCAGCCCTCCCTTCTCTCTACTGGACTTATCCTCGTCATCACCCACCAGCTATTATCATTTCCCATCTCCAACACTGATGTGGTGCCACAGATGTGGTGGTGTGGGGCATTGCAGGGTGATGGAAGGCACCTCAGCGCAGAGCAGGAAGACCAGACGTGGTGGATGATATTGGCAGAATGCATTAGAGAAATGCATGACCCAGGACAGAAAAGGTGCTCCCCAGCCCCCACCACGGTGTGCTGAACACCTCACCTTCATGGGCCAGATCCAATCTCTTCACAGGGTGGATCCACCCCATGAGCTACACAGGTTGCTGATCCTGGCTATTAATACGTCCTTTGGCCCCAGTACAGTTACTCCTGATATAAAATAGGTTATATTAGTGTCTAAATCACTATGGGCAGGATAAGTGATTGAGAAATCGGGAATACATCTCTTTTCGTCCCATCAATAATTTCATTTAGCTGAAAAAGTAGGTTAAATTTAGCCCCCCAGATTAAATTACCTGTTCTAAATTAGGTGAATTGTCTTTACCTAAAGCAGAAAACATTTGGTCTTTTCCCTGTGTAATTAAATCTTCCTGGCAAGGCAGTTCAGTCCCTAGTGGCAGCTTTATTCCATCTTGGAGTTATCACGATACTTTTTGAAAGCATGGAGAGAGTCTGCCAGTCAAAGGCGATTTGTACCTAACCCCAGTGCACCAAAAACCCTGACTGACATCATTGGCTCTTCCAGCTCCTGCTAAGTGTGTCACAAACCTGCCATGCAGCATCCTTATTCCAGAAACCCTTCCTGATGGTGTGATGCATTTTGCAGTCAGCATCCAGTGTAAACGATAACTAGCTGAGGTCTGACTGCTCTGGTGAGGATTCTGTGATAGCATAGCTAAAATTCTAGCTGCTAATTTGCTTTCAAGAGAAGTCTTTTCAAAGCAGTCTTGGGTCCTTAGGCACATCTGTTCCATTAATTTTCATTTACAACCCCTTCTACTGCTTTGGAAAAAAAATCAAACTTGAGTTCCCCCTTTTAACAATGTTTTTTACAAGAATTTCAAGGTCAAGGCTTTCAGAAATGGCAAAGGATTTGGGGAGCTTCAGTTTTTTTGGAGTCTAATATAAAACATCTTGAAGGAGCCTGCTCTCCAGGGGTGGGAGTCCTCAGCACTTTGTGACTTTCTAATGAGGCTCCCAATAAGCACCCAGAAACAGATCTACAAAGCCAACAGTCATTTTTGAAAGCCTTAACCATATATCACATGTATCAGGAGTCATTAGTGCAATTGGTGTGCGCCTCCAGGAACTGCTCTTATAAAGGTCTGTAGAGTAAAGCCTCTCTGCACAACACTCTGAGCTCATACGTGATCTGGAATTGGCAGGCTTTCACAATATAACATTTGTTTCCTTTTGAGATTTATTTTAATAGGAACCACACACATCTGAATATCATGTAAACCCCCACATTACAGAGCCACGTCATCCTGCCTGCCTGGGAGGGAAAGGAGGAACCATTGTATCACCAATCCTCCAAACCCCGGTAACTCAGGCCATGAGTTCACTAAACTGGAACAACTTGAGGGTAGGAAGGGTGGGTTACTGCTAATCTCCTCCCGTATTCTTTATAGGAACAGCATCTGGTAAATGAAGCCACGGCCAGGTCAGCTCACTTGGAACCGTTCGTACAAGTGGGCTGGGGGGGCTAGAAGGTGCCTGAAGGGATATGGGACTTCTCTACAGTTCATCTCAATCTTCAGCAACTCCCAGAGATCCTCCAAGCTCTCTGGGGATGACTAGGGTGTCTGGCAGCTAATCTCCTGTAGCACTTTGGGGAAAGGAAGCAAACCTCACTGTCCTCTGATGGAAAAATGGGAACCCCATTGTGAGTTCAAACTCATGCTATCTATAGGTTATTAGCACAGGAAACAATACTTGAAGTGATTTACTAACTCACTCGCTGAAAACAAGCCCATCATTACATCATATCCAAATGTGATTAAAATACGCAATCTCAGCCCAAAAGAGGAATGCCTCTCCCACTAGACTGTGCTCTGGTCCTTCATTCCCCACTACGGAAGGCAAAGCAGCCACCTTTTCTGAATCCCAGTGATCCTTTCACATGAAAATGAATTCCCTGCACCAAATAAATAAATGTCCCCAAAACCCGGAGGGGCAAAGTATTGAGTTACATAAGCAGAGTTCTAGCAATTTTGTAGTAGCTAAGAGCATTGCATTTCCCTTTAAACTGTGGAAAGGTGGGCTTGCAAAGCTTGCAAAATCACGGAGAAGTCTCCATCGCTTTCTTTGGCTCTGCCCCGGGAGACTTGCAGACCCCTGCAGAAATTGTCAGTATGTTTCTAGCTGACCTGCACTCCGTGATATATGATCTGTTAGTCCCAGTCAAGGTCACGACGGATGGATTTCCAGAACAGCCATTTTTCAAGAAATCCAGGTGTCTCTCGGGGGAAATACCAGACCACCAAGATGCTTTTCCTACTGGCTGGGGAAAATCACTTTCCTGGCAGGGGGCAGTACCCTGACCGAGGTAATGCATAGCTAGCCTCCCACTTTCACTTCCAGTGGGAAGATCTTGGCTATATGCCAACTTTATGGAAATGGGAGACTCTTCCCTAGCTTGCTCCTATGTCCAGGCAGCTGAGGGCAAGTGAAACTTGGGGCCCTCTGAATCCCAAGCCTCCAGGCTTGGGCTTGCACATAGGATACCTGCCAAATGATTTGGAAGCATCTGAAGCCCCAGGTGGAGGACGTTTGCTGGTAGTACGGCCACATATGGTTCTTGAATGATTCACAGATTTGGAATTGATTTGGCTGCTTTGACTTGGAACACAAAACATTTTCCTTACAAAAAGAAAGAAAAAATCTCTCCTCCTCTCAGGTTGCCCATTGGCTGCATTGTACAGTGTTGCAAATAACCCTTTGAGCTCAGTGAATAAAAACATATATATCTCCTAAAGCAGTGTATTATTTGAAATTACCAACTGAATACGTGATTACCAGCTGCTCACAAAATGCCTCCTAAACGTAATGTGGATTTGGAAGATTCTTTCCTGGGCAAATATTAAATAATGGAAGGGTAAATCCCATCAAAGCCATCAGAAGGGATCATGTCACACTCGGGTTGAAAATGCAAGATGTTCCCTGTCTAACAACGATCTCTGTCAGCTACCTACTGTCAATAACACTGCCGTGACAATGGCAGCACATACTGTAGGAAGAGGCCTGAATGGCCTCTATTTTAAGCATGAGATCATGATGCTATTTCAGAAATGTCTTTAGTTTTACAGGGGATATATCTCCACTAAATACTTGTCTCTACATTCAGGAAATCCCAAAGAGAGTCTGACAAGGTTGCTGCATTAGTCACATCAATTATTCGAGGGAAATCTCTTCTATGAGACAGAAAGTAAGAGCTTTCAAATGAAAATAAAGTATCAGCCTATTCTTCAGTTTATTCAGAAGGGTATTTTATAGCATGCCGGGAAATAGCCTTCTGTTTAATCACTGAGGTATGATGGCGTCTTTCCATTACTAACTATCCAAAAGCAAAGAGGGATCCGAACCGAGACTCTAGATCCAAACTCTCTGCACTGTTCAGGTTGCGTTATGATTTCTTCTTTGCCTCAAGTCGGCTGTGGCTAAAATAAGCTCTGCACACTTGCCCCAGCTGGGACACTTCAGAAACCAGCACTTAGGCAGAGCAGACAGCTCAGGAGTGGCCTCGTGCTGCTTGGACTGGCCCTGAGCTTCCCTCCAGTTAGCGTTTGAGTGCAGCCCTGGGGCACATAATCAGAGCTGCTCCAAACTGTCTACCCTGCCTCGTTGCTAGTCTTCGGCGTGCCTGAGTGAGAGTGACTGGAGGGGCTTTTTCTTTTTGACAGAAGACATGCAGTTGGTGTGGGAGGGAATGGGGTGGAGCCCAGGTACACGTGCCCAAGAATCTTCAAAATCTGCCTTCTGTTCCAAATCTTTACACTCATGTCTTTTATAAGTTGTATTATTAATGGTATTCGCTAGTATGTAGAGGCCCCAACAAGTATTGGAGCCTCAGTGCCTTAATCAGTGTTCAAATGTATAGACCAGGACTTTCTCTGCCTAAAAGTGCTTACAGTCTAACCACACAGGCAAGTACAGAGGGGAAGGAAGGATTGCCTGCCCTACATGTTAGCAATAGGGACCTGTGTCACTAAGAGTTAGGTGACTTTTCCAAGGTTATGCAGATCACCTGTGGTAGACCCAGCCATTCAGCTCAGAGCTTCTGAACCCTGCTCCACTGCCTGAACCAGAAGATTGTCCTTTATAGCAGCATTTCTCAATCTGTGGGTCACAACCCAAAAGTAGGTCGCAAGGATATATAAAAGGGTCCCGAACAAACTTTGAAACTGGATTCTCCTTTAAAGGAGAAAAACATGGGAAACCATGGCTTTTCCCTTGCAGGCTTGCAGAGTCCCAGCCTGCAGGGAGCTGATTGGAGCTGCTTGGGACCCCCTTACCACCCCCCTACCCCACACACTGGGGCCTGGGGCCTGGGGGTGGGGGCAGAGGGTAGGGAGTGGAGGGCACTGGGTCAGGACTGGCCATCAATGTTTACAAATGGCTGCTGATCCAAAAATGGTTGAAAACCACTGCTTTATAGCACCAAATGAACAGAGAAAAGATGTGGTCAGGTCTAGAAGCCAGAATCATCTGAGTGCTAAAACCAACTCTGAAAAGACACCTTCCATAGACTTGGTGAGACACTTATCAGTCATTATTTTTCAGCCCTTGACAGTGCATTCAATATGGCATAAAACAAAGAGCAGAAAAAACTGGGCCTCTGTTTCCCCATCCTTACAAAATTGAGATAATAACATTTTCCTGCTTCTCAGGTGTGTCACAAGAAGCCATTGGCATTCCCACAGTAAGTGCTTCATGGATGAAAGGTGTTCCAAGTGCCAAAAAATAATAACTCCAACCTGCCTCCAGAAACAGCACATGCTCAATATGCTCCAGCATATCTCCTTTCCAAGGTCAACATTTATTGTTAATGGAAATGGCTTGACTGTTTCTAGGGTTTCCTTGAAAAAACCATTTTGTCCTTCCCCCCAGTTCCCCATGGTATCTCTTACCCCTTCTATGCTCTTAAGCTGTAGAAAATGGCATCTACCTAATGCAGCATTAGATTTACTGAGAACATGCTAATATTTCAAGCCCCTGATGTTGGGTGGGCTCCACAAAAGAGCTTATGGAGAAGATTCATATGCAGTTGTGACAATATAGGGAGTCTATCATCAATCCATGAAATCTGTCTGATTGTATGACACTGCCACACCACTGAATGCCTCTGTGTAGAATTAATCCATAATCTTCATCACATAGATTTGAGACCAGCAACAATAGGAAGCCTTTAGACTTTGGAGAATACCCATTCAAATGATGTACATTTAGGACAACACTCTGTCTGAAGCTAAAAGAACCATATTTCTCCAACTGACTGGTAATAGGCTATGATGTTGGGGTGGGCAATTGTCCCAAAAGTAGAACAAAACCCAGAAAACCTGAGAGATTCAAGGGCAACTCAGGGGAAGACACACTGGAAGAACAGACACACTTTTGGAGAGGGATGAAATGTCTCTGCTAGAGTCAAGGCCTAAAGGGCTGGGTGGAAGGGACTGCAAGTAGACTCCATAATTTAGAAGAAAAGACTGACTCAAAGAGAGGAGTGCTGGAGAGAGGAAATAAGAGACATGGACTCAATTCCTGAAAAACATTCCAGAATCCCACTGGGAAAGGGGACAGGGGATGCTATTTGGGTTATTGCTTTGCCTGGACCGCTCTACTCCTCAGGCCAGGTCAACTGAAGAATGGTTGGTTTGGGAACCCATACAAAGCCTTGTTCTGTTTGCTTTTGCAGTCATATCCCTGAAGAGGTGAACTGTTACTCAGAGCTTTCAAAAAGTTGGATAGAAAAAGTATTTTAGGCTTTGGTGGCTGTCAAGGGGGCAGTACTTGTCCCACAGGTTTAGTGGGTTGGATCTTGGGATCTCAGCTCTCCGAGCAGCATTCAAGAGAAAGGATCTCTCTACAGAGAGTGTGCCTAGAGACCCAAAGAGCTGCCTTGAGTGAGAGTTGCCCTCACTCTGAAGTGTCCGGGAACTATAGGATACGTGTCACTAAGACAAGTGGACGTATGGATATAAATGTAAGGGCATCAAAGTGCATACAATGTGCACATGAGACAGCAAGAAGAGGTAAGCTACCCTGCCTCAGGCTCATCCTGGAATTTTGCCCATTAACTACATAAATCTCCAGCGAGGTATGTGAATATTATCTTTGTCCTATTTTACATAAAGAGAAACGCTCACATGGAGGTTCAATGATTTCCTTAAGGCCAGATACAAGGCCATAGCCGGGTAGGGATTTGGACCCTGTTGGTTTTAATGTTCAGTCCACAATGCTATGCAGCCTCTTCATACTGATTTACAGTCTTTTCTAGGTACATATTTTAGATGTGCATACTTCAAGTACCTGAAGAGCAATTATAGAGAGGATGAAGAAAGGCTTTACTCTGGCTGTAGAGGACAGTACTAGGAACTGTGGCTGTCAAGGGGGCAGTACTTGTCCCACAAGCTGCAGCAGAGGAAATTTAGGCTGGAGATTAGAAGGAACTTTCTGACTGGGGTGCTCATGGGACCAGGCTACATAGAGACATTGTGCAAGCTCCATCCCTGGAAATTTTCAAGACCAGATTGGACAGGCTGGGGAGGATCCTCTCTAAACCAGATGATGTTGTGAGGTCCCTTCCAGCTCTGTTATGATGCTATGATCCTATTGCTGTCTCTCACTCACACAAACATGGTGCCTGTGGACCTAGGGCCATCTCTTTTATTAAGCATAGCAGCATGCATATATATGACAGAAGACACTCTTTACTGATAACACCATTTGCACTGAAGTCTGCTGAGGCTAGAGCCAGCTCATATCCTCTGGATGGAGAATGTAGGTGCTGGAAATACTTGGGAAAGCAGTAAGGCCCTGAGGAAGCCTGTCTGTTGGCAGGAGATGAGTAATCCATAGCTGGAGCGCTGATTCTGGCTGAGCTCAGCTGTTGTGCAGCAGCACTGGGCTGTCAGTTCCTTAGCAGGAATCATTGTAATTCAGCTTGGCCACCTCCTTTTACCAGCAGTAACAGCTGAGAAATTGAGGCTGCTCCAAAAGGCTTGTGCATTCCCTGAGGAAGCGCAGAGCAGACTTGGGGGAGCAGGAAACAGGGCTTTTGTGCGCACATCTTAGCATATTCAAGGGGATTCTGCCGTAGTCTTTATTTACCCTTGAACTTCACAATGAACAGCGCTAGTGACTGCATTTCTGCACCAGGACGATAGAAAACCAGCTCTTTCTGCATCCTATTGTTCTGTTATCTCCACACACATCTTTTATCTGGGAAAAAAGGAGATGTGATAATCATCACTCCATCTTCACACTAAAATCCAAATATAAGTCACTACTGGAATGAATAAAAACCCCACTGAATTATCCAAATTCAAAGGAAATTATTTTTTCTCCTTTTTTTTTTGTATCTACCTCATGCAAATTAAAGCACATGAACACATTTACAGATCCCTGATGTTTCAGTGGTGTTTAGACAATGAATTGAGATTCCCAGCCTGCCCATCTGCAGCCTCTCCTGAAAAAATAAACTCTTCTAAGCAAGCTGCAGAGAGAAAAAAATGCTAAAATATATTAGAAGCACCAGGCCAGAGACATCCTCAACCATTGTAAACACATGGTCCTTGGCTGGGTTACCTTTGTTTGGAAGCCAGGCTGGTTCTTCATGAGCCAAATCTGCATTGAACTGGCTCAAATGCACCTCACTCTCGCAGAAACACAGCACAGCACAGGTACCTCATTTTTATGGGTGTATGGTCCGCTGTCCCCACTCCCTACTCGAAGTCAACTGAAGCTCATCTGCCCCTCATATGAGGAACTCTTCCCTGCCTGTTGCTGACTACAGCTTGTGAGGTTCGTGTGACCCACTCAGAGGATACAGATGCTAATTTGCAGTCAGGTCACATTGCGGATTATTCCAAACTACTTCCCTCCTGATGTGTGTGTATTTGGCAACCCGCGGGAGGATGAGGATGTAAGGAGAGGTAGAAAGAGAAGGTCTGACAAAGGCTCCTCAAGTCTACAGCCTTTCCTGACAGCCCAGGGCAGAGCTGCACAGCGAGCACTTCCTGAAGACTCAAAAGCACCAGACTGGGGCTCTGATGCACTTACTGGGCCAATACAGGAGACCAGTTCAGGCATCGAAAATGCTGACCAGTGAGCCATCTCTGCTGACTTGTGCTGGCCGACACTGCTCTTAAAACTCTCCATTGCATTGATGCCTGCAAAGAACGGGACCAACAGTTAGTTGATGGGCTATGACCAGCACCAACCATGCTGAGCAGCATTTCCTCAATAGTTCCTCTTGCTCTACTGTTTGTCTATTCCCAAGACTTATTCTCATCGTCATAGTACATACTTAGATTGTAAGCTCCTTGGGGTGGTATTTGGGCTGTGTGTTTGTACAGTGTTTCACACAGTGAGATCCTGCTCCAGGATGAGGTTTCTTGGGTGCTATGGTAATCTATAAAACAGCTGAATACAATAGAATGAATCTCTGTATTTGTCTTTGATAAAAATAACCATGATCAGTATCTTATCAGTATAATCCACTGATACATCAGCTCTTTTCAGCTCCCATTTTTACAAGTGTATTTCAGTACTCAAGACGTGTTAATATTTTTCCAGCTTTATTATTTATTATCCTTCACATTTGATTATAGTGCCATAAAATGCTTGCACTTTACTGACAGCATTTTTCTCCATGTATTCATGGCACCATCATGGAAAATTAATGGGAGCTGCAAATGTGAGGGAGGAGAGGACATCTAAATGCACCTCTTCTTTGTGTGCATTATTTTTTCTTTCTGATCTATTAATTACATGCCTTCTTCTATGATACCCAGCACTGCTAATCCCCAAACAGCAAAGATTGTGTGGTTGTTTCTTGAGAACCTATGTACAAATGGAATCTAGATTTGGCTTCAACCCCAGCTTTTTATGAGCAACCATGGGCAAGCCACTCTTCAGATTACTATATCTGAAAAGCAGGTGGCTTTTTGCAGCTGACTTGTTTGGAACAGAGAGGAAGGACACGGGGGCAGACTATAAACATTTAAGCACTAGTACAGGAGAGAAGGACCACACAGTCGGACAAAGCCAGAAGGGCTAACGCTGGAAACCCAGTGTAAGAGAAGGATGCCTACAAGCATGCTCTCCAACTCATTCATGCTGTTATGTGTTCACAAGCCGGGCACGTAAAGTTCAGATCTGGATCAGAACTTCCCCACCGGTCTGAGCTATTGAGACCCTTCATTAGGGAACAGTCTTAATGTTAAGTGTTTTTAAAACTAGTATCTGGAGAAGGGAATTAGCAAGTGCAGTGATTTAAATCTTTGGCAAGCTACCACTGGAACTTCCTGGGATCACTTTCCCCCTCCGCCATTCTTTCTGTTACCTGTGCCTGTCTCAAGAGGTGTGAGCTGGCTCTAGGCAGGTGCTCTTCTCCCTGCCCCAGATTGAAATCAATAGAGAAGCACGAGGTAGAAGGCCCCTTCTGCCATTTTCTAAAGCAGAGAGAGACGCAATTCATCACAGCCCCTCTTTACTAACTTTTCCAGGAGAAATGACAGCCCTCTGTAGAATCTGTAACCAGCTGGAAGTCCAGCTCACCACCAAACTTCATAAAGAGGAGAGGAGATTAACAGACAGACTGGATTCTTCCAAAGCTACAAGCAAGCTCCAGCATGCTTATGCCTTTTTTGAGTGTGTTTAGAATAGGTAGATGATCCTTTCCACTGAACTCTTTCCTCTGCAACAATTCCAGTTTCTTCCTCTTCACAAAAAAACTTGCACATGAAATGCTGCATTTAGTCAGAATGGCAGTGATTGGCACACACTGAAATACCTGCATCAACACTGGCTAGGTTGTAAAAAGCAGAATTTTACTACTGGCCGGCTAGACAGAGAAGGGACCAGTGATGAAATGCCAATTAGCTCCTGATCCAGAATAAGCCCAAACTTTAGGTGTGTTGGGGTAGTCCATTCCATGCTATCTGTTTAATTTCATTTTTGATTCCTCAAAGTTTCCTGCCATGGGCTTACTCTTTGAAGAAAAAGTAGTAGTGAACGGACCTAATGATTTTTCGCTCAAGGAGGGTTTAATGAGAGCTAGTTCAAAATAGTTGTTGCATTATGTAGGGGCTCCAGGTATGTACTGATAATAAGTAAGAACCCAAACACTGAATGGAGCAAAACTCTGTCAAACTCCTCGGTTTTGAGTGATAATAATGCAGGCAGAACTAAAACCAGAATGGAAACATCCCTGAGCTGTGTGGATTTCAGCTGGGAATCCATGCTAACATTTTGTAGATCTGATAGGTCCAACTCCATATAGCCACAAGACAGGAAGTATTAAAGGACTCTGTTTCATCCTGTCAGCTTTTTGTATGCTGATAAGTAGGAGTCTAAATATACCATATTTGTCCATGGGGACTTACTTTTCTTTTTCCTTGTGTCTTGTGCATCTTTGTATTACTCTTAGGAGAAAGAGTGGCATGGTGGGATTAATTTATGCAATTCCAATTCTGATTCATCAGTGCAGGAACAGGAGTTTTTGTTAAATATTAACAAAATCTTAACTGCAAACAGTGCTTTATATTTTAGAAGTCAGAGCCTGACTTGGAGTGTCTTAAACATTACAAGAAAGCAGCAGAACACTTTGGTCTTTGGTTTCCTTTCACAGACTGTGGTAGAATAACGATGAACTGCTTCATCGCTCCGCTGAGTTAATATTTCATTCTGTTTTCCATTAGAAATCCAAACAGTTAGTTGGCTTATATTACGCTTCCACTTATTCAGCAGAAACTCCACCCCCTGGTATATATAGTGTACTCCTTATAGTTATTAATCGGAAGAGAAACATGTATCTAGCATTCTTTCAAAATATTTTTTATCCAGTGTTCGTTTAAGACTAATGCTGCATTTTTAGCAGCGCCCCTTCCCATTACTTGTCACCAAAGCATGCTCTAAACAGCTATCGCTGCTTAATTGTGGTTGCCCTCTGATGTCTGGTGCAATTATAAGGCAATATGAGGCCAAGCATCACAATTAGAGATTGCTCCAAACCCTCTCATTCTTTGGGTGGGGATCCAAACATCTGGAGATGTTTAGAACTGGATTGTGTCTAACTGGACAACACTAATTTGAGACCTGTAGACCACCAACCATGTTGTTATTTCTCAGGACAGAAAATGTAATACTAAAAACATTATTTTTACTCACTTACTTCTATATTAGCTCTCATTTTGAGTATTTGTTTTAACCCTCTCCTTTCCAGTATCATTTTCCCACATGTGATCAGCAGCAAAGTGAACGTGGCCTGGTCAGCCCTATGGGGCATATGGCATCCTTATGACATATCTTAATGACTTTTACATCCCTGTCACACAACGTGGTGTAACATGGAATTCGCTTCTTGCCCTCCTCAGAAGGTTTCTAACTTACTTATTTTCAATGCTGGGAAATATACCAGTAAGCCACATGGACTAAGGCTTGCGGGAGATTTGTTTAATGGGATATGTTGAGTGCACTGGTACTCTGAGTCTCCATTTGGGTGTGAAGCAATGCAAGGATGTGCAGAACGCATGAGTGCATCTAGGGGTTTGCCATTGGTCCGGCTGAAAATACTTCTCTCTCACAATCCTCATAATACTGTGCGCTATTCCCTTCAGTTCTGAGTATCTCAAAGAAGACAATGATGCCACCCTGTGGTGAAGCTGAGCACCAGTGGACTGTCCTAAAATCTGCTTCCAAAGCTCAACGGTCACAATGATTTCCAGTACTAATGGCGAGATTATGCATTAACTTTGCCTGCGTCTGCAAGGGGGTGAGAGGAAGCTTTTCCCATCTGTATCCCCACACAAGGGCCAGGCACAACCACAGTCACTGTGCTCACTGTGCTCTCTCCTCTTCCCCCTGGCACCTCAGGGCTTTGTTATACTTCGCATTTTGAGCTGCTCAAATGTTGATCAGGGTTAGTGCTAGCTCAAATTTGGAGCAGTCTTAAAGCTAAACGCCTTCTTTAACTGTCCCCCACTTGCACAGCTGTGACTTACCACTAGACGGCTGGCAAGCAGGGGGTTGACCAGGAGCTACAGCTCAGAGTTGTTACTACAGGGCTGGTGGAGCAGGTTGGGTTTAATCCCCAGCTAGGGCAGGAGCTCCAGGTGGGGATGTGTGACAGATGGGTTGGGGCAGGATAGGAACATGAAATTGGGAGATGGAGAGTTAATGGGATGGGGTGGGTAATGAAATAGGAGGTAGAAAGGTGGTGTGGGAAGAGTGGTGAAATGAAGGAAGTCAGCCCCTGAAGGATAAAATAACAATAAGTAAAAAAAAGAAGCACTTAAAAAGAAATAAATTAAGAGGAAATACATTAGAGAAGGTCTCATGTTTTAATAAACTGGGATCATGCTTCCCAGGGTGGCTGGGAGGTAGGAGTGGTGTGGGAAGGTGTATTTGGAGGATTTCCTGCCCCAGAAAAAAAGATCCAATTCATGGAGACCCTATCTAGCCTTTTGCCTTATTCCTCCCCCACCCCTCTAGACCCCACTCCTGAACCCACCTGTGCCTTGCAGCCTTGCTAGCTGGCATGTGCTCTGCAGGCTGTTTGCAGAGGGTTGTTCACCTGGAGGTAGGAAGGTCACACCTTTGGGGTGGGAGAAGTTGGCTTGGCACCAGAACCACCCCTTGGGCAGTACGGTTCAGGGAGTAGGAAGTTTGTCCACACAGAACAGGAGGTGGGATGCTGGAAGACTGCAACTTGGGCTGCTCATCCATGGGGAGTGGCCACACATTAGTGGAACATGAGCTGGGTAACACAGAGCTGGGATAAACCTGCCCTGGAGTGACATAATTTTAAGTCACCTAAAGTGTGCTTAAAACTAGTTGCAGGTGTTAATGTGAGGACAATCCAGAGGTTAAGAGCTCCAGGAGCTCTTAATATTAATTGTGTAACAGGGTCCTCAAAATGATGCAAGAAAAAGCAGAGCATTGACCAGTCAAGCAGGCCCTTTCCTGGGGCAATGCACAGCAGCGCTCTCCAAGTCGTGTGGTACATTCTTCAGGCAAAACCTTAATCTCATTTGAAGGCAAAGTGAGGCCACATAGCCTTCCCAATACAGGCACAGTTTGACTATTAGTATTGACCAGTGGCTTGTAGTTATTGCACTGTATCTGCATGACACTGAAGAAGCATCAGGACTGTACTGGGCTACTGCAAGCCAAATATTTAATGTCAAAAATGATAATTTACAAAAATGAAGCTGAATTTGTTATTTTAAAAATACACGTAACAGGCCTGGTCTTGCAGTTATACTTGCCTTTCACTCAGTCAGTAGGAACTTTGCCTAACTGAGGCCTGAGTTAAAAAATCCAGAATCTCAGAATCTGACAGGGTTTTGTAGAGGTAGAGCCTATTTTTATCCCCAAACAGCTAAACTTCCCTTTTCCCTACCACAGATGTGCAGTCACAGCTGGTTAAATATCGCTATGCTTCAATAGCATACAACCAATTAACGCAACATGACTGAGCTATATTTAATCTGTATTCATGTCATGCATTTCTAAATTCACTTGTTTGGACTCCTGTCTGAAAAACAGGATGGATGCATTTCATAAATGAATAAACACAAATGCATTTAGCAGGAGTTCAATGGGTAGGCCTTATCCACATGTATTTTATATTCATAATTATTATTTGACCCAGATTAAAAATAAACAAGGATCCTCTAAGGGCTACAAATACTAATCTAGAGTCCAGTCTCTAAGTGATGGAGGTTAGGAAAGCACCTTCACTGGGTGGCATTAACCGCTTGCTGCAGTGTGTTTCCACTTATCCTAAAAATCAGAGTTTGAGGGCATTGTTGGAGACAAGAAACTGGAATAGACTGACCACTGGTGCAATCCAGTATGGCAGTGCCTATGTGCTTATACTCCTAATTGTTTTTTCTTGGCTCTCACTTACAAGATGAACAAAAATTGCTTGTTAGGTTGCCTGCAACAAAAAATAGCCATTGATTATCTTTCTCCTTAACATGAGATTACGGCCAGATGCATCTGGTGGTAGGTAAGGGAGATATATTCTGTCACTCCATAGGTCATGTTTGCTCTTTCCATTTTCATTCTGGGCTCATTCCATATTTTTGCAATTTTCAGAGTGTCCCCTTTTCCTCAAAATTAATGTCCTTTGAATTCATTTGTGGTATGTTTGGTTTCAGACACATCCTTATTAATCACTTCCTAGATCTATCAAGTATCTATCTTATTTTACTGAACCCAGAACTGAACTTTATAAGGCAGAAATTGGAGCAATTCTGAATTTCTCACAGTATTATGAGATCATTTTCTCACATCTTATTTACTGCAACCATCAGTTTCCCAGTTGCATGGAATCCATGTACTCTGTCAACTTTGGTGTACAAGTGAAAAATGAATGGCTACTCCATTTTACATCACAGGAATGTAATTTTCTCAATGGGTCATATACATGCAAAAACTATATCTACTGGAAATTGGATCTTCCATGAAATGCTGACCTTCTTGAGCAAACCAATGAGAAGCCAATACCCCTGCCCAAAGTGGATGGACCTCATAAATGTGCCTTTAAAAACCCATGGGATGCACTCCCTTAAAAAGCACACAGAGGATTAACATTATTGTTACATACATATTGCATGTTAACATGCCTTTATATATAGTGACTAATCCTTTTCTTGCACTGATATAAAACCAGACCAACTACCCCCATTTCAGTTGGATTGTTCCTGATTTATACCAGTAGAAGTATGAGGAATATTAGGTGCTTTGTAAAATGGGGTTCAGCACCTACTTTTCTGATTCTAAGCTTTTGTGATTTACTTACATGTATTGTATATAACACTAACAAAAGAGAAGCTACCTGCAAGCTATTTTTATGCAGAAAACACATTACTGAAAGCTTGGATAATATGACAGAAAGCTAAATTTCAGAAGGAAGAGGTACAGATCTTTGTCAACACTTATAGTCCATTCCCTCTGAGAACTCGTATATGCATGAATAATCAGCAGGATAGTGGGAGGTGGAGAATGAAAATACTCAGCAAGAATGCGTTTTGTCTTCTTTAAACCTTCAGGTGGTCTAATTCCCTCTCCAGAAATCTCTAACAAAGCCAAATAGTGTCAGTCAGACTTCCTCAATGGGTTTCATTTAGAAAGAGTACACATCAATATTCAAAGTCCCTGGCTGCATACACATGAGAAGGGGCATGAGTTTGCAGCAGCACAAATAGTAGAGGCACAAATTTGTGCTGCTACTTTGTGCCACAGTGCATGCGCCTATCCATGCGCTTTGCAGTGGGACACATTGTCCCACTGCTCCACGTGCTGCAGGTGGGGCTGGCTGGGGCACAGGTCTAGCCAGCAGGCAGTCCTCGTGCTGAGGCAGCCTGAGCCCCAGCCAGCCAGGGGGTGGCATGCGCTGCAGAGCCCCTGCACTGCGGCACCCTGAGCCCCAGCCAGCTGCTCCCTGGCCTGGCTGCTCCCCTGTCTCCATATACCTCATGTGGACATTGCGGTGGCTGGGGCACAGTGTGCCTCAGCACGGGGGCTCTGCAGCAGAGCCCCTGCACTGAGCCACGCAGACACAGGAAGCCGCCAGCCCAGGGCTGCCTATTCCTCCGTTTCAAGCCAGGTTGTGCCCCAGTGGAAATCCCAGCAACAAATTTTGCCCCAGCTTTGCAACTGAGCAGTGCCGTGCACAATTTAACATACAGCACATTTTGTTTGTGGTGGCACAAAGAGGTTTGCAGCACCACAAACCGCATATGCCTGCATGGCTGGATCCAGCCCCTGAGTCTTGGGTCCATGCTATTTAGGTCCAAAGGCAGTTTTAATACTACTGGGAGAAGGTAAAACACCTCTCTTTGTGAACCATGATGTAAATGTCAATGCTAATGACTTCCATGGGCTTACCAATTTAAAATGAAATGGGATGCTATGGGCTGCACCTTTGTCTTGGCTAGAAAAAGGCTAGGCTGAACATTTCAAATGAACAAACAAACTAGGCACCTACCTCTATATTTTTGCAGCTAGATAAGGGCCAAAATTGGAAAACTACTTGGCAGATCCATCTCCCATTTGGTTGTAGCTCTTCTTCACAACCCTTAGCACAATCTTTCAAATGCCCAAGGAAAAATAGGATGAACTGACAAAGAGAAAAATACAACAGGAATTTCCCTGTCCCAATTAATTGCTAAGTGCCAGGTCAAAGTCTGAGAATACTTATATCAGTGTGAATTTATTCAAATCTTTCCATCCTTCTGACTGTCCCTGTTTCTATTTCATGGGAGGATGGGAAGGTAATTTTTGTTCTTTTCCCTGAGGATCACCTGGCTTTCTACAGCTGTAGAGAGCCTTTGCTGGGCATTAATATGGAAAGGCTGTAGGGCTGTGGACAAAGAAGGCAATTTGTCATGTTCACAGACAGATATAAAACACAGCTACATTATTTAAACTTTCTCTCCCTGTCCCTGACACTCACACCTTCCCCCAGTTCAGCTTCAATGGTAAAGATACTAAGTCCAAGGCCTACCAGTGAACTTGCAACTATAGAGGGAGCCATATAACTGGGAATGTCACAAGCCTTGCACCCTTCTTGCAGGTTTCATACATTTCATGCCTTTATAGTCCCTTCAGTTTTAAACGAAGTGGTCTGCAGTGCCTATTTATCTAGCAAGCGGATAAGACCTCATGCTGGCAAATCTCAAACATTCTTAACTGGCAAACCGGGATGGTGCTTTATTATCAAATTCCCAGGAGTCCTCGGGACAGCTGACTGGCGGAGTGGACGTTACACAGAATCAGAGAGTCAAAGGACTGGAAGAGACCTGCAAGATCATCAAGTCCAGTCCCCTGCCATAGGCAGGAGGTTAATGAATTCAAATTAGCTTGATGAGGTGCTTATCCAGCTTCCTCTTGAACACCTCCAACGATGGTGACCACACCACCTCTGCTGGGAGCGTGTTCCAGGTTCAAGTTACCCTTATGGTGAAGAAGTTCTTCCTTATGTGCAGTGCAAATCTCCCCTGTGTTAGTTTGTGTCCATTGGTCCTTGTCCTCCTGAGGGGTGCCTTCCTGAAGAGTTGCTCCCCCAGATCTTGGTGCTCCCCCCCGATGTACTTGTAGGCAGCTATCAAGTCACCTCTCAGCCTCCTCTTACTCAGAGTGAATAGGCCTTGTTCCTGGAGTCTCTCCTCATAAGGCCTATCCTCCAGGCCCCTTATCATGTGGGGGGCGCTTCTCTGCACCCTCTCAAGCTTATCCGCATCCTTCTTGAATGGCAGTGCCCAAAACTGCGCACAGTACTCCAGCTGCGGCCACACCAACACTGAGTAGAGAGGGAGAAGCACCTCTCTGGATCCGTTGGCAACACATCGGCTGATGCACGCCAGACCTCTCTTTGCCCGGCTGGCAGCTCCATTGCACTGTTGGCTCATATTCATCCTCGGATCAATTGTGACCCCTAGGTCTCATTCAGATGCTGTGCCAGCTAGTGGGCTACCACCTATCCTATAGTTATGGTGAAGGTTCTTCCTACCCAGATGAAGGACCTGACACTATTCGCTGTTGAACGTCATCTGACTCCAATCAGGCCATAGAACCAGTCTGTCAAGGTTGTCCTGGATCCTTGCCCTATCCTCTTGTGTGCTTGCATTTCCAAACAGCTTGGTCTCATCCACAGACTTAATGACGGAGCATTCCACCCCCTAATCCAAGTAATTAATTCGTATGTTAAAAAGCACGGGTCCTTGCACCGATCCCTGTGGGACATCACCGGAGACTCAGGCTGTGCGAAACAGCAGGGTTCTGCTTCGACTTACGTTTCAGCATTTTGATGGAAGTGTTTAATTTTGAGTTTCGTTTTGTTTTGAAAGTACCATTCTGTTTTGTCAAAACAGTTTTGCTGTTTCGCCGTTTCACCCATAGGCTATAATGGAGAAGCATGAAACAGCCTGTGCCTTTTTCATTTCTTGCCTGATTCCAATGCAACTTGCAAGGGTGCTAGCTGCTTCTGAGGGCATGAAGCCTGCCATGTTTCAAGGAGATAGGTGCAGGGGATTCTAGGAAACAGCACTTCAAACTGCTGACAAGGAGGAGCCAGGGCGCAGGAGCAGTGTCCTGTGATCCGGCAGGCAGAGCAGGGGCCCGCACCCCTGGGAGGGCCCTGGCAGAGCCCCTGCAGCCCTCCCAGGGATGCAGGTGGGCCCTCGGTCTGCCTGCCAGATGACAGGAGGCTGCTCCTGCCGCCTGGGATCCAGCGCTGGGGAACTCAGGCTGGATGGGGGAAGCGCCTCCTGCCGCCGGGTTCAGTTCCCAGCTCTGGGGAACTCAGCCTGGCTGGGGGAAGCATTATTGGCTATTACAGATTGGTTATTGTTGTTCTGTTTGTCAAGATGGGAGGCTCTCAGGACCTAGACAAATAAAGCTAGCACTCTTCTAGCATACAGAAAATAGGGAGATTGGATTCCCCAGCACCATGTGGCTTGATGCAGTCTCATTTTGTCCTTGATGGATAAAAGTAACAATATTGTCTTCTCATGCATTCACACTGAGCCTTATGATAACTGATGTTTCCTTGACAGACCCCACTCTTAGAATCTGGTGCTCACATTAAAATCCCAGCTTTCAGCAAAAATAAGTAAGTTTCTAGTCCTCAAGATGGTTGAAAAAAGCTTGAAATCCCCAAGGTTCAAACTCAGAATGGCAATAAGAAGAAACATGTCTCTCTTTACAAAGGGAAAAAGGAGGTCCCCAGGAATTACAGGCCAATCAGTTTGACCTCAGTCCCGGGTAAAATCCTGGAAAAGATTATCAAAGAATCCATCACGAACTGGCTTACAGAAGGCAGTATTCTGAAGGATAGCCATCATAACGAGCAGGTCATGCCAGACCAACCCTATCTCCTTAACTCGCCACCTGGATAGGGGAAATGAGGTTCATATTGTATACCTAGATTTAAAAAAGGTAGGTATTTGACCTAGTCTCCCATAATGTTCTCATGGTTAAATAGGAAAAATGCAGCCTTGACTACTTTACGGTCTGCTGGCTACGAAACTGGCTCTGTGGTAGGACCCAGAGAATTCAGATAGATGGGACTGAATCATCATGGTGGGAGGTGACCAGTGGCATCCCTCGGGGCTCAATACTCAGACCAGTGCTATTCAACATGTTCACCAATGATTTGGTGCAGGTATTAACTGCAACACCAAACTATGGGGAGCCTGGAGGGGGAGGGGGGCACGAATCAGTTTGGTTACAGTGTGAGACTTTAGATCATGAGATGGGAAAGAAAACATAAGCTACTATGGGGATTTTTTAGAAATCTATGCTGGGCACACTTACTGCAGTTTGCGTGACATCCCTTTTTTGCATTATTTTTGCTTCTCTATACAGTGTGTGTGTATATACATAAATATATATTAAAATTTATATTTTGGAAAAAAGTGTCTTCTTTCACATTTTTAAATTTTAACACCCCAGGCCCTGCGCTTTGAAGGGCCCTGCAGAACCGGGTGGAGCGGCCGCGGCGACTCTGCGCTGCCACTGCCTTCACGTCCGGGCACTTGGCACCCCCACCTCTGCTGCCACCGAATCCAGCACCTCCAGCCACTCAGCACCCGGCCCCCATCTGCCGAATCTCCCGCCAGCTTCCTCCTATCCCGGGCAGGGCCCCGCACAGGCTGATATGCCCCGAGCCCCGCATCCTGCTCGGGTCACCTCTGCCTGACTTGATCTTTGACTGCTTAGGATTGGCAATATTGTAGTCAATTTTGCATCCGATGACTTTGTGCTTTTTGAGACAAAGACAGTCAGGGAGAAAAGTTGAAGTGTAAAGCAAAAACAAGCAGAGGTGTCTGAAAATTAGCATTTTGTGGCAATTTTTCTGTCTTTTAATTCCAGGTTCATTAAAAGCAGAATGGAGGAGAGTCAGACTTTTAGATTGTACTGGCTTTGGATGTGAACAGCTTCTAAGGGAAAACATACAAAGCAGAGTGAGGCAGGGAGGGAATTTAATTTAGTCGATATTGCACTGAAGCATTATCCATAAAGTACCTAATGTAATTCATGTCAGACTCAATGAGGACATCACGATAGCTAATTAGTGCTTTGTTTACATGTAGTCTGGGGAGGGGAAGCTGGAAAGAGAAGATTTCAAATTAAAACAGACACAGAGAGCAAGCGCTCTTATTCTCCATTGCACAGG
The DNA here is from genome assembly GCF_001723895.1 of Crocodylus porosus. NCBI lineage: Eukaryota > Metazoa > Chordata > Crocodylia > Crocodylidae > Crocodylus > Crocodylus porosus. Next base: position 15,496,426 of record NW_017728924.1, on the reverse strand, counting down.
GCAGTTCACAGTACCAGCCTTCTCTGCTCACATCACATCTCACAGTGCAACAGCAGTTTGAACAACAGCAAGCAATTTGGAGGAAGGTTTTATTATTTTTAAATAAAATTTCAGGTCCCTGTATTACTTGAGGCTGGTTTAACTATTTCATAGCCATCCTGCTCTTGTTGCTATCCCAGTCAACCTGCTGTTATGTGCAAGGCCTGCAGATAACATTAAAACCAGGAGGTGGCGACAGTAATAAGTCTGCCTTTACAACGGCTGCTCCGGAGGAATGTGTGGTATGAGAAAGACCGACTCCGTAGTGTTTATTTGTAGTGCTGGATTTCCCTGCTTTCCCAGCAGGAGGAATAGACAATGGAAGGAAAGATTAAAATCTAATGAGATCCTTAAAAAATATCAAAGACTACTGTGGATACTTGACTGAGCTTGGGAAGATCAAAGCAATAGTTGAAAATAGTACATATGCTTTTGAGGCCACAACTCATTATTTTAAATTATTCAAAATCAAAAAGCAAAGGCTGGATGTAAGATTTTTATGTCAGTCACTGGTTTGGAAGGGCTCAAGCTTCTCCTGTCAAAAGTTAATCAGAGTTTGGGATTAGTCGGAGCGGGGAACTGAAACCAAGGGGCCTTTAACTCCTGACCACGGAAGAAACCTTATTCTGGAGGAGGGGTTAGGACTTAATAGGGACCAGTCCGGGGGGAAGAGGCTGGAAAATGGTGGTAAGCAGAGAGAAAGCACACAGGGAGTGGACTGTCTTCATGCCTATGCAGTGACAGGGAAACCCCACCTAAAATTGGTGGCCATTTACTAATATGTTGGCTTAAGCACACATAGTAAATTCAACAGCACATCTCTTCTAACTGCAAAGTGAAGCCAGTACCTGTAATCTGGAAATCTGGAGCTGCTGTGATGAAGGGTGACTTCCTGCTCCCCCCCTCCCCCCCAAAAAAATTATGAATAGGCTTATGGTCATTTGTGTTGGCTGAAAAGCAGGCAACCTTAGGGGCTGAAATTAGATTTAGACAGAAGCACGTCTGCTTATTAATATTCATTTCTCATAATTCCTATCAATTCTCACTGTAATCCAATCCAGGTTTGAATAAATTGTTGATCAGTCATTTACAGGAGGCAGCAGTGCATGTATCTGGATTCATTAAAAGGAGCAGGGGGCAAAGTGATGCATTAGTCTCTGCGGGTTTGATTTTGCTAGAGTAGGATTGAACCCATCTGTTAGCACAGAAACCTTCACATAACATAAATGGACATTAAATTACCAGAGGTCTGTGATGTATAGAAGCTAGTATCATATTTACAATGTTTAGGTACTACAAGTGACACAAAGTTGTGTGTGTGTGTGTTTGTGTGTGGATAGGGAGACAGAGGAATATTTATATATACACTAGATAGATTTGTCTAATCCATTTTTGTATCACCTTCTCTTTGTTTCGTCTTTCTGCATTTATATTTGTTTGAATTTTCCACTAGGCTATTTTGAATTCTGGTTTCCCTGCAATTAAAGTCCTGGAGATTTAGAAATAAAAGACCTCTAAATCACATAAGAGCAGATAATATCCAATCCTAATACAGGGACATAGTAGAGGCCCCATGCTATGGACTTCCAACCCTGACCTGCAGAGTGTGGAGAGGCAAATTAAAGACCAGGGACCATGGGAAGAAGGGGAATGCGCCAGTGAGGTTTATTATACGTAGTCTGAATGGCTGGGGAGGCAGGCAGCGGCTGAGGAGGAGGATGCGAGGGTACATTTACAAATGTTTGTAAACTGCTCAGATGCTACAGTGACGGGCAGTGTATCGCCAAACCTATGGGATTAATAGCTGTCATCTTGGACCAGCAGATTCCCCATATGAAGCTGGTGAGCTTAGCTATTACCGGACAGTTGAGCTAGCTGTTGTAACCTTAGGTGAGGTTGCCCTGTAAGACTGGTTTCTGGGGGCACTAGCTCAGGTATTCAGCATTTGCTTTCTGGTTAGCACTGAAGCCAGTGTGCCAGACCTTTGGTTTGTATTGTGGTACCTGTCTCTGGGTCTTGACCCTGGCCTGGCATCGTGCTTCCTGTCCTTAAATCCTGACCATGTACTTGTATCTCAGTTGTTCCAGACTTTGGTCTTACCATTGGGGCAGTTTTTCCAGGCCCTGGTCCTTTACACCTATGAGCAAATTAAAGCAAAGGTGGGTGAATTAAACTCTTGGATCCAAGCACGTCATCTGTCTGAAGGGTTGAGGGGTGAGGTGTGTTGTGAAGAGCATAGCTAGAACCTGCAAACACCAGGCAAGAAACAATGTCCAATCAAGCACCAGCAAACCACCATCTCAGACAGGCACGGGTGGGACGAATGGTTCTTTCCTAGAGACTATGACAGGGGAATGCCCTTGCCATCTGCTTTTCCCTCTTAATCATTACCAAAATGAGTTGAAAATTAATTCGTTCCTAGTATAACTTAATTTACTAAAACCAGTAGAGTTACTCCAGGGATGATTTAGACCACTAGCTGAGCAAATATTTGCAAGCACTAAGCATCTGTAGTCATAATGTTGAAAATGGGACATCATTCAGGCTACAGAAAAGAAGAACAGGTTAGCTGGAGAAATGGAGAGGGGAGTACTGTACATGTAACTGTGAGGAGGGTGAAAGAGAGAATAGGTGGGGAAAGGCAAGCCTCAGAATGGAAAACTGAATGGAGCATCTTCACTAGGGCCACTCCAAAAAATCTGGATTTGAAATTTTGACCAAAAAAGCCTTGAATTCAGAAACATATTTTTGGGGAAAGGGTTTCTCCTCCTTTCATAGTTTCATAGTTTCATAGTAGCTAGAGTCGGAAGGGACCTAGGTAGATCATCTAGTCCGACCCCCTGCCTTGGCAGGAAAGAGC
>NW_017728924.1:15478145-15493362 GCF_001723895.1 Crocodylus porosus | reverse complement strand
TTAACCTTCTCTTGTGTGCCCAGCTCCTGTGTATCTAAAGATATGGCAAAATAAAAGGTGCTCACATTAAGAAATGAAGGACCATGGGGTGCTTAGAGAAGAGCATGGATACTGTGCAGCCCCTAGGGTCTGGCAGATGACTAGGATCTGGCAGATGTGCATCCAAAGTAAACTCATTTCATAGGTGAAGATGGAAACCCTCTGTTTTGATACAGCAAAGGCAGCAAAAATGTATTCTTCTGCCACGTATTTGTAAAGTGTGAATTTACCATCTTCTCTGCTGAGAGAGGAAGGGCAGAGGTCACCAACTGCTGCAGAGAAGCTATTCCAGCACAGCATGCAAACCCTCCACTCGGTGCTGATTAGTGCTCTTACCCTGCCGAACGAGAGCAGCTCCCTCTCCCAGCTTTGCCCGTGCACTCCCCCTGCAAGGTGAAAAAGCCACTTAGGCAGGATTACTGTGCAAATGAGGGTGGTCTGCTGGGCTAGAGGCTATAAGGGAGCAGCTCAGTTTCCTCTGGCTCAGCCCAAAGGAAATGGGTTCAGCTTATATATGCTTGCTGTCTGTGCCATCTACTGGGCACTTCCTAAGTGCACTGGTCAAGGTCTTAAAGGTCCAGATCTTGATGTGAGCTGAGGGTGCTCAGAGCCTCTCAGAATCTGATCCACACAATGAAAATGCAACTCTTGTGATGGCTTTTCTGGATTGCATCAGTCCTCAATGCCAGATGCTACAGAGGAGGTTTCAGTGCCTCATTCACAGCCACTTCTCATACAGCAGCTAATTGTGCCAAACTGAGAGGACAATATGGGCTACCAGATTCAGAAGATTTGGCAACTGCTCATCAATCTGATGACCTCAGAAAGGCAGAGATTGTTTTTGCAGAGCCACTGTCCAGACAATGCGTCTTTCCAGTGCTGTATCAATGAGGTTTGGTGCCCAGGGCAAAGCCTGCCGTGGCAACCTGCCCTTGCACTGTCCAGATCCAGGGGGCACATGCCCCCCCCCATGCTTGCCTGTGCATGCAGCAGTCCTCCCCCGCTCCCTGTGCCCCCCAAAATGAGCTGCTTATGGCTCCATCCTGTGCCCCGCACTGGCTGGGCAGCGCCTGTTAGTGCCCCTTCGCTTCAGCACCCAGGGCAGTCATCCCGCTTGCCCCCACCTTGCTATGGCACTGTGTCTTCCCTCTCCCCTCCTCCCTCAACCCCCAAGGCCTTTCTCAAGAAAAGTTGCTCTACTGTTTAAAAAACTGTGCATGTGAGAGTCATGCCTACAGAGAACAAACCAGGATATTCCTTGCGCTGCAGAGCCAAGAGAGACCATCTCTGCTGGAAGCGGAGCAGAACAAGACTTCCTTTATCTTGTCGATCAGTAATGATCTGTTTTTAAGGGGAAATGTGAAAGTAAAAATACTGCACTATGCCCCCAAACGACAGTGCTGAAGCATGGGTTGGTTCTAGGGAGGTAATGTTACATCACTGGACAAAGGTCTGAAATTTCTAATTCAGGCTGCTTGGCACACAGCAAACAGAAATTTCCATGACTGCTCAGAGCACTTGTTCATCTAATCCTCTATGATGGCTCTGACAGTGCCCAATACAGATCCTTCAGTGGAGAATGTAAAAATACTGTAGGAAACAGCTGTGCAATATCCTACCACAGGAGGAATTTTATCCTAACTTCAGTTGTGTTCGAGGGGTTTTTGTCCATTATGGCTGTATTGTTTGGTTCCCTGGGAGCGCCTGTGCCCTTTGCACTTTGGCACGCAGCAAGTTACCCCTGAGGTGGTAGGGGAGGCAGCCTTACCTGGGGTTGGGGGGCTCCTGGGTCTGCAGCAGCGGTGATCCTGCCAGGTGGAGCCTGGATGGCAGCCGCAGCATGGCTCCGGGTGGCCCAGCTCTGCTTTTCATCGACATGCACTGCCTGTGTTTGCGCTGCTCCATTTTTCCCCCCATCCCCTGGGTATTTTTGACCCCTGGATATTCAGAGGTCAAAAAACCCCATGGGGAAAAAAATGGAGCAGTGCCTGCATGGGCCTTTGCAGTGCAGAGAACACTTAAATCTGTGGTATGTAGGGCTGCAGACGTGTTTGCAACGCCAAATACTGCACGGCTGCACTCATCTGGATGCGCCCTATGAGGCTATAAATATTTTCTTGTGTAATGATAAATGAGCTCTTTGTCTAGATGGCTGTTTACACTGTTTTCTTTTGAATCCTACTAAACTTTTGGACTGCTCAGTGATATCCTGTGACAATCCCACAAGCTAATTAAGCCACTTTCAATTGCTTATGTAGCATCCACTACTGCATAGGAATTGTATGTAAATATTATTGTTTAAAAATGACTATTTACCTTGAATAAGACTCTTTGATGGAATGCACATTGAACATATCTGATGATGCACACCCATCTATTTATATTAAAATATATGCAGTCTTTTTTTGAGGGGTTTGCTTCTTGGATACATATTTCAAGTTATCCTCATTGACAGAAACCCCCAAATGTACCAAAACATTACTGGCATGAGTTAAAATAGTGATCAGATGCAGCACTCATCCCAACAGTTGTGCAACTCTGTTGTGTTAAGAACTTGCACAAATATGCCTAGAAGCAGAACGCCAGCACCTGGGACCTTCCCAAGCATACACAGACTGCTAGACCCTATATATAAATGGGTGTCAAAAAACCACCCACTAAGCCAAACAGTCTGTGGATGCACATTTTGCTATTGCTGAAACATGAGAAAGCTTCTGGTTACACTTGTGGGAAATTTTCACTATGAAACGTGAAAACATGTAATACATGTCTGTTTTCAATGCAGACTCCAAAATGCTCCCAGGGTCAAGGAAAGGTTAACCTAAGGTTTAGGTGTGTTTCCAGCAAATGACGGTAGAGTGGCATCTTTCTGTCAAACCTTGTCAGGTCTTGCACTTCCGGTCCTTAGGTGAAATGTGGCCAGGTGGGTGCATGAATTTGAGGGTCTCAGCACAGGACACAGAAGGGAAAATCCAAGTCAGTTAAATCCCTAAGAAAACAGTTGGTATGGAGCCATGTGGTTTCTTTTATTTATTAATTCAATTTATATCTCACACTATCCATAAAGGTTCAGAGCAGCTCTTTCTCTCTCATTTCAGGACTGACTCTACCTGAACCTCTCTACAATCATTGCCCTGTGTACATGGGAGCTTTGGGTCTGGCAGATGGCTAGTCTAAAAAGAGAAACAGGGTCCTTTTTATGAAAGCAAACAATTCTGTGTGTTCCTGATCTTATATTTGCTCATTGCTTCTGTGTTTCGGTGCAACTGCACTGTGTGAGCTATGGGCATTTGGCTTCCTTTCCTGCTCAGCACTTTCCTTCCCTACCCATCACTCATTACATCAGCAAGTTCTGCTGCTACATGCATCTTATTTTTTATTCCTTAAAACCCTTCCGGTGTAGCCATTTCTTACTCAACCATTCCCTTACATATGAGTGAAATTAATTTCACCCACCTCCATCCATGAATGAATGGAAATTATATGGCTCAAATGGGCAAGGAGATTGGTGTAGCTGGAAGGACTGAACGCCTCCCACTGAGGCGTTTCCTTCCAGTGACAGTTTTGCAATCTGCCTTTAGTCCAAGCCAGAAGCACCAGGAGGGGAAACTGATCCTGGGGGCAGGTTGCAAAGGGCAGTGCTATGCTCTTCAGTCTTCAATACTGAAATACCCTACTGAAGGGAAGCAAAATTCCCCTTAGGTTGCTACCATGGGTGACTGGTGCCTTCCAAGTCTGGGGGTGCACCAGATCAACGACCGGGGAGGGGGGTCCCCCAGCAGCTGATCGCCGAGCCAGTGGTGAAACTGGAAATGCACTTCTGGTTTTGTGGCTGGTGCTTCCAAGGGGTGCATGCCCAATCGCAGGGGATGCACGTACATATGCACTCCCTATGCGTTGCCAGTGATTGCTACTCTACAGCTGTTATACCCCATTGTGGAGGGCATTAGGCCCACTGCATCTACAGACCTTCCCAGTCTACCCCCAGTGTGGGGCTGGCAGAGACATGTCTACTACAGCATGCCAGGGGTGTAGCAACTTTTTTCTGTGAGCACTGCACTGTCAGCCTCTTCTTTTTTCATTCTGCTTTTCACCCCTCCCTCTGTCAAGATAGCATGGCAGCTGGCTGTGGTGCTACTGACACACTGAAGGCAAATACTTAAACTTTTACTCCAGTGCTACTCAGGTAGTTTCATGCACGAGAGGGCCAGAAGAGACCAGAAGATCATGTAATGACCTTTCTGGCAGCCCTGGACACTTCAGCTCAAGATAAAACTGTCAGGCTCCTCAGTCTGCAATGGGGTCTCCTCAGACACATAGGGAGCCCTGGGTGAAGTGACCACTGCCCCAAATTTTTGGGACAATCCTAAATTTCACAGCTGTATCCAGATGTCCCCCAGGAGTCCCTGAAATACTAACTTCATCTAAAATTTGAAAAATTGGTCCCGAATCATCCTACACTCCTGCACCGAGCTCTCTTGTGACACCCCTTGGCTTTATGCTGCAACAGTTGAGAAGCCTCTGGTTCAGGCTAAATTAGTTCTGGCTCTGGACATTTGTAATAGGCCTCAGATCTGGGTGGCCTAGATTTTGGCTCCCCAAAACTGGTCCTTTTACCCCCTCCTCCCCCACCTTATTCAAACACACCACATCTCTGACTTTCTGAGACAGGCTGAGCTGCCCCTGTCTCAGAGGAACCCATGGGGATGCCTCCGACTCCATAAAACAAGGTCTTCTTGTAATTATTAGTTTAAAATATATGAGCAGGGGGGTCCAAACTTGAAGGGGTCCAGAACCCAGCTAAGACCATGCAGACAATTACACAACACTTACCACCACAGACTCTAAGGGCCTGGTATTGCATTTATGTCCACACAGAAGGATTATTTGTGAGAGAAAGCAACACATCTGGTAAGAAGTGTTTGCAAATTGGGGTTCTTGGTGTCCAAACTCTCAGGGTTAAAGCACCTGCAGAAGATAAGGGATGCTGAAGACTTTACCCAAGCTACTTGGTCCATCCCAGCTGCAATCACAATGCCAGAAAAGTGTAATAAATAAATACATTCATGTCTCTTTAAAATAGGAAACAGGGAACACCCCAGGCACAGATCACAGTCCGCACTGGGGAAAATACAGTGGTGGGAACCTAGCCCAGGAGCGCACAACTCAGACTTCACGGAGGGCTCCTGGCAAGGCGCACTGCCCACTGGAGGGCTGGTGCGAGCAGGATCAGCTCTGCTGGGGGTAAACCCTCCGCATATCTGCAAGCAGGAAAGCACAAGCCGATTAACAAACTACCTCCTAGCAGTGACAAAGGATTCGCCGCTTTGCTTCTCAGTTCCTTTTTCATTTAATGAAGTGATTTAATACAGAATTATGGTGAGACACTGGGATGGTCCCAGCAGGCCTTAGGTTGTCCTCTTCTGGCTGCAACAGTGTCTTTTAATGACTGAAATATTATCTTTAACCCTGATTTTCTGTTCCCTCCCTTGGCAGTTCACATCTCTGCCTCAGCTTTCTCTATCCTGCAGCTGCAGGAGAAACAGCTCTTCAGACCTCTCCCCAGGAGAGCGAGCCCTGAGAATTTCAGCCTGGCCTCGGGTACTTGAGGTGCCAGCTCCGCTCGGCGCATTGGGTCAGTCGCACTCTCTCTCCTGCTCATATTCAGGTTTCCTTTGGCTCTCAGGACCAGCTTCTATGTTTTTGTCTGCTGCATAGAGACCTTGTAACTCACAGTTACAATTCCCAGGCCAGTCAACACTTCAGCTCCTTGCATTTGAATGCTGTGTATTACTGTTGACTTCAATTAAATCATGATGCTGGCACAGAACAGTGTTCAAAAGTGAAAAATGGGGCCTGATCCAATGTTAGGCACAGTATCAGCCAGGTCAGAGCGCAACCACCTCCCTTATAGCTTAGCGCTTGAGTTTCCCGTTCTTGCAGCATTGGCTTAAATTGCTCCAGCTTTCTCCTTGCTTGATTCCCTTGAATTTGGTCTTGTTGCATAGGGGGAAAATACAAACCCCATTTCCACTTTTGTCTTTGCAGACCACATTTTTAAGGAGATTGTGAGCCATCTCACCTTCCCCCTAATTTTGGGCTTGCAAGGAATAATGGATGCAACTTTGCAAGTGTCAGTCATCACAAGTACGTATAATAGCACCAGTGAGGCAAACGGGTTGGTTATGGGTGCAGACAGCTAGCAAGCAATAGTGTAACAAGCAGTGGGAAACTGGTGCACAAACCCCAGGCACCCACTTAGAGGGGGCCCAAGAATGGCAGCTCCTGCAGCTCACCCAACCCCTGGATGTTACACCTCTGCTAGCAAGGCATCCAAATCCTTTCATCATTATTTTGCGGGTGGAAAATAGAGAGCCAGGTTTCCAATTTTAGTCCTTAGTATCCTAAAACTCAAGAGAGCTAGTCTCAAGGGAGCCAAACTTCTTGGGCATTTTCCTTCTTTTCTTTACACTGCTCCTAACACACCTGCATATAGCCAGACCCTGGCCCACCTTACAGAAGTCCGTGCTAATCGACAGTCTTCCCCTTAGTGGGCTCTTACCAATAGGGATGCCAATGGTGCCTTCACCTCTGTGACACAATGGTTCATTGTGGCATTGCAGTGCAAGGCCATCAAACAGTCACACAATATCAGAAAGTGACAGCGTTCCTCAATACAGGAAAGATGTATTGAGGTACTTCAACACCCTGAGCACCCTGAGCACTTAACATGCAAGATGTAGTAACAGGAACACTCCTGCTGAATCACAAGTGAGTGACATTGGAGTATCTCCCTCCCTTTCAGGCAGGGCGGAATATTTCCTGCTCAGAGAATTTATCCTCTTTTTACAGTGGATTATCCAAAACCCCTTAGACACTTCCCCATTCCTTGCCTGGCTAGTGAAATGAGTCTCACCTCAGAGAGCAGGGAATCTGATATGCGCTGACTGTCACAAGCTGAAGAACAAAGAACATCGATGAGCATCAGTAGCAGTGAGAATGATCTCAATATCCTGCTGCCAAAGAAGCATGCATGAAGCATGAAGAGTGACAGTGCCACTTTCAGACTACGGAAACGTGTGAACTTTGTGATTGCTGTACTGAGCAAAACGGGTGCAGATTTCCTGCAACGGCAATTATTCCTGTGTGAGCTTTGGACACCGTAGGGGTGCTATGGCTACTCTGTGAAGTGTGAGTTCAAGACCTGCTCTGGACTCATGCCAAAGGCTGCCACCAAGGTTGACCCAGCTGTATGTGGGTAGCTGGGGAGCAAAAGGCAGCTGGAAGTGACGCTAGCTACATTATTGCCTTGACTTCCATTGGCTACACAGACAGATGTGCCTCAGTCTTGCTAGTTTTATCAACTACTAAATCTGGGAAGACCCTTGACTTTGTGTCATTGCAGAAGAATTAATTCTAAGACTGTCCTTTTAAGGAGAAAGACACTTACTTCATTTTTAGAAGTAAATGAAACAAGGAGAATAATTTTGGAAGAGTATTGCCTAACCCCTATTTAACTATGTGTTGCATATAGCTTATGCGCATACAGACAATATGTGTTGGCAGAAGAGTGCACTTTTATCCCAGATTACCTGTAACAAACTGACTGTAATTTTTACACAAAGTGCAACTAAACTGGGGGGGAGTCATAGTCACTGGATATTAATGGTACTTATGTCCAAAAATATGAGAGATTTCTATTAATCAAATTGGAACGTGTCATGTATGTACAATAACATTGCAAGGGGTAAAAATTCTCCTGGCTGCCAGGTTGGCAGAAGTGATCAGCTAGGATCAGAAATAAATCTAAATCCCCTTTCAAAGAACTGTAGGGGCACCCAGCACAGCTGGGGGGCATTATGGGATTTCACTGGCAAAGGAAAATGGACTGCAGTGGTCTTTAATTGCATTGGGTACAACAGTTCCTTTATTTCTCTGTTATAGGGGAAAACCTAATCTATTTTCAGCTGAAGGCCCAGGAAACTCAATTAAACCAAACACCCCTCCTAATACAAGGGTTGTCCCTTCTTAAAGGCAAGCATGAGTACAGGAATAATGTATGCATTTAAGTGTTACCCATGTGGTAGCTTTAATTATTGTAAGCAACGTGATTGGGTTCCCATGGCTTCAAGATCTGTCCAGCCCACCAGAGCCAGACAGGATCAGTTCAGAGAGTGAGTTACTCTCTTTTCCTCTGCAGTATCTCACTATTTGCATGTGACTTCTTGTGAAAATGAAACCTTTGTTTGCCCTTCTTGGAGATGTCTCTGTTGTTGATTTTGTCTAATATGTGATTATGCTTTGGCCATGTCTGATGTTCTCCTGAATCCCAAAGGAAAAGGAGACAAGGAGAATCATTTTGGAAGAGTATTGCCTAACCCCTAGTTAATTATGTGTTGCATATAGTAATGGGGGTGTGAGGTAGGAAATGGACATTTTACAGCCACCGTTCAAATCATGAGACCACTCTATCTCTCAAAAGTATGCAGTGGATTATGTCCAGTCCTGGAAGAGCCCAGACAAGCAAATATATGAGAAAAGCTCTGTTCCAGAAAAATATCTGTGTCTTTGTTCCAGAACAAAATATCTGTGTCTAATGGGAAAAAAAGGGCAGAGTGGAAAAGAAATACTGTTCTTTAGTTCCTGGATTGTCCAAAATATCTACTCTGGTCCCTCTTGCCACAGCAAAGCCACAAACCACAGCCAGAAAGCACCCTAAGAAAACCACCCTAGAATATGCTTGAGATAAAGGAGTGAAATGCTACCAGTATGGAAAAGCCATTTATCGCAGGCTCCACTCTGGCAAGCCTCCCACAGAGATCTGGAGGCCAAATCCTGACACAAAAAACTCACAGAGTTAAGTCCTGATGGTCAGACCGACTGTCTGGCCCACAGAAGTCCCCGTGAAGATGTTTTTCAATTTATCTTCGTTCTCGAATCCCCAGCGACTGCACAGAGAGTTTTACTTGGGCAGGGACTGAGAAAAAAAACATAAACACAGGCCTCTGGATTTAGCTCAATTCAAGCACTTTGCTTGAGTGAATTTGTATAAAGACTTAGATCTATTTGTTTAATTGAAACAGGAAAACGCATGGAATGTGGAGGGCTGCATGGAATTGTTCGGGGCTGCCTTGGAAATGAATATCCCAGGCGACTAGGTTCGAAAAGAAAAAACTAAGGGAGAACCTTGTGTTCTGGCACAGAAAAACAGGCTCCAGCATCCTAGACTGCTTGCAAGCTACAGACAGCTCCAGAAAAGCAAGTGCATTTTCCTCTACCACCACTAGCTTTGTGTTTATTCAAATTATCTCTGTATATCCATAATTAGCCAGAAATTTATTTCAAACCAGTCATAGGATGTGATATGCTTTAAATATCAGTGTCTAGCCCAGGGTTCAAATTACATTTTGACTCAGGGGAGGAGGGGGGTCTTAAAAAAATTAAAGTGGTTCATCGATTAACAAATCCATCTAAGTGAAGGAGCACTCTGATTGTAGACCCATCAGGTTATGATTTTCAAATCTTAAAGGGAGTCTCTTGTTTCTTATGGGGGGGGGTGCTCAGCCCTCCCTCTTCCCCCCCTTGCCCCCAAGTTCCTCAATTCACACTAGCCACACTTCTCAAAGACACCACTTGCTTTAAAAACGTCAGCCTCAGCAGCAGATGCCTGGCAAATCAGATAGCAGGGGAAGCAAATTTACACACAGACTTTATAGACATGGCAGAGGCGGTAGCGTCAAGAATCATTAAGCGCTGCACTCTTTCAAAAGATAGGTAGGTCACATATGCTGAGTGATGCCAGAGCCAACATATATGATGAAGAGGAAGGGAGCGCTGGCTAAGTGCTACCTGCTCAGGGAGTAGGCTGGACCCTGCAGCAGGGAAGGGGATGAGAGGGGAAAGCATGGCACTATATAGGAGTTATTGTTCTGAAGAAGCTAAAAGGTGCAGCAGGGCCCTCTCATCAAATGCCTGAGACACTTCCACAGAGATTTGCCAGATGGAGTTTATTTGTGAATGATAAATGGACTGTTTGCATTTAAGCAGGCAACATCCTCATTGCAATTAGATGGAAGCTAAGACTAATGTATTCACCGGGGTTATTTTTTTTATAGAACGGTGGAGAAATCCTTGGTTGTTTACTTGGACCCCAATTCCAAGACAATTGAAAATGACCCTGTGATTGCACTGGGTTTGGATCATAGCAAAGGCTTGTAAAAACAAATTGCTTTTAAATGTAAAGCACTAGCATTGCTGTAGGTCTGATCCTCCCTCCAGGGCACAAGGAGTGGCCCTTTGAAGTGAACAGGATTATTCAGAGTAGGGCCGTTAGCATGGAGCCCTGCATGCAAATCCAGGACATCACAAACACTTGATGCTCATGCTCCATTTGTAAAGGGAAATCAAAGTTCACAGCACATTTCCTGCTATTTAGTATTTGCTTCTTTTCTTGATTATGTCCAGCCTGTCATTAGTACTATAGACTCAGCAGGGTAAAATGTCTGCAGAGGGGCTGCCTGGAGAACCAGCTCAACCATCTCCCTTTCATTTAAAGTGACTGGTGACCCAGGAGCAGGAGCGGGAGCTGACATGAACTGGGAACAGACATATTCTTGACATCACAATGTCGATAAGTTAGCAAGTTGCCATCAGCATTTCCATAAGGCACGAAGAGACAACAACAAGAGCGTTTCAGAGACTGGTGCATGCTTTGAGCAGATACTGCTATGGAAGCCTGTGATGGTTTAACATGTCATATCTCCCTAACAGGTAGCTGGAGCTTTAATTCTCTAGATACATATTCCCAAGTTCCATTTCCTTCAGTGGGAATTACACGAGAGAACAGAATCGGACCCTGGATGCCTGTATATAATTTAAACCCTGCTGAAACAGTAAAAGGACCTTGCCCAGATCAATGTCCATTGCCATTAAGAACTGCTCTGGTCTCAAGAAGCAATGTATGCAGTAGCAAACAAGATCCAGTAAATAGCTGGGTGCAGATTCCTTTCTGACATAACTCCTGCTGCCATAAGCAAACATTTGGTCATGCCTGATGCTATTTTAACTCTCAAAGGAAAAGGAAACATGGAGAGATTTTAGCAGGGACTTTAGCTCATATTTATTGTCTTCTTTTGTTTCTTGGCCAGTAGGTAGCCTCAATTTCAGGCAATAACTTTCTGTTGCTTTCGTCTGTTGTTCCATTTGATTTTCACAGCCATAAATCTTTACATTGCAGGAGGGTTTTTATCACAGTACAAAGATGTTAGGCACAGTCAGACCAAAATTGCTGGCTACATTGAAATCCAACTGGATTTGCTGCTCAGATACATGCTTTCATTATTGCCCCACATTTGCTGGGACCATTTCTGTTTGGGGTATTGACTAGTAAAATAATCTCCATCCACTGCTGACTTTCACAAAGGTTTGTGACACCCACCTTCAGGCCTCTATGCTACAAGGCAACACAGATGTCTCAACTGAATTACAGCTGGAGAGGGATCCCAGGTGGATAACTGACTCTCCCTCTTGATTGAGGTCATGGGTCCCACTTTACACTGCTCAAGTCCTTCTAAAAGTGGACGCATTGGCGCAGTAGTATAACTAGGGTGCAGTGAGCAAGGCACTAGCCGTAGGCATTAATTATGAGTGGGTACCAGAACTGGTCTCCCCAGGAGTCTTTGGCACAGCGGTGCAGCCCTGCACTGCACTTGCCCAGCTGTAGAAGCCAGACAGCACAGCACTGCATCAAGCGGCGTATCTGGAAATAATGTCCCCAACCCCTGCCCTAGGAGCCTTTGTCAGAGCAGGCACAGCTCGGCACCCAGTATGCATGTGTCAGGAGGAGGGGAGAGGGAATGAAACACAGGGTTTCTGCCACCCAGCAGAGCGGATGCTATGAACATATACCTGCACCCTCCTCACCTTTTGCCCAGCACTTCAGCAGCACACTAGGGCAGACTCAGGTGGCCAGACCCCTCCACCTGGGCTTAGCCACACACCCACTCCCTGACACCAGAGTGGTCGGCCAGGGTCAGCTGACTCATCACCCCTTCCAATATAGCCCCCTGGTCCAGAAGAGGAAGTGTCTGGGTAACAGAGGGTCAACCTTGTACCTGGGCTGCTGCACCCTTGGCTCGTGCTGCTGCTGGCTCCCTGCTGGATTCCCTGGATACTGACCCAGCTTTCCCATGGACCCCGAGGTTGGCTTGACCCACTGACTCCCTGACCCACCTCTGGTTTGATCTCTTGCATACCTAAGCTGGGTAGCCTCCTGCCTCACACTTTGCTCGACCCTCTGGATCCCTGACTCGGTTCTCCAGACAGATCTCCTGGCTTCTGGTTTCCCTGCACTCCCCTCATATCTTGGTTGATCCTCACCCTGGGTGATCCCCAAACCTGGCTGCCTATGGCCTGGCATGACGCCAAGCCCAGAAATACCTGCTCCTGGTGCACCAAGGAGCACTGGCAATCTAGGAGTGTTGGCAGTCTTGAACCAGCTCCAGCGCGGTGCTGGGACCAGGGCAATCAACTGACAGTCAGTCTCAACCCCAGCACTGCTATCTGGAGCTACTCCCCCTGGGAAAAGTCAATACAATTGCTACAATACAATTTCACTTAGATTCATTTCACTGCTTGAACTTGTGGACACTTTCACTGTAAATGCTATTAGCACACCCTAAGTATAATGTTCATTATGACCCTAAGACTTCCCTTCCCTTCAGCTATGCTCCCACCCCCCACATCGACAGCGGCTGGCATATCCCTGCACTCCTCCCAATTCACTGTAGATGCTCAATGAGCTTCTTCGCTGGGATGGGCTGAAGGTGAAAGGAAATGTGGTTGGAACAAAATACAAGAGTAGTGTGCTAGTCCAGAGTTATGCTTTCTAGGGGACAATTCCAGCTGTTATTAATTAGGGCAGCCCTGTGACCTGAGCCCCAAATCTTTCCATTTGTCACAGAGGATCATGTCCTGCTCACTTCACTCATTTAAGCCTCATCACAATAAGGTGGAAACACATTATTATTATTACCATTGCAGCCACACTGAGTGTTAATGACTTGTGTATGGTGATTAGATTAGGCATCTCCAGTCCTTTAGTCATCTGCAGATAGGTGCACAACTCCCCTGTTGTCCCAGTCCTGGGAGAGATGACACAAAGTGAGCGCAAGTATCTGCAATGCAGGGACATAACATAATTAAGGGACAGTTCTGGGAACAGTCGTCTGTACTGAGCGTCAGGAAGTCTCAGGCATTGTGGTCATACTCTTATATTACAAAGCATAGTAAAAAATTGGTGGGTAAAGAATGAATGTGTCTGAGGGAACACAGGCTTAAGCACAGTCTTCAGCATGCTAATGAATTGCTCAGCAATACACTTGTCTCAGGCCTTACTTGTCCTAAAAGACAGGAACAGCCTGACAGCTGCAGAGCCACAGTCACATTAATGCAAAGTGAGCTGCCCCTGAGCTTCCTGTCCTGCTCATCGCTTTTTACCCTGCATTTTTATGCATAACACTTGGCTGCGGAGGCCAGCTGTGGCTCTGGCCAGAGTACTGGCTCTGTAAGAATGGCACATTCTTTCCCCGCACAACCCTGTTACCTGGGCACGTTCAGAGTCATTTCTGAGGACAAGAGTAACAAAATAAAAGTTTGTAGTTCTCATTATTCCTTTAGACCAGAAAAACCTGGGAGTGGAGTTCTCCCTTGATTCATCAGCTGAAACTGTGAATGCAGAATTCCCATAATGTAATTCTCAAAGAACCTGGCTGGACTCTCAGATCCTGGGTTCTTTGCAGGAAACAGCAGTAAAAAAAGAAAAGAAAAAGAAAAATCCTTGTTTTCCCCTCATAGACTGGTCACATTTGGTGTCAGATTATTAAGAGTCTGTTGGAAATTGGAGTCAGACTCTTCCTTTGATTTAGAATTGACAGGGAAATTACTATTTAATCACATAGCCACATGTTACATGTATTACGTTATTAACTGGTTAATCTCATAATAAATTTAGACCGGCCACATGGTTGGATAAGGTAATTATCGCACCATAAAAATATCCATCCAGATATAAAAAGAGACAGCCCGCCACAAAGTTAGTGTTTGAAAATGGATAACAACTTTATAGCTGGTTTCTATCCAAATTTAATTTGAACATGTAGCTGGGCCCTAGTAAGACTGAAGTATTGGCTGGTCTCTGTTAGTATCCAGTACCAAACAGTTTTAAAAAAAGGTATGAGACCTCTATATAGCGTATAGGTGAGACAGTCTGCCCTAATGCAAGCCTCACCTTGCTGAAGGTGGGAGGGCAGTTCCCACAAACACTATTAAGCACACACAGGAACAGAAAAGGGAAAGGAAAAGATGGAGGCAAGCAAATATGAAACTGCAGCAATAACCGCACATTTCTACAGCTTGAGAGACCCTCTTTCGCACACATTCGCACACCTTCTTCATTGTCCTTGTTCACCATTGCCCGGCGAGGATGCTGTGTTTAGCAGGCTGCTTTGTAGGAAGAATGGAGACTTGCTCTTTCCCTTGGAAGGAGCATGATTTAAGTTTTAATGCAACATCTGCAGCGCAGTCTTGAGGCTTTGTAGCTGATGCCTGTGCTTCAGACAAAGCTGAGTTTCTAAAAACCAAGAGCTCAGGAGCATGAATCTAGGGCCAAGAGCACCATCCCTTTCCCTAGCATGCTTTGATTTGTATTCTTTCCTCATGTTGTGTCACGTCACTGCTGGGCTCTGTGAGACAGCTGCCCTCAGCAATGGTTGCTCTTCCGTGTTAGGCAAAGCGATTCGGGAAGGAATAGCCTAAAAGCACGTTGGGCTCCTCAGGGATAAGAGAGAGTGTTGCTTCTCAGCCTCTTGTAGGCTCAGATCAGCCAAGGGACTATTATTATTAGTCTGCAGTGTTACAGTGTCAAGACTGTTTATGTTAGGATAAATGAGGGCTCAGCAGCCTTACAGCCAGCCCCAATGCTACCAAGTGAATGCAGGCATCCAAGGCCATAGAAGCTCCAGCAGTTATCTTCTCTGATGCGACTCTTGGGTCCAGTGCCTTTTTTTCAGGCACTGAATTGAAATATCTATTATCATTACATACTAATGAAATGAGGGACTATGGGAGTTTTCCCTTCCTCTGTAGCAGGAGACATGATCTTTTTCATTGGATCTCTCAA
>NW_017728924.1:15465295-15478045 GCF_001723895.1 Crocodylus porosus | reverse complement strand
GCTAGTGAGAAAGACCATGTGACTCTGCTGTTAGGCATGGCCTCAGAACAAAGGCCATGTTCAAGCAGCCTTGGACTTCAGTAGACAAGGGGCTACTGATGCAGCTCTGCACTGTGATGTGCCTTTCTCTCTCCTGATCTGCCAATGCTTCCTGATTTTTATGGGGTTTGAAATCCAGAATTCCAGCTCAGGACCCATCTCTAATTAGCATTGTCTTGTAATGCTTGGCTTTTGCTATCTGCCCTAAGCCGAGCGAGAAGGATTCACGTTCCCATTATACCTTCTCCTCAGCAGATCACAAGATTTCTCCCTTTGCACCCCCATTGACGTAGAGAGCCCTGGGTGTAAAAACACACAGTGGAGTTCCACTCGGCAAGACTTGGGTCACAATTTATGGAGTCTGTGGCAGCAAGTGGAGCACAACTGGACAAGACCTTACTGACCCCCTGAGCAGAGGGCTAAGAGTCAGGGTATAGGACAAAAAACAGCAATGGCAGAACTGGTGGAGGTATGACTAGAGAGGGAAGTTTTGCAGTTGGGAAGAGGCCCATGGTAGGGAGTAAGTAAAGTAGGAGAAAGCTGGGAATGGGACACTAAGCATGGGCTGATTTCTACCATGCAGGAACTTACAGACTTAGCAAAAAGATACCAAGAGGCTTCCACACAGGATCTCTATGTCTTCCAAATAGAAATACCATAAGAATGGCTTGTCTCAATCCTGGGCACCGGTGTAATACATCTGATTGTAACTGAGAAATGCACAAAGATGTCGGGGAAAAAAATCAGATTCCGAATCACCTCCACTTTGGACTGAAAGTCTGGGCTGTTTCTATGAATTCTTTTATCTTAGGGTCTCAAAGCATTTTACCCAAGTTGCTGAATTATATCTGACAGTACTCTCCTGAGGTAGGTGAGTATCATTCCTGATTTTACAGATAGGTGCAATGAAATGCAGACAGATTAAGTGACTTGCTCAAAATCATAGGGCAAATCAATGGCAGAGCAAAGAGTAGATCTGTTGAGTTAGTCATTGTTTTTTAAGCCCCCTGTTCTAAAGAATACACCATGCTCCAGTCAGTTGTATTTTGGTGGAGTTCATTGGCTTCTTGCTGAAAATGGTCATATCTGAAACCAAATGTGTGGGTGGGACAGAGTTTTCTCCTGTGACATTATGCGAATGAGACAGAAAAAAATGCTTTTTCTTTAAGACTAACATTCCTAAAGAACTGATATGTGATGTTACGGTGTTCTGCTCACAGCATTTTCCTCTCAAGATGAACTGCTGTCATTATTATTTAATAGTTGTAAATGAAGAGATGGTCCCCTCTGAATACAGGCACAAAGCCATCTGTTAATGGTGAAACACATAAGTAATGCGAGAGGCATAAGAAAGTGACTTAGCTACTTCTCCAGTTAGCACTTCCTTTGACCCATATCTGTTTCTTCTGTGCAGTGGACTTTGTGATCTGCTTGGGAGCCTTTGATAGGACAAGGCAGATCTCTGAATGTTTAAAAAGCTTCTAAAGCTAGGCCTGAAAGGATCCTTGCCAGGAAGTTCGTTTTCTTGGCTTGTAAGATTTGAGCTCAAACCAAAGTTAAGTCTTGGATCTGCAAAAACCCAACATTTCAGGGAGGCTGTACAGATCAAGCCAGTACTGTAGCAAGGAAGTTTGGCGCCCAGGGCAAGCCTGCAGTGACAGCCCGCCCTTGGCCTGCATACAGACCCGGGGGGCACATGCCCCCCCATGCTTGCCCTGGAGTGCATGCAGCAGTGGGAGCCACCCTCTCTCTGTCCCTGCACCCCCTCCCCAAACAAGCCACTCGTGACTCCATCCTGCGCCCTGCCCCAGCTTGGCAGTGCCTGTTGGCGCCCCTTCACTTCGGCGCCCAGGGCGATTGCCTCACCCGCACCCCCCTTTGCTACGGTACTGGATCAAGCCCTTTTCCACCTAGCTTCTCTCCTTCAGTACTTTCATTCCTATCCATTCTAGCATGGTGCCATTGCATGTGATAAAGTCATGTGCACTGCCTTGCAATTGTAATTAGATTTTAATGTACATGTTGCCATTTGAGACTGCCTTGAGCACTGTCTGTGCTGTGAAACCAGCCACCTTTCACGGAGTCAACTATCACATCTAATAGCAATAGTCCTATGAGCTGTTCCTGTGGGCAGAAATCTGCATGGACCCTGCTGGTGTCAACATGGCTCTTTGGGGCCAAAAGGGCCTAGTTCCCAGACTGATGCTGTGTAGAGGCATCAAGATCATTTCCACCACATGGAAAGGAATATGCCAGATGTCTGAAGAGTGACTCATCTGTTTGCTCAAGGAGCAGCATTACTCAACACCGATGGGAAATAACCCTTCCAGGATTGTAATGGAGGAGGAGAGAAGAGGGGCAGAGATGCGTGGTGGGAGGATGACAGCGAAGCTGGGAAAGAGCAGGAGCATCTTGCAGGATCCATCAGGAATATGGAGAATTTCAGGAAAAAGAGATGGAACATGCCAGCAGAAATATGCACTGATTAAGTGACATTGAAATTGCTGGCCCTGTTGTTGTGGCTCTCTGCTGTTTCTCCTCAGAGACACAGCCCCACTGTAGAAATTGTGAATGTTAGTAAATTCTGTTTTTTATTGAATTCCTGCCAAATGCCACCTTGTCCGCATGGATTATTTGTATGTCATGAAGGAAAGCAGCCTATTCACATGGAAGACAGTCCATTACCTTGTTGCTAGAAAAGGATTAGTTGTTAATATTCACTGTACATGGTCATCAGTCTTGTTAAGATCATCTGTGAAGCAGCACAGTTGGACCGTAAAACAAGCCTAAATAATGACTTCTAATATCAATGCCTATTTCAACTAATGAAAATGAAAAGGGGTTGCTATGCTCACATGGAATCAGGAATGTATTCCAGCAATGGCCCAGACCCAAACAGACTACAAGAGCTTCTAGAAATTCACCCAAGTCCCTTGGACCTAGGAACTGAATTGAATTTCTTGAGGATGGGAAATTTGGGATTTACCTTATTTCAAAGGAGAGGTTAAGTGTACTACTTGGGATCAGAGAGCCAGGAGCTATCCCTAGCTGTACCCCTGACTTGCTCTCTGACCCTGGAAGCTTCAGCCATTTGATTTTGAAAGGTGCTGAGAATTGGAGAGTCCTGTGGAGCTCGTATGCTCAATCAGCACCTCTGAAAAACAGGGAGCTCATCTCCTCTCTGACCTTCTGTCTTCACTGAAAGATGGGGGAATGAGATCAACACATGCCACAGAACATTGCGATGGAAGAGCTTCATTCATTAGTACCCGTAAAATATCACTTCTGGCCACTGTCACCCTCTACTTTATACTCATCAGGAGTGGAGCGAGAGTGGCTCCACTGTGGTGTGAATGCTTGTGCACTGTGAGCAACATTTTGGTACATGGACACGTGGTGAGGCACTGTAATACTTAAATTATCTATTACAGACAGGGCCAGATATGTTTAATCTATTCACTGTAATGATGAATGCAGACAATCCACCTTCCTACCAGGAGTTGCTGTGAGAAGGACTGTAAAAACCCTGCAAAGGAAGCAAGGAAATCTGTCCCACTTGCTGGTTCACAAATGGACCTGGAAAAGCTGAGAGTCAGCATTGACTGTTTCAGCTGGCCCTGCTTGAAATGCAGAGCTGAGGCTCACACTATTCTATGCAATCCCTGTAATCTGGTGCTTATACCATCTCTGGGATTTAAAATACTCCCTCCCTCTTCATAAGTTTATTTATCACAATGACACAAAATTCATACTCCAAGGCTGCTCTGCATGTAGCATCCTGTGTATGACCACTGAATATTTAAAATAGCAACGCAAATGATAAATGTTCCTAAAACACCCAGCAGCTGCATTGACCCAGGCAGACTGGACTCCTGGTTTGTAACCATCATAGTACCATGCTCAGAGATCCGACATGGAAATTTTGTTGAAGCATCCATTACAAAATCTGTTGCAGCGAATTGAAGGGCCAGGACCTGCTCTCCAACACAGCGTATGACAACAACACTCTTTGTTCACTCCTTTCATAAAACAGGGCCAGCATCTCTCCATCACAGGCCTATCCCTTGTAATGGGCTAAGTTATGCACCTGTGAGCAAGCACACACTTCAGCCACAAGCGTGGCTATAGCACATGCAGACATTCCTGTGCTAACTTTCAACCAGCTGGACCAGGTATTGGATAGAGGCACTCTGGCAACCCAGACACCAGCACAGGCTGCACAAGTCAAGCAGGGACCCTGGGAACTTACTCAGGCCACTAGTTCATACTGCTATCACATCCTTGCTACTACTAAAACCCAAGAGAGCTCAGTTGAAGCCAGCTTAGGGGCGTCCAACTGTGGTGCAATCAGCTCTGCAGTGCAGATGGAGCCATATCCTCACACTATGCTGTAGGCATGCCCCCAGGCATCTCCACTGTCTGCA
This sequence comes from Crocodylus porosus, assembly GCF_001723895.1. Classification (NCBI taxonomy): domain Eukaryota; kingdom Metazoa; phylum Chordata; order Crocodylia; family Crocodylidae; genus Crocodylus; species Crocodylus porosus. The sequence goes on along the minus strand of NW_017728924.1, from coordinate 15,473,582 downwards.
CCTGAGTGCAATGCCAGGGGTGTATTGTAAGCCACCTAAGGAGATTTTCCAGAAAAAGGTGCATCTCAGAAGCAGGAGGCTCTGGTTCATGCCTCTTCTTAAGATCATCACATTCCAATGGGCATCTGTTAAACACTTCCATAGATATAAATAATAGAAATTATGGAAATATATGGCTGGAAGGGCTTTCAAGTGATCACCTAGCTCATCCTCCTCCACTGAGGCAGGATAAGGACATGGACAGATGAATAATACCACCACTTTAAAAGTGGGGGAGATTCACCATTGTTCAAGAGAATCTGTTGTAACTATTTTGTCAGCCTGCTCCTATCTTGTGGTAAATGAAAATTAAACCAAGACAACTTAGCTCTGAGTGAAACAAGGTCAAGTTACCGTATTTTAACTTCACTTACAGTAAGATAGGAACGGACAGATAAAACAGTTGCAGTGGATCAACTAGAAAGCAGTAAGCCCTCTTCTTCTTTGCAAGATAAATGTTTATCTGCCACACCAAGTATACTTAGGTCATCTCTAATAGCTATTTATGTAGCCTGCTCTTAAAGGCTTCTAACGATAGGAATTTGACAGCCTCCTTAGGTAGCTTCCTGTAGTGCTTCCATATCCATATTGGTTAGATAATAAGAGAAAACAAATCTAAATAGGTATCTTCCTTTCTGCAAATTAGGCTGATTTGTTCTTGCCCTACCTTTGGAGGTCATAGAGAACAACTGATCATTGCCACCTGTCAAGTCTTCACAGCCTGGAAAATTTTTATGTTCTTACACTTGCTTCTATTTTCTAATATTAAACAAACCCAAACCCACTTCTTTCAACCTTTCCTTATAGGTCACTTTTTCTAAATTGCTTGTCATTCTTGCTGCTTCCCTCTGGACTCTTTCCAATTTGTCTACTTCTTTCTTAAATTCAGGTGCCCCAAACTTAACACAGTTCTCCAGCTCACCCAGTGCTTAGCAGAGCAGAGTAATTACCTGCTAGCTCTTATATATGATTCTCCTGTTAATGTCTCCCAAAATGACATTGGCCTTTTTTTCCAAGAGTATTGTGTTTTTCATTCCCAGTGCGGATGCCAACCTAGTTATTTCCCACTTTGTATATGTGCATTTGACGTTTCCTTCCTCAGAGTAGGATTTTCACTTGTCTTAATTGATTTCCATCTTGTTGAAGTCAGACCATTTTTTCCAATGCAGAAAATCATCTGCAGTCTACACCTGTCCTCCAAAGCCCTTACAACCTGTCCAGCTTTTTTGCTGTCTCCAAATTTTTAAAGTCCATTCTCTATTCCTCATCCAAGTCAATAATGAAAATATTGCACTGAACTGTGCTCAGGACAGGTTCCTACAGCACTCTGTTGTATACGTCTTTCCCATTTGACAGAAAACTGTTGATAACTACTCTCTATGTGTGTCTTTTTCAGTTAGTTATATACACCCATCTAAAAGTAGTGTCATCCATACAGCATTTCACTAGTTTGCCTATGTGAATACCACATGGGGCAAGAGTCAAGAAGTATCACATCTACTGCCTCCTGCATTCAGTAGACCAGCTCTAGAAAAGAAGGAATTGACTTGACATAATTTATTCTAGACAAATCCACCTTGGCCATTACTTTTTTACCTTATCAGCCTCTAGGCATACACAATTGTTTAATGATTTTTTTCCCCTTAATATTGTTCAGATATTGAAGTCAGGCTGACCAATCTATAATTCCCACGGTCCTCCTTTTTCCCTGTTGTAAAGGTAAGTACTGCATTTGACCTTTTCCATTCCTCTGGAAGCTCACCCATCTTCCATAGGTTTTTGAACATAATTGCAAATGGGTCAGGCTGGGGTAGGGACACCAGCCTTCCCCCTATAGTTCACCTACCAACATAACTGCCTGGCAAGTAAGGAGGTTGTATAGAGCATGCTCCTAAACATAAAGGCAGTAGCTATGCTCCCCAGGCACTTGAGAAGACTTTGTGCAGTTCTGCAAAGTAGCCAGCAATAGACTTGTCTCTAGTAGCCACTAGCTGGGCCAAAGCTACTAACATGGGGAACTGGGAAGCCCACATATACTTCCCTCCCTGTGTCCTGCTGTGGAGGGTTTGAAGGTTAAGTGAATATTGGTAAAATGCCATGAGGATGTAGAAGTACTATGGCCATGTGCAATTAATAATATGAGCAGCTCATGGAGCTGAGCTAATAGTCAAACCATCTGGCCCGGCTTTCTAAGACTGTTCCCAGGGGAAAGATGGAGTTACAGGATGAATACATCCTAGATTTCCATAAGTCAGCCCAAGTCCAGTTAGCTAGAGTATCATGAGATAAAAAACTGATTTCTACTTAAGACCATACCTCATAGACTTCACTCAGGGAAAATCATCTGTTGACTTATAAGAACAGGAGGTTTTGGTGCTTATGGGTCAGGGGAAAAGAAGTTGTGATGACAGAGGAGAAATCATTGCTAGCAGAATACTTGTGTATAGAGAAAGAAGCAGCCAGTGATCTCCAATAAGCTGTGCATGCAGTATGAACAATATTCCCAAACACAGAACAAGGTTCAATCCTTTCCCAATTCAAAATTACAGGTCAGCTAAAATGCTCTCAAGCCTTCACAGCTGGGGCTTTGACTTCAGCTACGGGTTTTGGTCACAGTATTTCAGAGGGCTCCAACTGTGTGAATGTCAGAGTCCCAGAATTTGCAAATCTCTGTTGAGTGCAGAAAAGAGACACTTCACCTTGGCTCTGAATCTTCCCCACACAGAACCCTATTCAGTAATCACAGGAGATCACTTGAGTTTGAGGCTGGTGGTATCTGTTGAAGAATCATGAAAGGGCTCAATAGCAGATGAGTGAGGGAAGAAGGGGTTTCGAAAGGCACATGCCCTTTCTTTGTTAACTGCATCTATATTGAAAGCAATATTTCAAGATCCAAAAATACAGCATACACATCTTGTTCATGGGACAAAATCCTTGTATCATAGATCATCCCCTATACTACAGGAACATCTTGTACATGCCTTATCAAGGTTTCTGAAACAAGCATATTGCTTATGGTTTATTAAGTCCAAAATATTATAAGACAAGACTAGGATCATGCAGAGCAAAAAAGTCGCCATTCAAATGATAGGTCCAATACAGGAAGCAGGTTTATATAAAACAGGTATGGATGTGAAGTTTCACAGAGGTTACATTTTAAGCAACTCTTGATCCTGCACCCCTGAATTTTCAACAGCTGTTGGCAAATGGCATCAACTGGCAAAACTCATGCATTTCTCCAAGAAGATTTGAGCTTGCATTTCTCTTGGTATGCACGATTCTTTTTATTTTGGCCAGCTCAAGGAAGACAATAAGGAAGAAGCCTTACATGTATCTTAGTGACTTAGGGGCCATTCAACCAGCCAAGTATTTACCAGACTCAGCTGGAAAATTGCAGCATTTTCTCAAATGCATTTATCTTTATTATACCCTGCCAGAGAGAAAACAAGAAATATGGGACTGGCCCTCCAGCAAACAGTGGTGCTGCTCTGCAATGGGACAGACAATTTACTGCAACATCATCAAAGGAAAAATAACTGGAGCAGAGAAGAGCAGATCTACTGATAGGGAGATAGGGCATTTCATTTCAGCTGTGCCTGCCAGCAATGTGTGTGTCAGGGGTCTCAGCATTTCAATTATACACTTGCCTTTTTCCAGGGGCTCATAACTCAGCTGTAAAAATGCATTCCTAGCTAAGCAAGACCTATATACTTTCACCTGCAAGGCTATCTGCTTGGGATCTACGGGGTAAGTGAAGACGGTTTGTTTATAAAGAATTTTTCAAAAAAAAATCCAGTGAACAAATTTGGGGTCAATCTCTCTCTATAGATTCCTGTTCCTTCAGACTCAGTTTGTCCATGCTGCAGGGTAATGGGGGGATTCAGTGTCCATGGTGTAGGCTGTGTGACTGCCAGGCTTGCTATCGGGGGTAATAATGCACTAAAAAGGAAAGAGGAAACCAAATCAGAAAGAAATGAATTTGAAAGGCTTGACTTAGCTTTTTGAGAGGGAAGTTCATTTTTTCTTAGTCTTTGTCAATTCTGGAAACTGAAACCCCAGAAGAATGGATACAATGCAGGCAGTGAAGCCATCCCCCAAGCCCACGGTGCCTTCACTTGTGTCTCATATGCTATCTGTACCAGTAGACAAGGCATTCAGTTCTTGTGGCCCAGTTCAAGCCTTGGACAATCAGTTCGGACTTCCATTATGTAGCGGACACTGTCTTATTCTTTCTAGTGCATGCAGGTCCACTAGAAAGTAGTCTGAGAAGCAAAGTTCATTTTGGGAATCAGTCTTCAATGGAAACGGCTTTCTTATTGATGTGCAACCCTACATGGACACAGAGAAGGCAAGAAAGGGTAGGTGGGTATGTGTGTGTGTGCACACGCATGTGTACACACACGCTTGCATGTATATGTGCACACTTGCATGTATGAACACAAGGGATGCTTATAAATAATTTTCCATATTAGCACAAAATCTATGCACCATAGCTGAAAGAGTGGAGCAGGAAGAGCTCCTTCCATGTCCTGCTGATTTATTCCCTTTCCTCTCTATCATGCGTGCCGAGATGCAGGATGGAGCCCACTCTTCTAATTGCCACACTAAAATGTACCACTCCTCCATTGCCCACTGTGACTCAGTGGACACCACCTGCCCACTAAAGAAAGTGGCCTGCCTTACTATAAGCTTGCTTAGGCTTGCCAGATTGCTCTCCCACCTGAACGTGTCCCTTGTCCCTTTCCTGAGGAGGGAAACATCTTCTCCCACTGCAGTGAAATGGCTGGTGAGTGCAATACGTGCTGCTGGCAGAATTGTGCCTCAGTACTGTTGTCATAAAAGGCAAATGGGAGAGATAGAAAATGATTTTACAAAATAAAACAAAGAAAATCGTACTGTCTCACTTCCCTCCAAGGGCCGTGTCTCTCTGCCACCCTCTCAAACCACACCTACCCAGGTAATAGACTTATCCTAATATGTTTTTGACTCGGATAGTAAATGTAAAGGGGTCACAAGTATTTGGGGATTTAAATAATTGGCTGCTGGTCTGCAACTGATTGAGGTACATTGGTCTAATGGTTTAATGAGTAGACTGAGGTTCCTGGGATGTCATCTTGACTGCCACTAATTTGTTCTGTCACCCTGAGTAGGTCACTTAGACCTCTCTGTGTTTGGAGTCCCACTTCTGTAAAGTGGTGAAAATAACATTGCTCTGCCTCACAGCTGTGGCGCTTAATGCACTGTGTGCAATGCTTTATAGTTCTCAGGTGGGAGATGCTACTACATGTGAATTATGGCTTCATAACCACAGGTGAAGCTTTGCCTTGTTTCACAGGAAAGAGCCAATACAGTGTCTTTCAATCCGAAGCTTAGGAGCAACATTTCTAATTCCATTTCACGAGACATCAGTGCCAATCACGAGCCATTGATGCCAATAAGGAATACAATCACAGTGGTCTCCTCCTGTAAAAGATGCTTTCATCCCACAGACAGAAGGAATTGTTTAGGCTGTTGCTCATTAAGTCTGCAGTGAGGTTTTTCTAGCAAACACACCATTAGGTGTTAAATAAAGCCCTATGCACTCTCCAGAGACTATGGAAAAGTTAACTGATTTCTCCTCCAGGGTTAAGATTTACTTCATGTCTGGCTGCTGTGTACATAGCTGAGTCCATTTGCTGCCCGTTAGCTCTAAAGGGTTAAAGAAAGGCTTGCACAAACTTTGCTTGTAGTGTAGCTTGCAGCCTCTGCTTTCCCTCTCTCCCCTGATGAGGTATAGCAGTGCTGGAAGAGAGCTACCTTGCCTTCTACAATCTAACTGTTGCCTACAGCAGCCAAAGGAGGGAACTGGCTGGCTCAGACTGCTTCCATTCAAGCATTCAGGCACTTGGATAGAAGACTTTCCCCTCCTCTCTCTTGTTGCACGTGAAGGATGAATATCAGCATTTATGCTCTTAAATCAGGCTGTCAGTTGGCATCTCAAGAGCTGGAATAAGAGTCATCCCTGACTACTGTGTTGCAAAACCTTCAGTTCAAGAGCAAAGAAGAAAGTGCACTTGTGCTTTTTGGGAAGAAAGAAAATATCTTGGCTCCAGAGACGAATCTTTCTTCAAAAACCTGTTTATCCAAAGGGAGATAGATGTTCTTAGGCAGATCATCGGCAAGTTCATCGTCTGAACCAGATACTTTCATGCTTAGCCCCAACAATTCTGCTTGCTTTGAAAGGTAATTATGCTTTTAAAATTCTCATCTATTATCATGCAGGCTGGTATAGCTGAGGCTCTGACATGTTATTTTACACCTTACTGTGAAAACAAAAATATACCATCTGCCTCTGAAAAACAAAACCGCTTTTAAATCCCTACTGGAGAAAAGGCAAGACATAGGTGGAATTGATATTTTAAATGCTTTTTGTACTTATTCAATATTGATTTTTTTTTTTTTTTTTTAAGTACAATCTATCTATAATGCATACTATAGTGCTTGTGTTCAATACCAGATCTTTCTGCAGTGGCCAGCCAAACAAATGAAGGTTGAACTACTAGATTAAGAAAACCCATGAGTGGCTTCAGATTACCCCTCTTGCTACAAAAGTCATTCTGCTTATTTCTATTCTCAGCTCTTTCTGCTAGTTTTAGTATTAGGTGGGACTGCAAAAACAGCTCCCCACGGCTGCCCCCAGTTTCAGAGATGCTTCGTTAAGTCTTAAAACTTCCTGATTACAGAACCTAAAGGGGAGCATCTACCTGGATAAGAGCATTTTCTGCAGCTGTAGATTAGTCTCATCTTGCCCTACAGATTTCCAATCAATTTCTATTCCTATAATACGCTGTAAGGTATGGAGTGGGTTAGTGCTGGGGTATTATTACAAACTGGCCGAATGCTAAGTTGCCAAGATTGCTCAACTCCTTTTGGCTCCACCTTTGGGGTGTATGAGGTCAGCTCCTTTCAGGACATGGCCCACTGTTCTTTCTCTCTCTGCTACATACTTTGAGGGCACAATCATGTGATGATATTTTGTACCAAGCTACCACTTCTGGTACTACTATTATTTTTTAGACCAGGTAACTAGCTTAATTTAATCCTCACTCAAAACTAAATTATCTCATTTTAATAAAAGTCTCTGGAACCAAGTTTTCACCCACTGAAGTCAATGGCAGCCAAGAGTACTCTATGCCTCTCAGGACTGGACTGGACTGTCCCAGTAATGAAGAGACTGTTAAGAAGTAAGTTTTGATGAGCAATTTGGATCTTAGGGGATTTGGTTTCTACTTCCATTTAATAAACATCTACTGAACATTTTTTGATTAAATTGGATGCTCCCGAAGGTAGATGGAGAGACCTTCTTATTCTGAGTCAAACAGCTGCAATCTTAACTTGCATTATAGATTGGTTTTGTGAAACATCTTTCCTTATCAGATTGGCTTACCTACTTCTATGTGCATTCAGCCTCCACTGCTAGGTAGCAGGATGAAGTGTTGCGGAAAACAGCTTGAAATATTGTACCATCAACTTCTGTGAAAATAAAGGAAACTTTTGCAAAAGTCAAGCAACTGGTCATTTGTCCAAAGAGACAATGACAACAGAATTTCAAATTCCAGTATTTAAATCTGAAATTCTTTTTATGGGGCATGATGGTAAAGGAATCATCTCTGGAAAGGGCAGAGTTAATTTCTCAGCTTTCAACAGTTCAAATAACGGAAGTCCCTTGGTTGTTACCAACAATTCTGTATTAAAACATTTATAGAAATAAAATCCAGGCTAAATTTCCACTATTAATAATCTCCAACATTAATCTCTCCCTTTTATTAATAACTGCCCAGTAAAAGTTCATTAATTTTAAGGTCTTGGTTTGTAATTAATGATTGTGCCCTAAATTCCAGATTAATGTCCTTCGCCTCAAACAGCCTAATTTCTAAGTAGGTATAGCCATTAGCCACTCTTGTCCTTAGGGACAGAAGCAGGCTCTGGATTTCTCTACTTGCTAAGTTATCAGCAGAAATGGGGCAAGGGCAATGTTCTGTGCTTTACTCAAAGAATGTGTTAGACTGCATATCGATCGCACTTCATTACAGGCAGAGAAGTCGTATCGAACTACAGTGGGTATAAATGGACAAGCCCCTTCCATGTCTTATTTCTTACCAGGCCAACATAGTGAAGCTTGTTATATGGATCCTTCCCTGCTAGTTTTCTCCCTAAGGCCAGCTACAAATTCATTTATGCTCTCCCTTCTCAGCTGTCTCCTCTTTTT
>NW_017728924.1:15456429-15465170 GCF_001723895.1 Crocodylus porosus | reverse complement strand
AAAAAGGACCTGATACCCCCACAGGGCTAGGCACATGCCCCCGTGGAAACCAAATACCTCCAAGCTACCTCAGTTTGGGCTCCAAAAAATGGAGACACCCAGAAATCACTCTTAGTTGGAAATGATGAAACATGGAAATCCAAGAATATTTGGTTTGGTTCGGTAGAAGTGTGTTTATGTAATTTTTGGTTTTTTTGGTTTTGGCTTGGAGAAAGCAATGGGAGAGGGCTGTGGTAGAGAAGAAATGACAGAGGATTTTGAAGAGCTGAGAGACAGATTCCTCCTAATCTGTTTGAGGTCAATTTAGCACTTTGATTTTAACCTTCTGCTCCCAGGAAGATGGGTGATTACTTGCTGATAACTCGCCTTATTATAAAAACACAGTCATTAAAGGCACACTGTTTTTCTAAGATCCAATCCATGTCTTTCCTTATTTCTTAGGAATTTGGCAGGTTAGCTATAAAAAATCACTTGACATAAAATGTGACAGTCTGAAGTAAATAACTTACATTAATTACTTGGGAAAACTAGCTGCTTCTGTCTTGGCAGTCCAAATGTCTTATGTTGCTGATGGGAGTTTTGAGGGAGATTTGCAAAAGCATTGAAGGGATTGAGGATTTAGGAGTCCTGCTGAACTTTAATAGGACTTGCATCACTTTTATGTGCTTTTCATTTCCAATACTCCCCTTTCACTCACTGTCCTGTAGGAATCCAAAATACTAGGGAATCTGTTTCACACATTCAACTTAACTCTTACTAAGTGCAGTTAAAATGCAAACAAATTTGCCTTCAAGCAGTTTAGCATGTATTAAGTGCCCTCACGGCATTGCAAAGTTGTTCCCTTTCAGACAAGGGTCATCTCCTAACACGAATACATCGCAGCACCTCAGTAACTTCCAGCTCTTGCAAGTCAACATGTGACAAGGCCCTTAATCCTTGAGGCCCAGTAGCAATCCTGCTCCCATCGGGTTAACTGAGAAACAGCGCTCCCTGGGCAAGGGGAAATTGTGCTACAGAAACACTACCGCTGACACTTCAGCTTCAAGCATATAGGCTGCCAAACACAAATCACCCAGGAACAACGGGCTTACTCCCCAGGCTAACTGGAAACGTGGTTTTCTTCCACGTTTTTTTCCGTTAATTCATGTGGCTTTTGTAGGAGGCTGACTCATTTGCAGCCCTTAGAGCTAATGGGCTGGCAGGAGTTAGAGCAGCAACTGGGACTATGATACCTCCTGCCAGCGTACCTCCCTCCGCGCCAGGGCATAGAGCAGCGCTGCTTTACACTTATAACACAGGCTCCAGCGGACCACACCAGCAGCACAGCCCAGCTCGGCCGTCGTACTATCAGGCACAAGCTGCCCGATATTCCTTAATTTATGTCATCATTTCAGTACTGTTTGAAACTAAGGGGTATTCCAGCAAGCCTGGAAGTGAGGTAAAGGCAGTTATGCCAGCATCAGCCCCCTCCCAACGCCCAAAAATACAGGGTCGGGGGAATGTAGCCACTCTGCCTCAATTCTTCCACATAGTCTTCAGCCATGTAGATGGCTACGGCTTGAAATAGAGTTCGCCCCCTACCCCCACAGTAACAGAGTCCCTTGGTGAGAATCCAGCAGCAACACAACAACAGGTATCCATTCAGCCCAGCCAGGCTGAGCATTCAGCACCCTCCTCGGCACCCAGCCACAGGCTCTTATCAAACTGCCAGGCCAGGCAAGGCCTGGTCTCTCTTATCAAAATACCAGGTTGGAAGTTGCCCAAACAATTCCTGGCCCTAACCGAGCTTCTTCCCCGGCCACCAGAAACCACCTATTAGTTCATCTTTCAACTGCTTACAGTTGCTAGGTTCCCTCCTCCTTCCCATTTCCTAAACCCAAGAGCCAGCCCGGATGTAGCAAGGCAGGACTAAACCTAGGGGTGCTCTTTAACCCCTCTTTGGTCAGCATGGGGTTTGCACCCCATGACGAGCACTTTCAGAGGACGTGTTACAGAACGAACCCTTGGGCCAGTTTGGCAGTAGCACCGAGAGGACCTGCAGGGAATTTAAAATGTACTGCTCTTCCTCCAGAAGAGCATAGGGCACCAGCTTATGCACAGAAATGGTTGAAAGCTTTTAAGCAGAACCACTTTCTGGCAGAAAATGCCATGTGGTCAAAACCAAGGCGTTTTGCAAGAACAGGTCAATTTTAGTGAAATTTCCAGTGGAAAAGGACTGAATCAAATTGTTTAGACTTCCTGTTTCATTTGGTCTTTTATGCTCTACTGCAGCGTTTGTTATGTGGCAAATACTTCATATTATGTTATAATCCTTCAACGTTATCCAAGCAAAACATTTTTACTTCTTCAACATGAAACCTTTGGACATTTCTGAATCAATTTTATTTCTGAATTTCTGTTCTGTGAGCAATTTCGACGTGTTAATTCTCTGTTCCAGCTCAGAACAAGAATTAATTTGGAAATGTCAAGATCTGCATGGGACAGAAATGACTGGAAATGGTATTTCTATGTAAGGGAAATATGTGTGGGTGCGCACACAGGCACAGTTCCTACCTATGGTTTCAGCTAAGTACCTAGTACCTGTGATCTTAGCTAAGATAAGACTTGCAGGGCTCCATATATAGGAAGTTAGTAGGATTTTGCAGGCACTTCTCCATCCACAAGACTGAATGCTGGACTAGGAATTCTTTGTGAAATAAGCAAGGTAATAGTATCCTTCCTCTAAAGGTATAATGTGCCTTTATTTACACATAATGTTTTTCCTAGTCTCTGGATACTTTACAGGATCACGTCAATTGATTCACTTAATCATTTCTTTACAATTCCTAAATACATTCCTGGCAAATGCAGGAATCAGCTCTCTAAACACAGATCAGAGCAGACATCAGTTTCACATCATCTTTTATCTCTGTCACTCTACAAGCTCTGTTTAACAGTTGTTTTTATTCTCTCCTCTCACTGTTTTTTCCTTTTAGGAAGGCTGATCTCTGACTGGCCCTAATGAAAGAATCATTTAAAGGCGGGAAGCAGAAAAGACTTGATATTCTTTAAACTCTGTTTAAATCTACTCATTGATGCTCCTAACTAGGAAAAGCAGAGATCATCAATCAGATAAGCAGTGATAAAACAATCCTGCCATACTGCTTAAGGATAAATCATCTGCAGTGTGATCAGTTGGCAGAAAGTTCACTTTCTTTGCTGAAAAAGGAAAGCCTGGAAAGAACAAAGCCTTACAACAACTCAGATGTCAGTCCTAGAAGATGACTGAAGCATTATATCCCCTGGAGAGATTTGGGCAAAATAAAAACCCCGTGGTAACATGAAACGTGAGATTTGATTATTTTTTTTTTGTCACTGTAACTAATAGGACATGTGAGAAATGACTCCCAAAGGCTCTTCTAGGGCAATCTGCTTAGCTCAGTGGGCTGGCATCCTCAGCACCAACATCGATATCCCTCTTTTTTCTGCAGAGCGCTGGTGAGAACTTCTCCATCCTTCAGGTGTAAGTGCCCTCTCTGCACAGCTCTGCATGAGCCTGGTGAGGAAAGGCAACATGTTTACTAGTGAATAGAGAAAATGGACAAAACCTGACAGTGAGCAATGACTGAGATTTATTTTAAATACCGTGGGAATCTAACTGGCCGCTCCCACTTCCCAACTCTGGCTACAGAAGTAGATACGACCACAGACAAATATTCCAACTTGTACATGTACGTGGGTTTATTCCTGACACTCCTCGCCATTCTTCTCATCCTGCTCTTCACCATGCTCTTACGCTTGAAACATGTTATCTCCCCAATCACTACTTCGCCAGAAAGCACAGAGAATGTCCAGCAGTTCACAGATGTGGAGATGCATGGCAGGATTCCTAGCACGTAACGCACCAGAAGGAAAAATGCTGGAAGAAAGAATTCTTCAGGTCAAGAATCGCTTCCTTTTGGTCAAATGTACAGAGTGGGGAATGGCAAGCTTTGTCTGCCTGTGGTTGGGTATCCAAGAGGACTGCAAGCAACATGTTTTGAAAGGTTTTATTTCAGTGAGAACAGAGGAAGACACTTGTCCTAAAGAAAATCAGAAATACAAAAGCCTATTTGCTGTCAGGAAAGAGTCAGATCCCTCCAAACAGCCTTGCAGCAAATATTTAAAGCTACCATAATAACAGCCAAAAAGCAAAGAGAAACTTGAACGTTTCCCGAAAGATATATCCACTGAGCTATCTTCCCATCTATTATAGAAACACATTTCTTGTATGTAAAAAGAGCGGAGACAACAACATTTTTTGTCACACAAGCTTACTGAGTACACCAGGCACATACAAAATTGAAGAGTGGCTTCTGAATCCCCTGACTTCCATCCTATGCCAGAAGGAAAAGCTTTCCAGAAGAAAAGTGTTTTTTTTTCTACTCAGCATAGCAGATTTGCAAAACGCAGCTTCAGAAATATATAAATGTTCGCTTAATGGAATATGCATCACATATTGGGGCTGTTAATTACTTTGAAACATTAAAAATCAAATGGTGGATAGTGCATGTAAGCTATCAAAAGAAGAATGTTGATTAAAAATGAAAGAAACTAAAGGCAAAATGGTATTTGCACAAAACGAGCAGTACTTGAAAGGAAAACTCAGGGGCAGGTTGCCTCTACATCCCTGCCCTTCCTTTCTAGGAACTGAGTTGCCTGAAAATATGCTTATTTCTTTCAACTTTCCAGTATCTCTCAATGATTAAAATGCTAGTTAACATTTGTGAATTAAATTAATATTGTTGATCTTACTAGGCCCAAATTTAGCACAACCTTTTCCATGTTGGGTTATCCTCCTAATGCTTCTCCTCCTCCCCTGTAACAAAGACTGAAAAAATGCCAGCACCCAGAACCTGGCACTGCAATAATGAATCAGCACACGTAGCTTTGTACTTTAGAGTTATCTTAAATAACTGAATAGTTTGCATGTAACTTTAAAGAAAAGCCTGTGAGCACCATAAAATAGGTGTGAGTTTCAAGACCTTGGCAGACCAGTTGGAAAAGAAAGAAAAAACTATATTAAAAGTATGAAATGATACACAGGCAAAGTCCTTCTAGTTTCTTTATATTTAAATGTACACTACCCTCTGTTAAATAAACAGGGACTTTCTTCATGTGGATCAGAAAAATGAGCATCCAATATGACATATCAATAATGTTGGTGATGTTGGCACCACTATCCCTTGCAAGAAGCCTTTTAGCTAGAGATAATCTCAAACTCATCTGTACAGGTCATCAGTTTTGACTAGCATAGTTTTTGCTCTAGTCTAAATCTAGCCTAGTGATAAAGCTCCCTGGTGCTTTCCACTTTTATATACAATCATTTGCCAATTCCCCTCTCTCTAAGGGCCTAGAAAGTACAAACTCCCCACACACAAACAGTGCTAAAATTAGAAATGACACTGACTCCACAGCCCTGTGATAATAACATGAACTGGTTCTTCCAGGGCTTCAGAAACTGCAGTATCTTTATTTACATTCTCCAACTGGGCTGTTCTGGACTGGGTGTTTGCCTCCTTCATCTGTCTCAATAGGAAAAGATGGTGCGCTACATCTACGCTGGACATGTCTGCCTTCCATCAAGGACCAGCGTTGTTGCCACTGCTGTTCCTACTAGAATATTGTTTAAAGATCGCTTCTGCATATTAAATGGTATCATGGTCAATATGGCTTCTTGTATATACAAAGTACCCCAAGAAAGGTGAAGTCAACATGCAAAACACCTAGTGGAGTGGCTGCATGAGCAAATCCAACAGTTAATATGCTTTCAGCAATAACACCTATCCAGCCCTGGACATTAGAACACACTTACCTGAAAGCTTATGGTAGTCCAGGAGACAGGCCAGCCTTAACCCTTGAGCCAAGGGGTCATCACTTGACTATATAAGATGTCAGTTTTATTTTTCCTCTGAGGAATGGCATCTCTAGCAGTGCAGCATTAGCCTGATGTACCAAGGAGCCCAGGTTCTGCTTGCTGTGGGATGTAATCTTGCCATGCCATACTGCCACCAAGTCATACTGCCTTGGACATCTAAAAAGGATATGCAAAATAAGTTTACTTATTCTTTTTGTTTAGCAACAAGAGCACACAATAATGCAAGTTAAAGTATATATTTATCTAGCACAATCTTAACTTCATTGCCATCTTTTCTATGGCATTTCTGAAAGGGTACCAGACCCTTCCTATACCCTTGTAATGATTGCTAATCTAAAACAGGAAGAGAACAATTCAGACATGACAACTGCACATGGAGGGAATGTCCTACCTCCGAGAGACCCAGGACCGAACTGCACATTGTGCTAAATGGTCTAATTGCCATTAGGCGTAAAGCAAGATGACAGAATCAGATTACCCGGTTCTCAAGAGTGGGCAGCAGGATTGTGCTTCTGCTTTTTCTGTTAAAGTTCCTTTAGAGTTCCTATAAGCGTTAACAAGAGTTCCTTAATTGTTGAAAAATAAATTTCATGAATATATTGTACATAAAGGATCGATCCATTTTATATGAGATTATAGTTATATTATATCATAGAATATATTTGGGCAGATACTATATTTCTAAATAACACTGCCAGAAAAGGCAGCCTTTACTACCAACAGATATCTTTACTCTTCCAGTGTTTTGTGTCTCCGTTTCAAGCAGAACATAGCTCAGTATACCAGATACCCTGGTATGGTCCCTCGACAGGATATTTACAAGAGCTATACGTATTTTTGTTAGAAAGAATATATTCACAGTATGTGTACTAGTTGTCTTTACACAGCTAGCAATTTTAAAGTCGGCTTTTCTCATTAAAAATGTTCTCCCATTTTGAGCCTTTTGGATTTTTTTTTTATTCCCACTTGTAATTTTCAGGAGCGCAGGATGCCTAGGGAACAAGACTGCTGAAATTGCTGTCACAATTGTAATTAAGTTGACAGAACTGGATGGACTTTGGCATTATTTTGGTTATGTTGAATCATAACTGCAGTTGAAGCATGGAGTCATGGGCACTGTAATGCCGTGGGTGTAATTTCATCACCCTCCCATCTCCCCAAATTGGTGTGCTTCCCACTTGTCCATCTGCTAAAACAGTTTTTCTAAACATAAAGAGAAATAGTATAAAACCATTGTGAATCATCTGGTGGCTTTGTCCTTTTGCCATCATACACCTACGGCCAGATTCTGCCTCACGTAGAGTAAAGTACTAGCTTCCAGGGCTCCCACTGATTTCAGTTGAATCACTGGGAGGAATCTACTACCAGAAGAAGAAGGTATGATGCCACGAAAGCACAGCTGTGAACCCATGCAATTAAGTAAGCCCTGTTAATTTTCTGTGGTGATACCAGTATCACCAGAGCTGGGGCAGATAACTTCCATCCACCCTAGCACCAGGAGGGTGGAATGAGGCTTTAACTAATAGAGGCATAATCCTTGGGACAAGGCAGCTCCATGTGTCTCTACCTATTTCCCCTTCTATGTGAATCACTGCAATGGTGGAGTCCAGCCCAGCATCAGTCACACTGTCTGAATCTTGTCCACAGTCATCAGGAGACAGAAGCTGTCGCTGTTGTCCCTAATGCCCCCCAAACTCTTCAGCAGATTTATTGTAATACAGGGGCAAGTTTTGTCTTCCCAGTCCCCTTAAAAATGGGCATAAACCATAATCCTTACCTTTCTGTGGGCTTCATTCTTCGCTTGTCCAATCTGCATGGTTTTTGTTAATATTCACACTAGTCCTGCATTAATAAACCCTTGAGTGTGAGCAGAGGGGGGTTGTTTAAAGAATATGTTTTTGGATAAACACACATTTTTACATCATCACAGGGCTCCAGCAGTGAATTTAACTTTGCAACAGCAAACCTCAGCAGAGGGGGATCCATGTCAAGAAACTTTCTTGTTTATAGTAGGAAGAGGGACCAAAAATACATTTCCCCCCATCTCTGATTGAAAGCCACAAGACAGGGGCCAAGGCAATGCTGTGATCAGGAGGCCTCAAATGCCTCTACACAAACGCTCGTAGTATGGGAAACAAGCAGAAGGAACTCACCCTCCTGTTAGCTGACACCAACCCAGACATAGCAGGGATCACTGAAACGTGGTGGGACCCAATGCATGACTGGGCGGTGAATGTCAAGGGCTATAGGCTGTACAGGAGTGACAGGACAGGAAGGAAAGGTGGGGGTGTGGCACTCTATATTAAGGAGGAATACCCATCCTCTTCAATTAGCAAGGTGTCAGGGGAGGGGCACTCTGAAGTGCTCTGGGTTAGAGTACAAGGCAGTCAAGGGGAAAGAGACTTAACGTTGGGGGTCTACTACAGACCTCCCAACCAAGGGGAAGAGCTTGACCAGGAATTCTTGTGAGGTCAGCTCACAGAGGTAGTGAAGTCTAAGGATGTGGTAGTCATGGGGAACCTGAACTTCCCAGACATCTGCTGGCAAGAGCAGTCAGCCAGGTCTGACCGCTCATGTAGGTTCCTAGCCAGAATGTAGGACCTCCATCTAACCCAGAAGGTGCACAGCCCCACCAGGGGAGACACCTTGTTGGACCTGGTGCTGGCCATGGGAGATGACCTGGTGAGGGGGCTGCGGGTGCTCGACCACCTGGGCGACAGTAATCATCGCCTGCTGGAATTCACCATCCAGTGCAAGGTAGCAAAGGCCTACTGCAAGGCAGCAGCCCTAGATTTCAGGAAGGTGGACTTCAATGAGCCAAGGAGAATAGTCGGGGAAGCACTGA
>NW_017728924.1:15447028-15456418 GCF_001723895.1 Crocodylus porosus | reverse complement strand
AGGTCCCTTCCGACCCTAGAAACTATGAAACTATGACATGTGAAGTCCTGTTAATTGGTTTCATTGACCCTATAAGACCTTGATTTACTCTTAGGCCTTATCTTCACTAGGGGAAAATGAGCCTTTACCTCATAGGAGCTACCAAGTGTACAACTCTAGTGAAAGAAGGATGGTTGCAGTTTTAACACAGGTGAAATTAAACCCTAGGCTCCCTTTTACTCTTTACCTCAACCTTTAACTATAAATGTTATAAACTGGCCTGTCTTAAGATTTTGCATTGCATTAATTGACTCATGGTAGCTATCATGCTAACAGTCTAACTTTCCCCTCTGAATACTGTAGATTCTGGATACTTCATATGCCTAATTGCCTTGTAAAAATGAGAATTTGTCAACTAACTGAGGGTGATATATAGCTGTAGCAAACAGCTTTATGGGACTGTACAAGGATTGCTACAGCTTTTATTTTAAAGGACACAGCTTCTTCAATCAGCTGTAGAGGACTGCTGACAAGCTCCAGCTGAGCAGAGAAGCAATACTTTTTAAAGAAGGAGCCACAACAAAAAGATGAGTGATTTGTCCTGCAGTGGACAGCCTGCTGTAACTTAACCAGGTTCCAAATCACTGGGATAAGACTGATCTGGGTTGCACTGTATGCATTGTTCAGAAATGTCTGCACTTCAACTCACTGCTTATATAAACTGAACACAAATGTTTGCCCAGTTGTCACGTTTAATTCTGAATCCTGCAAGAAATGTGTGTGTGGTGACTACTGTCATGCTAGTTAACATGAAATAACATACACATGTTAAAACATGACTGCATATTCAAATACAGTTATATCTTATGGGGATGAAAAACAGGATTTACAATCTGTCCAGTCACCCTCTATTAACTTTCCTTGTTGAGACTCCTGGAGGAAACATCCACAGGGAATGAGGTCTGCTTAATAGTCACAGTATGCTTGGGTAGGACTGTAAATATGCCAAGGAAAAAGGAAAAGCATTCAAATGTATTCATATGCATTCTGATCAATGCCTAACAGGCACCAAGAGAGGATCTGGGAGTCAAAGCAAAGCTGGGGAATGTATTCATTAGTGTATGCCAATTTACAGCTGCCATCTAACCGCAATATTTAGTTTACAGCTCTGCTCAGCATTCACAGCAGATGCATTCCACATACATGTTCACACACACGACAAAGTGGTGCCATGTTATAGTTCTGGTTTCAAGATAGAGTTTAAGCTCCATAAAGGGCTTTGGGACCTCCATCACCAGCTATTATTTACAGCAGGTCATAAAGGTTCAAAAGGAATATGAGGCATTTATAGCTTCTAAAGTTCACCTTGGTGCTTCAAAAAATTAGCATGTGCCTAGGCATCAGCATAAACCCAGCAAGGAGCACAGCAAAAATTAACTCCTTGATTAATGTGCTCACTTTTTTCCTCCCTGGACTACTTCATATGCAAATGTTCCGCTCAGTCCTTTCATGACAGAGGAAGACTAAGCCCATCTTCCAAAGCCATTGATCTTATGCTTTGAATACTAATCCTGAATTAAATGCATTTTAGATGCTGTGGTACTTGTCAAAAGTATGCAGAGAATTTTTTAAGTCTAGGCAAGAGGAAATCACTCAGCTGCTTATGATATCTGGTGATTGTGGAAGTGGATCAGTACCAGTCAAGAACAGTTCTGTTGAACCGGGTGCAATTAATAAATAATCCCTATCTGAGTTTTCACAAGAATTTGGTTTACAAGTAAACAGATCGACTGGAGATAAAAATTATGATTAACTATTCAGAGAAGGACATTTCTTTCCCTTCCTTCTCTTGTAGATGCATTAATTGATTTCCCAAATATAATTCACACATGCTAACAACCACAGTCTTTCTAAAGTGACTCAAGCATTCATCCTGCTTTCTGAGTCAAAGTATCATAGGTCTTAGAGCTATCACATGAGATCTTAGGAATGGTTTCTGTTACTTTCTAACTCTTTTTCTTTATGCCCAAGCTATATTTTTGCTTTATACAGAGCTGACACACTAAACTTATTCCTCCAAAATATCCTGAATGACATTGTAGGTACAGTAATCATATATCTGTTGCTCACTCATATGGTCTTATGGACACAATCATCTATCCAGATGATCCATTTAACACTTTAGTGCTAATGTACTCAAGTGTTATAATAACTCTTAATTGACTGGAAACCTACTAAAACAATGAGGCATTTTTTAAATTGTTAATTACTAATGGAAAAAAATTACAACAACCCTGCTAAGGTTTCAATTTCTGATCTTGTTTTTTCAAGTGTCTGCTCTGGTAATTTGAAGCATTTTGCAGACCATGAAAATGTGGAAAGTACCATCTGAGTAATCAAATTGCACTGATGGGCTCCAAAAAAGCTGTAGCCACTTTAAGCTAGAAAAATAGTGACATCAATGTTAGGCTCAAGTGCAATTTAGGAAGCTGACTAGAGTAAGGACTATGAAGGAATACAGCACATGTAAATCAGTTCTTTAAATCAGTTTTTGGCAATGCTGTTCAGGTCCATCCAGGCACAAAGTCTTTGCTCTCTTCACCCTCTACCCAGACTGAGATCAGCCAGCTTAGGACCAGTACAATCTAGCCCTGGGTGTTTGTTTTCAATCCTTGAGCCCTTCATTATACAAAGTTAAACTCTTGGTCTGTGTGTGAAAGATCCCAGAAGTCCTTGAATTTGACTTGGTCATCTTGGTCATCAAAAGTATGTCTACACTGAACTGGGCTCCTACTCAGGCATTGTCCCTCTGCTGTCTATATACAAAATCTTCTCACCCAAGTGCGGTGGTGCTTTAACAGGGGCGGGCAAACTCCTTTGAGGTCATAGGTGAATGTCTGCGAAAGGCTCTTTCATACTCAGGCTGGCACCCTGCCCACTTAGCTGTGAGGATGAAGGCTACCACCTGCGTACTGATAGTCACCCAATGTTTTTCCATAATTTCTGCCCGTTCTCAAAAGAGCAACCAAGACAGAGACCCCCCAGACATCCAACAGTCTGAACAAGCTATCACAGATAGTGGAAGCAATATAACCGTATTAGTACTGAGCCCCACTTTGGCTCCTATGAACAGCCACTCAGCAGGACTAGTTTGGATAGAGTGCCACGCTACAGCAGCCCTACTGCCTCTGATAGCTGAGCTAGCCTGGGTATCACACTGAAATGCTTTGCACTAGGGCTGTGCGAAACAGCACCATTTCGTTTTGACTTCTGTTTTGCCGTTTTGAAGGAACAGTGTTTCATTTCACTGTTTTGAAGCACTGTTCTGTTTCATTTTGTCAAAACTGTTTTGCTGTTTCAGTGCTGTTTCGACATTTCGCCCATAGGCTATAATGGGGAATCACAAAAATGCCTATAATTTTGTCATTTCTTGCCTGATTCAGATGACAATTGCAGGGATGGTAGCCCCTTCTGAGGGCCTGAAGCCTGCCGAGTTACAAGGAGATAGGTGCTAGAGGTTCTGGGAAGCAGCACCTCGAACTGTTCAAAGCAAAATCAGTTGCCGGCAGTGGCAGCATGCTGTCATCCCACATGCAGATTCGGGGGTCTGCTCTCCTCAGGAGGAGTCTGGCACAGCCCCACAGCGCTGCGGAGGTGCACAGGCCCCTGGATCGTTGTGTGGGATGACAGCTGGCTGCCACTGCCGGCTGGGGCCAGCGCCAGTACTGGGTTCTTCCCAGCGCTCGGTGTGGGCTATGCTGCACACATGCAAATCCAGGGGCCTGCACGCCTTGGGAGGGCTGTGCCAGACTCCTCCCAGGGGGCGCAGGCCCCTGGATCTGCATGCGGGGTTTCAGCAGGCTGCTGCTGCCGCCATCTGGGGAAATAGCCCAGAGCCACCACCATCACCAGCTGGCAGCCTGCTGTCATCCAGGGGCCCGTGACCCCCAGGAAAAGCTGGGGGAAGCGATTAGAGAGCTGCAGGAAAGATTGGGGCACTGGGGAATTAAACTGGGAACTGGGTGAATATTCAGGGGGGTGAATATTCAGGGACCAGAACATTCCCCCAGCTCCTGGTTCGATTCCCCAGCTCTCTGATCACTTCCCCCAGCTCTCTGATTATTTCCCCAGCTCTTCCCAGGGGGTGCGAGCCCCCGGATCTGTGAGCTGGGTTTCAGCAGGCTGGGGCCAGTGACAGCACCACAGTCTTCCTGGTGCTTGGTGTGGGCTGCGCCGAGCAGCTGCTGCTGGCCCCAGCCTGCAGTGGCAGCCTGCTGAAACCCCATGCGTATATTAGGGGCCCATGCCCCCTGGGAGAGTTGAGAAAATGATCATAGAGTTGTGCCTGAGTGCGCTCAAGTTTCAAATACCCTCGTTTTGTTTCAAAGCCTTTGGTTGCATTTCAATTTTGCTGTTTCCAGCTCGAAATGCATCAAAACAGCTTCGAAACAAAACACCCATCAACATTTTGCACAGCCCTGCTTTGCACAGATACACAAAGGAAGATCACACTTGGTATTCGCTTTCAAGGTTATTCACATGAGCATAAAGACAAAAGTTGCTGCTGTTGTTGTTCAGTACACAAACAGGCAGGAAAGAGAAAGAGAAAGAAAAAGAGATCTCTGAGTATGCCTTGCCCTGACTAATATCTGCGTCATACAGTGAATTTTGAACCTGTTTACAGTTATACAGTAGACGCATGAAGGGGACAGTTGCTTTTGAAATACAGCAAAGTTGGTCTCTTCATAGACAGATCTGCAACTAGCTGAGCTATCGGGGAAGAAAGGGATCAGAATGCTGAGACTGCTTTTTCTTTGTTTGACTTCTACATGTGATTATCCATCCTGATGCATTATTGCTTCACTGCATCACTTGCCTCTGGATCCAAGTTGTTAAACAACAAATCATCTGGCATCAGGGTAAACAGTATTTTGACACAAAACAATCAGAAAAAAACTGTACATGCAACATGCTGGCGATGTGCTTGTAATGACTGGATGATGTTCTTATTATTTTGTTGCAATTTATTTAGTTTGGTTTAGAATGAATAAAAGTTCCCCAAATGTATAACACTTCTATGAAAATCAGTGTTTTCACTGATTTATTTTTTTATCAAAAAGAAACACTCACTGCTGGGATGTCTGAAAGGTCTCTTCAGTCAATTCTGAAAAGCTCCATGAGGAAGATGGACCCTTTCACGTTCATCTGAGCTGGAAGCATAAATCTGAGGCTGGTAGACAAAGCCTTGAGCTCTGTTATCACTTTTTGCCACTGAGAGGCTGGAGTAGTCCTTTGCATTTTACATTTAGGTAGTTCAACATCACTGCTCCTCTTTTCCCTAGATGGACAAACTGAAACTAATATTGACGATTTGCTCATAGTCGTAAAAAAGCAGGCTTTGTAAGGAGCACACACTAGACAACTGCAATCAGCCCTCCAAAATCTGTGTGGATTGTACAAATGGGCAGAAGATACACGCGGGTATAATACAAACTGGTGATTTATACAGTGGTGACACCAAGAAAATGAAAATGGTCTCTGTGGACATAGATATTTGAATTGCAGCTTTCTTCTGGAAGCTGTGTGCTTTGCTAATAAAACCATTCATATCAAAATCCACAGCAGGCATGGCAGGTTAGTTATACGAATGATTCACAGAAGATCACAAGGAACACAAAAGTGACCTAAAAAGACAAAACTGGAGCGCAGATATGCTTGTCCTGTCATGACCGACTAAATAAAGTCAGAAACAAAGCAGTGATTAAAACAAGGTTGCCTTTTTTTTTTTACTTTGTTTACTGGCACTGAATTTAAAAATAGGTGGCTGCGAAGCTCACAAAACAAGGTATGCACCTGTGAGGGAGAAAAGGAGCTGACGGGCCCCGAGGCTCCCCGCCCAGACGCAATCACAGTAATCTCGCGCACACCGGCCCAAAACGCCGGGCAGGAACTCACCTCTTCCAGGCGCATGGAGGAGGGAGGAGCAGAGCTGGCCAGGGCCGGCATAAAAGAGACACCGGAGACGGCTAGAGCAGCGGCGGAACCGGAAGAAGGGTGCGGAGGAGCCGATGCTGGTGGGAGCACCCTTCAGCAGATGCGAGCCGTCCTGAGACGTGGCCGGACCTTCTGGGGTAAGGGTAAAACCCCAGCGGGACTTGGGAGCCTGGGCAAGCAGCGCAGTGAGGCCACGAATGGTTTGACGCTGCCGGGAGTACCACATAGACTGTAATACGGGGGCACTTACTGATGGTGAAACCACCGCACCCATAATCGAGAGGACTGAGTAGCCTCGGGGAGCCTTAGGGAAGGCTAAAGAGCATATCAGGGGCTACAGAAAGGGTGCTAATCCCACAGCGGACAGGGGAATATCAGGGAGGTCTGCTGAGGATTAAAGCAGCCTCCTCGCTCTAGTGAATCCCTGGCTGCAATCTTTACGTTTACCTTCTACATTTTTTTCTCGGACGTTGTGAGTGATATCCTAACATGTGGCCTGCCAAGATAGGTGGTCACTACCCGGTGGAACGGGCGAGGGTGTAGGGGTGGCGGAGCCCTCATCAACGCGGGATCCCTGAGAACTTAAGGAGTCTCACCTTTGGACTGATGCGTGCCGGACAATCTAAACTGAACTGGATTATCATCAAAGTCGTGGCAGGAGAGGTGGGTGCGTGCAAGCTACAGGTGAGCGACCCCTTAGCAAACGGGAAGCAGTCCTGATGCAGGGAGGCGGTGGTGACCCCGAAGTCGCACCCCCCCCGACAACACCCAAGGAAAGGGGAAAATGCAGTGGGAACCAAAGCAATTTATAAAGCTCGAAACTCAGAACTTTAATGAGAAGTGATTATATAGTATATGTTACTGCAAAGTTTTTTCCAAAGTGCTTGGTGTCTTTATATGTACATCATCCACTGTACCATGAATGCTTTCCCAGAAAGGGTTTGCTAAGTGAAAACTAAGGATAAATGCTGCATGACACAAATTATGCTTCCTTTCTAAAATAACTTGTCTAATGGACCAGTGAAGCAAAGAACTAGGGCGGCCATCATAGTTGTCCTCTGTCCTTTACTGATACAAAACCAGATGCCTTTATGTCCTCAATTTTCCCCTGAAGAGAGAAAGGCGTTCGGTTTCATATCAGTAGAGGACAGAGGACAGAGTAGCAGAAAACTGGAATGTCCTTTATGATGGCCACCCTACCAAGAACTAATCCCATACTAAGCAGTGTAACAATCAGTATAAACAGCACTTGCATCAGTAGGGGGTACTGCACCTATGTCTTCATGGCAAGTTGCCATGTTTTATGTTACGTTGTCTTGCTGAGACAGGGGCTAGCAGAAATGTAAGGCCTACCTACATTTGTCACATGTAGTGCAGCAGTTGTCACATGTAGTGGCCCAATGAATCATTAGATTTGTACAAGCAAGTAGTATAATAGCACTCTTCAATGGATTTTTTTTTTGTCATACACATAATGTACCATCATAAGAGACAGTTGCAACAGATAGCCCAAGGACTGAATGGACACTAGAGTCTACATTAGCGTCTTACTGCCACAATGGGTCCTTTCAGATCAAAGTGAGACTTTGCACTGGAACTTAATGTGTTTGCTCAGGAAAGATGAACAACAGAGTCAACCCAACTGGGAATGCAACAGGTGGTTCCAGCGAGTCTAGGCATTTATTACTTATCACTTAAAATAACGCTACCTCTCTGGCAGCAGACAACAGAATATGGGAAGCCCACAGTATCCAAAACAAGCAACAGCTGGAGACAAATAAGAACCATCAGCCTGTTGCTGATGGGTGCAATGGGTGCAAAAGGCTCCTGGGTGCAATGGTCCTGTGACCTCATTCTTTCTTCCAGATGTAATTTAAAGTCTCCTTCAATAGGCTTTCACTGGGGCTGGGATCAAGAGCAGGAACTTAGCTTTATTCATGCCCGATTTATACAATGACACTTCCCCTCTCATTTGTGCCCTACAGCATCTATAGTCATTACTGCCATTGAACATTTGCATCAGGAAAGTACTGATGTAATTTTATCTTCCATGAATGTGATTTAAAGGTGAAATGAGCCTGCTCCATGTGACTAACCAACTCTCTGAGGGCCACTGTCACATGTCCCACGGACCAATTTGACAGCCACTGTAGTTGAAGGACTTTTGAGCTCCCAGGTGTGTCTGTTTCTGGGAGAGGTACACAGATTGGCTTAATTTTTACAAGCTAATGCATAAGTATGAATTAATCCTCTTATTTCCCCTCTCCTCCCCTCCTAAAGAACACCAAACTCAGCAAACAAGGAGTTTCCATATACTTCAAGCACTGGGACCTGTTGTCTAACCCACAGGGAATCTCCACCCTCCAGTGTCAGACCCAGCCGTGACAGGGGATTGACCCCTCTTGTGGAGGGCTGGGTGGTTTGCTAATTTAAAAAGAACCAGGTCTTTGGGCATTGACACTGGCTTTTTGCCTCTTCCTGGAACAGAACAGGTGCCTCACATCATGTATTAAAAATATATAATATAAAAATAATAATCTTTAAATAAATTCCACATACGGCTTCCCTCTAGGAAAAGCTTTAAAAAAAAAAACTTTTTAGAAGTATGAAGGGTCTTTCTCTCACTTTTGGTGAGCAAGCAAGGCTTTTAAAGGAATGAAAATAAGAGTTATATTTAGCATTCACCAGAGCATTTAGCATCATGTTTCTTGAATAAATCTGCTGGGCTGGAAACTTGGAAGAGGACATCATATTAAGAAACTGATCTGGTAAATCATAATGATCTCATTCTTAAAAGATTTCACTATATACTTTTGAGTACTCAGATCATGCTCATTTATCATTATTCCACTGCTGTGTTGAGTCTGGAAAGGCTTGCAGCCATATTCCACATTGGATTTTTTTTCTCTTCAGTCATATCAGTCTCCTGAATAACCCACAGCGGAGGTCTGGAACTTCACTGGCAATGTCATGAATCAAATCTGGGCTGGATAGTAGAGAAGAGTGAACTGAAGTACAGGGCTCAGAGTGTGGAAACCTAGGTTCTCTCCCCTGTGCTGTCACAGATGCTAGGGACAGACATTACACATAAACTGTTTTAAGCGGTCAAAACCTGATTTAAACCTGAAACAGAACAGATATTCAGTGCACGTCACGTAAACCAGTTTGAAAATGGCTGAAACCGGTTTGAGATAAACCTTGTTGAATGTAGTTTGAGACTTAACTGATTTGGGACAAACCAGTTGATGCAATGTCTGTCCCAGACCCCCTTTCTGGTTTAAGTTAAACCAGACTCACCCAGCATCTTGGCATGTATGTTCTCTGGGCTGAGTGGGGCTCTGCTCCACAGCAGAGCTGGCCTCTCCCCTCTGCTCCCTGGCTGGAGCTTGGCAGAGACTGCAGACTGCTCCCCCCTAG
>NW_017728924.1:15420001-15446928 GCF_001723895.1 Crocodylus porosus | reverse complement strand
GGTGTTATCAATTCCCTGAGTGTCCTGCCAGGGCCTGACAAAGCCCCCATCAGCTCAGTACTGTGGAAGGGAAGGGAGGGCTGCGCTAGTGCCTCCCAGCTTCCAGCCTGAGCCACTTCAGGCATATGCCTGCACATTTAGGATGTCCGTGCAGTTACAAAGTGATTTAGCTTAGCCAGGTTAGACTAACCTGCAAAGATTTAATCAATTCAAGTTCAGGCTTTTTGAATGTCTGTTCCTAGCCAGGCTCACTATGCGACCGTAAGCAAATCACTTCCCCTCCTATAGATCAGCCTTTTCATTTATTGTTGATTTCAGAAGTGGGACAGGGACATGATTTTGCTCTTAGTTTTCTTTCAGCTATTAAGTATCTTCCCTGGATTTACTAAGCCCAAACTGAGCATGCCTTCCTTACAACTAGAGGGTGGCAAAGGCCAAATTCTGCCTTCAGATGACTCCTGATGAAATCACCATTTGCCCTTATCTTCCTAATTATTTCCTAATGTTAACAGCTAACTAGGATTTATGTGGCTAAATCTGGGTAAATGTAATGTTACTAAAAGTTCTAATATTGGCAGCTCAGGGTCCTGAAATCCTCTCTACGCTGAGGAAGTCCACTAAACCATTTCAGCTCAGATGCCAAGAGATGTTTTGGGGGCAGAGCAAATCATTGCTCAGGAATATTCAGTGTCTCATCTGAAACTTAGTAAAAAAGTTCATGTTGTGATGATGACTTGTGATGATGACTTCTGATATAAGCATGTCTGGAGCCAGAACTGAGAACTGTCGATTCACTGCACAGAAATCAGTGTCTACGCTAAGATTTTTACTGGTAAAGCTAACTTGTCAACAATCATACATGGCAACTGACCTAGCTTTGACAGTGAAAGTTTTGAGTATAGACTCAGAGTTTAAATGCAGTGAAAGCCCATAGCCAACCAGGGTGACAGGAGGTTGAATAAACTATTTGATATTCTCCTACAATTGCAATTTATCTTTCTTATGCCCAGAGCATTTTAGCACAGCAACTGGATTACACATACTTTCCATGGCTGTCTAATTTATTGAGAAATGTATTATAATTGCAGTTCTTTAAGATTTTTAGGATTTCCAGAGGGAACTGGTTCTTTGCAGAAGGAGGGCTTTGCTTTTTCCATTGTGGGATTCATACCATAATTAGACAAAATGATGGACTAAGTCCCAGTGGAAAGAATACACTGTAATTGGTGTTCATTTGTGTTAGATAAACCCATGGAGACAACTCTCTGGTTCCCTTTATTGCAGCTGCTTTTGAAGCACAGTGTTCAGTTTGAAATTGATGTATCATTATTACTTAAATACCCATAAGTGTCTTTAAGACTTGATCCATCCAGCAAGGTGTTTAGGGCTAAGCAGCTGAGAGTAAAATATGAGTAATCCTGTCTTCCTCCAAGAAAAAACAAGCGGCCCCCGCTCCCTCAAACCCATTTCAGTTGCATTTGTCATCAACCATCCTAAGCAGCAACACACTAACTTAAGACCACCAATGACCTTCTCCAATGCCCTGTGTTCTCATATTTCCCAGAGCAAAAGTCCAAGGGGAAATACCCGACACAGGCCAAATATCTGTGCATCAAAGCAGATCTCTCAGAAGAATTTGTTCCAATATGCACAGGACAGAATTGAGACACAAAATAGCTGATAACTATCAGAGCAAAAGTCCCAGTCTATTAGAGAATGAAGCTTATTCTTATCTGAAGAAATATCATGTATGGAAACTGATCACATGCCGATCTTGAAGTTGATCTAGTATATCATCAGTTATTAAGGAATTAACCTAGAACCTGGAACTTACCTTACCTTAAAATGAAAAACATTAGTCTCAGAAACATCTGCCATCACCCTACTGTTTGCAAAATCTAGGATGCTAGCAATTAACACAGTTACATTCACCTTCACCACGAATGTATCTGTATGGAATAAAACACAACAGTATTTTTTTTGTATATGCAATCCTTTCAGCTAATTAGCACCTCGGGGCAGGTTGTTCACAAACAGAAAACAATAAGGGACTTGAAATATATCCCAGCAGTACTCTGCGCACCAGACCTAGGCAGGACTTTATCTGTATCTTCATCAACCTGTCACCTTTGAAATACATGGAAATTTCAGGTCCAGAGCTCTTGTGTACCAAAACATGAAACATAATGCTCTGAAGAAATAAGGAAATGTGACAGTCTGCCTCTGATGAGATTACCCCATTTCCCTCTGATACTATATTCTTCTACTGAAAAAAATCACTGCTTAAATGAACTTGTGTTATTAGCTGTGCTAATAACATCATCTTCAAACCTCTTCATCAGTGCACAGTGACAGGCATGTCCCCAGCAGGAGTCCACTCTTTTGCCATATCCAACGTTGAGAAAGGATCAGCCACTAATCTGCAGGCTGGTTATGTGATATGGATTATTTCACCAAAGGCCACTCCTTCAGTTTCAGATCAGCTTGCTGGTGATCTAACACTGTAATGCTGTTACAGCGCTGACACACTGCTAACAGACAATGGTCTCAATCCATTGGGCAAATATCCAAATCCAAATGTGCTGCCAAAGAACCAAGGACCAATGGCATCACTGTGAAATGAAGTAACTGGTGATGCATACTGGTCGCCTCTCCTGAGTCTGACGGAGGCAGAGTGATCTATTTCCACATCCACAGCTCTTGTCATACTCCTTGCACGGATTAATTAAAAATGTTGATCTAGCCACATCTGTCAATCTGATATTTTCACATGCACTGCAATTTATTTAAATGGCAAATAAGTCAATGACTAATCTTCAATTGATAGCAATTTTTGTTTATTTACCCTACATTTTTTTCTATATGGGATTAATGCTTTAACTATAGCATAGTGCAGCAGGAACAATGGTTTCTAAGGTAGCAGCTAAAAGGAGAGGCTGTTATCCAGAAAAAATGATAAAAGAACAGGTCTGTTTAGGTCCATAGTACCTTTCGGTTTCCACAGTTAAAGGGAGAAGCAACGTTTCTGTTGCAGGAAGTATAGATAAACAGAGAGCCATGCATAAGCATGCTTCAGACTAAGGCAAACAGGATTATTGTGAGTTCAGCAATGTTCCCTCTAGGGAAAGAGTAATAAAAAAAACAGTCTTGTTTTGACATTAGTTTATCTAGCAATAATCACCGTCTCACACAAAACACTAAGTTCTGCTTCAGATCCAAGTCAGCTAAGTTACACCAAGCATGAATGTGGCCCCTTATATCTTGCAAGATTATTATGATTTTTAAATAAATGACCTTTAGCTTGGAATTGTGAAACAAGATGCTCTGAAGCAAATCACTGAACATTTGTTGAGTCATAACTGAGTAAATGGGAATACAGCGTGTGCACACACATACACAAATATATATATATATGTATGTGTGTGTGTGTGTGTGTGTGTGTGTGTATATATATATATATATATGCATGAGCACACAACTTTCCAAATTCATTACAAATGTGAATTGATTTTTCTGGGCTGTTTTCCCTCCCTCCTCCCTCTCCTGTCCCCCCTCCCTAACCTCTCCCCCATAATTGAAGTACCTAAGCTGGTTCTATTCAATACTTAGCAACAGTTCTGTTGTCTTGTGTGTATGAATTTCATGTAGTGCTATCAACCATCTGTCTGACCTCTGCATAATTAATATTTTTCAATATTTCTAGTGGGGAATAATTTAACACTTAAAGAAGCACAGGAAGCATGTTAAAACATTTATGTTTTTAATATGGCTTCAGTCTGGCTTAGAACTTCTAATACACAAGCAAATAATGATAATAAAGAAATGCAGGCACAGACTGGATAGTTTAAGCATCCCAAGTTCAACATCAGGTTGATCACCACCACCTAATGGTGGTTATTAGACTGCCTGTAAGTCATGCATTGATAGGGACAGTGCAGGCTGACAGGGACGTCAGCGGCACACTTGCTGACAGTTGCAAAGGATCATGAGTGCATAAATAGACCAAACTCCCCTGTCCTCCAGACAAGGGTAGGATAGAGCCATACTGGCAAGGCAGTGAAGGGAGAACAAGTGTTCCCCATGCATGTGCCATAGCAGTTTTCTGGATAACAAGAGGCTTTAATTCCCCAGAGCCATGAGGCTGGGACCTTTCATAAGAATGACAATCAGTACAAGAAAACACAGCATCAAGGTTGAACCCTATGCTTTTAATGGAGAAAAAAGGGAGTGGGTAGGTAGGGTTTAAAAGAATTGCAAATTCCTCCTTTAATGGTCAGGTAGCTGAGACAATGACTTGGCTGGGATGCTCTAGTTGGGGCTGGTCGTGCTTTGAGCAGGGGGTTGGACTAGATATGACCTCCTGAGGTCCCTTCCAACCCTCATTTTCTATGATTCTGTGAGAGAGCTCTTACACAGTGTTTGCCAGCATCCCGTACATTGCAATTCTGAATATAGCAAGGTTTTCAAGGTCTCATGCCCTGTTCCCTGTATCTCTCTTCATCTGTTGTGAAATTAATCAAATGCAGAAAGATTCCCTTCTCCTTTTGTTTTGGCGATCAGCTTGACGATGAAACAAAGAGGGGCAGCAGGAGTAGCAAAGACAAAAATATCTTACAAAAATGGGGGTTGTAATGAGGAACTGAAATTTAAAAATGAATCTGCTGCTTTTTGATCCCAGCAGTGTCTGCGCATATGGCACTGCCCTCTAGTGGTTAGATAATATATTAGACTTGTCAATGTTCTGGCACTTTTCATTTTCCTACATAGAAAGATGCAGCTTTTTAGTTAACCAAATGCATTCGTGTTCCAGCACAGTCTTTGTTTAGATAACGACAGTGTCCTATGCATGCAGAGCTATATTGAGGGTGGACAATTCTGGCCACCTAGAGCTTATGCCTAATGACACAAGATTATTTAGGAATCATATTGTAATTTCCTGCAAACTTATGCATCCAAATGTATTTCAAATATATGGCATGTAAAACTTCACATGTAATCAAATCATAAGGTAGTTATTATATGTATATCAGCACGAGCTGCCTTTGGAGAACAAAGGCCATTGATCTGAAGAGCGCTTGATTTGTCTGAATGAAAAATAAATGTAAACTAAATATAGATACTTGAGACATTATGCTGAAATCTGAGCAATGAGCTCACATAGTGGGCTGCTGCTGATGTATGTGTTAGTGCCTGGCACACAGCAATATAATATTGTGTGTTTTTCACAGAGAGCAAGGAACATGCCCGACTGTCACCAGCTGATGTTCCCTAGAGGATCCGCAAGGGACTGGTTGCCAGGAAACATCAGCCATATTGAGCCTCACAGCCAGGGTAGCTTTCCTCATGATATATTACAAATTCCCATTTAGCTTTTGCAAAGGCTAATATTTTGACCACTGTGCACAATATTTTGTTACATTTTCAGTATTCAGTGTTTCACTGTGCACACTATTTTGTTACCTTTTCAGTATCGCTTCTTGTATTGACTGCAAATTATTTTGGGTTTATTTTTATTTTTATTTTTACTTGGTTAGTTTTTGCTGTTTTCCATTTTTGTCATGCAGCATTTTTTCTCCATGTATCTGAAAGGAAACTCACAACAGTAAATAGCTACATGGATCAAAATGAGGGCTACAAGATCCAACCCAGCATGTTAGAAGCCAAATCCTGTTTCCCTTACCTAAATTGGAATAAAATCCAACCAACCTAATTCCAACCAACTGGCAGGGCAAAAAGCACTAGTGTGGTGGCACCATCCTATTGATTCTAGTGCAGCCCAGTAATTCAGCATCATAAGCCCAAGCATTCAATTCATGAGATATTCCCATACTCTGTTAGAGTGGTGGTCAACCTATCTGACCCAGATTACTGGTGCAAGTCTGGCCCATGGACCAAATCCAGCATGGGGTCAGTACACAGATTGGTACACAGGTGTAATTCTGCACACCAGCCTGGTCTCGTATGCCTGGATGTAGCTGCACACCAGTGTGATCTAATGTGCAGGGCTTTGCCATCTAGCCCACAGGGCTCTTCCATGACTCTGGAAATTTGGCAGTGGGAGGATAGGTAATTAATGCTGCCACTACCCCTCCCTAATGCCAAATTTCTAGACCCATGGGGAGATCCATAGGGTGGATGATTCAGCTCCATGGACTGGATCTGCCCTGTGGGCCAGACGTTGATCATCACTGCCCTATAGTAATTTACAGTAGCCTTTTACTAGAAAGGGTAGAGGGGTATGTAGCTGTGACAGGGGGCTGTCTTTGACTGTATTTTTTTTAAAAAAATATGCTGGTAAGTGTGCCCCCGTCAAGTCTTGCTGGATTTTTCTTCTCTGGGGATCAGCTTTGCCCCCTTTACTCACCTGCCATGACTTGATGTTACTTGTTTCTAAAAAAGAGGGAGGCTGACCCACAGGTTCCCAGACAGGCTCCAGGCTCACCACCTGTAGGATAATGAGGTGTTGCCTTAAGGGCAAAAATGCATGCTCCTACCTCCCCTTGATGTGCCCTGTGCCTCACAGATGGTTTTATAAATTTCTTTTTATGTTGGGGAATCAGCCTCTGTGGGCTTACCCACCTTCTCTCTGGCTAGGCCTGTCTGTCAAAACCCACTAATTGGGGCTTGACAATGAGGCTGTAGCTCTCTAACTCACTTGGGCTTAAGGCCCTCCGTTCGACAGCAGGCCTACTAGCCCTTCTACACTGTGCGCCTCTGTGGTGCCAGACTGTTGGGGCCTCAGCCCCTTTGGCTTTGTCCCTCCTTCTGTAGTTAGGGCCTTTTGCCTAAGTCCACCCACTAGGACTTGAAGGCTCCTATCTCCCCTTCAAGCGACTTTGGGCTTGTGGCCCTAGTGCAGTACCCCTAGGGCAGCAGGGCTCCTTGAGCCCTCTATCACGGTGCCCCTTGGCACTAATGAGGCCTCCTCCGTCTCTCCAGCCTCAGCCACAAACCACCAGCATTTTAACATCAAACATAAACCATAGGTTCCTATGGCCATATAATGAAAATAATAATAAAGAAATAAGAGCGGCAAAGCGCCCGCTTACTTTACGTGATCGTGCTTCTGTTTCACAGGGGGGTGTGTTCGTCCCAAAGAGGCTGCTGCAGCTGCACCATAATCATTGAGAATCTCCCTCTCTGTTGCCGCTCTGGCCATCTCCACTTGCAGTTTATACGGTGCTGGCCTTCCCCTTCCTGTCACCTGACCAGCTGGCAGGGCTCGATCCTTAACCCCTACTCGACCGCCCGGCCACGCCCGGAAGGTTCTGGATTTAAAGGGACCGCCCTGTTTCTTGGTAACAGGGCTAGGGTTCCCTGTTATAGTAACAGACAAACAAAGAGGTGTTCTGGCTTGGATTAGACTGTACATCGCTCATGAACGCCATGTGCCCCTGGAGGCTGGGGTGGGACATGGCGAGCTCCTGCAGGCAGCCACGGTGCCGTCGGCAGGGGCAGGGGTGGTGAGTGCAGACTGACACTTGGCAACCACCAGCGGACACCGCTGGCAGCGGCAGCGGTGGCCAGTGGCAATTGGGGAACACCCGCAGACACCACCGGAGGTGTCAGTGGTGAGGGGGGGTGGCAAGCAGCGACCATCTGCAGGCGCTGCCATCAATGTCAGCGGTGCTCTTTTTCAGGGGGTACACTGCCAAGATCGGGGGTGCACATGCACCCGTGTGCACTCCCTATACATTGCCAGTGATGCTGCTATTACTTTACTGTACTTTGCAATTAGCTGTGAGGAAGTAGGAAATAATTTGTTTGTTCTGAGTAAACAGGTACCCCAGGGTAAGCTGCAGCTAGACAATACCTATGCTGTACAACAGTAGCTTTGCCCCAGTTCTTTCAGGAGTAATTCTTCACTGGATTGGAGATAAGTTATCCAATTTTAAGGGCTTGCGTCATCTGTCTGCTACATTTTTACTCCAGTGTAACAGCGATAACACAAATTAAGATTTTCTATGTAGTCTATAAGGGCAACATGAGGGCAAGAGGTAGTTTGGGGAAACTGAGATGTGGAACAACTATGACCAGTTCATTTTCATGCACTTTGCTACTGCTGAATAATAAAATTATGAAGCTTTTAGGGCAAATTCTGGCAAGCTGAGCTGAAAACAAAGAGACAGCTTACGACAATTTCAACCGCAGAAGCACAGAAACATTTCAGTCTAAGGGATAAAGAGGAAGGAGAACATTCACTACATTTCTCATTTATATAAAATAGGACATGTTTTAATGCTATTTTAAGTTTCCTTTCCCCTCTATGCCATCAGCAAATCATAACAGAATTACACTATCTCATGTAACGTGTGAAGAACAGATGACAGTGGCAGATTAAGATTTACTGGGGCCCTGGGCAAACAGAAACTCAGAGGCCCCCCCATACTGCAGCATGAACTCTAGCAGGGCGAGGAGCCCCTTCCCTTCCTGGTGATACTGCTGGCAAGGATGGGGAGGGCCTCTGTGCCCTGTGGGGGGGGGGCTGGGTGGACCAGGCTTGGTTGGGGGTGGGGTGGCACATGCCCACCTCTCTGGGTTGCTCCTGCCACCACCCCCCGCCTGTCCCATGCTGCCAGAGCAGAGCAGAGCCAAGAGGGGTGAGGGCAGATGTGGGCTGCTCATTGTGGTCTTGGGGCTATCTGCTCTGCTTGCTTTGCCCAGGGGACTCCATGCTGGTCATGTGCCCCCTGCCACCTGGCAGCAGGCAGCACAACTCACTGCTCCCACTGCTGCCAGGTGGGAAGGGATGGACGGCTGCTGTGGGCTTCCTGAGGGAAAGGCAGCAAGGTGCATAGCTCTGAGCCCACAGTGGGCAGCCCACATCCACCCCGTGCACAAATCTGGGTGGGCATATGCTCCCCCCATACCTACCAGGAGTGGCGTGTGGGGCAAGCAGTGTGCTCCAAAGAAACACCTTGGAGGCACTCAGACTGCAGCTCACTGCTGTCCCATGGGGGACACCTCAGGGCTGGGGCTCATGCCCCAGAGATGAGAGGGAAGATAGGGGTGGCTACTTGGCAGTGACTAGCTCCCGGGTCCTGGTGGGGCTGGTCCCCGGAGCCTGCAGTTCCCCACTTGCTTCCCCTATGCAGCACCAAGGGACAGGCCCTGGGGGCGAGGGGAGGCCAAAGTACCTGCCAGGCACCCGCTGCTCCTCTTCCCACCACAACCAGAAGAGG
This sequence comes from Crocodylus porosus, assembly GCF_001723895.1. NCBI lineage: Eukaryota > Metazoa > Chordata > Crocodylia > Crocodylidae > Crocodylus > Crocodylus porosus. Next base: position 15,437,746 of record NW_017728924.1, on the reverse strand, counting down.
GGCAGATATGTGTGGCCAGAACTGCTTGCCCCACATCTGCCCGCAGCGCAGCTGGGATGTGGAGCTCTGCCCCTCAGCTTGATCTGCAGCCTTCTTCAGGCAGTGGCCACCATGAGCTGGGGGGACAGGGTGGGAGGCCAAGGAAAGGGAGGGGCAAGGTGGCCCTGGGGGCAAAGCTGGGCTCTGCGGGCTGGCACGACCTGGGGGCGGAGAGCAGCGCCGTTCCACATGGTCCTGGCTGGTGCCAGAGCCAGCTGCACCAAGCCAGGCCAGTGTCTTGAGGCTGGTACCACCCTCCACTCCCTCTCCTGAGCCAAGCAGCAGCAGTCAGTGCAGATGGGCCTGAGATGGTGCAAACAGCAGGGGCTGGGAAGTGCAATGGAAACCCACTGTTTCCCAAGGGAAGCCAGGCACCCAGGGGGCCCCTGATTGGCAGGGGACTTTGGGCCCAGACCCCATGCATGAATTCACCTGTGACAGATGGACATATATTTTCCTTCTGTCCCATATTGCAGGTCCCCTTTTAGGAGACTGTCTCTTTTCTGGATTCATCTTTTATGCCACCCTCTCTCCACTAACCTTTCCCTCGGTTCTCCAAGGAGATCATTGTGTGGGCCATGACTAAAAGCTCTGAATCACTAGTGGTCCCTCTAAATCACTAGTGGTCCCTCTAAATCACTAGTGGTTCCTCTAAATCAAGGTACAAGTTGTAGATCCTGGGTCAAATCAGACTTAAACTGCATGTCTCTTCCAGATAAGTGAGGTTATAGGTGTAAATCAGGACAGAACTGAATTCTGTAAGAGTCTGACTTTTTATTCCTCATATTAAAATTCTCCTGACAATTTCAATGCACTCTGCAAATGTATTTGACGTCCTCTTCTACTTCCCTGTGCTCAGTGAAAATGATGCTGCACTTCTCTTCGTTTCAATGTTATTTTCAAAGGCTATATTCCTTTTAGTCCATATGCAGTCAAGTGATGCATGTGCAACATACTCCTATTGCTTGAAGGGAGGAGACTCTGGTCTTCAAGGATGCCAAGGAGTATGAGGAGTTGGTGTCACACACAAAAAAGAGTTAATTGCTCCTGCCCTTTTTACCTCCTGCCCTTTTTACCTCCTGCCTTTATGCAGTACTTGCATTCTCCATATTTTATAAGTTACGGTGAAGACACAGCTAGTCTTGCAAACCACTTCAGTGATATTTGGGGCTGATAAATTATGGAAAGGAAACTATTTGCAAATCATCCTACAGGACAAATTAAATTTCGACATTCATGAAATAAAAATGTAAAATGTACAGTAGCCAAAAAGTGGATCTTGGTTTTCAGTGATTCTGAACACATAAAATGATAAGAGAGGAAAGTCTTCCTCTTCCATTACATTTTAATTTTGTCTTTCATACTTTTATTTTATAACAGGCTTACACTGAAACAACCAGTATTTATTTGGCCTTATTCTAAGCAGGCTTGTGTATAGCATCTTATTTATAGAAATGTTAAGAACAACCCTGCGGAGGAAGAGGTCTGTAGGGATAGGCTATCAGTCTTGGACATCTGGGATTAAATAAACTGAAAACCATCCTTGACAGACTATTGCTATAAGGTCTGGACTTTCAAACTGCTGAACGCACTCACCTGCTTCACCTTCAGAGGATTAGGTCTATCTTCTTTGAGAAGCAGAAGCATATTTTGATAACAGTTTTGAATAATGAACACATTGGAATAAATGTTGCATATAACTGTGACAGTAAGTTAGTGCAAAACTCATAATACGTCTGGGGTCTATATACATATAGATATAGATATATATATTGTAGAACGTGACCTTGATTGTTACCCAACGTGTCATAATCCTAAGGAGCCCTCTTTCTGGTTTAAATTGTAGCTCCTAGTTTAAATTTATTCTTGTAATTAAAAAAATTACAAGAATCATTCAGTAGGCTTTAATATAAAGCAAAAAACAGTGTCTGCTGTCTGGAGGAACAGGTACCGATAATTTATGTGGGCCTGTATCAGAGACTGATAATCTTTGAGTTATAGCAGGCAAGATGGATTTGTTACCTCAACACCATGGGGGCACTTTACTTTCCTGAAAAGTTTGCATTTGTACTCTCCAGACATGAAATTTTCTTATGTGTCCTCTATGTGCAAGGTCAGTAAAGGGTCAACAGACATTAGTTCCCATATCATCATGCCTCATTTCTGGGATTTTTTTAATGTTCTCCATCTGCATGCTCACACAGAGCCAAAGCTTTTTGAATTTACAGGGCTTCCCAGTAAAATAGAGAACCTGGAATGGAAACACACTTGCTTCTTTCCCTCCTGTCTCCCTGTGATCTTAGCTTTGTTTGTGTGTCATTTGGGTTTATTGAAAGATACCCATCTATCTGACTCCAGGCAAAAGGCAGAGTCCCAAAAGTCTGCAATGCCCTTCTCAGGAAAGGGGAAAGACCACAAGGTCCCAGATGCAATGTCTGGAGAATGTGGAAGTTGCTAGCTTTTATGGGATCGCTGCAGTCTCACTGTACCTGGTGCTTTTCTTGAAGTCCTCACTGCTGGAATAACGAGACTGCATGAGAATCTCAGCTATCTTTTTTAAACAGTCAGTTTCTGGCCTGCATTGTAGCAGAAAAAAGTCTGACCAAGTCGCCCAAGCATACCCAGGGATCAGGAGGCAAAAAGAAATGCTGAAAGCATGTTTTCAGCTCTCTTGAGATTTTAAACCCAATTTCAGGGTCTTCTTGAGTCTATTGATTTTTAAGGTGTCAGGCTCATCAGCTGGGTCAACGTGGGCTAATTACTTCCTTGTTGCTTGATTGCCCTTTACCCACTAGTAAAGCACTCAGTCCAAACACAGTTAACCCCTTATTCCTCTGGATGTCAACTACTCAGGGAAACTGAGATCTGCAACATCATTATAATGTTAACACACGTAAATCAGAAATATCACAACAAAACCATAGTCTGTCACACATGGGTTGGCAACATTTATCTCTGGACAAAAGAAAGGGTAGGTGTAGGTTGAGGTTGCAAGCCCAGAAAAAGGATGCCAGAGGAGGACACTGAGTAGAGACCTGTGGACAAAACTCTGCCATCTTGAGAAGGCAATAAGAAAGTTGGCAAGTGAGCAGGCGAGCAGCAAACAGAGAAAGCAAACAGGGCAGTTTGCAGCAGTTCACTGGGAACATGGGGAGGAAGGAAAAGAGGATCCAGGCACAGGACCCTGCTTTAGGAAAGTAAGTGAGCCAGGGCTGTCCATGTGTTTGGCTTGCTGGTGGGTTGGTGGGTTGTGTGCTTGCTGAGAGGAAAGAGGTTTGCAGGGAAAAGGGAGCCCTGCAGGATCAAGGAACAGCAAACAGGTAAGCTACAGAGGAGTTTGTTAGGGAAGGTCTGCTTGGAAAAAGGCAGGAAGTGAGAGGCAGCACCCAGGGAGATGGCTGGAGGATGTTACAAGCCCAGAGCCACACTTCCAGCTCTTCCTCTAATTGCACCTATGAGATTTGTCCAGGAAGGACCCACATACTGTTGGGGCCTCTACCCAGGTCCTGGTTTGGTGCTGTGCAGACTGAAGCTTGCAGTCACGTTAGGCAGGTGAGGGAGTGCCTCCAATGTGTGAGCAGTACTTTCTGGGGGTGCCTCAGGGAGAAGTCAAGGGAGCTACAAGAGGGGGTAGCAAGGCTCCGAAGCATCAGAGGCAGTGCTAGAAAAGGAAGAGGGCCTGAACTCCCAGGAAGGTGGAAGCTGGAAGCTTGTGACTTCTGGCAGCAAGAAGAAATAGTCACCCATCCCCACCTGCAGCAGTTTGCCTGGAGAAAAGATATGGAGCGCTATCAACAGAGGAGGAGAAGTGCATTACACTGGTGGAAGAAGCCAGGCCAGGAATCCCCAGGGTGGGGAGGATCGAGACCACTGCCACCAAGAGGAAGTGATGGGTGGTGGTTGGAGACTCCCTTTTATGGGGGACAGCTGGATCCATCGGCTGGCCTGACCTGTCATCCCAGGAGGTCTGCTGTTTGCCTGGAGCCCAGATCCAAGATGTCACAGAAAGATTACCAAGACTCATCTGGACTTCTGACTACTACCCCATGCTGCTCATCCATGGGGGCACCAATGATACTGCCAGGGGTGACCCTGAGCAGATCAAGAGTGACTACAGGGGTCTGGGTGCAAGGATGAAGGGTACAGGGGCACAGGTGGTATTCGCCTCAATCCTTCCAGTCAAAGGGAAGGGCCCAGGCAGGAGTGGACACAGCCTGCAAATCAATGAATGGCTGCACAGGTGATGTCACCAGCAAGGAGTCAGCTTCTTTGACCAAGGGATGTTCTCCGCAGAAGAAGTATTTCTAGGAAGAGAGGGGATCCAACTGATGAACAGAGGGAAAACCATCTTCACAGACAGGCTCACTAATGTAGTGAGGAGGACAGCATTTTAAGTTGTTACCTAGCCACATTTTCAGTCAATTAATGGCATCAAAAAGGAGGAATAAGTCACAAAGTTATTACACAAATTATGTATAATACTTTTGTGACTCCTTACTATTGTGCCATTAATTGAATGTGTGGCTAAGGGCCTTGGTTCATCACCCCCATGATTGAAAATATAGGGTTGTTTATCCTACTTTGAACTTTCTGCTTTCACTTCTAAACCAATCTCCATATTTGGGGGCAAGAATTTTACCCCTTGGCCAGATTGAGATGGATTGTGGGGGTTTTTGCCTTCCTTTGTAGCAGGGCCCATGGCCCTTGGCCTTGGGATCTCTTGGGCACACCTGACAACATTTCATGGAAGCAGGATGTTGGCTGCTGTGGTTCCACTGCTTTAGCTGTAGCAGGTTAGGGTGTTGCATCAGAGTTGACAGTCCTCTTATGCAGAGTTTAAATTACGGTTTATATAGGATGGTTTGAATAGGGATGATTGTGCCTCAGGCACTGGGGGGTGGGGGGAGGTGGACTAGATGACCTCTGAAGGTCCCATCCAGCCCCACTTCTCTATGATTCAACTACTTCTTTTGCTGCCTCTCTCTGCCCTGTAGCACATGTCAGGCCCTAACTTTGTCACCTCTTCAGAGAGTCTGGCTCACGGTAAAGTCTGATCACCTGCCGGACAGAAGGAACATGAAAAGGGGCAATGGTTATCTCTTGGTGCTACCTAGTCAATGATTCCAACTTGCATTTTGGGGGCAGAGACATGAAGGCTCACCAGCACCAGCAATCTGGCCATGCTGGCGGTGTCTGTCAATAGGACTCAGCTGTGAGTGCATCAGTTCATGGATGATGCCACCTTGGAGGCCGTGATTTGGACAGCCTCCAAGGCTAAATGCCAGCGAGCATGGGCTTAGTGGATTTCCTTTGGAAACTCTGTAACCTATCGTAGCTGCGTCTCAGAGCCTGGGCAGGGCCCAGGGGAGGTGTGATGCCTCAGTCTAAGGAGACTGTATCCTCCTTGGCCTCATGGGGGGGGGTGGGGGACAGTATCCAAGCAGAGAAGCACCCGCAGTGAAGCGACAGGCGGTGGCTGAGGGGGGATTTTTACGGGCAAAGGAGCCCTTGAGCTCCTTGAGGGCTGGGCAAGGCGTGCCTTGCAGCTTGGGGCAGAGATGCCCCCGTTAGACAGGTGTGAGCACAGGGTGGGCTGAGGCATGACTCGCTCCTGTGACGGGGAGCAGGGGCACTTGTCTGCCTCATGACACCACTGGCACCGGCCCTGTGAGTAAGGAGGAGTGGAGGCACCTCAGCTTGAGTGTCTCATAGCAGCATCACAAACTACTTCACCCAGCCCTAGTCCTAGCCCCTGGCTCTGTCTCTGTGAGGCTGCAGCCGGGCCATGAAGTCAGCCTTTGTCACTGTGGGCACCACCCGCATCAAGCTCATTGCCACCGTCTCTGCCCCACCATGTCTGCAGGTGAAACTGGGGGACATTCTTCCCCCCTGCCCAACCTCATGCCATTGCCACCTCTATGGGGAGCTCATCCCTTCTGCAGGCTGCACGTGCACCCTGGGGACCGCCTCCCTGCTCTGGCTCTCCCAATAGCTGCCTGAACCCCACCCCCTGCGTGTCAATGCTGCTGGGGTGCCCGGTGGGAGAATGGTGGATGTCCATGCACTGCTGGTCCCAGCCCAGCTACCCAAACCTCTCTTTTCCCTCCACCCCCTTTTTCCCTTGCTCCACCATCATGCCACATGGTTTTTCCTAAGTGGAGTTCTGTTTTCCTTCCCCCTTCGTCTTGAACTGTTAGCCAGAAATTACCAATGACCCTAATGCATGGTTCCTTTTAAAGGAAAAGAGACTTGATTCAGTGTTAACTATGAAATAATTTTCAAACTCTTACAACATAAAGAAGCTGTTTGAATTGAGTTGCTACCTATTCGTTACTACAAAATAAGCAGTTGAACCAGAACTTCAGAAGTGGGAGGGGAGAAAAATACCCTTGTATAGTCCAAGTGACTAGATACTGATCACTACTCTATTGTCTTGCACTAGTCTCTGTCCATTGGCCTGTTCCTTTAGACTATTAGCTGTGTAGTGCATGGATCATACACCTTCCTTTACATAACACCTATCACCAGATTGGTGCTATCAGAAACTAAGTATAGCAAAAATGTTGTTTTTCTGCAGCCCAGAATCATACCAAGGCTGGATTGCACACAACTCTTCCTCCACAGCTAGTCTACTAATTCTGCATATTTTTGTCACAATAAATTGTTATTTACATGCAATGCTGCATTCACAAAAACTATTTTCCAAGATGCTAAAAACTGCTCTCTGAAGTCCTCCTGACACATTTTTTCTTGTGACAGATGCTGTTTGCCTATTTGTCGTGTTTATCTGAGCGTACATTAAATTCGGGTGTAGTATCATCATATGCCTATTGCACTGTATAAATAATAATCATCTTAAGTGTGCCATGAGAGAAAACGTGATTCTCATTATCCAGGGTGTCCCTTGTTCCTTTTCCTTTCCTAAGTTCTGACACTCACATAGCCTTTTGTACAGGTTTTAGAATTAACTTGAAAACAGAAACAAGTAAACTTGAGAATAGGAGGGCTTGTTTCATATCCAAATGATCATTTGACAGCTGTCTCTCTGTGTAGAATCTATGATTAGTCAAACTGCTATGACATTTTCTTAGGGTGTTCTTGATGTGAGGAATTAAATGAACTCAGCAGAATTTTTTGAAAAAAACAAGACCTTTAATTAATTTAGCTAAGAAGGCCTGTTACTTTAAGCTGTTGGCTCAGTGCTTCTTTTTCCAGTCTGAAAGGTTGAGAGTTTGATAACCTGCTAAGTGAATCTTTGACTTCCTGCTGTAATGAATTGAAAACCATAGGCCATTTATGAAATTAACATCATTTTCATAATTATGTTTCTTTTTCCACTTAAGGAGTCTCTTTTTCCTTTCAACATGTGTCCTTCATCTTCAGTGTAATGTCAAAGCCACATAAGGCAACTACAGAAAAACAATGGTGGGTGGAGGTAGGATTCTTCCTTAGAATTATTATGAATATATCATTTCACCTTTTTTTGGGTCTGTTTTACCAGAACCCTTGTGGAGACATTGCAGTCAATGGATTTATTGCTCTTGAACCCTTTCCTTCTAGACAGCCAGAAATATTTGCCACATTCTTGGATAAAATTCTTGTAATTGAATAAGTAAATCAGAAAAATGAAAATGTCAGTGTACAAGCAAATTGTTCCAATGCTAACTACTTTAATAGAAAATCCCATGTACTGGAGCTAGTCCTCTTCCATACTAAGTTAACATAAGTATGCCCATTCATTATCAACAGATATTAAATTCTTCCCTATTCAATGCCAGCTTAAGGTCATATGACTTTATGCTTTCAATAATATAGAGTCCATAGAGATAAGGAGTGTGGTTTAACTTTTGTTTTCATTGTAGCTAAATTAGTTTAGTGAGACACAGCCTGACTCTTGCAAATTAAGTCTAGCTGAGAGAGCAGTCAACAAACACATCTAACAAGCAAAAAGATATTACCTTGCAATTTTCAGTCATGGTCTCTTATTATGCATTAAGACTTCAGGGCTAAGTACAGGCAGTCAAAAACCCTGAGGCTGAATTGATTCAACCTTCACAGGTTAGTCTAAGGTGCATAGACTGAACCAATAAGCAAATGAACAGGCATTCACTTTAGATTCTGGAAAGGCAGCCCCATACCTCCAGCGGCTCAGGCCAGAAGCTCCGGATGCTAGAGTATGCCCTCCCTGCTTGGCTGGAGCAGACAGCTTGGGTCAAGGCTAGCACACTCACCCTGGGGGAGTGTGGGGGAGATGTAAAGCATCCTGGGATGCTGGAGGACTGTGAGTTAACTTGCATCTGGAGGGAATCTAGGATGGAAGTTCAATAAACCAATTTAACCTAAAACAGATAAGTCTGATACTACATCCATCCAGGTTTATCTTAAACTGGTTTTGGCCATTTTGAAAGTGGTTTATGTGCACTAAACTTCTGTTCTGTTACAGATTTAACCAGTTTCTGATCACTTATGCTGATTGTATGTAATTTCTGTCTTTTGCCTAGAGGAAAAGGGAGAGATTCTAAGTAAGTTGCACAGTGGTTCAGTCAAAAGAGTAGGGAGAGGAAAAACAAATGACTAGACTGCTAGGTTGCTTCATTCACTCTGGTAATCAGAATCCAAGGGAGTTACTGACTGGGTAAAGGGGAGATACCTCAACAAGAGTAAGGATCAGAAGTTTTCAGTAAAGCAACAGATGCCTTTGTCAGTGGAAAATATGAAGTAAAATTGTTTTAAAAAAACAAAACAAAACTAGCAAGACAAATGCTGGTATCTTGAGTGCTGAGTTTTGGGCAACATCTGACCTACCCGTAGTCCTCTGCACATTTATAATTGTTGTGATACTGATCTTACTTCAGATTAATTCCAGCTAAAATGTCAGTGTAATCACTGACAACAAAACATCATCACTAATCTGTGTGCACACCAAATTAACCCACAGCTGAAAGCAGATGAAAATATGTAGATGATACTGTTTTCATTGCCTGGCTTCCAGATGTCAAAGATGACAGAAAGGAAAATTGCAGTGATTCTTCACTGTTCATCAGCTGCCAGTCTGGAATTTAGAAACATGAAATAATATTCTGCTTCCAACTCAGGTTCCCCTGCTTGGAAGGATCGTTCTCAATCTAAAGCTCCATTACAGAAATAATAATTGTGTAAAGTCTTCATACAAACTGAACGTGGTAAGCATGCTTACTTTGCTTTCTGCCTAAAAAATGTACTGTTCCTGATACGTTTTCTATTTTGCATTGTTCCTGGCTGGCTGTGAAAGGGAAGCTGACTACTATAATTAAAAAGCCTGGTTTTGCATTTGACATCAGAGAAAAAACAGATTCTACTGTGGACCACTTATCAGCTGAACTCCCCGATATATATTCACATAGGTCTACCACTATGTACCACTGAATGGATCAGATAAGTTTGCTGTTTTATCTGCCTGAAAAGCACACGTTCTATTTCCAGCTTTGGCATCCAGCCAACAAAAAATTAAAGGTTTTTTAAAAATCGAAATCAGTGTAGCCAAAGTATACTGTAAAGGTCAAAACTAAAGGCCACATTCTCCCCTTTTTATTCCTGGCAGTACCTTATTTCTCAAAAAATCACAAGGATTTCACTGATTCAGTTCCCTAAGGAAGGTATCCTACTATAAAGAAGCAAATCAAAACCTAGCCCTACATTGAGGTCGATCAGCCATTTAATAAAGGTCTTTCCTTATACTCTCAGAAGCCACCACATCACAGAGCTCTCTTACATTGAGTGGGATATCTTTTGGTTAAAATAAAGTTTTGCATTACATAGATAGAACCAAACTCTGCTACAGAACCTAACCCTTGCGGTTGGCGAGGGAAACCTGCACTGCCTACAGACCAGAATCAGGGATCAGGGCCCCATTATGCAGAACAGTGCATACACATAAATTGTTAGTAGTAGAGTTTTATTATCTATTAATTATTTTTCCAATGTAGCTGTGTGATTTTTCAGACAACTATGTAACTACTATAAATATAACAACTACATGAAAAGGACAGACTGGGAATTAAAGGACCAAAAAGAGAAAGTATATATTCACCTCACCTTTGACATTAATATATATATGTAGATATATATGTGCATAATCCCTGCAGAAGACTTCAGAATTCTTACTCTGTTGATCCAACATCTCTCAATTAATTTTTGTTCTTTTTATAATGAATTATCAGCACTTTCAAAGAATACAACGAGAGCAAGATAGAAAGGTGTTGAGATATTTTTGTGAATAAATATAATAAAAGAAGCATGTGTGTTTGTGCTATGGGCAGTAATAGATATTTTGTAATAAACAGGATTTATTCTGGTTGAAATACATAACAGTTTGGACAATATAGAACATATATCAGAGGTTTTTACAATATGGTAGGCCATGTCTAGGTTCAGTTAAGCAGATTGTTTAACACATTTTAAAGCATGACATGCCCTGTCTGTGCCACAAGAAAAAAAATCTGATTAAAGCTACATTGTTTAAAACACAATCATTGTGAAATTTGGCTCTTTGTAGGCTTGATCATGTTCTTTTTTTCTTCTAAGCTAGGTCCAAATATTTAGTCAAATCTAGATTTGAATTATTTATAGAGTTGCATGCCATTGTAAGGATTCCTGCAGGTTTTGGGGAGAGTCAGGCTGGACACAGGCATTGGTGAACTGGGCAGCCGCCCATGGCCTGGACAGAAAGGGGGCCCCAAAATAGTAATTTTTAAATTATTATTATAATTATCTCTGGCAAAGGGGGGGCCTGATACTACAAATTTGCCCAGGGCCGCCAGGAGTCTAGGTATAGTGCTGGGAAGAGTGCAAATAATTCTACCAAGCTGAGAAGAGAAAAAATATCCATAGAGAAAGAAGATTGCTTGGGGGTGGGGGGCATATTATATGTACAAGACACGCAGAGCGTCAATGAAATGGAATATCTCTGAGATAGGAGTTTGGTAGCCAGCCAGCATATAGAACAGCGTATCATAACTAAGGAGGGTACATTTTAGTCATCATTAAAAGATTCTGGTATAGTGAGAAGCATGTGGGGCTTTTGAATACCTCTGGAAAGAAAACAAAACTGTTTTGTAAAGTTTCATGTCAAATAAGCTTTATTTGTAAATATAGTAAAAGCTCTATTATCTGGCATGGGTGGGGAATGCAGGGGGGGGGGTGTGCTGGTAATTTTAAAATGCTGGTTACCTGAGGCAAAGTTTTTTGGCCAGATGGAGTGTGGAGCCAGGGAGGGAGGGAAGAGTGGGGAGGGCGGTGTCCGCATGCACAGAGGTGGCAGCACAGGATGGTGGGTGGTGGCAGGCATGTGCGAGCTCCGCCCCACTTTTCTCCCCCAGAAATTCCAGTTAGTAGAGGGTGCTGGTTACTAGAATGCCGGTTAACACAGATTTGACGTAGTTTAAATGAAAGCTAAACTCTTCTTTTCTTTAAAACCTTGGTCATGTATCCACTGGCACTAAGATAGTTGGCAAAGAGAAAAGTCAGGACCTTCAGCATTAAAATGTTCTGCTTGAAGTAAGGGAGCCTCTGACTAGGGGCTTGTGCCCTTATTACTATATTAAACCAAGTTGAAACTAGTTCCAGAAAAATTTCCTCAACTCATCAACACAACTTTCACACACTTTTGCGTGAAAAATGCTGGTACCTTTCACCCAAATTTCATCAATTTCATTGACATTAGGGCTGGAAGAGACCTCAGGAGATCACTGAGTCCAGCCTCCTGCCCCAAGGGCAGGAAGTCAGCTGGGGTCAAAGGATTCCAGCAAGATAGGCGTCCAAATGCTTCTTAAAGGAGTCCAGAGTAGGTGCTTGCACCATCTCTGGAGGGAGCATATTCCAGGCCTTGGAGGCTTGGACAGTAAATAAGTTTTTCCTTATGTCCAGCCTAAAATGGTCTTGGAGGAGTTTGTGGCCATTGGTCCTTGTCATCCCTTGGGGTGCTCTGGTGAACAGATGTTCCCCCAGATCCTGATGCACACCCTTGATATACTTATAGGCTGCCACCAGGTCACCCCTGAGCCTGCGCTTTTCCAGGCTGAAGTGTCTCAAGGCTCTCAGCCTCTCTTCATAAGGCCTCTTCTCCTGTCCTTTGATTGTGCACGTGGCTCTCCTCTAGACTCTCTCAAGCTTCTTCACATCCTTCCTGAATTATGGAGACCAGAACTGGATGCAGTACTCCAGCTGTGGCCTCACCAAAGCCGAATACAGCAGGTGGATGACATCCTGAGATTTACTTGAGAAATATCTATGGATGCAAGCCAGAGTTTGCTTTGCTTTACCAGCTGCGACATCACATTGGTGGCTTATGTTCATCTTGTGGTCAACCATGACCCCCAAATCTCTTTCGACCTTGGTGTTAGTGAGTGTAGTACTGCCGAGCCTGTAAGCAGGCTGCAGGTTTTTTTCCCCAAAGCAGAGTACCTTACATTTGTCGGTATTGAACGTCATCAGGTTTGTATCTACCCACTTCTTCAGCCTATCCAAGTCAGCCTACATCACCAGCCTATCCTCAGGTGTGGACACTATACCCCAAAGTTTGGTGTCATCAGCAAACTTGGCCAGTCCACTTCTGACACCAGTATCCATGTTGTTGCTAAAGAGATTAAAGAGAACTGGTCCAAGGACAGAGCCTTGGAGGACACCACTGGCCACAGAGCACCATGTTGATTCGCTTCCATTGACCACCAGTCTCTGAGTCTGGCCTTGCAGCTAATTCCCCAGCCATCAGACTGTGATGTAGCTGAGGCCACAGTTGGCCAATTTTTCCAAGACAAGATCATGGGACATCAGATCAAAGGCTTTTTTAAAGTCCAGATATATGATGTCAATCTCTTCTCCAATTGGCTGGCTTATCACTGAATATACGTGTGATGGGGGGTTAGTCCTTCAGGGTTACATTCCATACCCCTTAAATTGAAACAGTGGATTTTATTTTTCCATCACTGTTTACTCAACATCAGTCTTAAATCTCATGAAATGCTCAGTGTGCTATTCACAGTAAATTATTGCAGGGGGCGCCGCATAACAATCCACCCCGCTAATCTCTTTGTACTAAATTACAACAAAGGGAGCCGCACACTGCTAATCCCTGCTACGGGTGATGTCTATAGCTCACTGATACTTACAGATGACTGAAAGTGGTACAATTAATTTGTGTCATTTCATTAATTTCATTATTTTACACATATTTTACATGCATTTTTAATTGATTTTTTCACCAATATCTTTAAAAATTTTATTTTTATTCTTTTCATTCCTGTCTTTATTTTTATTCTTGTCTTATTTTTTATTTTCCTATTTTATCAAGGAAATTTTATTTCATGTGTAAATCCACTTGTTTTTTCTTTCTCCTCAGTTAAACAACCACCCATATGAATAAGGCACTGAAATGTTCTGAGCACTTATGTGCATAAATCTGCACCTTGTAAATTTATAATATATATCTTCACATGTATATTGGAGTGTTGTGCCCTAACTGGAACTCTGATAATATGCTGCCTGCATTATCTCTCATGGGGGTGTGGCTTTCCCAATTCCGGAAGACACCTGGAACACCCCACCTTCTGCTGCCACATTCCTGCACTGTTGGGGGTCATTCAGTGTTTCCTTTCCATCCCCAGACTGCTCGTCACATCTCTGTTTGGGTCTCTGTTCCCATAGCCCCCCAAGTCCTGGATTCTTTGGGCTGGGGTTATGGAGGTAGATGAAGTTGTTTGCTGCAACGTCCTGTAGCAGCTGGCATATCTCATGTATCACCAACCCAGCCATGCAGGGAGCCATGCCAATCTGATTTCTGATGAAGCAGAGGCTGGTAGGAGTTGCCAATTTCATGATGGCCTTGGCCACCCTCTTTTCTGGTGCGATGGGGTGATACATGGCCGTGTCCTAGTGTTCAATGTGCAGTGATAGCAGGGAGACTAGGTGCATAAATGAGTCCCTACTCATGCGGAAGTGCTTGAGCCACTGTTGACTATTCAAATCAACAGTACCATACGCTCCCACCAGTCAGAGCTGCTCATGTGGGCCCAGACCTTGTGATCAATGCTTTGTAAGTTGATCCATAAAACCCTGTCAGCCTTGAGATCCGCAGCTTCCTCTTGGTTCTCCAACTCCAGCTCAAAGCCCACTGACTGGTATACCATGACTTGAGAACCCGCTACTCTGCATAGGTGCCTTTGTAGAAGGTCCATCACAGCCTGCATTGTGTTCAGTAGCAGTATCTCTGCATTATTGAGTGCCTCTATCCTCTGGTTGGACACCTCCAGGGCATCCAACAGCATCCGCATCTCCTTGCAGATTCCATCAGGATTCATAGAAGCCATATTGTTATGCAGGACACAACAGTTACTGTTTTGCTTAGATTACTACCTGCTTGCACTAAGAGGGTTGAATAGATAGGGCTGTTGAGTAGGGTCATTAGCATTATAACAGCTCTGTTCTTTACATTTCAATTTCTACACACCTTGGGTTCCTGTAACTGCCCCTCTAAAAACATGGGGTGTCCAATGGCTCTTTACATTTCAATTTCTACACACCTTAGGTTCCTCTAAAAACATGGGGTTTTTATGACCCCAGAACCCTGTGATCCACCTAGGGCTGCAGATAATAGTGCTTAGTGGAATGATGAATAGATCCACAATGAAATATCACATCAGCAAACACCCTAACCTGGCAGAAGAAATGTGGGTGTGAAGTCCCCATGCTCTTTTTGCTCACAGAGCTGTAGTCCAGCTGGGCTGACTTCCCATCCCCAGCGCAAGATCTGGCAGGAGGCAGCCCAGCTGGGCTGCTTCCCAGTGCCCTGCACTAGATTGCACCGGGAGCAAGAGGCAGTGTGATCTAGTGCTGGGCTGACTCCCCATCCCCATCCCCAGCAAAACTCGAAACTGTCAAAACAGCCTTTCTGTTTCACCGGAACGGAACAGAACAGAACTGAACAGGTGTTTCGACTCGAAATTCAAGACAAAACAGTGTTCCCTCAAACTGTCAAAACTCAAGGCGAAACGGAATGGTGCCATTTTGCACCACCCTAGTGGACTGTGTCTCAGTACTAGCACTAATGGAAATCTGCTCATTTGACCTTTCCTAACAGAACACCTGTGACATCCATAGCCTGCCCCAAATTGTCCCACAGATCCTCCATTGTCCAAAAGGATAGCTACTAATGACTTGCTGCTGTGCATACCCAAAATTCTTTGCCTGTCAGCTTGCCATGACCTATCAGTCACTCAGTTGTGCTCCTGAAGCTCTATTTGGTCTGAAGGGGGGGACATTTGTGGTTCAACAATTCAGTCTTCTGCTCAGTACCTGCCTTTTTTCCTCTGAGTGCTCGATGGATTTCAGGGGTAATCCCCAAAAAATCTAAAACCCCAACCTTTTAAGGAAGAGGTGGTTACAGGAACCTGGGCTGTGTAGGAATTTATATGTAAAGAGCAGGGCTGTTAATGCTAATGTCCCTACTCAACAACCCTTAATTTGGGGTTCAACCATTTCAGTGTTCTGCTCAGTGCGTGCCTTTTTTCTGCTGAGTGCATGTCATTGAAAAGCAAGTGTAGGGAGATTTCAGACATTTGTGACTGTAATATTACTTAGTAGTTCCGGTGCCTTGATGTCTGCCATAGCTCTTGATATGCTAATGGGATTTATTCAAAAAGCTCTAAGGTGGACTTTCTGAACTTGACTGCGAACTGGTGGATGAGACAGCGCAGATCTGTAGTAGTCTGTCCTGCTCCCAGGCAGGAGTGGGGCTGACGACAAGCAGGCATAGAACCATTGCAAGGAGCCTAGCAATTATTTTCCAGTCCTCTTGGGAATGCCTCCTGTACTCTGAGAGATCCCTGTAGTGGAGGATGGCCGTGGATCTGCCCATAAGCAGATGAATCTGTCTCACCATCTCAAGTAGCCAATGCTCACAGTCCCTGAGGGCATTTATGATCCTGTCCGTGCATGCATTGGTGGCAGCCTGCCTCACTAGCCTGCGTACCCTTGTTGGTGGCATTGCAAATGGAGCTGAAAAATCAAGAAGTGTGGGAAATGAGCCAATTAAGGATGCTCGGTGCTCTAAAAAGACACACACAGAGAATCTTGTGAGTGGATAAGCAGCAGTCAGCCCAAAATGACCGAGACGGGGTGCCTGGCAGCAGAAGCAGGTCCCGAGTGGTTGCAAACAAGTACCCACTGGCTTTGGCCACTGATGTACCTCCCTGCCGTGAGTTGCCCTGTACCTGCCTATACTGCCCACCAACTCCTGGGGTCTTTAAAGCACTATCCTATGCCACATTGCTCAAGGAGCAATATACATCTTCCATAATCAAGATGAGACCAGAGGAGGGACAGATTGAGGTATTGTAGGTCAGAATGTAAGGGGATCTGGGGGAAAGGGACTTGGCAGAGGGGATCTACTACAGGCTACCACATCATGAGGAGTTGAACCTGGAATTCTCCAGCCAGCTCTCAGAGGCTGTACAGTCAAGGGACATGGGTGTCATGGGTGACCTAAACTACCCAGACATCTGCTGGAAAGAGCAGTCAGCTAGATCCAGCCATTCATGTAGGTTCTTAACCTGCATACAGGACCTTCACTTACCACAGGAGGTATACGGTCCCACTAAGGGAAATGCCTCACTGGACTTGGTCCTGGCTACAGGGGATGATTTGATGGGGGATCTACTGACACAAGGTAACCTAGGGGACAGTGACCAACACTTGATTGAATTCACTATCCAGTGTAGGGTAGGAAAGATAACCAGTAGGGCAGAAGTGCTAGACTTCAGAAAGGCTAACTTCAGTGAGCTTGGGAGATTAGTTTGTGAGGCACTGAAGAACAGGAGAATTGGTGAGACAGGAATCCAGGAAGGGTGGTCACTCCTAAAAGGAGCAATCCTATGGGCACAGAAGGAGACATTCCCTTTGTGCAGAAAAGGGGGCAAAGGGACCAAGAAACCCTCTTGGCTGAACAGGGAAATCCAGGAAAGCCTAGGGGCAAAAAAAGAGGCATATAGGCTGTGGAAGCAGGGGGTAGCTACCAAGGTTGAGTATACCTACTTGGCCTGCACTTGCAGGGAGGCAGTCAGAAAGGCCAAAGCAGAAATGGAACTTAGGCTGGCAACAAAAATTAAAGACAACAAAAGTCCTTCTTCAGGTACACAGGGAGCAAAAAGAAGACACAGAGTAGCATAGGATGCCTACAAGACAAACTAGGGCAATTAGTGACAGATGGGGGGACAAAGCTGAGCTCTTCAATGAGTTTTTTGCCTCTGTATTCCTGAACTTGGATCAAGACAAATCTCCCAGTTGGATCATACACAGGCATAAAGGGGAAACCAGCCCACCAACTGTTAGCAGGACTTAGTGAAGGGACACTTGGAGGGACTGGATGTGTTTAAGGCCTAGATGAACTTTATCCAAAGGCGCTGAAGGAATTGGCCAGTGTCATAGCTAAGCCACTAGCACAGCTATTTGAGCACTCTTGGTGCTCAGGTCAGGTCCTAGAGGACTGAAAAAGGGCCAATGTGGTCCCTATTTTCAAGAAGGGGAGGAAGGAGGATCCAGGTAACTATAGATTGGTTAGTCTCACCTCTATCCTTGGGAAAACTTTTGAAAAAATTATTAAGGATCACATTTGTGGGAGTCCAGCGGGGAAAGCAATGCTAAAGGGCAACCAGCACAGATTCATAGCAGGTAGAT
>NW_017728924.1:15413991-15416969 GCF_001723895.1 Crocodylus porosus | reverse complement strand
GTTTGACCCCAGTACTCTTTCCTGCCATGGCAGGGGGTCAGACTAGATGATCTGCTCAGGTCCCTTCCGACCCTAGAAACTATGAAACTGTGATGTACATGATTACATGGTCAGGTGGGTGGCAAATTGGCTTAGGGGTTGCACTCAGAGAATGGTGGTGGATGGGTTGGTAAGATGTGAGCAGTGAAGTCCCACAAGGCTTGGTCCTTGGACCGGTGCTGTTCAGTGTCTTCATCAGGGACCTGGATGAGGGCATGGAAAACACTCTGTCCAATTCACAGATGATACCAAATCATGGGGTAAAGTTAACACACCAGAGAGTAGGGAACAAATCCAGGCAGATCTGGACAGGTTGGAGAAGTGGGTGGAACAAAATAGGATGCAGTTCAATAAGGACAAATGCAAGGTGCTGCATCTAGGGAGAAGGAAACACCAGCACACTTACAGGCTGGGGGATAACTTTCTCAGCAGCACAGCAGAAGAAAGGGATCTCAGAGTGACTAGTTACTCCAAGATGAACATGAGTCGTCAGCGTGACGAAGTGATCAGTAAAGCTGGCCACACTTTATCATGCATTAGCAGACGCACAACAAACAGGTCCAGGGAAGCGATACTTCCCCTTTATATGGCATTGATCAGGCTGCAGTTGGGAGTACTGTGTCCAGTTTTGGGTGCCACACTTCAAGAGGGATGTGGACAACCTCAAGAGGGTTCAGAGGAGGGCCATTCATATGGTTAGGGGCCTGCAGGCAAAGCCCTATGAGGGGAGACTGAGGGCCCTGGATCTCTTCAGCTTCCACAAGAGAAGGCTGAGGTGATCTTGTGGCCGCCTACAAATTCATCCCGGGGGGGGTGGGGAAGGGTAGCAAAAAGGAATAGGAGATGCTCTGTTTAGGGCACCTCTTTAGGTAACTGGAGCCCCTATGAGTCAGTGGTGGTTGGCGATGTAGCAGCAGGTGAGGACCCCCCGGAGGCCCTGCCCTGTGCATTCACATTGATCCAGTACCTCCATTAGCAGCTGAAGGTATCTGTAAAGGGCCATGTCACGCAGTGGGGTGGCCCTGTTGCTGTGTTTTGGTGACATCCCTGCCGAAAGCAGCCCGCAGCATCTCTGCCTCAACACAGCACTGGACCACAGTCCTATTGTGTCTCCACTGGCATATTCTCCTGGCAACATCAAGGTAGATGTGCCCATGGACTGCAGACAAACTAGTGCATGACCTCAGGGCCCCCCAGCACCCACACCAGGCTCTTTGTTTCGGCAAAGGTCCAGTTGGACCTAGACCTATGCACCCTAGTCGACTCCATTATCCCCTGAATGTCAGACATCTTGGATCAATAAGGAAAACCCCAGTGAGCTTTGCACTCAATTTGTAAGTCTTGAGGCGACAGGGCCAAGAGAAGTTCACCTTCCTCCCATTCTGTAGTTGCTGAGCAAAGTTTGGACATCAGACATGCTGGCACCGGGCAGGGTCAAGGCAGGGAGGGGGGCTGTGCACCAGTGGCAACTTTGTATACTTTTAGGCATACTTCTTCTAGATGTCTTTTACCCCTGCTGTCTTTTAGCCCCATGTGTGCCATGGCTCAGTAGCAGGCTACACAATAAGCCATGTACTGAGAGTTAGGCCCTTGATGGGTACCCACAGACTCCCTGTTGGGGCATGGCACAACATTGGACTACCCAGTGACCCATGTGTCAAGTTACCACACCCAGTGCAATATGGTCTGGACTTCTGAGTAGTTCAGACATATCTGGCGAAGGGATGAATGCTGACAGAGCTCATGTGATATTTCATAAGAGCAGGCATGCTTAATGCTCATGCGGGGCTCACAGAACTCCGCTTGTCAGGTTTACGTAAAGCCAGTGAACAACTTAATTGCATAAGGGGGACTATTATGCCACAGCCAGCTGAAGGGGTGTCTCATAGGTGGAGGAAAAGTCTGGGGACTTTTGCTGGGCACGGAAGAGCTATGCTCTGTGACTGTTGCAAGTTTTGGTGTCAGCCAGAGGCAACTGTTGCAAGTGTTGGCGCCAGTCAGCGGCTCCCCCCAGGTGTCCTTAAACATTCTTTACGCACAAAAACCTACAAATTATAGCGACACTTGGTGGTCAAGGGGGATCATTACACAAGAACTGTAGTGACATCCGATGGACAAAGGGACTCGCAACATATTCAGTGAATTACCATGTACACATCACAGATTTACAGCTGTACCATTGCAAGTTGTGTCATAGCAAACTAAACTGCATCAGGATAGGGATTTGTTTATGATAACACAAACGCACTTAAATCACCAAAAACTCATATACATGTAGAGTATGACGCCATTAAGCCACACAAAAAGGCAATTTTCATTGCATGTACAAGCACCCAGAGATATCGCAAACAATAACTCATGCTCCCTGCTATTTTCTATAAGCTAGAGCAGCGGTTCCCAGTCTGTGGTACGTGTACTACCAGTGGTCACAGGCAGCCTGTCAGTGGTACGTGTGCCCTGCTTGGACCCACTGCCCATGAGGGTGGGAGTGAAGCAACCACATGTACACCTCCCCCAAACATACCCTATTGCACCTTGCTCCCATCCTCATGGGAGGAAGGCCCTGGTCCCATCAGCACACAGCTTCTGGGCAGGGCTGCTGCTGCTGCAGCCCCCAGGGACCTGCTCATCTTCCCCAATCTCCTGCTGGCTCCAGGAAGCAGGTGGGGAAGCAGCAGGGGTGGTGCTGCAGCTAAGTGAGATTGCGGAGGGTGGGGCTGGAAGCAGTGCAGAGCCCATGACCAGAGAAGCTGCAGCAGCACGGAGCTCAGCTGGGCAGGGTGTGGGTGTGAGAGAGGGTGGGGGGGCATGGGGACTCCCCATACTTCCCCCCATGGTGCACAGCCCCAGCAGGTGGTGGCAGGGACAGCAGCAAGTGGGGCACTCAGGGCACTTATGCCCAGCACCCATCAGAGCGTGGCTCTGGCCAGCACAGCGCA
>NW_017728924.1:15406132-15413626 GCF_001723895.1 Crocodylus porosus | reverse complement strand
ATGCTCCCCCCCACGCACACCACCTCACAAACCACCCTACTATACACACCCCCACATCCCACCCCACACACACTCACACCTCCACATCCCACTATATGCACACATACCCACACTCCACCTTAAGTGCTGGTGGTATTTAAGGTTGTATTGTTTTAAATTGGTGGTGCAGTCTATCAGAGTTTGGGAACCGCTGGTCTAGAGATTTGCCCTGAATTCTACTGGCAACAATTCCTGGCACCAAAAAAACAGGAGGAAAAATGACCAAGGATTTTGGCTCAGGTGCTGAAGGACACTGTAGAGTGCTGGATCCAGCCGGGTGGGAAAACTGTCACAGAAGTGTTAAATATCTTTATTCTTGAGCAGTTCCTGGAGGACCTGGATGAAGAGATGCAGAGGTGGGGGAGGAGGCACCAACCTCACGGCATGGAGCAGGCTCTGCGACTAGCCAAAGATTTCTCAGCAGCTGAAGAAGTAGGGACAAAGGGAAAGGTCCCTAAATCTGGGGGACTCATGAAGAAACCTGATGGGATGAGAACTGGAGCAATGCCAGGGAACACTATGGGAGATCAGGAGATAATTTGCTTCAGATGTGGGACACTGGGATATATCGCCCGACAGTGCCCAACAAAGATGGGAGAGCAATGCTTTTGGGGAAAAGAGCCAGAGATAACAAGGAGAAAAGTTCTGGAGCCAGCACTGGAAGACCAGGTGGGCTATAGTTTTGGGAGGCTGAAACGATCCAGTGGGGTTCCTAAACCAGTGACTGACATGAAGATTGGTACAGTGATAGTTCTGGCACTTCTTGATTCGGGCTGTGCACAACCTAATATAAGAGAGGGAATAATAGACCCACAGGCTGGCAAAGCTGAATCAGATATCAGCATGGTAGGCATCCAAGGGGAGTCATGTACATACCCCTGATGACAAGCGAGTCTGAAGAGGACGGGGAAAACTGAAGAGATGGCAATGGATTTTGCTCAAACATGTCCTAACAGTATTTGGCAAGGTAAAGACTGGCCATGCTTTTATGAGGCCTTGGACCAAGCCCAAGGCTGGAGGGAAAGAGAAATCTGTGAGGAAGGGATAACGGATTCATCAAAAGAGGGGCTGGTGGGAGCTAACTTAGCAATACATGAATCTGACAACATTACTCAGGAACTGGATTTAGGAGAAGTGATTAGGGAAGGATTTAGAGATGAGCAAATTGGTGAACCTGCTTACCGGTGGGTATTTGCTGAAAGCGTGGCCAAGCAAGAGGACATAGTGCTGTGACCTGAGCCGGTATTGAAGTGCTCTCGCTTTGAGGTAAGGAAGCATGTACCCTATTGCATAGATAAGGGGAGGGCATAAGGGGAGAAGATTGTGCAGATCCTAGTCTGATGGCAATATCAGGAGCGTTTGATCCAAATAGCTCGTCCTCCCAGTGGAAGCTGATCTGGGGAGGGATAAAACTATTGCTCACCTTACCCAAAACATGTACTGGCCAGGTCTACGCTAACAAATTGAGCAATTTTGTCATTCCTGTATGGAGCATCAGCAATATTCAGACATTCTCCCACCAAAGGCTCCTTTGCACCCCTTAAAGGTTATAGAGAAACAGTTTGGCAGAATAGCACTAGACATTACAGGTTCTTTTTCCCAAAACTGCAGTGGGATATCAATTTGTCCTTGTAATATTGGATTATGCTACACGTTATCCAGAAGCTATCCTGATAAGGACGGTAACTGCGCCCATAGTGGTGGAAGAACCTATTAAGTGGATAGTGCTGGTGGGGATTCCCCAAGAAATACTTTCTGATCAAGGGACCAATTTTATGTCCCAAATCCACAAGGGGGTTTGCGAGATCTTAACGATCTGTCAATTGAGAACTTCAGTGTACCATCCACAAATGCGTGGTTTAGTGGAACGGTTCAATCATGCAGTGAAAGCTATAATTAGGAAGAGTATTCAGGGAGATATTAAGAAGTGAAAATTGAGCATCCCATTCCCTCCCCTCGCCTTATGGCTGCCATCTGGGAAGTACCACAGGCCTCCTTGGGCTGCTCACCTTTTGAAATGATTCATGGTCATAAACCTAGAGGCCTGCTGGATATTATTTGAAATAAGGTGGAAACAGGGTGAACTGCCTAATGAGAAGGGGCCCCACCTCGTAGCACAGCTTAGGGAGCGTCTTGAGTGAGTGAGATAAACAGTGAGGGAAAACCTGGAAAACAAACTCGCCAACAGCAATACTACGATCAAGGTACAAAAGTGAGGAAGTTTCAGGAAGGGGACCTGGTGTTGGTCATGCTACATGACCACCTTAGTAAATGGTAGTCAAATGGCAAGGCCCTTTTAAAATCCTGAGGAAGGTATGGCTCACTAATTATATGGTAGAGTGACAGGGGTCTTGTAAGACTACACAAGTTTATCATGTCAATTTATTAAAGAAGTGGGAGACCTGAGAGAGTTGTTTCATGGACCCCCAGAGCTCTGGACACTGAGTGGGGCCCAGATCGTGCCAGTCTCAGAGTTGAGAAGAAAGAAGAGCTGGTGATTGGTACTCAACTTCTGGAAGGGGGAAGACAATAATTGTGATGAAGGAATTTGAGGATGTATTTACAGAAATTCCTGGGAAGGCCAAAGAGATCCTGTATAAGATTAATACCCTCACCACTGGGTCGGTGGTGAGAAAATGCTGGAGGAGGTTACCACAGGCATTATACATTTCAGTGAGAGAAGATTTAGAACAAATGGTAGAGAGGGGCATTATAGAGGAATCACAGAGCCCGTGAGGGAGCACCCTCATGGTGGTGCTGAAACCAGATGGTGGAATTGATTTTAAGAAAGTGAATGCAATTTCCTCCTTTGATGCTTTCCCAATGTCTCACATAGAGGAAATGTTAGAAAAGATTGGCCAGGCAGAGTTTATCTCCACCCTTGATTTAACAAAGGGTTACTGTCAGATCTCTATGGCCCTGGAAGATAAGAAAAAAACCGTGTTTGGCAAAATGGGGTTTATTCCATTTTACATGCATGTCCTTTGGCCTGCATGCAGCAGCAGCATCCTCCCAGCACTTGATGGAGCAAATTCTGGCCCCCCATCAAGCATATATCGATGACAGTAATTTATCTGAAAACCTGGGGATAATATATTCAGCATAAAAGGAATGTCTTGGAAGGTTTGAGAAGGCATGGTCTGATGGCCAATCCTAAGAAATGCTTCTCAGGGCAAAGAAAGAACAGGTATTTAGGCTTCAGATTTGGTCGAGGGAAGATTCTACCACTAGCCAACAAACCAGAGGCCATTCGATCATACAACCAGCCACAGACCAAGAAGCCCAAGAGAGTCTTCTTAGGAATGGTAAATTATTACTGTAAGTTCATCCCATGGTTCTCTGAAACAGTAAAGCAGCCAAGGTGCTGCTGAGAGGCAAAAGAGGGAGGCAGGTGCTCTGGACCCCAGAGGCTCAAGTGGTGTTTACAAAAGTAAAGGAAGCATTGTACCAAGCCCCTGTGTTGTATACATCCAATTTTGAGCAAACGTTTCCACTGCATACAGATTCTTCGGCTGTTGCTCTGGGTGCAGTGTTAACACAATGGGTTGAAGGGGAAGAATGCGAATAGCATTCACAAGCCACAAACTATCACAAGTTGAAGCTCAATGCTCAACAATTGAGTGGAAATGTTTGGCAATTAGGTAGGGAATCAAATTATTCCAATATTATTTATATGGAAGAAGTTTCATTTTGGTGGTTGCAGATATTTAAGGCAGAAAATTCTAGGTTAACATGGTGGGCACTTGCCTTGCAACCTTTTTCTTTTTTCATAGAGCACCTATCGGGAAGCTAAACATTGCGGCAGACTTTCTTTCCCGAACACGAAATGACCTAGAACCTGAGACTACGAAGGTGGAAAATGAGACCCAAAAGTGACCGTAAGAATGGAAACATTCAACCAAATGATAGGCCTTCACTAGGAAGGGGGGGTGGGGGGAGATGTGTGACAGGGCAGAAATCATGCCCTGTCTCAAAGTGCACAAAGGCAAGGGAGCTGTGAATGGGGGTACCTCACCTGCAGGTTAAGAACCCTAATAAAGCATGCCTGGCCAGGACGTGGCTCTATCTGATCTTTGCTGAGCACCGTGGGAAGAAGAGCAGGCAGAGGAGAAACTGCAGAATAGGCTCTGAATGCTGACCTGGAAGTTAAAGTGCTAGAGCTGGGTGATTTATTTTGCCCTGGAGAGGGGAGAGCTGCGGGAGCAGGAGCTTGTGCTAGGTGCAACAACTACTCACCCCCAGCTGGGGGTCAACAGAATCAGCAGAGGAGGATCTGCAGTGACAAAACTTACCCAACTGAGATCTGGTACAAGAACATCGCATCAGAGGTTTGCAAGGAGTTCATTTGGTGAGTGAAGCATGACGGTTCCATAGCTAAGAAGGAAGAAGAAGAGAAGGCCAGCTAGAGAGATCTGCCCTGTGAAGAGGAAGGGCTTGCCCCTGCAACAGGGACAGAACATGAAGCCAGCCAGGAGACTGAGTAGGCTGGCTATGGTGCTCAGTTGGGACCTCTGAATTAGGACAGAGTTGAACTGAAGCTCTGGTGCTATTCTGAACACTGGACAAAGAGGGGAGGAAGATAATCATGAGAGCAGGCAAAGAAGCAGTATTTTGAGATTTTGAAGGCAAGTAAGCTTGTGTACGGACTTAGAGACAGCTTGTGTGAGTGTAAGCCCCAGTGCTGGGGAACGGGTCTTAACCTATGCAGGGAGCAATTTGGAGGCATTCCAAGTAGTGTGCGAGTACCCTAAACATGGACTAAAATTCAGAAATTGCACCCCTAAAAGACTGGTGTGGTAAGAGAAGGGTAAGGGGATGGAGAAGCCCTGTGAAGAGGCCAGGCTGCTGGAGGAATTCACAGAATCATAGAAAGCTAGGGTTGGAAGGGACCTCAGGAGGTCACATCTGGTCCAACCCTCTGCTCAAAGCAGGACCAGCCCCAGCTAGAGCAGCCCAGACAAAGTTCTGTCTAGCCAGGGCTTGAAAACCTCCAAGGTTGGAGATTCCACCACTTCTCTAGGTAAAATTGCACTAAGAAACAGCAGTTTGCCTCCCAACATTTACTTTTCCCTTCGGATTTGCTTTAACATCAAAGGCATGGTGGGCGAGAACCAAAGAGGATAAGCAAGTCCTGAGTGGTAGGACTGCGCATATTCCTATGAGACCTCCAGATTTTCACAGGGAGCATCAGACTTGCATATTCCCCATACCTTACACAGGGAGTTAGACAGTCCAGAGCAGCAGTAACTGTGAGTTACAAATGGGCTGGAAGTAGGAGTTGTGAGTGGGAAGTCATTGGAAATGCTAAGGACAGCAGCATCTTAAATCCCACCTATCCTGAGCATAGAGGAATTTTATACCTTCCTATGGGGAGATGCCTCTGTTCACTCAAAACTGACAACCCTGAAAGTTATGGATTTGGACAGCTAAGCATTTTCTTTCAAATCCTGAGCCAGGGTCAGTCCTTCCTTTCAGAAGAGCTGGAAGAGGACCTCTCCACACTTTTAAAGAGGAGCGTGATGATTGGAACATTCAGCCGTCTCCTTTTTATGCATGTCAACAGTTAAAACACTCACCCAAGATGTAACAGACCTGCACTAATTCTCTCCCCTTCCTGATGGATTCAAACCCAAACAAATCTCACCTTTCGGGAGAGTGTCTTTGCCTATGTGTCCCTAAGTAGTCTGATGGCTATCTCAGTGCTTCCAGCTGAAAAGGTTCCACTTTGCACAGAACCATGCGGTGGTCAGTGTCTCACTGAACAAACTCTGCAATATGCCTAGGTGAGGGTGGTTTGTCCCAAACCAACACATTGAGGGGCTCCCAGGCTGCATTGTTAGTTCCTCTCCTGTCATATTCCAAAGTGTACCTGGTTCCCTAAGAGAGGGGTGTTCACATCACAAAATCTGCAATTGGAGGTGGCAGTGTGAGCAAGAAAGCGGGAGGTGGAATGGGCGCTATATTAATGAACAGTTAACATGCCTAGTGGGCAGGGCAGGTTGCTAGTGCAATGAAAAGAAGCTTGCATATCTAGTGCTCCTGCTGTCTTTGTTCTGCAAATAGAGGCATTTTTCTCAAAACCTGGATACTTACACAGCATTGTAAAAGAAAGTAAAAATCAAGAATGCATGAGTGCTTCGTGGGGCCATTTTAGGAAAGAAGAGGGTGGAATTAACAACACTGTCAATTTACAGGCTGCTGCATCTGAATTGTTAGTGTGGACACCTGGGCTGTTTGCTATCAGGTGGGATTTCCTGCTGCTAGGATAATTAATTCTGGCCCTGCTAGCATTATGGCCTTAAGTACCAGCAACTATTTTTAAAAAGTGAATTTTAATGGTAGGCATTGTGGACTGTGACAACATCTATTTGAATATTTTGTTTCTGCTACTAAACAATAAAGTAATGATGCGACTAGTACTTAATGTCACTCCTGTAAGTACTTTGTTTTTGCCTAAAACAAGTAAAAATAAAGCTTTATATAGGCTTTTATGGTGTCCAATTATACCCCTCATTAACTGTGACACAATCAAATATTGTGTATGAAGATAGTTTCTATATGTATTCCAATACCGTACTATATCCAGTTTATTTACTGTACGATGGAACAGCAATTTTTTTTCGGTTCTCCAAAACTGTATCATAATTCTAGTTCCATTAGCAGAAAAAGAAAAAACACTCTTTGATTAACATTTACCACCACAGAGCTCGGCACTCAGATGATGCCACGGACAGCTTAGGCCAGTGACTCCGCCAGGATGCCATAGCACTCCGTGGTGCCTTGAGATCCTTTCAAGGGGGACAGCTTTGGCACTGTTAAATGCACAAACCCGATGCACAACATAAACCCAGGTAGGAATCCATAGCATCCAAGACGTTTTAACCTGTTGCAGTCTTCCTGAATCCTCTTCAGCAACAGAACTACTCCACTGCTTCACCATAGTCAAAATGAGCAAAAGCCAAGAGCTGTTTTGTTTTTTAATTAAAAGTTTCCTGTACTCCTAGCCAAATCAAATTCCAAATCCATGAGTCACTCCAGACCCATAAGTGGCCCTACTACCAGCAAACATCCTCCACCCCCATCTGGGGTTTCCGATGTTCCCAAATCCTTCGGCCGGCATCCTGCACACAGGCCCAAGCCGAGAGGCTTGGGGTTCAAATGCTGCCAGGCTTTGCTTGCCCTCAACCCTATGGGTGCAGGAGCCTTCCCCTTCCATGAAGCGGGCACAATGCCAAGACCATCCCAGCCGAGCAGGAGGTTCACTGCCCATGCCCGCTGCTGGGTGCCGCAGAGCCATCTTCCCGGCACAACCAGGTGGTCGTGGCATTTCCCTTGCCAAGCCAGCCTAGGACTATGTATGATCCGAGGCCAAATATTTTGGGAGAAGTGCTCTGACTCCGAGAGGCCCCTTGAGCCAAAAAAGTTCAGGAGCTTAAGTCGAGATTGAATCATTTA
>NW_017728924.1:15395712-15405637 GCF_001723895.1 Crocodylus porosus | reverse complement strand
AAAAAAAAAACCAAACAAATAAAAATCCATCAATAAAGGTGTGAAGTCCCGGAGGCATCTCAGACTTGTGCTTCCCCAGTGCCCCTCAGCTGCAGCCCCCAGGCTGAGGGAGTCCCCGCCGCCGCCCCCGGCTCCTGCCCCGCCAGCCCTCCTCCGCTGCGGGGGGGGGCTGGAGCAGCGGTGTTGCAGCTCCACCAGGCACCAAAGGCCCCAAGTTGGAGCTAGAGCGTTTATCCTAACCTGCTGGGGTGTGGGGGTCCCCCTCTTCCCTTTTTAAATAAAAACAGCTGCTAGGCAGGGGCAGAAAAAAATTGTGTTGTGGCTTAAATGAAACTTGGTTTCATGGCAAGTCTACTCACTTGCCTTTCTAGTTCTCTTGGACTCATAAGGTTTAAAATAATAATTCCCGGTGTTCTTGCAAGTTAAGACCTCTAGCCTAAACCATGCCAAACTTTTTGCTGCTAGGAATACAAGGGAAGCTAGACCCAAACCACGGCTTATTTTGCAAAAGCACAGCTCCCTTGCACAGGTGGGATGCAGCAGGGCTAACCCCAGACTCTGGGCTTGTTGCTGCTGTCCATTATTTTGGTGAATTCTGTCCCAGCTCTGTTCTTAATTTTCAGGCTCAAAGCCTGAGTAGTAGGAACAGGGCAAAAGTCTTGGGTCTTGTTCTGTCCTATTTATACAGACTTATGGTAGGTCTTTTGTTTTATGAACTGAACTGTATGTAGTTCAGATCCAGTTTTCCCTATATCAGATCTGCCAAAATGGGGCTTAAAATGTTCTGGTCTGGAACAGTGTTTTGCCAGAAACTATCTAGGGATCCAAAACAATCACTGAACTTCCAGCAGGAAGCTTCAGAAGGTAGATATTTCATTTTAAAAATAAGTTTTACATAATGTTAGTCCAGCCATTTAACGGACTGCTTATAACCATCTAACATCACTACTGTCATGTTTATGACCTAGGGCTAGTGTTCATAACATGCGTATAATAAAGATAGTGATGTTAAGCACAGGATGGATTTGGTTTATATCACTAGTTAGGAAGCCTTGATTTAATTGTTGGCTTCTACAGAAAGTGTGTTCTTGTTGTTTGATACCTTAATACATATTGTTCACAACTCGGAGATAGATGTAGGTTTTATTTTTAGAAGGTACATCCTATACATTTTAAAGCAGTGATTTATTTTGATTATTTTTGCAGATACATCAGAAAACAATTGTTTTAACTAAAACAACATGCTTATGTATTTTGGATATTTCTTCAACCACAAGCATGTACAATTATCTTAACAAAACAAGCATATGTATTTTTGAATTTTTAACTATTTAAGCTTTGTGAAATGTGTTTTTTTAACAAAAACTAAATAGATTATTTCAGCCAGGTCAGTATGAGAAACTTAAAATGCTGGGTTATGCAGCCAACTGTCTTCACCTTCCTCTTCCTGTTTATCCATAAACTAGAAAAGATAGACGAGCTTTCCTGATTTCCTTTTTTTTTTTTTTTTAGTTCCCAGACAGTTTCTGAATTTGGAATGAATTGGCCCAAAGGAAGAAAATATTCTTTTTACGCCTGCAGAAGAAGCTACTGCTATTAAAAGCTGAATTATCACTTCAGTAGTCTCTGATGGGCCCAGAGTGACTTAAGTGACTTACTCCAGTTCACTGGTGTGACTTTCTTTAAAACCTCAATAGCAAATGTATTTCTTGAATGGTTCACCCTTACCCCTGAAATTTAGTGTAGCTGGTGTTATGGAGGGATGACTGCTGGATGCCCGTGTCACAGCCAACTCCTCTTCTTCAGCAGTTTAGGATTGACCCTGATACAGAGCATTGAGAAGATTGCCAACAAAATGCACTATTCATTTTCTTAATGCCTGTAATTGAACTCTCTCATTGCATATTTCACTTTTTCAAGGTCTCACTTGGTTCCTTCCAAGTTTCAAAGGCATCAGCAAGAAAACAAGATTTCCTGGAAATAGGCTTCAGGATAGTCAGCATACATTCTACATTTCCCTTTAGCCCAATGTTGAGAACTTTGGCTACGCCAGTTCCCTCTATTTTGTCACAATCTTGTTCATAAATTGTTGTCAGATTAGGCCAGTTAGTTTGGTTCCTCCTCCTTTCTTCAAAGTAGTTGCTGCAAAGTGGTTGTTATGGCAGTGTTTTGCAATTTCAGCGTTAGCCTTTCTTTGTGGAGCACTGAAGTCTGGCTAAAAGGTGCATCAAATGAGCACTGCAGCCATGTTATTAGTTTGGGACTTTCTTCTAGATTTCTTCTCATCTTGGACTCGAGCGTTGTCTGCGACAAAGCTGCATGCTAGATGTCTGAACTCTCTTTTTTTCACAGTTTGTTATAGCTTTTACTTCTACTTCTTGTAAGTATTGTGCTGTGTATGCATTTCCTGATGTATCAATTATTTCTGTAAGGTATACAGTTCCTTCTTCTGTTATCACGCAGGCACATATTACTGGATCATTGTGGAGATAACCCAAGTCTTGATGGATGGAGTAAACAATTTCCCACCCTAGACTTTTGCACATTGCTCCATTTTTCTCGTATACTTTATCCAGCCATATTGTCTCAGAAAGTATATCATTAGAAGTTATCCTCATGGAATAGGGATTATATCTTTGAGCTTTAACATATCTTAAATTAAAACTATATAGGTTTATTTGTTAAAAGCATCTTAACAAACTAAAAAAAAAATGATTACATAAAAAAAAATCTGTTTTTTATTATATATATTTTTTTATCCACCCTGGTAAAGCACTTTGTAACCTCTGAATCAAAGGAAGTTTGATGTAGCGTGACTCAAAACTAGCCCCAGACCTTTACTTCCAAGCCTTCCTGATGCCTTTCTTTTTTTCCTAGTTGTTTTCTTGTCAGATTCATCATATGGAAGTCAGAAAGGCTTGTGTGTTGTTTGTGAGGCAACACCAACACAACTTTGAGTCTGTAAGTAGATATGTGTGCTTTAGAAGTAATGGGGGAGGGTTATCTTTGAATGTACATGTGCAGATATGTGCACTGAAAACTTAAACCATGCTGCACTTTTAAGTTCGAAATTAAAAAACAATCTTAAATGTGAAGAAAGATTAGAAAAAGAATCAGCTATTAGTTTTTAGATTACTTTGTTTCTAAGGTTCTTGTATCAAGTCTGGGTAGTGTGTAATATTTGTAATTAGCATTTCTTCTAAAAGCTGAGCTCCTGTTTTAATGAGCAATAATTACATTGCAGTACAAATGTCTTTGAAACTGTTTGTGCATGCTTGTATGTAAAACGTTCATTTTGAAGTCGAAATAAAAGCACAGGGCACCTAAACCATGGTACAACGTGTACTTTCATGTCATTGTACACTTGCGTTGGATGATTTTAACCAGTAGAGAGGCCTACCATCACCTATCAGAAACTTTTATATTTAGGTAAAGTGATACAGGCCTGTGGCTATTGGCCAGGCCGTGCTGTGGTGTTTTCATATACAGAATAACCTTTTGTTATTACTGACTTTACTAAGAAATTTACTTCCTCCTGTAATAGTGGTGCATGAGGGGCCTGATCGTAAGAATCTGGTAGACTTCTTATGTAGACAGGCTGACAGGTTTGGTAAATGTTTTTTAAATGGCTTTGAGTGAGAGAAGCTTTTTGGATATTCTACTGACTCTTAGAAATCTAATTCATAAATGTCTTTCCTAGGCCTTTAAGGGAAATCTACATATTGATGATGACAAGAAAATAAATTACCTTTAACATTATCTTGTAATATTTTGAGGTTTTACCTCCAAAGGATTTTTAAAATGCTTTTTTGTACTGAGTACTCAAGCTGCCCCTAGGGCAAAGGGGGATCTCACCATGCTGTATGGTGAAGGACACTGGTACACTTCCCTGTTTTTATGGCACTTTAGGTCCCATACAGAGTAGCCAGGGCCTAGGTCTCTTCAAAAAGAGAGACCAAGCAAACAGCAAAGTAGCCAGTCCATTTGACCCATAAAGAAGGTGTTTGGACAAGCACTTGAGGATTTGTCCTTGGCTGTGTTTTTTAGCATGTCTTCAGCTTGATATCCTTAAACTGTTCCTTTCAGCGAGGGTGCTAGATATCAGACTTGGTTAACAACTAAAATTGTTTCTCTGTGGTTTTAAAAGCAAATATACTTAAAGACACAGAAAATATAAACAAATGATGCCAATTGTTGAAGTCACTACTTGGATCTGAAACTAGTAGACCGAGATGTTACTATTTAGTAGCAAGTTTGTTTGTGTTTTATTTTCTTATATGTAATTCCTGGACCTTCTCGGCCTCATATTTTGGACTTGATGTTGCCATGCTTTTCTTTAAATAAATTAAGGAAATGCTGCCCTGGTTCTGACCATATGCTTTGTCCTTGACCGTACACCTGGAAAAACGACTTAACTTGTTGAAGTTCTAGGTGGTTGGGCTGCAGAGTTCTAAGTACTGGGATGCCAAGCCAAATGAGCACCCATCCTTTTGTTTAATGACTTAAAATAACAAAAACTCGCATCTTAAACCATATGTGTTGTTTTTTTAAAGTAAAACATAAAAGCAAAACCAAACAAACAGCCAATACCCTCCCCCACCCCCCCTGCAACTTTAAGGTTTTCTAGTTCTGTGGGGGTTGAGAAGGGGGCTGAGCAAAGTAGCTGCAACCTTCCTCTAAGGTCTTTCAGTACGAAATAGTAAAGGTTATGATTTCTGTTTAGCCATCTGCCATTATATGAATCTAATTCAATCATTTTGGTTTTTTTCTGTTAAGTATGTGGAAGGGTCATTTGAAAAATACCTGGAACGGCTGGGAGATCCAAAGGTAAGGCCAGGTTCATACATGATTCCAGTGCTGACGCTAGGTCTTAATGCTGATGCTAGGCTCCAGATGTTTGGGGTATGGTATTGAATGTTATGTTTTCTCCTGCTAATGTGGGCCTCAGTCCTGCAGTTCTGTTCATGCAGGTAGGCCTTTGCTCCTAGGTAAGCTTGTTGATTTACAGTAGGATGCTGGGGCTGCATCCAGAGAAGTGTGGACACTTATTTACCCAGGGACAAGTAGCAGTGGCATACTGTGTGCTGCTACTATTTGTCCCTGGGGAATGTCTGTGCCACACATCCTCTGGCATGTGGCAGGCTACCGTGGGTGGGATAGGGGATGCTGAGGCCAGCAATTGTGCTAGCCCCAGCACCGCTATCTAGGATTCTGGGGGCTGCCCAGGGCTGTAGCCACAGCAGGAGGTCTGGCCAGCAGCCAGGGCATGGCTCCAGTTTTGGGTGGCCCGCACTGCTGCCACGTGTGCTGCCCCACTTTTTTTTTTGGTGCGTGTTTTGTTTTTTTTACCCTGGCATCTCCCAGGGTCAAACCCCACCCCTGCCCTGCAAGGTAGCAGCACAGAGAATCCCTGCATGTGTAGTGTGGGGCTGCAGCTGGGTCTGCAGCACCACATACTGCACATCTGCACTCATCTGAATGCAGCCTGCAAGTATAAGGATTCATACCCCCTTGCAAAATGGACCAGGTTTCAGGGTTGGGGCCTCAGTTCTTTTGTTTGTGTGTGGTGAGGAGGAGGGAACAGACTTCTGGACACAGCAAGCCGAACTTTTAAAAGGCTGCTACCATGTTGGGTGCAAAATTCACAGCAAATTTCTTCTCAAACTTCATACTTCCTTCACATTTGAATACTTGAGTTTGAGCTCAGATTCTTCCTTATTATTGAAAAGTACTGTTGTCTTAAACACTGGCAGCTAATGTGATTTACAGTACAAGAATATATTCAAACAGACATAAAGAAATCCAGCTAATTTTTAAGCTTTTACTTCTAGAGCTAAGTACTACTTCAATTGGGATTATTAGGCCAGAAAATAGTAAAAAGGTAGTTGTCCCTATTCTCTGATCTCTTCAGGAATCTTGCTAGTAAAACTTCCAGATGAAACAAGAACTAGAATTTTAGAAAAAGTGGAGTTAAGCAGTGGGCTATAGCTGAAGATTGTATTATCATTTGGTACTTGCAAGTAGGTTGGTGAACTTGCAGCCTTGTGACTTTGCTCCCTTGAGAGTTCCTCAGTCTGTCCTTTAAAATACAAAATGTAGTTCTCGCACCTAGTAGATAAACTAATAAACAAAAGCCTTTAGCCATTCTCTGAGCAGCAGGAGGGACCTTTTGGCTCTGGCCCATGACAGCTGAATGTCACCTTCATAGTAGCACATGTACCTGGGTTCCAGTCAGCCTTCTGCCCACAAACTGCTCCCTCTTGGTGCTGCCTGCTCTCTCCTTGGGTTGTTTAAACTTCCTCATTACCTAACGGTGCCTCTACACATGCTACAGGGTGGGGTGGGGAGAGTGTTTTGATAAGAGTGGCTCTTGGGAGTTGCTGTAATTAAAATTCTGCAGCATCCCATGTATTCATCATCCCACATTTCAAAATGGTGGTGGAGGCACTTTAACTAAAGCTTGTTTGGTGAACTTTAGTTAAAGCATCCCCACTGTCATTTTGAAATATGGGACGCTGAATACACAAGATGCTGCAATGTTCTAATTAAAGTGCTCCAGCAGACTTGATCTTGTGCTAGACTGTCTTCAGCAAACGGGATTAATCTGGTCTGCTCCAATGTGTTCTAACTGGGACATGTTGGAGAATGTGTATAGGTACCCTGAATGCTCACAGCTGGACTTCTGTACCAGGGCTGCCTGCCCCTCTTAAAGGGCCAGGCTACCCTGTTACAGTCCTGTTTTTTCTCCTCTTTGTTAGGTTGGCATTGAATAAAACCACCAAAAATAGTCTTAAGGGGTCTCTATGAGGGCCGATCACTTGTTATAACTAACTTTGAGAAGAGAGGTCTAGTCTTCCTTATTGTGTCTATGAAACAGATGTTCAAGGGGGTGCCTTCCCTTATGGAGCTTTGTCTGAGCTTTTTTATGGCTCTGAGGATAATGTCCAATATCTAGAGCTAGGTAGCAAACGCTGAATTTCTTTTCATAAAATTTGCTGACGAGCCCTCCTAATACTATAGTGAGGGCCAGAGTAGAGTTTCAAGTACTAGCAAAGAGTTAGCTGCACTTGATATCTACAGCAGTAGTTGTCTTTCCAACCTAATCTTAAAATATTTTTATGCACTTAGGAAAGTGCTGGCCAACTGGAAATCAGTGCACTATCCTTGATGTATAAGTAAGTGCCTTCCTTCTTTCATTTAAACCTTACTTTTGTGGTAGAGCTTGAAAGGCTGAGGGTTCTCTCCATGTGAGCCAGAACTTTTTGATTCATGACCTTGAAGGCCACAAGAGACCCACTCATGATCTAGTTTTGATACCAGTTTATATAATTAAGCACTGCTGTTCTCTGATCTGCTGTGTATGAAATAGCGATCACAGTCCAGTTCCTGGTAAAGGGGCCATCTATTTAATGAGATGTTGAAATTGATGTTCTACTTAAGACTTACAAGGGAGGACTGTCTTGGAAGCCACAGAGACTGACCCCTTGTTACTGGAGGTTTTATTGCTGGTATCCATGCTGGGTTGGTTGTTAGTAGGCTTCTAGTGAAATCTGTTTTGATAACTTTTAAAAGTATTAAACTTGTGAAATGTTTGCATTGAAGTTATTTCATAGGAAACTTATGAAATGGTCTGGAATTGTGTACAGGGGAGCTATTTTAACACTAGCTTTAAACATAACTAAAAGCTGATGACTACCAACATTAAAATTTGTGCTTAGTATTCTAGCTGTCTCTGCAAGTTTACCTAATAAGAGGGACTTTTACTGTGCTTACCAGCATATACGCCCTGATGTCCATTCCAAGCATAAATGCAGCTGACACTTTAGGCTGCTTGTACACATCATGGGGGTTTCATTCTGTTTAGTCCTCCCTAAATTGAACCGGTGGATTTTTAAAAACACCACTCCAGTTTAAGGAGAATTAAACTGAACTAAACCCCTATGGCATGTCCGCAAGGGTGGGGCCCTGATCCTTACCAGTCTCTTTGGTGGCAGGGTGTGGGGTGAGCTGCTGGCAGGCCTGGTGGTCCCTGAGCTGTGCATGGGTCCCCCAGGTAGCACCTGCCCAGTGGCACCCAGCCTGAGCTGTCCTGGGAGGCACTGCAGCTGCTAAGGGAAGCACCGGGTCCCTGCACAGCTCAAGCAGGGAGGCTCTGGGGAGGAGAAAAAAACAGATCAGGCTAGCCACTATTTCCTCCCACCCCCCAGTGAAGCCTGCCTGTGTGGGCTACTGCTGGGTCCCACAGCCCCTGAGCTGTGCTGGGCCCGCCCAGCCCTGAGCATGTTGATTTCCAGAGCCCCATGCACTGTTTAACTTTGTTAGGTAGCACACTAAAACACCTTGGAGATGTCTTATCTTGCTACATACCAAAGTCCATTTAAAATGTAATATGCCACTGAGCATGCAAACAGCAATGTCATTAAAGCAGTGCAAAAGGGCATTTAAGCTGCTTTAAAGGCCAATTTTGTGGCATGTACAAAGGCCCTTAATCTGCTGCAGGCACTGTCTTGCTACCAACGCTGCTACTCTTAGCTAAGCAGTATAGGATCCCAGTAACAGGCTCTCAGTTTTGATACAGGATGTCTAATTACACACTTACAATTTGCACTTTGTAAAAATCCCACGCTAATTTTTTAATCCTTTCATAGTAGCTAATTTTTCCTGTTTGGGCTGTTGTGGGCAGAAAAACTTGATCTTAAAGAATCACAGTAAGGTGCATTACTTATGGTCTGAAAGCAGATGCCATCACTTCCTGAATATTTCTTATTTCAGGTTGAGGAGTCTAAATCATGCATTTAGTTAGTTGTTGCTTAAATTATACTTGAATTCACTTGTAAATGAGAAATGTTTTAGCTTAGTTTCTCTATGTATAAATCAAAAAATGGATTTTCCAAACTGTTCCAGTCACACAGTTTTGCAACAAGCTGAACATTCCGTTAAATGCTTGTTCTTTCAAGTCTCTTGTTTTTCCTCTGCTTACCCAGTCACGACTTTATTTTGTACCGGTACCCTGGAAAGCCACCCACCTATGCTACAGACAATGGCTTTAAAGATAAGGTGAGGAGATGTGAGCAAATTTTCTCTCTCACTTCTAGATAACCCTAATTTTGTTGAGTGGTATCAAACCCTATCCCTTTTTAATTTTGATCTTTTAACTACAGTGAAGGTTCTGGGTCTGCAGAGTTTCACACAACTAAACCAAAAAAATCCAGTAGTTAACTTTAGTGAGGCTGATGCTTTGCCAATGAGTGTTTTCACAGTTGAAAACACTCATTGCACAGCAGCTCACCTTTTTATAGACTCTTAAGTTCCTGATGGCTGCAGGAGTTGAAATGTTACAGCCTAGAAATCTCCCCATTTCATCAGCTTTTGCTTTCCTGGGATTTCGCTGTCTAACTACAGCTCCACATGACTATTTTCTTGATTGCAATGTAGCTGGGAACTGCTGTTAAGTTAGCCTGTTTTGTTAGTGTGCTATGCTAAAAACTGTATCAAGATGCTTTTGGGAAGCTTTCACTCCAAAGATTTAACTTATCAAAGTTGGCAGCAGTATATTACTGGAGTCTGTATGCAGCTGGCTACTTCTTATGTTTTTATTTTATTTCATTTCGCTGCACATTTTAACTACTGGAGGCTGGGCCAGCAGGAGACATGGTGCACCATGCAGGGGAGTCCAGGTCCTACAGCTGCTGACACTTGGGGTGCATCGATAGAAATTTTGGGGGCTGACACCAACAGCTGATATTTAGGGAGGCATATTGGCCGATTACTGATCTGATGCAGATGCTTCCAGGTAGTAAGTCTGCAGTGGTGGAAGGGGCAGGAGGGGCACAGATCAACACCCCTTGCAGTGAGAGAGGGCAGGGGCAGGGGCAGGTGTTGTCCAGGGGGTGGGGGCATGGGATGGAGGTGGAGCTCGTGCCCC
>NW_017728924.1:15343458-15395396 GCF_001723895.1 Crocodylus porosus | reverse complement strand
TGTGCAGCCCCAGCTGTAGCCAGCCGCCCACCCCGTGCAGATTCAAGGGGCACAGCACCCTTTCCCCCCACCCTCCTGGGGTGCAAGCAGCAATGGGAGCTGCCGTCCCTCCCCTTCCCCCCCCCCGAGCTGTGCCTCTGTTCCACACCCCCATCCAGCTTGGGCAGCATCTGTCCCCTCCCTCCCTCCCTCACTGCAGGGGCGTCAGCCTGCCCTCCCCACTCCTCTTCTGACTTACCAGCTGGAGGCAGCTTTCCACGCTGCCAGTTCTGCTCTGTGGTGCACTGCAGCTGTGTGCAGCACAGGCATTTATTAGCCCCATTGGGCCAATATCTGATGCAGCAGATTTTCTTTATCGGTGCATCAGTCCAATATCAGATCAGTATCTATGCACCTCTAGTTGACATTGGTGGTTTGGTGGAGATGCACACTAGCATTGTGGCAGTGCCTGTAGGCTAACCTGGGCTCATCCTTCCTAGAATGATAGGCTATCTTTATCCACCTTACATCAGATGTGTGTAGATGCATGTAAACTGATATCAAAAAAGCAACTCCTCTTGACAGAACTTTTCAGCATAGACTTGGCATGAATGCAGAATACGAGCATAAAATACAAGGTTGATGCTGCCAATAATGCATACAGTTTGGGAATTCTGCATCTAATGGCCAGCTTCTCCTTCTAGGACACCTTTTGTTCAAAAGGCACTTGGAGTAAGCTGTCTTATTTGGTGTTTAACACTTCAGGATATGCATGGAATTGGTTGACAGACTTATTTGTACGCTTGTTATATTTTTCTTAAATCTGGTAAAGTTTCTAATGCTTACCCATTGTTTGCATAGGGAATTAAAGTTTTGTTTTTTGAATAAATAAATATTAGAATTAAAACATCAGATAAACAGTTTAGTTTTCTCATATTCCTTTCTTAAAGCCTTATTTTGTCTTCCTAGATTTTGCTGTGTTGTTCCGGCAATGGCCATTATGACTCTGTGTATACAAAACAATTTCAGGCAGATGCTGCTGTTTGCCAGGGTAAATTAAACTCTTTCTGTGAATTGTATTGTGCATTTTGAAGTTTCACTTGACAGTTTTGTTTGTTTTTGTTTTTTGTTTTTTGGGTTTTTTGTTTGAGAGGATTGTGTGGGGCCAGTGAAGTGGAGAACTCGTCAGTCATTTTTAATTGAGGTTAAAATAACTGGGGTTTCATAAGTCTGTAATGAGTACATCTGCTACTGGAAGATCACCTATGAAACTCCAGCTGTTCCTTTTTATTTGGCACTATATTGACCTTTTGAATTGTGCATCTTGTTTGCCCAGCTGTGTTGTATGAGATGCTGTACAAAGATGTGTTTGCCATGGATGAAGAAGAATTGAGAACTGCAGTGGAGATGTTTCGAAGTGGGTCCAAGAAGAACAGAAACAGTGTCTCCGTTGGAAGCGAGGATACAAACTTTGATTGCCTCCCTGAGAAGGCCTCCAAAAGCTCATCAGAAAAGAGGTAACAATTCACTTGTGAAACAGAATGTGGAGGGACTAACTTACTAATGTATCTTCTGAACTATGACACGGAAAACCTGAGTCTTTTTCAAAACTTGTGGCATTAAGCTGGAATCCGAGCATGCTATGGAAGAGGCAGTGCTGTCCCTGCAGTTGTTAACAGGGCTGGATTAACGCAGAGGCAAACTAAGCACATGCCTGGGGCCCTGGTCCTTCTCCCCCTCCACCCCCACCCCGTGGCAGTGGCACAAATGCCCCCCGTCTGCCTCCCCCTCCCTCTGCCAGCCTTGCTTCTGTGGCAGCTGCTTCCTAGCCGTGACTCTGAGCACCACTTCCACAGGCGGCAGCACACGGGTGGGGAGGGGGTCTCGACCAGCTAGGGGCCTGTGAGTTTGTTTGCCTAGGGCCCACTAAAGGGTTAATCCGGCCCTGGTTGTTTAGTAATGCAGTTGAACAGAAACATCACCCACTGGTGATAGGGAAGTTTTGACAGTAAAATTTGAACTTATGTTTATTTACAAAAAAAATGGTTCCTGTGTGTTAATTAATCTTACTTGGAAAAAATACGACCCATGTATTTTCTAAATCCCCTCAGTACTACAGAGCCATCACTCCTATGAGGAGATGCACTGGATTCTATTATTGCCTGTCCATCACTAAAATTTATGTTCCAAATGTAGGGCTAAATTCTGCATTGTGAACAATGCAGCTCTAACTTCTTTGTCCCTGGTTTGGGAGTCATTAATGAGGCTGCACAGGTGAGCAGATACAAGGTATGCTATGCCATCCTTATTAAAGTTTGTGTTGCAAAGAACCCAGCTTATGGTAGTTAATAGTTTTGCAAGTTCTTAAACACTTGGAAAAGAACCAAGCTTAATAAGGAATCCTTACTGAGATGAAAACACAAAATCCTAATCATCTGTGGACTGAATAACAATTTAAGTAATATTTTTGGTTCTGCAGAATAGAATCCTATTTATTGTTCCCTTATGCTTAAAACAATGTTGCTGTTACACAGAGAAGGGAAAATTCATTCTAATTTCATAGAAAAGGAAGGTTTTGAGAACAAGTGAATGAGTGCTCACATGCGTAAGTGCACTTGTGACATGACTGAAATATAATGTGTTAAGATGCAAATCAGAATGTACCACTTGGTGGCACCATGGTGCTTCTAGTTGGTTTGTTTCATCAGCTGGACTTGGTCTGAGTCCTGGTCAGAAATCTTGCGTCTTTATGATCCTATTTTTAAATTGCTTAGAGTGGAAGACTGGGAAGGCAATGATACTGACAACTCGCCTGAAGATAAATACAAACAAGGCACTGAAGAGGCAAAGGTTGGCAATTAAGGAGGAATCCTTTTATTCTTTCTTGTTGGTGTAATGCTCCTGATGCATTGATTATAGCCAAATCAGTATTTCCCATTCCAAACACTATTACTGGGCGTTTATGCCTTGTTTTCTCAAACTTCTACGTACATGTTTTGTTTTCTGACCTGGCATTTTATCAGTCAAACTCACTGAGTGAGACTTACCATTTAAAAAAACCCAAAAAACTTCTAAGCTCTCTTGTTCTTCTCTAGCTAATGTTAAAGGAAGCAAATGGGGAAAAATAAAACCACCTGGACTCCAGGGACTAAATATTCACTGATTATTTCTTTTATTCTATTTTTTTTTTTCCAAAAAACCCATCTAATTAACCTTTATTTGAGAAGAGACAGGACTCTCCTCAGCTGGGCTTTAAAGTGGTTCAAACTAGGCCTATCCACTGCTTTATAGAGTCCTTATATTTTTAGCAGTGCCAAATATCTGCAGTTCTAACTGCCTTTGAATAGAGTTGTGGGTGGTCTTTGAAAATCAGGCCCTAGTTAGTTGCAATTTCACTTTTGCCTACATAAGTGGCCTTGTGTCTGAAATCAAGCAAATCGGTAGAGAATCTGTTGCTAGCCTTTTCACATAGCTTTTATTCCTTTGCTCAGAACTGAGTGCCAGAATTCATAATACCTGAAGGTTTTGTTCATATTCTTCTCAGATTTTTGTACTGGAAGCAAACTGCTTAAGGGTTTTTTGTTTGTTTGTTTGTTTGTTTGTTTGCAGTGGAACTGAAAGGGGCAGTAAAACAAAGTTTGTGTGGCTGTTACAATAGTTCAAACCTTTGGCAGGGAAGGGAAGCGTTTTAAATGTGACACTTTTAATCTTAGTCCATTTTAACTCTGTTTTAGCCTCCAGAAAATCCATCAAAGATGCCTTTTCCTTATAAAGTGCTAAAAGCCCTGGACCCTGAGATCTATCGAAATGTAGAGTTTGATGTTTGGTTGGACAGCAGAAAAGGTACTCCCTAAACCTTCATATGCTATACATTTTCGTGCAGAAAATAAAAGCTGCTAGAGTTTATTGTTTACTTTCTAGATGTATGCGTATTAGTTTCTGACAGGGGTTTGAGCACTTAGATGCACACCAGAAACTGTTAAGGGACATGGGCTACTCT
Source organism: Crocodylus porosus (assembly GCF_001723895.1). Classification (NCBI taxonomy): domain Eukaryota; kingdom Metazoa; phylum Chordata; order Crocodylia; family Crocodylidae; genus Crocodylus; species Crocodylus porosus. Next base: position 15,391,417 of record NW_017728924.1, on the reverse strand, counting down.
AGTAAACATTTGTGGACAGTGTAGGCTATTAGGGCTGCGTGAAGCTTTGGTAGCTGATTTGATTCACAGGAGATTTGGCCCTATTTGGGGACCAAATCTCGGAGTCCGAATAGAATTGGGAGACCAAGTAAAAGTTCTGATTCGATTCAGAAAAGATTCAGCCATAGACTAAACAAGCAGCTGACGCAGCTGCCTCCTGCTGGTAAATCTGGGGGAGGGAGGGATTGGGGCTGGGACAAGCTGCCTAGCTGGGGTAGGGGGGCAGCTCCCAGACGGCACACGGCATCATGCCGAGCCACACTACACCCGTGCCATGGGGCAGTTGCCGCACGGGTGGGAGCGATTTCCCCACTGCACAGGGTGCTCTGCCACAAGCCCTCAGAGGCCCCAATCACTGGTAAATGCTGGGCTTTTTCTTGTCTGTTTTTTTTAAGTGCCAGAGGCTGGGGCCGGGCAGGGCAGCCTTGGGGGATTCTCCCATGGCGCGCTCTGCCAGTCTGAATCAGCGCCAAATCTTCCAAAACTGATTCGGAGATTCAGATCACTGTCCTGAATTGAATTGCTGTCCTCTGAATTGGCCAAATCCAAATAGAATAGTTCCATATTTGCACAAGCCTACAGTCCGTTGATTTCCTCTCTAAGCAGTACTTCTAACTCTGGTACTAAGGCTCTTAATCAATGTATTTCTTAATAGATCAGATTATGGCATGGAAGGAGCTGGGATTGAAAGCCAAACACAAACATGCTTGCAATACTGTACTTGCAGGTAGTGATTAAATTTAAAATGGCATCTCAATTATTTTTACCTTCTGGTTGCCATGTCTACAGTAAGGCTTTTGTACTTGTTTTAATAAATGCTTCTGGTTTCAGAGTAATGTAACAAAGGGTCAAGTTGAGTGTTGGGTAAGTGTTCCAAACCGCCATATGTTTCCCCAGGTCTCTGTAGGCTTGAACACCAAAGAAAATTTGACTTAGTCCCGCAACCTGAGGTGCTGTTGTACTTCACAGGATCCTATGTGGCTGATGTCAGCTGATTTTATTTTTCTGGCTAACATTTTCTTTCAGACAGTGAATAGAGGCATTTGGGTCTGTCTTGCATGCTAAGGGATTCCAAACAACATACAATAGGGGTTACTTTGCTTACCACTGAAATTTGCCCTGAGGGGTGGGGACACAGTACAATAGCCAGGTATCAGCCTGCAGCAAAGCTCTACAGAAGTCCAAGGCAAAAATGAAGAACAGTCTATTGAAGTTCATCAGCAAGGGAGACTTTAGGGGATGGTGGTGTTGCCCAGTTGCACCCCTTCCCTTTACAGAAGGTGCTGTCTGCTCTAATGATAAGTGTCAGTGTGTTTTGTGTTTTTGCACTCAAAAGTTCCCAGTGCCATGCTGGGGTATTGGCTACATATTGTTGGAAGAAAGGGCTTACTGAACTCAGTGCTCTTCTTGCAGCTTGGAGGTGGCCATGTTTGCTTTGTGAGATTTGATGGGATCACGGTACCATCAAACATGGGGACATTAAGGGAAACGAGAGAACTCGGCCTGTAGTACTTGGTACCTTGTGACCAACTTGAACTTTTAGGATAAAGTTAGGTTTAAATGAAGAAAGAACAGTAGCTTAAAACTTTTTAAAATTTTGATCTTATTTTTTTAGAACTTCAAAAAACTGATTTCATGGTGTTTGCTGGGAGACAGTACTATTTAGGAGACAAGTGTCAGGTTAGTACTTACAGCAGATTCAGTTATGATGACTTATTAAAGTTGCTTGAAATAGAATATATTCTAAGTCTTAAAATGATCAGCTTGCAGGGTGTTCAAATATATATATTTTCTTCTTTCATTATGCCTATTAAATATACTTAACTTTCTAAATTATACCTTTTTATATAAAATCTAAAAATAATGGAAAATAGTACTAAGGAAAGGCAGCTTTGAATCTGACCAGGGACTAGTGCTATAAATGCTGGTACAGGAGTTCCAGACTGAACTTCTAAAATGCAGAGGAGCTGGGGCACCTGCGCATTGATTAGGCCTGTGCTGAGTTCCATCAGCTAATCCGGTCCTGCAGACTGGCCATGGCATTGCAACAAATGTCTAATTACATGGGAGGGGGAGGGCAGAGTGCTGATGTAGCAAGAGAGGAACAAGACCTGCCAAAAGGAAACTGCTTGCCTAGATGCTTTGTCTCCAAAAAGTGGGAGAAAAGAGATGTGTGAAGGTTGTCCCTCTCCAAATTTATCATTTTTAAAAATCTTTTCGAGTGAACAAGTTTGTGTCAAAGTGGCACCTTTTCTTGTTGGTGATCAACTTGCTTCCAGTTCACCTGTTTCTAAGTAATAAGACCTGGTTCTTTCTTCTACTTTGATTCTCAGTATTTTGCATTAGTTGCTGTTTGAGGTAGTGCTGCTTCTAAAAGAATGAGGTTTTTTTTTTTTTTCCTTGCTTCGTCTCTCGCCCTACTCTCCATCTCAACTCTGTTCTTTGCACATTCTTAAAAGCTATTCTGTCTGGTGTCTGACTTACATTCCATAAAGCCATTTGAAAACTTTGTCAGGAAACTGTATTTCCTGATGTGCTGCGCTGTTTTTTTTCATCCATTGGATCACTTATCCCTCTCATCCTGTGTGTATATTGGGATGAGTAGGGAGTGCTGCATTGGGGAATTCCAAAACGCTTTGCCTAACTCAGTGGAGTTTGACCAGCACAAAAACAGATTCTTCTGTTAGCGTTTGTTGGGGGAACCCAAGTTCTATTGACAGTGCCCCATGACACCTCCTTATGCCTCTTTCTCCTCAGGTGCGTTTGGAGTCGGGAGGTAAGTATTACAATGCTCATATCCAGGAAGTTGGACAGGATGGAAACACAGTCACTGTGTTCATTGAAGAGCTGGCAGAAAAGTAAGCAATCGGAAAAACCACTTAAAGGCACCCCTGTTATTTGCTGTGAACCTCCTTACCATCTGCCCAACCATGCATGTGCATGGGTACACTTGTCTCTGACCAGGGTTGAAATTGGGGTTGTCAGAACAAACCCAAACACTGGGTTTTGGTTTCTTTTTTTAGAATGTAAAATCAGGCTCTGAGACAGAAACCTCGCCTCCTTAATTGGTTCAAAATCTTGACTTCAGCTTTCATTCTATTGCTAGTATCCAGAGGAATGACAGGTGCTTGGCTTGTCATACACTGATGTTTCAGGTATTATCTGATGGTAATGCTTAATTAGAATCACTGTGTTGCTTGCCTTTTCTGGAAAGCGGAAGAGACCTTGCTGCTTGAGCTGAGTTCATAATAAAACATTCATTCTGCATAGATTTTTCTAAATCTCCTCCAGTGTGAGGCTTGAATTGCAGCTAAATAATTAAAAGCATATTTGACACTTGTTCTGACAACCCTGGTTCAGTGTTTTCTCCTTCCCATACTTTGGGAGGTTTTGTAAACACCTTAAGATTTATTTAATTAAGATAAATATCTTGTGTTATGCATGTTGCAAAAATGCTACCTTGTTATGTTTGTTGTGTACCTGTCTATAGTGATAGTATGTGTGCTATGGTGTCATGTGCAGAATAGAGATAAGATTTTTGTGGGGATCCTTACTTAGAAGTTCTAAGGGCAAGAGATCAAAGTTTTAGTGTGTGGTAACCTAAAAGAGATTAAGATTGGTTTGGGCCTGAATAGCTAGCTTATTTTGTGAAAGCTGAGCTGATCTGAGGTATAAATGGATGTCACCAAATTAATTTGATTAGCTGTGCCTGAATGTGTCCAGCACAGCTGATTTGCTTCACTGGATGAAATGGACCTTGTCTGTTGTTCTGCACTATTGGGCCCTGTGGGATAAAACTCTGAGCATGTCTCTGCAAATGGGGGAACTTGGGCAGGCACTCCTGGGCTTCAGGGGCCCAAATCCTGCATGCCACAACAGTGGGAATACCCAGGATGCCCAGAATTAGGCCTCTGAAATTTGGCCAGAGCTCTGAAGATATCTACTGCAAAAAAGCGGCACCAACTTTCACCACTTAGTTGAGGCCACACATTTTGGGCATTTGTGGTGCAGTAAGGGGCATGCATGTTTGTTTGCTTGGCCTCTGGGCCTTCATGAAAAATGTTATGACAGAACAAAGGTAACACCGATTTCCAACCTTGGATCAACATTGAATGATAAAAGCGAAAAAAAAAAACACGTAGAGAAGGAAGCAGAGATACTAATTTAGTTGGAGAAAATCTGTTCATCCAGGCAGATTTGCTCTGCCTAAAGAAATTAGATGTCCTATAAGTGTTACTCTACAGTATGTTAGTGTTTCTCTATGACTGGTTACTCTAATGCCTTTTATATAGGCATACTGTTCCATTGGCAAGCTTAAAACCAGTGACACAAGTGACACCTATCCCTGCATGGAACGTAGTTCCCAGCAGAAAAGGAGGAAACTATCAGAAAATAACAGGTGGATACATCTCAGAAATAGGTTTGTACATGGTTTTTACTAGGATTCCCTCTTAAGAGAGTGATAATAAATAGTAGCAGCCTTCAGATATTGAAAATAAATTAATTTAATTCAAAGTTTTTTAAAAATATAAAACACTTCAAGATGATTGTGACATCTCTCTAGGGGGAGGATGAATAAAGTTGTGGTTTTGCTGGATGTTTGAGTGGGGCACTTAATTGAGAGTATTTATTAAGTTTACTACTACATAAAATTCCTGAGTGTTAATTTAACACTTCAGGATGAGAGAGTGGGAACAAGCCCCTGGACTCAAACCTAGCTAATGTGACTGGAAAAAAATGGTCAGTAATGGCATGAAATGAGGAATGGCTACAACAGTACAATTCTAGAGCCAGATAATTTAAGCTTCCTGGGTCAAAAAGGGGTTTTGTAATGATCTAGTGCATTATTGGAGAAGGAGGTCTTCAGGAAACCATTTGAATGCTAAGGGTATAAGTTTGACTAGCTCTTTCCTAGAAGGATATCCCATGCATAGGAAGCATGTTTAACATTTTGTTAATCTACTTATAAAGGCCTTAATATATGCCAAAATGCATGTATTTTGGTTGAACGGTTCATAGTAGAATGACTCTTTTTTCCATGTTTTAGTTCAAATGTTGCAGACAATTTCACGCGAGGGATTCTGTGGCAGTAGTTATAATCTGAAGGATACCTTTAGAATTTTATGTCCTATTTTTGCTTAAAATTGCAGAAATGGATATGAAGACACGGAAGAGGTTGCTTAAGAAAGTCCGTGGAAAGGAAGTGTATATGGCTGTGGCCTACAGTAGAGGCCAGCCAGTTCTTCCACCTAGGATGCAGCACAGTGTTCCTTCAGGACGCTCTTCTCCAATACACTGCTCCCAGCCTGGGAACATGGCGCCGTATGAACAGTACCGTCCGCAGACTTCTCCTCAGAGGCATGGCAGGGGCTATGGAATGCCAAGGTAGGAAGCCTTGGAGCCTGTCGAAGATCAGCATCCATTTGTTGTTTGGAGTTGCACCCTTTTTAGTCCTAGCTAACTTTTAGATGCTTAAAGATTAACACAAGTGAGTTTTATCTGAGAGCATGTGTAGGCACTTCCCGGTAATTGCACCTTTTACCCTTTAAACTTAGGGGATCTGCCCGATTTATAAACAGGCACAACATGGTTGGCCCTCAAATAGCATTCTACCCCAGTCCAGGAAAGAGATGTTATCAGAGTTATGACAATTTCTCCTACAGGTCCCGGTAAGTGAATATATTAACCTCTTTACAAAACATTGTATTAGAAGCCGGGGGGGAAAATAAGCTTTGAAATGGCATATTATCGGTGGGTATATTGTGTTGAATATAAGAGATTTTTGAGATTTGTCATAATTAAAATTGAAAGCTGGAAATTTGATGAAACTCCAGTTTTGTTGTCTTTGTCCTTTTTTTCTTCCTTCCTTTTGCTGAAGTTCATACAGTCGAAGTCGCCGGCAGATGCAGTGTGTAAATAAGGAATGTCAGTATGGATTTGTACCAGAGAATGGAGAAGAGCCTCAAGGTTTGGAAGAAACCATAACTTTCTATGAAATTGAAGAAGGGGATGAAACGGCTTTTCCTGCTTTACCAGTAAGTCATGAACTAGAGGCTTCCTTTTTTTATTTTGACCAATGTTTTTAAAGTAAAAGCATATTTTGTACAAATATGCAAGGTAAGTTTTTTGTGTTGTTTTTATTTTGTTTTAAACAAACATGTAGGCCCATATTGCATGTTACATTTATTATGCAATTAACTGGTTAATCATGCAATAAACTTAGACCAGCCTTATGTGCAAAGTAAGACTGGCCACTAGTCGAAGTAATTGTTAAACAATTAACTAGTTATTTACATAATAAATTTAGACCAGCCACACATGCAAAATAATTATTGCGTGAGAAATGACTAGCCTGCTATAAAAATAGTCAACTGGCTATAAAGTTAATGCTTGAAAATTGTGTAACAATTTATATAGCTGGTTTCTATCCAGCTTTAATTTGAATGTGTAGCAGGACTTGTAATTTCCTGTTCCTTGGAATAAGTTTTTTTTTGAGCTTTTGTTCATCTTTGAAAGATGTGCAAGGGAATGCTCTGTGTGTTGCCATGCTGTGATTCATAGCTAAGGAAAATGAACATGGATTCTGTAGGGAGACTTAATTCAGATTAAATTTGTCTGTTTGAATTTTTCACCTTTCTGCCCTAAGCCTTACCATGCATTTGTTGCATCAATACCTGCCTTTTAGCATCTTGCTTAGTTGCAAGTTATTGCCCTAATCAAAATGTATTATGCACAAACCCTATTTCTCTGCAAAAGGACAGCTAAAAACTCCTAAATTTGGCTTATTCTTCAATACCTCCCACATAGCATTCCTATACAATGAAATGTACCACAGAATGCCCTTTTAAATTGGTCATGAGTGAAGATCCTCTTACAAACTGACAACTTTGCCATTTTGTTGCAATGAATTTTAGACGTGCAGATTTCAGTTATAAATGTGCCTTTAACTGATTTCCAGAAGAGAAGAAAACTGAATTTTGTTTTGGCAGCCAGTTTTCTATCCCTTCTTTTGGCTCCGAGCTCAGTCTGTGACCTTTTATTTGGTATCTTGGATAAAATCTTAAGCAATTTGGATGTGTTATTCTGCAATGTTCTTTTCAGACGTGGAATCAATAATGGTTAGAAGAAGTGGTATTTTTTTTCCCTTGCATATGCACTTGTATCTATTGTTGCATTGTTTCTCGTGTTCAACCAACCATTTGGCATTGCCCTTAATGTTGAAATTTTTGTTTCACCATTTCTTCCCCTGTTCACCACTGTACTTAGTAAGTGGACTTCCAAGTTAAAATCACCCTGGGAGAAGTGTTGTTGCTTTTGGGTTACACCAAAGACATTGTTGACCTATAAAAGCGGGCTGCACCCTTCTCTCCTGGTGACTTTTTTTTTTTTTTTTTATGGCATAGCAAATGAACAGCAGCTTGATTCCCCCCCCCCCCCCCCACACACACACTCTTTCCTACTTCTCTCCAGAAGTGTGTGGTGGGGATGGCTGGACAGGTTAGCTGGAATACTAGGTCTCATTCTTGTGTATTAAATGTGAAGATTTTCTCTCTAGTGACTCTAGTATCTCTGGACAGTGGTGTTAATGGAACTGTTACTTTCATGGTAATCCATTAAATACCTTGTGTTTTATACCATTTCCTTCAAAGCCAAGTCGTTTACATATACACAATATATTGATAATTGGCAGTCATCAGTTTCTCTATTTTGCAGTACTGTTAAGCAGCTTTCATGCTTTCAAGGTAGAATGGGGAAGAGCCACCTAATGAAATCAGCAATGAGAGAGGTCACTTAAAACATTTTTAGATAAATGTTGTCTAGCTCACTTTATTTTTCACAGAACTTTTTATAGAAGATAGCAGTGAGATGATTCGGGTCACTTTTTAAATTAGTTCAGAGTTGTGCTAACTTTCTTTCCAATGTCCAGTGACCAATTTCCAGCTATTAGCCATATCCTCCTTCTCCCAAACTTCCAGAGTGGCCTAGGAGGTGTGTTGAGGAACTGTTTCCCCTTTCTCCCCCAGTCTCTGCTCCTTCTCCTCCCCCAAAACAGTGCCAATTCTGTAATTTGCTCAACAGAAAATGAGTATTCCTAGCATTAAACTTCCAAAGATGTTCATGTTAAATACCTTGGAGTGACCAGTATTTAAAATAAATGGAGGCTGAAAGTAAAAACTGCATCTGCTCCAGATCCTACTCATCTGGTCTTTTTCATGTTTTGTGAGATCTGGGGGTGGGGAGAGGTCTCACAATCCTGGCTAATGCTATCATTTTGGTGAACTATATGTAGATTCCCTTCAATCACAAATTCAAACACTGCTTCAACCTTCATCCTTCTTGTACCTTGTCACTTTCTGTGAGTCTTTTGTAGGTTACATTAAACAGAGCTGACACTTCCATCTCTGGGCATTGGTCAAAGTTTTAAACCCATCCCTGCTCCCCTGTACTGGAATAAGAAATTTGAAATGCTTTAAAAAACATGAAGTTGCATTTTTAAATGTCATCCTGATTTGGGGAAAAGATGTGTGCCCTGCAGGTGAGGCTGCACTGACCTCATCTGCCAGATTTGGTGGGACCTGGGATGACAACTCCTAAGTAAAGGAGCAGTGGTATGGGTATGGCTTCACATCCTAGGCCAGCGTTATAACCATCAGACTACAGAATGTGACAAGTGCTAAGGGGAGGAGAAAAGTGTGAAGAAAAATTTCAAATACCATTTACTTGGAAATATTCCAGAAAGCTCTACCATTATGCAAGCTCTTACCTATTATTCACAAACATGGTTCTCTGACTTTTTATCGAAGAAGGTTGTGACCTAATCTTGACCAAAATATACTTGCCAGAAAGGCCTATGACCATCAGTTAAGGGCATTGTAGTAGATATTTTCTGCTGAGGCAAGAAATACACCAGCCCTCTGGCTAGGGATAGAAGTTGCACAGCAACTGGTATAAGTGATCAGAAATTAGTTCAAATCGGTAACACAATAGAAGTTCAGTGCACATAACCCCCTTTCCAAATGGCTGAAATAGGTATAACTTGGATGGATGTAATATCAGACTTAACTGATTTAGGTTAAATCTGTTTATTGAACTTCTGTCCCAGATTCAAGTTAACTCATGCTCCCCCAGCATCACGGAATACTTTGCACTTTCCCTGTAGACCCTCCCTTGCAGGGGGTTGGGCTAGCTTTGGCCCAAGCTGTCTGCTTCAGCCAAGCAGAGAGAGGCATGGTCTAGCACCTCCCAACTTCTGGCCTGGGCCACTGCAGGCATGTGGCTGCATTTCCATAATCAAAAGTGAATGTCTGTTCACTTGCTTACCAGTTCAATCTCTGCAGTTTAGACTAACTTACAAAAATTGAATCAACTCTGCCTTTGGCTTTTTGACTATCTGTACTTAGCTTCTCTGGCTGTTTTTTGAGTTCTCATCAGCAGGATTTTAATTTAGTTAACTGAGGGAGCATTGTCACCACTATCCAATCCTGTGCCTTTGAAAACATGAGGAAGTTCATGGTACATGCCCTCGTGGCTGCTGCTATCTAAAGTATTCCAAGCTCTAGTTCTTGAAGCATGTGTGGATATAACAGTATTCATGCTGATCTGATGCCAGAGAATCAGCAGGATAAGTATCCTTTTTTTTTTTTCATGTATATTTGATCCTGCTGTATTAGTTGATGTTCCTCTAACATAGCTTTGGTTGGAAAGAAGTAGCTTATCTGTATTGGGTAGAGAGTACCCAATTTGTGATCAGAGAAGTGTTTAGAGATGGCATGAAAAGCTGAGCTACATGCATTATGAGCAGGGATCCTGGTTTTCTATATTTAAATTGCAAATTCTCATATTGTTTATTTAAAACAAAACAAAACAAAAAACAAAACCCAAATCCATGTTTTCCCATGATTAAAATGAAGCGCCACTTATTTTTATTTATATATATAAAAAAGGTATCGGTTGAACATAATGTTTTGTTGATACAGTAACAACTTTGAAGCAGTGGTAGGCTTCTAAACTTCTTCAATTCCTATAATTTAAAATAAAGTCTAAATACCTTTTTAAATTTTGGTGTTGGATTTTGGCTTTGTCATGGAAAATCAGAGCTCCTCCTGCACCTTTTTGCTTACCAGGGCACAGGTCCAGCTGCAGCTGTCTGTCCCAGTCTGTTTTTCTCTCCCTCCCCCCACCCGCCAATTGCTTTCTGGAGCTGAGCAGCCCTGATGCTGGTGCCTTGCCCATGCCATTGCCCTTCACTTGCCACCCACAGCCCCTGCCCTGTTGGAGGGGGCCTCTAGCTGCCAGGGCTATAGGGCAGTGACCCAAGTCTGCAGTCCCCTGCCCCCAACAGCACCCAAGCTGTGGCTGTCACTTATTGGAGGAACTCTGCCACCCTGCAGAGGGAAACCCTGTTTCTTGCATTTTTCTCTTTAAAGAGAGAATCCAGGTTTTTCTCTTTTAGAAAGAGAGAGTCTGGGTTTTACTGCATTCCTCTGTGGCAAATGGAAAACCTGGATCCCTGACTGATCCAACTAATGGATTCAAATCCATGGGTGAGGAGGTGGGGGGCACAAGATAACAATGAAGCTATAAGCATAACAAATACAGTAGGACCTGAATGCTTTATTTAGTAAGCTTTCTTAGCTCCTTGTGAAGATGAGTTTGTGAACTAAGGCGTGGTAACTGTTGCATTGCTCAAGATGATTGCTGCAGCTTTTATTTTGGAGGGCACCACTTTGAGCCATGCTGGTTGCTGCTGGTGAGTTCCAGCTGAGGAGAAGAGAAACCCTTTGAAGTAAAAGCTGCAGCAACCTCCTGAGTGGCTCATCCTTCTTTTGGCAGCCTATGACCTGAGTGAGTCATGAATTGCCTTGATAAAAATAATCTGGGTTTTCCTGTACAAATAACAGCAAAGCTGCTCTGCCAGTTTGACTTTGGGAAGAACCTACCCAATGAGGATTTCCATATAACTGATTTTCATCTTGTTCCCTAGAGCCAGGGTGGTCCTGCTCCCATGGTTCCTGCTTCTGCAGGATTCTGGGTGACAAGAAGAGGTCCAGGGCCCATTTCACCCAGTAAACAGACTCTGAATTCTTCAGAAGAAGAAGTAGATGAACCAGGTGATAATGGTAAGTTTTAAATGCTCAGAAAATAAATATGTTTAAAGCATCTATAATCTCCATTTTGTGCTGTCCCATTTGATACTTGTGCAGGTTGTAAAAGCATTAGTTCTTCTGATGATCCACACTGCTGTACAGCATAGACAGATGCCTTCCATTTTTTTCTGAGAAGCTCAGTAAAAAGGCAAACATCTCTTTTAAGACTAGAAGTGCTGCTCGTGTGCTGTGCTAGGCAATGAGAGAAGCAAACAGTTAATCCCACTTCATCTCATAGTTCTAACAGACAAATGCCGTCAGAGTGTCTATGCAGATCTGTGGCCAAACAACTTGTTTGAAGTGAACTCCAGAGGAGTTGCTGACGTTACTATGGCCCTTGATGGAATGGAATAAAATAGTATTATTTATTTTTATTTTTTATTTTTATTATTTTATTTTTTGTATAGTATTTTATAATAACTAGTACTTTTTTTCCCTGTTACCTTCACAAAATTGCCAGCGTTTCGGAACATTCAGAGTCCACAGTATTTAGCATGGTATACAGGTGAAATCAAACTCTGGTTCTCTTTTACATTGGCCTTGAGTTTTAGCGTCTCTGTGGCTAACAAAGGAATATTGGCCAAGGCACCACAGTAATTTTTTTTCAAAAAGTGCCCAGGAAAGCAAACCCACTACCTTTTTTTTTTTTTTTTTTTTTAGCTCTTTAAAAAACAAACCAACCAGTAATAGTGAGGAATGCATCAATATCACTAGTTTCCTATATACCTAGCCCTTTCAAATTACTCCCCATAGTTACTAGGTAGTTACAGGGGCACATTTCATAAACTTCACTTTAAAATCTCCTTTTGATAGAACACTTAAACAACACCCCCTGCCCCCACCAAAAAAACAAACAAAAGAAACATGTGACCAGAGGGTGAGATATTAGTGCATTAGGTAACTTAAGGAGAAAGCAGTCCTCTATTCAAGCAATGAAGTTACCATGAAGACCTGTTTATTTAGAAGTTTCTAAAAGTTCACAAGACACTACTGCACAGTGGTTACTGTGGATTTATTTAGTACTTGTTTATACAAGTACTAAATAAATGCACAGTAGCACAGGCAAATGCCTTTTTTTGTGATGCCACTGTACAGTAGCATCACATCATGATTTTTGCCATGTGATACTACTGCGCAGTAGTATCAGGCTGTTGTGCAATCAGTGTCTTGTGTAGATGTGGCCATTTTCTCTGTTAGAAGAAGAACGATACTTGCTTCCATTCAACAGGTTTTTAATTTTTTTGAGGCCCTAAATTCTAGGTTGCTCTTCCATATTAGTTTAAACTAGGGCCAAATTTCCCATTTTAACTACATGACAGCTCTGGACTCTTATTTGTTTGGAGTTTAGATTTGGGCTGTTTGCAGTCAGCTGCAAGTGATGCATGGGACTTTAACAATACCTGATTTATGAAAGAGCTGATAACGTAGCTATAGATGTTCACAGGAAAAGCAAAATGTTACAAAGGTAGTACATCCTATTCTCTGAATTTTTTCTTAAGGCAACTTGATTCATATTAACTCAGACTGAAAAGTAGTTCTGCTCTCTCCTCTTCCCTCTTTCCCTGAAATTAAAGCTTCCCCCCCACCTCTTTTTCTAGGGGAATTTCATGAAGAATATATATACACACCATCAGGTAAGAAAAATTTGAACTTTGACATATGATGAATATAAAACAACAGTGTGTGATGTGTGATCTTTTACAAGTTTCTGAAGGCTTAGAGTTAATTTTTTTTGTTTCAATTCATTTTGCCCATGCCCTCCAGATCCTGACTGTGAAACGCCAACAGTTTTTAATTCAGCAGAGTCTACTGCAAACTTGGTAAGCTTTAGTCGCTGTGTGTATTAGGCTTTCTAGGGGCACTTGTGTTCTTCACAAAAAAAAAAAAAAAAAGTGGCCATGGAAGCTAGTTTAGCGTAATTGCTTGGAGAGTGGGTTGGTGGGGTTTGAAGGGAAGAATAATTCCATTTATTTTTAATTTTTCCCTTTTCCCATCACTTTCTCAGCTAAATAGTAAATTCTTGTTTGTGACCTCACAGTATCATTGTAAAGCTGGTCTGTTTTTTTGGAAGCTAGCTTTGTGCAAGGTAGTAGTGATTTGATTTGCAATTCTAGACTGGTTTTATTCCAATTAAAGATTTTTAGGAAACTCAGGAATGTATTCATGGGTGTATACTTGAAGCATTACTAGATAATGGGTTTCTGGAGCCCAAGAAAAGAGTTCATAACACAGGACTTCTCCTATATTATAAACATTGTTTTCTTGCCCTGAAACTTCTTTAGGATGGAGGCTCAGGCTCAGTCTCACCTCAAGATGGAGTTGCTTCATATAATTATTCTCAGAAGGTAATCTACATCATAGCTCTCCAGCAGCACAACATTAAATTGAATGCTAAATAGGAAGCTTAAAAGTTATCCAAGGAAATTAAAAATGAACCTTACCAGCTAAAATGTACCAATCTGCGCACCTTTACCTATTGGAGCGAAGGCTATATGTCCTACTTGCTTTGTTCTGAGTAGTCCCATTGATTGATTGATTGATTTTTTTGGGGCAAACCTACTCGGATAAATAAGAAAGCAGGATTTAGCTTGAATGACTTAAGCGTCTGTCCTCAGAATTTCTGGGACAAGATTTAGCAGCAGTTGGTTAAATACTAGAACTGGTATAACAGTGGTAACTGCCACAAGCTTTTACAGAGCCTGTAATGTGAACTCTTACCATGGCAGCCCTCTGAAGGAGTTGATTTTTGCACCACTTTGTTTGACTATTGTAAGCTCTTATGAATGGCTTGTGTTCTTTGCCTAGCGTTTTTTATAACTCTGTGGTATGCTTATGTCACAGAAAAGCTGATTATTGGCTGTTTTAAACTTTGGGTTTAACATGAAATTTTTTTTCTTAAAGAATATTAACTTCTGTCTCAGGCAATTCCCAGCCTAAAGAGATCTAATTCTGTGCTTGTCACATAGAATATTTCTAACTTTTTATGCAATCTTTGCCTAAATTAGCACTGTAGGCAGAATACTGAACCATCTCCTGGCTCCTTTGTAGGTGATGGTGAATTCTTCAGTAATCTCTACCTCTGCTTGTATTAATACTGCTCCAGCTACAGTCTTCTCCTCCAACAATGCAGCAGCTACTCAAGCCAATGTAACCACATCTGTTCCCCCACAGACAGCAGTGCAGCCAATCCTAGTATCTCCTCCTTCTGCAGGAAGGCCAGGTAAAGAACTAGATACAGAGCTGTTGACTCGAAATTTTGTATTGTTGGTCTCCCTCTCTCTCCTTTTCTCCCCCTGTCCAACGTAAACAATTCACGGCTCCTTCAGGCACTTCCATCAAATATGTATCACCTTTATTCAGAATGTTTCATTTAATTTATTTTCCTTTCTTGTGACTTGCATCAAATTTTGGAGAAGGAAGGTTGAAACCTTCACAATCCCTATCTGTAGAACTGAATGTAGGTGATCCCTGAGGTTTCCAAGGAATCGGACTCTAGGAAAGGGGTCCTTGAAAAGTTGCTAACATAATGCTTCATGGGAAGCTGAGAAATCCTTTAGGAGGCAGAAATGGGTTTATCTGCCTCCTTCCCTCATGAGGGCCTCATCCGGGTCTCTTAGAGATGGGCTTACTCCACAAAGTACTAGGCGTAAATCTACCTTCCAGCTTCCAATGTATTGCTCACTATGTGACACTAGATTTGTTGTATCTGTCTTTTAAATCTTAAGTTCTGGCCCTTAAGTTTCAGCAGTGAGTTTTATATTGTTATGTATTCTGTCACAAAATGCTTCCTTTTTATTGGGCCTGAGGTTAAGATGGGGGAAGCAAAAGTATAACTGTTCTACCTCCTTTAGCTTCAAAGCTTTTGCCCTGTGCTCTGTACTTCACTTATCTTCCCTTAATAATAATTTTGCTCTTTTGCTCCTTCGCTCACCCCTTCCAGCCATCTAACTTTTGTATTTATACTATGGTCAACTTAATCTGTGATAATTGCATATATAATTAGGCTGTTGGCTAGCCACTTGGTGGAGCTGTTACAAATATATATTTTATTTAAAATACTTTTTACTGTTTTGAAGTTTGACGATTAATTTGGCACTAGATCCACCCCAAATCCTGCAGCTACTTCAATGGTTTTTGTGTCACTTTCCTGTTTTCAAACGTTTTATCTGTTCTCCCTTGCTGTGGGAAATTGACTATGTAGGGAGACGGCACAAAAGGCCTTCAAACGTGAAAAGAAACTGAAAAGCAAATATTATTAACTTGGTGTCTTTTCTTGTTTGTAATAAGAATAGGTAACAGTATTTTAAACCAAAGTTTTTGTTTTGTTTTGTTCCAAGGTTCTACCAGAGTAAAACAAAATGTTAGGATTAAAAAATAAGTGCGGAGAAGTGGGGAAGCAGGAATTCCCAGTTGCTAATGCAGAAAAGACTCTTTTTAAAACCTTTGTAAGTCTCACTTGCTTTGTTTTGTCTTTTTTTTTTCTTTTTCCCTCCAAGTAGTAGCACTCTCTTCAGTGCCATACTCCTATCATCCAGCTCCACCACCTCCAGTTAGTGAGGTGGGAGATGCTGGTAATGTTCCTCCACCTTACTCTTGTGATCCCAGTGGCAGTGATCTACCTCGAGGTAAGAAAATTAATCCTTTCATGTTGCTTTTTTTTTTTTATTAACCTTGCTGCAGGACATGGCAAATATCTGTGGTGGGGAAATGTAGCTCTACAGCTGATACTGAACAAAAGGCTGCCCATGTAACTTGGGGGGCAAGCATTTAATTTCATGATTTGGAAAGAAGTTTGTCTGGAGGTTGCAACTCTGTGTGATTTAGCTTTGCGAGATGTAAACTGAGCAGTGGAGGGGGAATAGGAATATCCAAGTGGTGTCTAACCTAATGAGATTTGCTCCCTGTCGTGGCTTTCTTTTGCATGAGAAGCCAGAGAAGATTGCACTTTACCATCATAAATACTCGAACAAGAAGCAATGTACACATGGGGGTGAAATACCCCCCTCATAGGAATCAAAAAGATTTTTGCCAAGACTTTGTTCTGAGGCTTTATCAGCTGGAGTTGCACTCTTTTTCTTCACTTTCCCAGTTTGTGAAATATTCATGCTCCTATTATTCTGAAGGGGGAAGATTCCTTTATTACCTGGAACTTACAGTTGGTAATAAATGACCTGGTCGTACTAAAGTTTGGCTTTAGGTGAGTAGGTGTAGGATGTCCCAGTTTGGTAAATGACTTGCAGATGCCCTTTGTTCTTGGAGCATATTCCCCAAGTCTGCAGTCTTTTCCTTTCTACCCCCATGGCTCTAGAGTTAAAAATACCACAATTTAGAAGGGCTAACCCAGGGAGCAAGCTGTCTTCCATGCATCACATCATCAAATTGCCTCATGGCCCTATTATCAATGTAGGTTATAGGCTGGAGGAAGCTAGAGCTCAGACTTTAAACCACAGGCACTTGGGACAAGTTGTTATGGCTAAAGCTTCACACATACTGCTGCTGTAGCCTGCATGATGGCTACAGCTATTTCTGCTTTCTGCTCCCTGCCAGTTGGACAGAGAAAGGTGAAGCTATTTTTGGCAGTAATAGGGCCAAGCTAGAGGTAAAAGCCAGTTTTCTCTACAGAGCAACAGCATAGGAACTAGGTAGCTGCTGATATATATGTATTATTCTCATAGTCAGAATTTGTCATTTTGGGAGGGGGTGCATTTTCACTGCTGGATATCTAAATATCTGGGAATGCGGGGTTCAAACATTAGGTCTGTGGCATCATAAACTAGGTGACTCTCATAGGTCTCAGTGGAAGGTTATTGCAATAAACCAAACTTAGGATGTCCAGTACGTTTCACAATCTCTAGCTTTCTCTTTGCTCTTCTCCATCCCATTCCCATCATGTCCACTTACGCAGTAGTAGGGAAAGTGATATATTTGCACATCTGCAGTCTGCACCAAACTCAGGTTTTTTCCTCTTGTAATGTAATGAATAGCCTAATCTTACTCAAAGGCACTTGTCTGCAGCCCCTCCCAAATATTATTTGCCTGTCATGGGTATGTCTGTGTTATTAAAGGACTGTGCAAGAGAGCACTATACTACAGCACATCACACATGCTGTACCCCAGAATGGATCTAATGAAGCCACCTTTATAGTGCAGCACAGGCTGTGAGCTGGTATACTGGTACTTGTGTTGGTTCTTGGTGTCGGCTCATCACTGCACCAATGCAGTTGAAACCATCTTTTTTGATGTGGGTAACATGCTAGGTGGCTGTGGCATACTCCATTGCAACACTTCCTAGGGTGATGTTATGGACCTACTTTTTAATTTTCCAAACTGTCATTGTTACTGTTTTTTATAGACTTTCATTTTTGAAGGCTGAGAGCTGAAGACAAATAGTCACAAAAACAATCTTAATAAGTTAACCAGCTTATTGCTGTTCCTGAAAGAAACTTAGCCCCTTCATCCAAATCTGCAGGTCACATTTGAACCATAAGCAGAACCAGGAGAGTTATTTTTTACCATAGTTTGGTAACTGGCTGTGGCACTTTTGGAAAAGAGCTTCAGACATGGTCTTTCTGTTCTTTGAATTCTACCTTCACACCTTAGCACCTTAAAGCCACATTGTTCTAGAATACATTCTCATGAAATTCATGCTCTAGAACGTGTTCTAGCTGCCTCTTTCACCAGCCCGAGTTGGTCTCCACGGTCATCTTCAAATGGCAAAGATGATCAGCTCTGTGCTGTAGCATCAATGACTACTGAGTCCACGTTTGTTGAATGCGTTTGAATTGCCATGGAAGACAGGAGTCTGAGTATTTCGGCATATGGCAGAACTGGCAACTCCAGTCTGTTAAAGGAGAATTGGGAATGGATGTAGAGTAAAGCCCTTTTTGCACCGAAGGCCTTCAGCTCCAGATTTCTCTCCCAGTTCCATAGAATCTCTTTCAGGAAGAGGATGCCAGGTTTTGAGTCTGGAATGCAAGGTTTTAGAAAGGATTGTTAGAGGTGGAAATTGGCGCTGAATTTAAGAAGTGCCATAATACTGAAGCTATCGTGGAATATTGGTATGTTTACCTCAATTGTTGATGTAATCATTACAAAACTATTGATGTCCAAAGTCCTGAAAGCCATGGGTAATGCAGGCACTTGTCAGAATTTGATTTTGTTCCACTTGTATCCACTGAGTACATAAAACAGGATCAGTATTCCACCTGATGTGGCTTGGGCAGCTCCGAGGATCAGAGACCCAAGCTGGGCTCACATGTTCCTTCATGACTATTTAGCTGTTTGAAGTTTCAGAATTCATCTTAAATTTCTGTTCCTGATGGAGTTAAATTTGGGGGGGTTCTCCCATGTGTTTGCGTATGCACTAATCTTGTGCCTGCTCTTTCCCCTGCCTTTCTCTATTTAAGCTGCTATCATCTGAGGAGCTGGGTGGGAGGGGGTCTGTTTGGTAGTCTATATTTCAGACGGTGCTTTACCTCCCTGCAGTAATATTCCAGAAAGATCAAAGCCTTTTAAAGGCAGCCTTAGCTAAATTCTGTCCAACCAAATACTTTTTAATGCCTCTTAAGAGGAGGCTTAATTCTCAAGGACTAGCACTGCTGCTTATTTTTGTATATGAAGATAATTAATATTATGGCTTCTCCCTTAGCTGTTGTGTCATAAGGTAGTATATTTTACTGAAGATCATTCACATTTCTACAAATGTAAAAGAACAATGTAAACAGAATCTGGCTTCCTACTGCATTTGCTGCTGTTCTAGCAGCAGTAGCCTGTCACTTCATTCTTCCGGTTCCCTTCTGTGTACTGTTATCTCCACTATGAAACAGCTGCTCCATTCAGCTCCGAGACCTAATGCTTTATTTTGCATGTGTTTGCATAAATAAGTGATGAATAAAATTAGATTTTTTTTTAATTTGTTCCAAGTGTAAATTAACTTATTGCTGGATACTGTAATGATTGAAAGCATGTTGCTCTTCCAGCATTTTTAATATTTCTCTAGCATTATGGTTAATGTTGCCCCAGACAAAAGAGTGTCATTTAAGGTGGCCTTCAGGGCATCAACTCGTTGCCCTCAGGGAGAGGCAAGAACTTGTGCATATTTGCTAACAGATAATTAGATGAATCGCTGGCCTTTAATATGCCAGATAATATAAATGGCAAACCTAATGGTGGTGATGAAAGAGGATATTTTTCATTCTATTCCACTCTAGTTTTAAAGAGTCCCCAAAAACCCATGAAACAATTTTTCGCTGCTGTTGTGTGGGATTTTTAGTCCTATGATTCTTCACTTGCATCTAAATTTCTGCTAAGAGTTGTGAAAGTATAGATGATCTCTGTTTTTATTTTTAGTTTTGGAGACTGAATGCAAAGGGATTGGTTGAAGTTATTAATATAATGAAGGAAGAAAGAAAGAGAAATGTATGACTATATTGAGTTGATGTTTTTTTTTTCCCATCAGTCACCTGAATCTCCTAAACTCCCTTTCCTCCTGGAGTGTCTTTCAGGACTTTGTTAGGCAGAATATCCTCTCATAATTGTTACAAATAACAAACTAAGCACAGGCTGATCTTCCTGCGAGCCAACACAGTGAAGAAATGTTTGCATATCAAAGCTGCAAATAAGCTCCTCTTTCAGAAATGTTTAATTTCAGGAGCAGCTTATTTCTCTTGGTGCTCTAAGGACTTAAAAGGCAGTACTGATTTAATTTAGTACAGACGCCTAATATGGAACCTGTTTTTTCCTAATCCCATGGAATATATGGACGTGAGACCAGTCAAGAAATTGGTGGCTTGCTATTGTTCCTCCTTAATTCATGATCTGAGGTGTAGAATGGAAATAGTGTGGTCCTGTCTGAACAGCAAATCTTGAGTAGTTTAAAACAGTTCATACTGAGGGGTGGAGATGCCTTGCTAAGTTCAAAATTACAGTATTCTTGGTGAACCACTTTCAAATCCATCATTACTTCTGGGATTACTTCCTTTTTGTACCATGTAATTGCCTGGAAAATTAGCCCCTTCATGGAAGGAATACAATTTTAAATTGGAAAACATATCTGTGGAAGGGTATAGAAAAATGGATGCATTTCATCCTTCAAAGATAAGTGGTGCCTATTACTATCTGAAGGGGGGTAAGGGCATATAGCTAGGGAATGTGGGGAGAGAGATCCTAAATCCAAATCCACAAAACCTGAGGTACCTATATACTTCCTCACAGTCTCATCAGGTGCCCAGTTTTATTTCCTTTTGCGGCTCGCATCTTCCTCTTGTACTAGGATTGTTGATGCTTCAGAAGTGTAGGAGTAATAGTTGCAGAGCAGGACTTCTTAAGACTAGTTGGAAGCAACATGAAGCTGAAAGCTATTTGCAGTTGGCAGGAGGTTGATCATCCATGTCGAAGCTGTACATCTCGCTATGCGTACAGTGGTGCAGATGAATTGCTTCTAGTTTGAGAGACCAGCTTGCAAAGTAACCTCTATTTCCTCTTCTGCAGACATCCAGCTTTCTCATTTTTGTAGTGAAAAATTAGCTGTTTGGACGTTTACTATTCAGTTTAGCTTTTAACACCAGTAAAAAAGGTGTTAATGAGCTTTCATTTTTTAATAGCATGTAAAATTAATTGCATTGTTCCATATCTGAATGTTTCCCATGGTATATTACTGTGTTTTTAAAATGGTCTGTAGTGTGAAGGCTTTTTACTTCCTTAGTAGATTAAGGATTGAGTAGGTCTATTATGTGTCATTAATATTAGGGCTGTATGCAGCTTCGCTTGCTGATTTGATTTGGCCTGATTTGGTGGCTGAATATGAATAAATCAGGAGATCCTTTAATCCCTCTGAATAGATTTAGAAAGATTCAGTGATTTGGACACAGACACAAGTTTAAATTATTTTTTTTCTATATACCTCCAGGTGCCAGGTGGCTCATGAACACTGAGATGCTGGGGTGCATGGAACATCCCACAGAAGAGTGGGAGCTCCCTGGCATGCTGGGTACCAGAACCAGCAATGGACCAGAAGCATTTTCAGTCCATTTCCAGGTCCACCAAGGAGTGTGCTGGGGCCCCCCTTGCACCCCCTAGCTCAGTGACTAGTACCTCCTAGGTCTGGGGGGTACCTGGGGTCCCCCTGTGGCCAGCTGCAGAGCTGGGGGAGCGTGGGTGGGCCCAGCGTGCTCCCCAGTGGATCCGAAGTACTTCTAGTCCACTTTCAGGTTTGCTGCCAAGCATGGGGGGTGGGGTGGCTGGTGCTCCTGTGGGATGCTCCATCTGCCCCAACGTTGCAGCATTCACGAGCCATGCCTGGTCCCTTGAGGTATGTAGAAAAAACATTTTAAAGCTGTGTCTATGTCCAAATTGCTGATTCTCGAATTGGCATCGGATATTTGGATTTGGACGAATCAAATCGGGGACAGGTGATCAGAATCAACGAATTCATAGATTCATAGATGTTAGGGTTGGAAGGGACCTCAATAGATCGCCTAGTCTGACCCCCTGCATAGGCAGGAGAAAGTACTGGGTTCAGATGACCCCAGCCAGATGCCCATTCAACCTCCTGTTGAAGACCCCCGGGGTAGGGGAGAGCACCACCTCCCTTGGGAGCCCATTCCAGATTTTGGCCACTCTAACTGTGAAGAAGTTCTTCCTAGTGTCTAGTCTAAATCTGCTCTCTGCTAGCTTATGGCCATTATGTCTTGTAACCCCCAGGGGCACCTTGGTGAGTAGAGCCTCACCAATTCCCTTCTGCACCCCCAGGATGCATTTATAGGCAGCCACAAGGTCACGCCTCAACCTTCTCTTGTGGAAGCTGAAGAGGTCCAGGTGCCCGAGTCTCTCCTCATAGGGCTTGGCCTGCAAGCACTTAGCCATTCGAGTTCTCTGGATCCTCTCCAGGTTATCCGCATCCCTCTTGAAGTGTGGCGCCCAAAACTCAATGCAGTACTCCAGCTGTGGTCTGACCAGTACCCGATAGAGGGGAAGTATCACCTCCTTGGACCTATTTGTCATGCATCTGCTGATGCATGATAAAGTGCCTTTGGCTTTGCTGATGACTTTGTCACACTGATGACTCATGTTCGTCTTGGAGTGCACTAGGACTCCAAGATCCTTTTCCACTTCCATGCTGCCGAGCAGGGCATTTCCTAGGCAGTAGGTGTGCTGGACATTTTTCCTCCCTAGGTGTAGCACTTTGCATGTCTCCTTGTTAAATTGCATTCTATTGTTTTCTGCCCCTTTGTCCAACCTGTCCAGGTCTGCCTGTAATTGTTCCCTGCCCTCTGGTGTGTCCACTTCTCTCCACAGTTTTGTCATCCACAAACTTGGACAGAGTACACTTCACTCCCTTGTCCAAGTCACTGATGAAGGCATTGAAGAGTATCGGTCCAAGGACCGAGCCCTGCAGGACCCCGCTGCCCATGTCCTTCCAGGTCAATACCAACCCATCCACCACCACTCTCTAGGTACAACCTTCTACACAGTCCAGTGGGTGGCAAATTGGCTAATCATCTAAGTCACCGCCTCTTAATTTGTTCACATGACTTGAATTGCTGTCCCTGATTTGGGCTGTATCCAAATCAAATACGGCCCCTTTTGCACACCTGTAATTACTGAGAGATAACAGACATATCTTTACTTACTGTGTTTTAGATGTTCTGGACTACAGCTTTAGCTATAATGATTTATCCTTTCAACAATACTATTAACTTTTATCTGTTAATCCTTCCAGTGGAAAGTTGTGTACTCTGTTGCCTTAAATCTTGAGTATCATTATATTAGTTCCCTAGAATTAGTATTATGCCACTCCTGTGTTTATGTACATATGTATTCTGCCTGCGTGAGGTGTTCAAAAATACTTTGAGTATTAAAGAAATTTCATTTCTCCTCTTGGCTGCTCAGAAAAAATCACACCTAAAGAAATAATGCACTGGATAGATGCAAGAGAAATGCATATTTTTACTAAGAGTTCTGCATCTGAAGTACTATTACTGCATTAT
This sequence comes from Crocodylus porosus, assembly GCF_001723895.1. NCBI lineage: Eukaryota > Metazoa > Chordata > Crocodylia > Crocodylidae > Crocodylus > Crocodylus porosus. The sequence continues at coordinate 15,368,244 of NW_017728924.1, read as the reverse complement.
GTGCCAGCTTATTTTACAATAGTTTTCTTAGACCCTGTGAATAAGTTAATATGCAAGAATATTTATTTTAAATATGACTTGTTGGAATTCAGTTCCAAAACCTGTGCTATCTACCCTTTCCCAAGTTTGTTCTTTTTTTTAAGGATGTGTTGTAGCGCCCGGGACAACTAGTTGCTTCAAGAAATTTAGGCCATGCTTGTTTATACTTTAAGATATGTAAGAATACTGGGAAAATCGTTATGTGAAAAGCACCATTGGGTAACTGATAAAATAACCCCGAAAGAAAATTAATAGAATATCAATGTGTTTTTATTAATATACTGGTTATCAAACAATAATATAATTTATTGTACTAAAGTCATACACCGTATTGCCTACTACATATATGTAGATGTACTAATTTAAAGAATATCAGTTTTGAAAGTATTGAGGTGGGTTGTAAACTAATTTTTGTCCTCATTAAAGTTAGTTGCTTTGTTGTTGTTCATGCTATGTTGTTTGATTTCAGATACAAAGGTTTTGCAGTATTATTTTAATCTGGGATTGCAGGTAAGTGCTTTTCAAATGACTGGTAAATTGCCTGTAAAATGTCACCTGTCTTGACAGATGCATCAATGTGTCTGAATAAGGCTTTTAAGTTCTGAATTTGCTTCCTGTGTACTTGGCTGTTTAATATGCATGTGGGCATGGAGGACACTGAAGAACATAGCAGGAAGTAAAGTTGTGACTTGTGGTGAATTCATGAATTGCATTATTACATGTAGCATTCTGTTGTTTTTATTAACATGGCTGGATAAGAGTTGTTCTTCCTATTGAAAAGGAAAATGTTAAGCACAAGGGTTAGGAGCTTTATCAAGAGTCTGTTATAATCAGTAGGGAAACTGCTTTGGGTGTCACCAGTCTTGGCCAATGTAGCCTAGTGAGTCTGCAACAATCATGGAAGGAGCCAGAGCTAGATTCTCCTGGAGTTGCACCAGTTTCAAGGCCATAACACCACCACCCTCCCAGCCTCTGTACAACCAACCATGTGGTCTAGTTGAGTTCAGAGATGAGATTCTGACCAGTATTCTTTGGGAATGGGTCCAGTGTTAAAGGCACCTCTCGATTTTGTTTCCAGCTCCTTGAGTGAGCAGAGGGGTCTTGGCACATCTCCGGAATAAGCAGTTACAAAATGGAATAAGACCATCTACATCAGAGGTGCCCTAGTACTCGGCAGCAGCGAGTAACTTCAGTACTGGACTTGCATGAACACAGGAGGGCAGAATTAATAGATGATACCGATGTGGGGAGAAGGAAGTAAAGGATGTTGTCTCATTTTGAAATAGAAATATAGCAAATTTACCATCTCTCCCAGTATGATAAAATCAGTTTGATTTTTATCAAACCTGAAGAGCTTTTTGATCTTTCATGAGGCAATATCCATGGAGACCAAGGTATAGTTGTAAAAGTACAGTATTTTTAATGGTTGTGATGATTTAGCAGTCTATACATGGATTACCTTGCAGCATGTATGGTAAAGGGTGGGGGGGAACAAAACTTCTTGCTGTTTCTGGAAATGTTAAGAGCTGTAGGATAGTAGACAAGCAATCTGCACGTCTCCTTTTAAAAATTCTCTTTGCCTTGAATTTCTCAAGTATTATCATCAGAGCTGCTGGCACTCCATGGTATACATGCAACAGGTACCACCACCACCACCATCTGTAGAAGCTTACCCAGCATATACTGAGCCTGCACCCATGGTGGATCAGTCAGTACCCCAGATATACCCTGACATGGGGAGAAATGATGTCCGGCAAGTTCCTCTGGATACATCAGCAAATGGTTTGTGTTCAAGCTGTGTGTATGCGCTTGTCAGGTGTTACAGAAACGCTTCTTATAATCACTCACCTATCAACTGCCACCATGTAGTTAATAGTAGTGCTCTTATTTTTTTTCCTTTTAGTTGTATTGGCTTGAATTCTTTCTCTTTGTCAGGTGAAAAGGGAGGCAAACCCAACTAAATGTAGCACAGGGGAGCAGTTTAAAATTCCTGTGTAATAAGGGACCTATTGATTTGGTTTCATAAGTCTCTTGAATTAACTGATGAAAACTTGTAGGTGTTTTAAGGTAGGGTTGGTTGTATGACAGTATTTTGTTGGGATTCTTTAATGGTGGGTTAAGAGTGTTTTGTGGAGTGGGGTAAGTATATCTTTCTTAGTTTGTGGTAAACATTTGTCCTGTGAGCTTTTTTTTTCTCCCCCATATGTTTTTTAAGAAAATAAATAGATTAGGATCATGGCTATTGGATGTTAATAAAACTTATCTAGATAACTTGCTCTCCTACTGCATATGAAGCTATGGCAACCCCTAAGCTCAGCCCATCCATTCTATAAGAAGTCTATAGGTTTATTTGTACTTAATGGGGGAAAATGCTAAACAAGTAGAACATGCCAAATGTCCAACTCATTATAGTGTCTGTTTGCTGGACAAATGGAGTAGGTGATAGAAGCAAGCTTATCTCTCTGTCAGTAGATCTCTCCTCCCATACTATGAATTGGTTAGTGGCAAATACAGAGGGCTTCCAGTTCTCCTGTAGCTGCCAGCTATTCTGTTGGGGCAGTGCAAGAATCTATCAACCTAATATTTGGTGGGATTTTTTGCAGAAAGATTTGTTTTTGTCTTGTTTTTTAGGAAAATTAGGTTTTTCATTAGCCTTGCATGATTTTCTTCAACTCCTCTAAAAGTTCAAACAGCACAGTACAAACAATGGGTAACAAGGCTTAGCAGTGTCAGGTGCTTCTCAGACTAATTCAGGACCCAAGATGACTGCCACCTCTTCCAGTGTGCAGATCAAATGGGGATAAACATTTATGTAACTATCTATCTATTTTCAGTGTGTTCTATATCATAACAAGCGTCTATAATGAATATAGACTGTATAAAATGTTTAAACGTGCTAATTTTATATATTTTTTCAGGTTCTTTCCAAAATGCAGAGCCTCCACCTCCTTCCCACGGGACAGTATATTACCCAATTGTGCCAGATCCATATGGCCAGCCACCTCTACCTGGGTTCGACTCTTGCGTCTCTATAGTACCTACCTATCATTACGTTAGTCCTTGGCATCCAGTAAATCCATCATATAATAATTCTCCACGAATTCGTAACACTGTAAATCCTGGACAGTTGCATCAAGTCAGCTATATTACCTCACCTAATCCTGCACCTCATTATGTACCTCAAAGTATGTAATGCCAAGAGGCATAGACCCCCCACCTTCCAGTGAAGTTTTGTTTTCTCTATGTATGCTAGTATTATTTCAGCAGTGGACTTTATAGTAATTAAGCTGTTTTGTTGTTCGATTTTTCTTTTTCCCCTTCCCTCCTTCTCCCCCCTACACTTGTATTTTCCTTTGATTTATGTTTGTAAACCTGTTGTCAAATTGAATATTGTTTTAGTAGATTATATAGGAAAGAAATAAGACTATATACCTGCATGTATATATATTCCTAACACCAGCGAAGAACATGAGCCTTGCATTCAACTCTGTCAAATCAGTATATTAATGAAAAGTACATTGGCACTAAAAATGTACTACATTTTTGCCTACCTGTTACACTTGAAGCTGGGGAAAGGTTGGGTCTAAGCTGATTTGAGGACAGTAATTACTGTTGTAATAGACTGCTTTTCTCAGGTCTTCCAAAACAAAGTAACAGGCAAGTATATTCTTCAGTAGTAATTGCTTATTTGTAATAGTAGTGCTTTCTCTCCTGTTTAATCTCTTTCATCATAGTCTGTGTCTTTGAAGGTGGGAAAAATACTCTGCTTTGATTGAGTCTGCTGTGTACTATTGTATTTGTGTGAGATTTAGTTGGAGAAGTGATGGCACAATGGTGGTAGAACTGGTGTTTATTGCACTGATGACACTAAATAAAAAAAAATGCATCACACATTTGGAAATGTCTCTTCACAGCTAACTCGTAACATCCCTGCAAACTAGATTCACCAACAGACTTGCAAAGAAGCCCAGTTAGCATTGTTAGAACAGTAGGAGAAACTTGGGCTGACCGTTCCCCAAAGCGCGTGCGTTGAGTGAATAGTGCAATGAGGGCACAAGACGAAGCAGAGTGCTTTGCCAGTGCAGTGCAAACTTGACTCCGGGTTCTACAATCCAAATGAGGCACAATAGTGTGAGTTATGTTGCAGCTTGCCACACTTGTCTGAAGACGCTTCAATTACTTCCCATTATGAGACGAACTCTTCATCCAGGTGGATGAGGTAACAAGGGACTACAGTTTGCTGTCATGGCAGCATTCCAGGTTGTGCCTGATTTGTCTCACATGACAGCTAGGGCCACAACAAGATGTTGAACTCGGACCCTCTATCTGAGATTAAAATTGCAGTAGGCTTTATACACAGAGGTTACAACAATTATAACATCCCCACTAAACTTCAAAATGGTTGAGGGGGATGTTCATTGTTGAGGTTCTCTGCCTCTTCCTTTTAACTGTCTCAAAACAGAGACAAAGTGGTTAGAAAATAACTTTCAAGAATATGGGAGTCTAGTTTCATACCTTCCAGGGTCAGAAGGGACCTGAGTAGATGATCATCCAGTTGAAGAACCTACAGACTCACTCCCTTATTACTCAGTGTAGTAATGACTTATCTTATTTCCCAGAGGCTTAGACTGGTAGTTTTACTGAAACAAAGCATCTTCAACACTGTGCCCAAGGAGGTGTTGTCTGGTACAGTACCACCCCTCTCCATTCTTCTTGTACCCTCCTCACGACATTTCTCAGGTGAGAGGTTCACTTTCCACAGCTGCCAGTTGAAAGAGAAAAGACCTTTAAGTTGTTTAGAAGTAAAGCTGTTTTGTCTTTTGGGGGGTGGTTTACCTGCCTCTGTTACTTGCTCACGGGAAGAGAAGCAGGAAATAGTACATCTTGGATTTTCTTTTAATGTCTATGCTTTTGTGTGGGGGACCTTTTTGTGGTGTTTTCTTTTTAAATCCCAGATGGACTTTAATTGCTCTCTTAATTCCATGGTCTAGTTGCATTGCTTTTGCCTGCAAGGCACTCACAATGCATTCTTTTCAAAATACAGAAAATAACCAGTGAACTTTGGTAGGAACCTCAGGCTCTCGGGGCTCCACTCCTTGAACCTGCTCATCCACTAAATCTAATGGTTGGGATGGCACCCTTGCTGAGAAGGCTTCTAGATGTGTAGGTACCCAGGTGGTGATTAGCTGATAAAGGGCTGCAGCAAATCAGATTCCACACACAAACCTCAAGGCCTTTTTACTTTCTCTTTGTCTTGGGTTCAGCAGACAAACCTACCCTAATCCTACAAGGCATCTAAAAGGTTTTTGTTTTTATATTTTAAATGAAGATGGAGGACAGAGGGTTAGTATTTCAAAACTAAGAAGCGTATTTTAAAAATGCACCTCTTAGCCACAACCCACAGAAACCTCATTTCTTCCCTCCCTCAGTTTTACGAAAAACTCCAAAAAAACCAGAATTGCTTTCAAACTTATGGGATAAGCTAATACCTCAGTTCAATACCTGAACAAGCAAGCTTAGAGTATAGGATTGTTCAAGCACCAGAAAGAATATTGGTTGTTTTATGGCTCTTTTGAAGCTGAGTAGGCTTAGATTTTTTTTTTTATGGTTCTAAAGATACTTGCCATTATCGGTGTTTTCCAGTCTTTGAACTGAAGCTGCAAGTAGCTGCCTTTTTTGCATTAAATCATAGTAATGCTTAGACTTCTAAGCTCTGATACTGCAGGGCACTTGGATAGTCGCATAACTGGACTTTGCTATTGTTTGCCAATACTTGTACTACAGCTAATGAGAAGCACTGTCTGTCCTGTGACATGCTGGCTGAGACCTTCATAGATAACTGGAGGGTTTGGTGTCCAATCTTTTGTCCTTGTAAATTGTGATAGGGTTTGGGAATTCATATCCCTTAGCCAGCTTCAAAGATTTCAGCTCTTGAATCTTACTACACTTTAAACATCCCAACCTGCAATTGTCAGTCTTATAACCAAGTACACACACACATTAAAGATCAAAAGTTGGAAGATATTCCAGATATGACATTGGCCCCCTATTGGCTCCTGTGATATTTTTTTTTAATTATTTGTTTATTTTAATCCTGTGCCCCTGCTCAGTGAAGCTCTCCACCCCACCCTACCCCCTTCCTGTGTGGGAGACTTGAACACAAGCTGTTTCTATCATAAATAACCATGCATAGATAAACTGTAGAACAGAGAATGACTTACTTTGGTCTAAACTTCCTCTCAAATTTTTCTGACAATGGGAGCTATTAAAAATTCCTAGAGTATTTTAAATATTTTTTTTCTTGAACCACAAAACTGTCATAACTCAGATTTCCCATTGTTTAGTGAATTTTCACAAGCTTGGCGTTCAGGTTTCCCATTTCCCTCTCCCCATCCCTGCTATTACACATGCACATGAATTATGACCACTTTGAAGAAATCTCTTGCTCGCTCTCTCTCTCTTACTTGGGTCATTCCAGGTGGATGGCTCTTGCGTTCTTTTTGGTTCAGGGTGGTCAACCAGGTGACTTGGCCAAGGGGAATGTGTTCTTCCTGGCAGTGGGCATTTTGGAAAGCAACAAGCAATGTGCCTCCAGACTGCTGCCTGGGTAACTTTCTGCAAGTAAAGGCTTGGAAACTAGCCAGAAGTTTAGGATTTAGGTCTAGGCCAGTTTTAAAAAGATTATTATATCCAAGACTGTTTTAAGTCTCAGATTTATGTTTGCTCAAAGTGTATCCTGACTTTCTTGTTCCAGGCACCTCCCCCCGCCCCCCGGGCAATAAGGGTAACAGCATGCCTTGCTGTGGTATTCTGGAGGTGGGAGAAATGGGCCTTTTTGCTCCCATCTTGCCTAGTGGAGCTTGTCTGTTTGTTCCCTCAGACCTACCTGATGTTATCTTGGGATGCTTCGGGCTGAAAGAGGCACCCAGGAATATTATCTGTGGGCAAAGCTACCCCAAGGTTTGCAGGGTCTGTGTGTCTCTGGCTGCATAGAGCCCTAACAGACCATTGCCTGGGTGGTGGCAGCATTACCCCATGCTTGCAGGTATTCTCCAGTTAGCAGGACAGCCAGGTGTAGACACCCTGTGGGAGACTCCTGAAGCAATGTTTTTGGGCCTGCACAGTGAAGTGGGTGGCTCTGCAAATAGTGCCCTCTACTGCGCTGCCACAACCCTCATACATTATAACCTAGGACTGATTAGCTCTCCTTAATAGTTGTTGAACAAAATAGAAGACCTTTTTTTTCTTTGCAATCTGACCTCCCTTTTTCTATTGTCTGGGAAAATTAAACCTGAAGCCTTCAATGCCAGAACCTAAGCTTGAGCCAAAGGACTAACCATCGCTTGGTCATAGTAGTAAGCTGCTTCTCCTTTTATGTAGATTAGTCATGGGAGCAAGGAACAACAAAATACCCAACATGTTATGTGTGCGTGTATGTAGGAAATGATGTGTCTGGTGACTACTACCCATGTGACCCCTTTTTTTTTTTTTTTTCTGTTCCACAGTTGCTCAGATTACACTAAACACACAGCCCAATGTGTGCATGAAAATAAACTGGCTTAATTCTCTACAGATGCTTTAGAGGCTTTAGTGTCTGTAGAAGAGTCATACAATGCCTTCTCACTTTGGTTTCTATTAACAGAAAAGCAGAAAGTGATGTGGTTGGTAGAGCTCCTGGGATTATTTTTTTTCCCTTTTAATAAAGACAGTCTCTGTGCAAGCCTAGTAGCTGTGATAGGTGTGAGCTTGTGGAAGCACGGACATTTTCAGGAGCTATTTTATTCAGATGTGTTACTCTGGATATATGGAATATTAAAAGGGAAAAAATAACGTTTTATGTATCTCTTGAGTTCCTGGAAACATTGGGGGTGAGGAGTTAGCTTTCTGAAAAAAATAATCCAGTCTACTTTGCCCCCTTTTTTGGGAGCCGTTGTCTATCATGGTTTGAACTGGGTGAGGAAGGGTACCAGACAGGCCTCCCAGAGGTATAAAGTAGTCAGTCTGTTTATAAAACTGGCTGGTCCTTAATATAAGTATTAATTCAGTTTATAAATGTGGGTCTCTAATTAGCTGGATTCCACGTGACCGCAGAGAAGTCGGGTGAGGCAGCATGTAGAGGTTGCCTGTTGCTTTATGGTGCGTCGTCTCTGTAATGCTTCCCTCCGTAACGCTTCTGTTGCAAAAACTGTAGAATAATGGAACTGCTTCCTATCCAGTGGCCTGGCTAGGAAGCTGTCTAGGATGGCTTAGGAACAGCAAATCCTGCATCTGTGCATGGAGTTGGACTAGATAACCCTTGAGTTCGCCTATGACCCTATGATTCTATCCTAAAGTAACATTCACTGTCTTTTGTGAAGTCAGACTGTCACTGGCTACCACTGTCATTGCACCTGAGAGGGCAGAGTTATATGTACTGAGATGAAGGCAGACTTCCTAAGGTAAGTGCAGTGAATCACTGTTAAATGACAGCTAAATCCCTGGTCATAAGAAAGGGATGTGGGTCTCCACCTAATTTGAATGGGATGCCCTAAGGGAAAACCACAGGGCAGATAAGAGGTAGGTGATCCCCAAACTGAGGGAGAAACCCCAAGCATTTAGTTTAATCAAGCATTTAGCTTGATCGCTAAACAAAACTGCAGCATTTTGTATTAGTAAGGCACTGACAGCTTGGATAATGGTTATTTGTACTAGCGATGGAAGAATTTAAAGAGACCAACACCAAAACACAGTGAAGCGCTGTGATCTTTTACTTTGCTTGCTATAACTGTCAGGAATATTTTAGAGGTCCCACATCCTCTGTTTAAAATCTCAGAAAATACATGTCTGCTCAGAGGGCATCTAACCTATTTTACCATGCAGCCAGGTACCCAAGTGACAACTGCATCTGGTGATCACTGATGTTCTTGTCTCTAATCTTCCCAGCCTGTAGAGATGTGTTATACTAGTGAACCCTTTCAAACTGGTCGCTCTTTCAGAGGCTAAGAGAGTTGCAGCAAGGCCACTTGTAGGATCTTTTCCCCCACTTCCACAGTGCTGATGGATCTTGGGGGTCTGTCTGGAAGTGATCAGGCTCTTTTTAGAAATTGATGTCACCCAAATGATTGACTTAGTTTAAGATATGTTTGATTATATATCAGCAATCTCTTGCAGCTGAGGATAATTGTCTTCCATGATTACTTTATTTGTGGGTCCGAAGATGGCTGATGAGGCTGATACAGCATCGATAGACACTGTTGCACCTCGGGCATGTGTTTCCGTTCATAGTGGGCAGCTCTGGATTCTTGATTCGGTCTGCAACACGTTATTTCTGCCACTCCTGCTTTTCCATCTCCTGTTGTAATCGTCAGGTTTCAAAGCATCAAGAACCTTGCAGATCATCAAAACTTTAGTTGCATTTAGGAGGTTCTTTTTTCATCAAAAACAATAGCTCTGGTCCCATTTCAATAGAGGACCTTGCAGTGGAGGCTAGTGGAACACATTTTATGGAATCATCCAATTGTAAAATTCATTTATTATTAAAGATAATTATCCTTTAATATTGCTGAAATAGTCCTTTGTAATTCTGCCTGACAGCAATATGAGATACTGGTGAAACCACTCAGCGTCAGACTACAGCCCTTTTCCCCCCAGCCTCATCATACAGTAACACTAAGCCAGAGATCTTACAGGAAGCTGCATTTCTCATTCAGTTGCTATCTATTCTTCTCCTTTCCAAGCCTTCATTTTAGGTTTTCTGTTATCACTATGAATGCTTTTGATGATATTCAGTCCCTCATTGATATTATGTAAAAGTCATTTTGATAAAGGTACCCCAACCAAGATATAGATATAGATCCAAATATCCATATTTTCTAAGTAGCCCCTTTCATTAGAGTAGTGAAAGCTACACATCTTGAACCTGAATTATGGGCTATCCAAAACTGGGATCTGGATTTAAAAGTTGCAGCTTCGATCTCTCATGTATTTCACTGGTGTCTATTTGAGCATGTCCAATGGGATGATTAGATCACAGAGATGAAATCTAGGCTTCACTTATGTAGGTGGATATTTTGCTACTAACTCCGGGGAGCTGGGATGCCATACTTCTGTACTGATATTTGTACCCATTTGTTTGTGTCTGTTTTTACAAGGTAGTTGATATAGCTACCAGATGCTGGTACAAAGATGGAGAAGAGAAGACCCTTGTGACAGGAAATGATTTAAACCTCTTTGTCTCTGTAGCTTGCTTTCTTTTTTGTTCCCTCTCTTGTTTCCATCCCTACTTGCTTCAATGTTTTCTTCAAACATGTAAAATAACTGCTATGTCTGATTTTAAAAGAGAGTAACATCTTTCTGGATGCTGTTATATCATTCCAAGGTGACAGCTTTTGTATCTTGTAATGAATTTATCTTCATAAATTTGAAATTCATGTCACTTTCCAGAAAGTGCAAATCTTATAGATGTAACATTACTACCAGGCATTTTTTCAATTGTATTTTGCATTGTATGTCATCCTAGCTGAGCAAAGGTGCCTGCTATCTTGTTAGAAACTAAGATGGGAAAATTCCTATACAGTATTTTGATGTATGGTTGGATTCCCATTTCTGGAACAAGAACCAGATGACATCAGTAGGGACAAAAGTTTGAGAAATGTATTTTGGCTGAACTCCTACTTGAATATCCCAAAACATCGGTACTTCATATATTTTATCTCTGGGTTTTCAGATTTTCTAGTGTGTAAGAGGTATGTTTAAGTGTTTCTTTGAATTCCCTTTCTTTAGCGTCTTAAAATAATTAGCATTTTCCTCTTAAGTATTGTAAATATATTTAAAACTTTATTTTTCTCTTCCCAGACTACAAAAGTTAATGAAGCATACTATGCCCTTATAGATAGATAGATAGATAGATCTATAGAGAGAGAGAGAGTGAGCACATGTCCCTTAAATTTCACTTATTGCTTCCACTTTATCCAAGTAACTGTAGAGGTCAGGACACACTGATATTTATCTTCCTAGATGGTAAACACGAGCCTTATTTTCCAGTAGGTGCAATCCAGAGCCTACTTATTATGGGCTTCCCATTACTTTTATATTGGCGTAGCAAAAACAGCTCATTAAGCTTCAAGTGCCATTAGGCCCGAAGTTCATGACTTTTCTAATATACCCAGAAAATATATATTTAGGTCCATAAAGACTGACATCTTCTTAACTGTTAGTCCTGTTGAAGACAGGTGAGGACTGCTCATTTCTTAAAACCAAGCACCTGCATGAGTCCCTATATGATCATGGCCCTTGAGTTGTCTCCATGACAATGCACCAGAGAGAAACGTGTGTGTGTGTGTGTGTGTGTGTGGAGCCTTTAGAAAGGTTCCTCTGAACATGGCAAAGATTATACTGTGCTAGATCTATTACTGTTCATAAATGTTTATTATCAATAGGCAGCTGGAAATGTTACATCTGAAAAGGTAGAAACACCTTGAATTTCAATAGGCATACATTTCTTGGGAAAAAAGTAAATGTTTTTTATTTGTTGTCAGTTTACAGTTAAGCTAAAAATACACATAAAATAAATAGATTTATTATGTACATCATTTCTCTTCATTTGTACATGTGTCATGGTTGGGAATGGCATGGAGTTTGTACTGCTGACTGAAAATATGCAAGTAGAAAAGTAGATGACACGAAGCGAGGCATGGGTGTTTGTTTGCAAGAAGGCTACAGTTGAGGGTCCAAATGTTGAGGCCCTTGCTCAGTGTTACCTATGTATGATTCCTCCCATCTCTGCTGGGTATTTTGCCTGAAAAAAGGTACATTATGATTTTGGATAAAACTTCAAAAAGCAAACTACTTTCTCAACCTCTCTAAGTCCTATGGGGTAAAATTCCAAATCCTGTCTATGGTTAAGCCCTGGGAAGAGGTAATTTAACATTAATGTCAATGCAAAATGGAAGTGTGGCTGCAGAATAAGCCTTTCCTTTGGACCTGCCATGTATGAAAACAGAAAACTAAAATCTCAGTCACAATCCTTGCCCTTTCCAACACCAACTGCTTGCAATTCTCAAACTATGTCCTATAAACCCAATTAACAGCTGATAGATGAAACTACACAATCCACCACAAAGGAAGCCCCTTGCTTCAAAACAGCAACTTTAAAAATTCAAAAAGGCATATCTTTTGAATTCGGTTGCCTAAAGATTTCACAGTGTTTTATTAGCTAATTGCTCTAGGAAAGATTGGCATCTCTGTTATGTCTGAAGAATTGCATCTTGTTGTTCAGCTCATGCTACCGCTATGAAGGTGGACAAACAAACACACTGTTTACCAAGGCAGTGTTTAAAGAACATGGGAGGTGCTGTTTTAAATAGCTGCTCACCTTCACTATAGCGTGATCTTTTGGAAGCTTTCTGGATATCACTTTAAAGGTCACTTCTAACAAAGAAATTGTTCAAGCCACTTTATCAGGGTATGTTTTGTCTTGTTAGTCTTTTTGGTTGACTTTGCACACCTTAAGTCAAAGGAGAGAGTTTCCTGTGGAGTAAAAAGAAGTATCAAATGATCTGAAGATAAGGATTGTATTCTATTTCACCATGTTTCAAATGCAGCTGTAGATAAAAGGCTCCATCTCAAGAAGAATCTTTCCACATTATGCGTGAAGACATTAATCATTTCTACAGGGAAAAATGCATGATGAATAAAAAGGAAAACTCCGTTTTACCCTTGTATGACTCTGTCTAAAATCAGGAAACAAGTGTAGCTCTTTCATAAAGAAAAACAAATCAAGCAGATAATGTGAAAAGTGGGTTAGTTCGCATGGAACAAAAAGGGTCCTTTTTAAAGTAAATGTGGCCTGGTGAGGCCACAGTTGGAGCACTGGGTCTAGTTTTTGGCCCCCCCCCCCCGAAACAATGTGGACAAATAAGAGAGAGTCCAGTGGAGGGCAGCAAAAATGGTTCTGGGGCACACGATGTATGAGGGGAGGCTGAGGGACCTGGGCTTATTTAGGCTCAAGAAGAGAAGACTGATTAGGGGGTGGGGGGAGCAGTTAATAGCAGCTGTCGACTACCTGAAGGTGGGGTCTAAAGAGGATGGAGCTGGACTGTTCTCAGTGGTGGCAGATGACTGAACAAGGAGCAATGGGCGCAGATTGCAGGAAGGGAAGTTTAGGTTAGATAAGAGGAAAAACTTTATCACTAGCGGGGTAGTAAAGCACTGGAACAGGTACCCAGAGAGGTGGTGGACTCTCCAACCTTGGAGGTTTTTAAGACCTGGCTAGACAAAGCCTTGGCTGGGATGATCTAGTTGGGGGTGGTCCTGCTTTGAGCAAGGGATTGGACTAGATGCGACTTTATGAGGTCCTTTCCAGCCCTAATCTTCCATGACCCTATTATAGTATTGGAGTGTCAAGGAGCACATGTCCTATAGTCTTTCTATAGTCTACTATAGACTATTTTGGTAGCGCATTATTTTACAAGTCTCATTGCTGAGGTGGTTTATTCACTGTCATCTCACCACTTCTAATTAATTTCTCCATTTTGCATTTGGGAGTTGCAGGTTTTTTTTCTGGATGTCTGTCTGCTTCAATATGCTTCAGTTGTCCTTCTCTGACATAGGGCTGCAGTACACTAGTGATATTTGATATCCACTGAACCCCAGTCTTGCCAGTGGACAGAATGGGCAGGTGGTTGTTGTTGTTAAGCAATGTCTTTAATCCCAAATGGTTCACAGTTTTGCCATGTGCTAAAATAAATCCATCCAAATAATTTTTAAAAGTAGTATTTGACAGTTTCCACATTTAACTGTAAACTCGAGAATGGCCAATACAAGTCTTCGGAAATTAAGACCTTGGATCTGTACATTGCCGCCTCATTAAAATGTATATTTCTGATAATGGTAGTGTGCTGTAACAACTTAACTGTTGGCTACAAGGGTAACTGACCCAATAATTTCACCAAAATTCAACCTTCTTTAGGTAATTTTACACAGGTAGTCCATTTTATTATTTTTTTTGTTGTTTTTTCTGGATTCTGGTCTGAGACCAGAAAAGTTGAAATACTGAAATTGTGCGAGGAGTTGTCGCAAGACGGCGATCAGCCAGTCAAAGGCAAAGAATTCTAGAAAGCTCATGAAACAGTTGGTGGTTTTCAATGCTTCTCCGAAATGACCGCAAACGGCGCCCTTTGTATTCTTCACCGTGTAACACTTGGTTCACTTCCTTTGAATTCATGGGGTGCCGATACTGCAAGATGGTATGGAGGGCCAAATCTTGTAACAATTGTACACAAATTCCTGCTGCAAACAGAACTTTTCCCTGAGTAAGGCCCACAAAATTTGGGTGCAAGATGAAAGCCAAAGAAAAAAGTTATATAATCTATACTCATATAAATCTATGTCAATGTTTGGGAGTAGGGAAGGAAAATAACTCCATTGGTTCAATAAACAGCCAGAGTACATTTCAATGTGGTGAGGAGAGATTCAGAATCTGAGTCTACTCCAAAAGAAAGAGACTGGAGATTTATCATTGACAATAGGAACACGAGTGGGCTCCATTTACATGATAGCAGTGGGAGTAAAAGGCCTGTTTTCTTGCATACCTTGGTCTGGTATATCTTATCCCTAAATATACTGCAGAGAGGTTATGCAGCTCCCGTAATAAATGGATATTCTCTTTCCTTTGGGTGCACTGCCATACATGTTGCTATTGATTATGTGGGACACCTGGATGGCGATGATGATGGTTTTCTGACTTGGATTCCCATTGCCAGCAATGGGGGGATATACTAATATCAAGAAGTTAATAATACATAGTAAAAGTTTTCCTATTCTTACTTCAATTACCTGCCATGGATACACGCATCAATGGTAGGTTGTGTCTGAAGCCCTCCTGACTTCTAGAAGTCTGGTGTATTAACCAATTTGAATCTCTTCAAAATGTCAGGTTTTATATTTATATTCGTGTATATATATATATTTACTTAAATATTACAAGTCTTAATATTTACATTTCTTTGCTATTTCTGCTAAAAAGTATATTACATATACCATTAGAAAAAGAGGTTGGGACACAAATAAATACAATAAAGTAACATTCAGGGTGAGACATAAATCCACAAAAGCAAAGATGTTCAGAGTTTAGGCTTCTAGGGCTCTCTGCTCTCATTGCAAAGCAAATGCAGAAATCTCCCTAGGTCCCCTGTCTGGATAATCAAGCTATTTTCTACATTGAAAACTGTCACAATTGACAAAGATCAGTTCTTACCTGAATTAGTTGTAAGAAAATAAATGTACATCCTACAGCTACTAATATCATTCACTTACTGTATATAGCGCCTTTAATCTGAGGAGCTGAAAGTGCTTACAAACGTTACCAATTCACTAAGCCTCCAATTACCAATTAACAACCCCCCCCCCCACGAGGTAGGTAAGTATTATTATCCCTATTTTACAGATGGGGAAACTGAGGCATAAAGAGGCTAAGTGACTTGCCCAAGGTCACATAGTGAGTCAGTGGCAAAGCTGGGAATGGCCCCAAGAATTTCCAACTCCGAATCCTGTGCCCTAACCACTTCATACGCTTCCTATGTTAAGAGCACAGTAACAATTTTATGGATATTTACATATCTACCAATGTGTGTGGAATTCGTTTACAAAGAGAATGATTTAAATCAGTCTGCAGCCATGTGTGTTTATGGACTTTCCTGTTTCTGAAGAGGGTTCTTTCATTTCTGACCTGAGTTCAGATGACTCCGAGTTTCCCTTGATGTATAGTACTGTATCTGTGTGTAGCTTGGTGGTGTTGTGTGTGGTGATCCCTTATTGAATAGGTCACTTTAAAGGCTAGATGAAATGATGGTACAGCTTGGAGGATGTGCAGCCATCCCATGTGAGAAGAAACCTGAAGATCTTTCAAACTAAAGATTTTTTTCATTCCCTTGCAAGTGTTATGGGTTGGTGTTGAAATACAAAGACTAACAGCAGCCAGGACAGGGCTGTGACTGTGGAACTAGCACTAATACAGGTTCATCCCCAACCACGCCTGTCCAAAGACACCGCACCAGCCCCTGCACTCGGATCCACGTATGATCTGGAGGTAGATTGATTCCTTCACTGAAATATTTTTTGACCAAAATGCCTCCAACCAAGTCATTCGTTTTCTTGTGGAAAATTTCAGTTCATTCAGAACATTTTCGTTCACTGAGGAACTGGAAACAAAAATTGTACTGAGCCAGTTTTATAATACATGTTTCCAGTTCTGGTGACGTAATTTTTCAGGGGAACTTTCAATTCTGCTCCCCTTCTCCTGCCCTCGCACCCAGGCAATTTCCTATAAATATGGCATTTTTTTCAACCAGCTTTTGTAAAACCTACAGATTTCAAAGGGGGCATACACAAATAAAGAACTGAACGGAATTTAGTTATTTTGCCTAGGGAAGTCTTTTACTTCGTTACTCATACGTTTGCTTAGAATGAAAAGTTGGTATTAAATTGCCATGGCTGGAGTTACCATCTGAGCCATAAAGAATCTCACCGCAGACCCAGGCCAAGTAGCCATGGCTACATTACATACGTCTCACCCTCAACATAACTTTAACATAAATTTTTGTGTACAGTGTTAGCTAATGTGTTAAAATGTGTCTGCCAGATCCTATCTGGCAGAAGGCAGGGTAAATTTGTACCTTAGGCTAACTAAATCAGAGATGCAAAGCCTAAGCTTTTGTAAGCAGTGGAAACAGCATCTGATGAAGTAAATCTATTGTCTACGAAAATGTATGCTCTGATTTAGTTGTGCATAAAGTGCATATCTAAATCAAGTGAAAACCTACCCTGCCTTCTGCCCGAATTCAGACTAATATAGCTAACGGCCTCTCAGTTCCTCTCTGTCATTTTATGGACAGAACAAAGGGAAAGCGCCTGTTGCATTCTGGTTGTGCACAGGTAGAAAGAGGCAACTGCATTACATTGCCTGATGCTGGAGCTTACTGTTGTCAGATGATTGCATTTGAACGGCATGCTGCAATCAGGGCCAACAGCAGCGTGGATTTAAGTCTCCCACAATCAAAGTGATGTGAACCCTGATTGCAGCCCAGGCACCCGATGATAATCTGTGTTGCCGTCTCAGTATTGCTTTCTTTCCTACTTGCCTTGCATGAAAACACCGCAAAGGCTGACTGGACCCATTCAGAATTAGGTTCATAAGTTATAAAGTGATTAACAGCTGCATCAAGTGATTTGCAACATTACTGTTACCTCCAGCTAGTAGCTCTTTCCAATGCAGAAAAATGCTTTGTCAGGCTGGTTTGAGAGTCTCGGAGCGTTCTTGTCTCAACCTGGGATTGCTCCTGCTGGAGTTACCTTCCATCTGCCCTCAACGTCATCCTAATGCATAGCTGGGTTTGCAGGATGGGAGCTGGCTTAGTTTATGAATAAGCAGCAGACTACCTCTGCTCTGGGATTTTGCACTGTTAGATGCATGGAACCATGTCATTTCCCTCCCCTCCATCTTGCAGCCGAGTAAATACAGGTTCACAGACAGTGCTGAGCCCTTTGTCAGCACGAGAGCTGACGGCATCAGGTCTTCTGCTAGCTAGACTGATGCAGTCTGCAAGCAGGGAGTGAGGGTATATTTCTGTGTTTGCACCGTTGGCTCAGCCTGCTGAAAAACAAGGGTGGCCTCCAGCCCCAAAGTCCTGTCTGAGACCTGTATTAAGCCTTGCCAGCAGCCTGAGGTGTTCATATCCATGAAATTGTTTTGTCCCATCAGCTGCCAAGTTCAGGTCCCTATCTGGAACGGTCTGACAGCTCTTGGGTCTGGGATCCAGGGTTGTGGTTTGGGCATGCAACTGAGTGAGCAGTGACCTTACTTGTGACACTGGAGGCCATCTGTGTGCCCAAAGGAAACATCTGCCAGAGTCACTTTCCTTAATAAGAGAAGAGAAAATCATGTTTAAAATTTAGGCTAAATATTTCATGCTTGAGCATTCAAGCATCTCTTCCAAGGGGAGTTTTCATCTCGAGAGTCCAGGCCAGAGAGCCTTGGTACCACTCAAGTTTTCAGCTGAAACATAAAAAGACTGGCAGCAGCAGGAGCCTCAGCCACTTTAAACATTAATAAATCCTTTCTCAACACACTTCCCAGCCCAGTTCATGGCAACAGCTAATTCTGCCATGATTGAGAGAGGCCAGGCAGTGTCAACTTCCATTCACTTCAGTAGGACCAGAGGGCACATAACACCTTGAAGGAGCAAAGCCATATGCCCCTACTGAATTATCCCGTGATGCTTTCCTTTAAGTGCATGTCCATAATAGATCACCTGTGCCCTCTTATACTTGATCTATGAATAATGTGCTATATTGCATGCTGTCCCATATGCTGTGAACACCATTTCTGAGATGATTTACAATGCTACTGCCCTTGGGTTCTTCAGCACCTATTTCCACCCTGATCCCTACGAGAAAGTGGCTGATGAATAATGGCAAGGCTGAGGGGGTCGCTGGCAACGGTCTACATGTCAGCAAAAACGAAAAAGAAAGTACTCATTGCTCCATTATCAGAATCACTGCTTATAGCACATGTATGTGGTCCTGTCCATCAGCTCATCTTTCTAAGGTTGTGAAGCTCTTTGGCATAAGGCAATGCCATTCTTTATGGCTGTGCAGCGCCTAGCACTTTTTAGCCCTACTGGAAACAAACACCCTCTACTGCTGCATTCAATTTGGCTGCAGCTAAAAAAGAAACTGCACGGGGTTGGCCAGGCTGTGAAATACACTTCAGGCTGGTGTTGCTCTGGCTTCTTGTAAGGAATGCAGTTAATGAGAGCAGAGACGACAATCTTTCTTACAGCTTGGTAACACAACAGGAAAGCAGCTTCCTGCCTGAAAACACTATTACCACCAGTTCTTCAGAATTTGTAGACAGCTAAAAGCTAATGCAGCAGTAGAGAGCATAACATTTAGGCATGAAGTCCAACTACCTGTACAATTCAAAGGACTCAGATCTGGGGTTTGGTGCAACCTATTATACAGATAGGAGCTGCTTGTAAAATTCAGATTGCATTTCAGACTGGATGTCAAGCACATGAAGGAGGATTTGGATCCTGGATGGTGCCTCCCTCCCGCCCATCGCTATGGAAAAACCAATAAGTAGAGCAGCCGCTCTATTTCTCTTTCAGTGTTCAGTAGTAAGTAACTCTTTCCTCCTAGCGTGCTGGTGGGTTTCTAAATGTACCCAACAAATGAAAAACAGTGACGAACTTATGCAAATCATAGAACTGAGCGTGTAATACTGATGGAGTGATAAATATATCTCATGTCAACAATAATTTACAATAAGAATATACAACCTGAAAAGAACCCACACGCTGCTGAAATAATCAGATATTGTATTGCTTAAATAAAAGAAAAAGGCCAGTTATAACTGGAAAACCCTTCTTACAGCTCTTCCAATTTGGTTCTCAGCCTCTGGTTAAGCTACTTTTCATCAGCTGGTACTGTTGACCAGTGACATAAGTAGATTGCCAAAATACTGGGAGGAATAGCAACAATGCTAACCAGATGAAACGTGGAGAAAGAGAGCTGCTCTTCAGGTCCTTTACTCTGCCACCAGCATCTCTGAGCCCTACAGAATTTGAAGACTCAGACCACATCGGTAAGAAACCCTGTGGTTTAGAGAAAGCACACAAGAGGAAAGCATGGCAAATGGTAGGGAATGTCAGTCTGCACCTCTGCTGGTTAGTGTTGCACTTCCTTAAAATGAATGGCCAGAACAACTAAATAGTTCAGCTCCTGTGAGTATAAAAAGGCAAATAAAAATGTGGTAAAGGTGGCTATAAAATAGACCAAAATAATGAGAGTTTTATGCCGGTTTCTAGGGACTGAAAGGGAATCCTAACTCTGAATCATCTGTGATAGCAAACAGTTACAAATATTGAGCTATGGTCTATAGCAGGTTTTAATAGGTTTACTTATAACCGAGTTGTAACATGATCTTCCTGCCCATCTTTCCATTGGTTTATAAACAAGTCACAAGCATCTCCCCATGAGTCAAACACGTCCTCTGTTGAGTCTATAAGTTTGGAGTTAGAGGAGCAAATACTGGAAGCACAGTGAAGGGAGCTGGTACAGACCACAGGGCATTCCTTGCTCTGTCCTGTGTGTCTCATGTTCCCACTATAGTCCACCTCATTGAGGTTAATTTCACTTTTGGAACAGTTCTCTTCTCTCTCTTTATCAATCTGAGAATATTTAATGTCTTGCCACATGTAATGTGGCTGAATAACTCCGTCTGAAATAGTGTACATAGGCTCTGAATTTGGCTCGGGGAGATGTCCATTCATCTTGGAGAACAGGAGGCCCAGTCTCTTGAAGGACTCTTTCTTGGAGCTTGAAAGCCTTTGAACTCTATTCCCATTTCGGACGAAGGAGCGCTTATTTATTCCATTGCTTTTTGGCTTCCCATCTGGAATGTCAATCCCAGACATAGTTTTAATGAGCGCTGACACATTAAAGTCTTTTTTTTTGTTGGCTATGCTGAAAGACACACTCTTGGCTTTGGCTTTTTCTCCAGCACCATCTTCATTTGCGTCATCCTTTTGGGAGACCTCTGTGCTGCTGGTGGAGTAACTCCTCCTCTGGGGTTTCCTGTTTCCCAGGAGGTCAAGAACTTCATAGCGAAAGCTAGAGATGTCCTGCTTTAATTCCTAAGAGAAGAGGGAAAATGAGTTACACGTAGAAGCCGTATCCATGACATTAAAGCGTGACTGTATTCCACTGGAAGGAGCATCAAAATTATACAAATAGCTGATATCAAATTACAATGTGCAAGGATACCAACTAAATCTTTCATTATTCACTAACAGGAGGAAAGTTTTAGCAATTCTGAGAATTAGAGAGCGCCTTGCTAGAGTTTTTTGTCTCTAATGGGGTTGAGACCAGCCCCCTCCATACTGAAAAAAAGAGGAATAATTGCTTTTCTAATGTGGTCACTTATACAAGTGGTCCTAAAATACACAAGTCAGAGAATTATTTTAGGTATGAAATGTTATTGGTCAGACTTATAGACAAAGACATGTTCTTTGGTCTTCTTTCAGCCTGGATTTAAACATGTGATGTTAGATAGCTTGACCTAATCAAAGACTTCCAAAATCGTGGTCAAGACAACGCTCTTGTTCTTCAAGGCCATGTCTGTACTACCATCCTATTAAGTTAGGGATTGCTGCAGAGAAACAACCCCCATTTTCTCCTGCTCCTCATAATCCAAGGCTAGCAACACAGGCAACTTAGAGAAATGCTGAGTACTTGCCTCAGCCCTGCTCTCAAATTTTGCTGAGACAGTTTCCTAGAGCGGGGATGGCCATGTACTCAGGACCCCTCTAAACTTTCTATGCTATCTAACTGCCACAGTTGAGCATGTCCAGAGCAGGAGAAAGTGAATGGCACTTGTTTTTACATGGCAGTTCCAGGTTCAGCAGAGAGGCAGTGTAGACATGGCCTGACATGTCTAAAGCACAGACATGCAAACCGGTCACATTAAACCCCACAGGGAACCTTGGGGAAACTCTCTATGTGCCAAGAATGCCCATGCACTTCCAGATCTTGTATGCTTAGCACAAATAATAATTAATGACTGTTCACAAATATGACACATAGTAGCAGAGTGCTTAGGCTGTCTTTATTCTTTTAACTTCTTGAAACTTTGCACTTTTAGAGAGAGGTAAGGGCTTGACTCTGCAAAACTTGCAGACATAAGAAGGTTGATGGGTAGATAATCAGGTCTGTTATCTCTCATTTTCATATACTGCTGTTAACAAGGATGTTATCTCTGAAGACACAAATCCGTATGTTGAGAACTGAATTTAGGCATCACAGAGATACTTAATGGGATTTTCTAGACTGAGCACCAAGTCTCATTGGGTAGAGTGGTTTTCTTTAGAGATGCACCAATACATCGGTCCTATATTGGATTGGCACTTATATAAGGAAAATTAACAGTAGTGGCAATCGGCTTTTTTTGGCTCATGTGGCTGATAAAGTTGCCGATAAATGCCTGTGCATGCACACACCCACAGCACAGCACGCAGATGGCCAGGAGTGCAGCCTGGCAGCGTGGAGAGCAACCGGGTTCAGCTGGTAAGTCTGGTGTGGGCAAAGGGAAGCGGGGGAGGGAGGGGCCCCAGCAGTGAGGAAAGGAATGAAGCAGGGGCAGGGGCAGGGGCAGGCACTGCCCAGCTGGGGTGGGGTGCGGGACAGAGCGCAAGCTCATCCAAGAGGCACAAGGAGGGGGGAGGCAGCTCCCACTGCTGCATGCACCCTGGGAGGTTATGGGGGTGTGTGCCCCTAGATGTGTGCACGGGGCTAGGGCAGGCTGCTGCTGCGGGCTGGGGATGGGGGCAGCGCCAAGCTCATCACCTCCTGTCACGCGCTGTGCCCCAGCTGTGCAGTGCCTGCCCCAGCCCCGGCCCCTCCCTCACCGCGGGGGCCTCAATCTTCCCCCCATGCCTCTTCCCTCCTCCCTCGCCTCTTCCCCCACAACAGACTTACCAGCTGGACACCGCTCTCCAAGACTGCCAGCTGCGTATCAGCAATTAGATCGGAATCAGCCAATATGGCTCATTAAAAATTGGCCATCAGTATCGGCCCCAAAAATCTCTATTGGTACACCCCTAGTTTTCTTTAATCTTTACTAATCTATAGAGAAGCCTCAGGGAACCCCATAAGATTGGGCCCCTAATATAGTACATGGCCTGTTGTCATCTATTTATAAAACTTTTCTAAAAAGGTTACATGAAAATTTTGTCTCAAACAGTATATAATTAGAAGTTATAATCCCTAGTCCATAATGATATCTTTGAGCTTTAACATATCTTAAACTAAAACGATCTTTATCTAGGTTTATTTTTTCAAAAAAAGCATCTTAAAAATAACAAAAATTCATAGAATCAAAGAATAATAGCAATGTAGGGTTGGAGGGGACTTCAGGAGGTCATCTAGATCAGCCCCCTGCTCAAAGCAGGACCATCCCCAACCAGATCATCCCAGCCAAGCTTTTAAAAAAAAATTAAAAATGTGATTTTTTTTTTTTAATCGTCGATTTTTATCCACTCTGAGAGCATAACAAAAATCACTATTGTAGGTAACTGTAATACAGAATTACCTTAAAATTTTCTTCAGTTAACCCCTCATTGGTTTTGGAATTTCTTATCATTGCTGCAACATATCTTTTTACTAGATTTCTGATCACTTCCTGAAACATAAAACAACATTTAACAGTTCAACTACTAGCTGAGACCCACTGACTCAGTGTCGTTTTATCTCGCTGTACTCTAGCTCGGCAGACTTCTTTACTCCACTCTTTACAGAGTTACTGATTGCTCCTTACTGGTGAAAATGGAACATGTTCTTTCAAATACGATG
Source organism: Crocodylus porosus (assembly GCF_001723895.1). Classification (NCBI taxonomy): domain Eukaryota; kingdom Metazoa; phylum Chordata; order Crocodylia; family Crocodylidae; genus Crocodylus; species Crocodylus porosus. Next base: position 15,344,820 of record NW_017728924.1, on the reverse strand, counting down.
AACCTTCGTACAGCAATATATATCTTACAGCTTGAAAGCTCAGTGGTTAAGTGCTATAAGTCAATGTGTTATGCTAGTGTTACGTACAAATAACAAGGGCTGTGTGTAATGAGATTTCATTTCTCAGTTTCCTTTATTTTGTACATGATTTCAAGCCATTTAACCTCTGTCTCAGTTAATTAGTCAATGACTGTAAAACACTTTCAATATTACAGGTCTGATGTGTACATGCAATATATTCTGAAACTGCTAAAACAAGTCATTTGGTGTTTTGTTTATAGCACGTACTGGAGTCACGGGCAGTACCAGAGAAAAAATATGCATATGCTAAAGAACAGGCTAAATTTTATAACTATATGTAGAGCCACATTAGCTGACGTATGCATGTAGTGTTTTCATTGAAGGAAGTAACTATTCAAGGGCATGCTCTGTCTTAAAGGGTAGGTTAAGGACTCCACCCTGCTAGGCTCCTTGAACATCCTACTGGCAGAGGATGATCACCATTTTGCAGGATCAAGTGTTTAGGGGCTAGTTTCACGTCCTTTTAGCTATTCAATTCAGTACAGATTTTTGTGGGAAGATGTTAATTTGTGTATCAACTTCTGTACTTACCTAAGTACACTGCTATTTATTTCCTACATTTATGTGCACAAGTATACATGTACAAATAGTCACATCTTTTTCAGCAGATATATGATCATGTGTTTAGTAGATATGTTGCCTCAAAAGCATCTAAGTTTTCACATCTATAAATGGTGACAATGAATCCAAAATGCATGTTTATCTAGGAAAATTAATTCTAGGTTAATTATTTACTTTGTAGTTTTTAAAGGTTGTATCTTCTCTGAAAATCTTAGCCTTAGTATTTGTGAACAGTACCATGAAGTTGAAAAGGAATGAGATCTACATTTTCAAAAGTGGCTACTGATTGCGGGTCCCTTATGCCTGAGCTACCCAACTTCAGACAAGTTGAAGAGGTCTGATTTTCAGAAATTGTGAAGCACTTCTCCTCTGAAAAATACATCACTCTAGGGTATGGGGCACTCAAAATCATCCATCACTCTTGGAAATGAGGTATAGTAAATCACATGGGTGGGGGCGGGAGGTGGTAAGTATTATTTTTTCCTTCCAAAATGCTAACATAATGAATTAAATTGGATTTAAAAAGCTGGTATTTTTAAACACGGACTCATCCTTTTGTAGATGGAATTTGATGAATTCTTGAAGACAGGCAGGGTGAGATCAAATACAAGCTGCAGGAGAAAACATTTCTCTTATCTGAGCTCTCCTTAGTGGAAGAAGAAAAATCCCACCTCCTCTTTTTTGTGTTAAGTCTGGGAATCCATTGAGAAAAAAAAAAAA
>NW_017728924.1:15325891-15343058 GCF_001723895.1 Crocodylus porosus | reverse complement strand
TTTTTTTTTTTAATCGTCGATTTTTATCCACTCTGAGAGCATAACAAAAATCACTATTGTAGGTAACTGTAATACAGAATTACCTTAAAATTTTCTTCAGTTAACCCCTCATTGGTTTTGGAATTTCTTATCATTGCTGCAACATATCTTTTTACTAGATTTCTGATCACTTCCTGAAACATAAAACAACATTTAACAGTTCAACTACTAGCTGAGACCCACTGACTCAGTGTCGTTTTATCTCGCTGTACTCTAGCTCGGCAGACTTCTTTACTCCACTCTTTACAGAGTTACTGATTGCTCCTTACTGGTGAAAATGGAACATGTTCTTTCAAATACGATGAACCTTCGTACAGCAATATATATCTTACAGCTTGAAAGCTCAGTGGTTAAGTGCTATAAGTCAATGTGTTATGCTAGTGTTACGTACAAATAACAAGGGCTGTGTGTAATGAGATTTCATTTCTCAGTTTCCTTTATTTTGTACATGATTTCAAGCCATTTAACCTCTGTCTCAGTTAATTAGTCAATGACTGTAAAACACTTTCAATATTACAGGTCTGATGTGTACATGCAATATATTCTGAAACTGCTAAAACAAGTCATTTGGTGTTTTGTTTATAGCACGTACTGGAGTCACGGGCAGTACCAGAGAAAAAATATGCATATGCTAAAGAACAGGCTAAATTTTATAACTATATGTAGAGCCACATTAGCTGACGTATGCATGTAGTGTTTTCATTGAAGGAAGTAACTATTCAAGGGCATGCTCTGTCTTAAAGGGTAGGTTAAGGACTCCACCCTGCTAGGCTCCTTGAACATCCTACTGGCAGAGGATGATCACCATTTTGCAGGATCAAGTGTTTAGGGGCTAGTTTCACGTCCTTTTAGCTATTCAATTCAGTACAGATTTTTGTGGGAAGATGTTAATTTGTGTATCAACTTCTGTACTTACCTAAGTACACTGCTATTTATTTCCTACATTTATGTGCACAAGTATACATGTACAAATAGTCACATCTTTTTCAGCAGATATATGATCATGTGTTTAGTAGATATGTTGCCTCAAAAGCATCTAAGTTTTCACATCTATAAATGGTGACAATGAATCCAAAATGCATGTTTATCTAGGAAAATTAATTCTAGGTTAATTATTTACTTTGTAGTTTTTAAAGGTTGTATCTTCTCTGAAAATCTTAGCCTTAGTATTTGTGAACAGTACCATGAAGTTGAAAAGGAATGAGATCTACATTTTCAAAAGTGGCTACTGATTGCGGGTCCCTTATGCCTGAGCTACCCAACTTCAGACAAGTTGAAGAGGTCTGATTTTCAGAAATTGTGAAGCACTTCTCCTCTGAAAAATACATCACTCTAGGGTATGGGGCACTCAAAATCATCCATCACTCTTGGAAATGAGGTATAGTAAATCACATGGGTGGGGGCGGGAGGTGGTAAGTATTATTTTTTCCTTCCAAAATGCTAACATAATGAATTAAATTGGATTTAAAAAGCTGGTATTTTTAAACACGGACTCATCCTTTTGTAGATGGAATTTGATGAATTCTTGAAGACAGGCAGGGTGAGATCAAATACAAGCTGCAGGAGAAAACATTTCTCTTATCTGAGCTCTCCTTAGTGGAAGAAGAAAAATCCCACCTCCTCTTTTTTGTGTTAAGTCTGGGAATCCATTGAGAAAAAAAAAAAATCCCTAAATGTTTGACTTGTTGATCAAGATTGTTCTTCACCTCTCTCAGAAGGAGACCTGGCATGAAATCCGGACCCTGCTGAAGTCAAAGGGAATGTTGCCACTGACTTCAGCGGGACGATGATTTCATCTCAGAAGCTTTTCTGTTTACTTGAAGAGATAAAAGGCCTGTGGATGATTCCTGAGCCACTCAGGCTGTTTGGAAGAAGCTGTGTGTGTTTTATTCTGTGGTAAGCAGGAACTTTTTGGAGCTCCTACACTTGTCAAACTATATCATAGGAACACAGCAGGTAAGCAGTCAAAAATCACACAGGAGCAAAAAATAGACAAAAAAAAGACTTCAAGTACTGGAGTCTTTACCTGGTAATGCTGATTCTGGATCAGGTTGTCAGCGTGCCGTTCCTGAAATTAAAAAAAGTAAATGCACACTGTATGGGTATCAGTTAAGTCAAGTCTCCCCATCTCCAAGGGTGCTTAGGCAGCTGTAGTACAAGCAATAGCCTCTTACCAGCCCCAGAAGAACTTTGGCCTCTGTAGCCTGAATTAATAAACAATACTCTGGAAAAATGAGACATTAAGATGTTAGGCTCCTTACTGTAAAGGTTTTTAGGTTTTCATGCCTCTTCTGTTCATCCTCAGAGTCCTTGCCAGGACACAGTCGGTAATGAATCCACTTGCAAAGGTACCAGATTGACTTGGGACTTGGGATAATGTTGAAAGGAGGGGGCAGTGTGGCCCCTTCATCGAAGTAACTCATCCAGAGCTTGGTCCTTGCAAACTTCCACTCAATATCTGCATGGTCCTGGGGGAGAGGGAAAAAGAGCGTTACCAACTTCAGGAAAGCTGCATTGGAGGAAACACTGAGAAACACAGGGTACATATTGACATGGACACAGAGCTAGCTGTATTCAGTCAGGCGTGCTGAGGGGCAGTCCACCTGACAAATGAGAAGCAAGATCAGTTCTTCTCGAGCCCTTGTTGCCAGTGCAATTTTAAAAATTACTTTGAAATGTATCAGAGTATAAAAACATTGACTCTTTAGGAATGGAGTGATTCCAGCATTCAGGGAAAAGTGTTTCAAATGTACAAGTCTGACTTTATCAATAATTTATGGTTTGTGATGCCATTGTTGATGGTTTCACTGACAGAGGATGAAGAGGAGCTGGGGAAAAAATCGTTATGCTACTTTTCCGTCTGTGAGGGCATGAACACGCAGCGGAGAAAAATAACAAGATTGTCAACTCTAATTATCTTAGGGTCATAATTTCTCATTTCCAAGTTTGCAAAAGTACTCATGAACTTGACTGGAAAGAAATCTTAAGCATTTTTTAAAGCAACTATCAATTCAGCTTCTATAAAATTAAGATGAAATAAAATCAATCATGACAAAAACAACACATTATCTTATGCCTCAGATTTTAAACCTTGACTATGCATCATATTTTATGCAGGATTAAACACAAAATGCATTTATTTATTTACACATCATCACCAGGATAGTCTGCACTTCTTAGGGCTTTTCATTCAAAGAATTCCAACTATTCCTTAAAGATGGATAAGTTATAAGCCCCATTTTACAGACACATAGAGAGTGTTTCAGGTCACAATCAGGAACCATGGCTTGTTTCATAGTTTCATAGTTGGTCGGGTCAGAAGGGACCTGAGCAGATCATCAAGTCCGACCCCCTGCCACGGCAGGAAAGAGTACTGGGGTCAAACGACCCCAGCAAGAGCCTGTTGTGCTAGGCTCTGCACTAACACACAATCAAAAGATGGTGTTTGTCACAAATAGCTTACTATCCAGCCCCTAAAATGTCTAACTTTAATCCATACTAGAAGAAGACCCAGTTCTCAAAGAGATCTTCCCAGAACCACCCATCCTATCCTTTAAACAAGCACTGAACCTTGCCAACCTCATCACCAGAAGCAAACATCCTACAGTCCAAAACACACTGAACAGATCCAGACCATGCGGGGTCAAGAAATGTAAAACCTGCCAACACATTTCCACCCCCGCCCAGAACAGAACCATCACCATTCCTGGATCTTACACCTGCATCCCCAGAAATGAAATGTAATGCATCTCACCAGTGCACCAAATGCCTGATGGAAAACATGTAGGAGAAACCAAACAACAACACCTGTGTACCAGAATGAACACACACTGAAAATCAAGACAAGAATACCCAATTACCTGTGGGGGCACATTTCTCACAAGAAAAATACTCTTTCTCCAATCTCTCAGTTCTGATCCTCAAAGGGAATTTGCAAAATACCCTTCATAGACAAGCCCATGAACTTCACTTCATCAGTCTACTGGATACAAAAAAGCATGGACTAAATATGTGTATATCCAATGTGTACTGGATTTATGACACATTATACCTGCCTAACATATGACTCCCCAGGTAAATCTTCCACTTTTTACCACCTATTCTCATTCCCTCCCACCCTCCTTTCTCTCATCCTTTGACTACAGCTACTTTCATTTCCCCTTCCCCCACCTGTCTCTCACCTACTGACCACCTCAATTTACATTTTAACTGACTGGCTTTCTTGTACAGGTCCCGGCCTCTGGCTGCTTTACCGCTCCATCCAGGAAGAGCACAGACCATCTGCAGATGCTTCCTCAGCCAGACAAAGGGCGTTCTTGCCTGAAAGCTTGCTAAGAAGAATTTTTCCAACTATTTGAGTTGGTCTAATAAAAGAATTGGATTTACCCAAAGAACTGTGTCTAACTTTAAAAAAAGAGTTTCGGCCAATCTTATGTTCTCATCAGAACTTAGGGGAAGATTTATTTGTATAAAGCCAGGATTTCTCGATTCTCTGCAGGTAATTCAGAACAGTTCTTGGTCATCTTAAAGGTGCAGAGGAAAGAGCAGTTCCCTGTTGTAACTCATGATGCTTTGCAGGAAGTGCCACGAGTTACAACAATCCCTCAAACCTGACAGAAGTTCACTGTTGGGTCCTGGGGCTTGGGGAATCCAGCTGCTGGCAGTGAGCCTGCAGGTGGTTTTCCCTTGCACTGCTCCTCCCTCCCCCTTCCCAGCCCAGCACAAGGGAAAGGGAGCAGAATAGGAGCTCGTTCTGAGGGTTTCCCAGCCAGTGCTGGAGGGTGGGGCAGCTGGACTGGAGCCCCCCTAAGGTGGGGCCAAACTCCCTTCACTCCCTTTCTGGGTAAGGAGGCAGCTCAGACACGAGTTATGGAAAGCGCTCCATTTTGGAGCATCTTCTTCTGAACCCTCATGCCATAAGGGTTCATATTTTTGCAGGATCAGGCCCTGTTAAAGTACTCTGCAGACATACACTTCTCTTTGGTCATTGATGTAGAGTACTTCTGGGTGCCAGACAGGCAAAAATTGTCATTTCTGTCTGTGCCTTAAAAGTGTCATGGTTTCATACGCCGTCTAGAAATCATGATGCTAAACATAAAAGGAAGAAGAGGGATTCAGCCTGAGCTGTGCTGCACACAGCTTGCAGTGTGACTCTTAATGGAGACAGCAAGGAAGTGTATTATGTATTGTCAGCCTAGGATTCAGCAGTGGGCTGACGGCTGTGACATTTCAGCTGTTTGGATGTTTAACGTTTATGCTAACAGTACCTGACATCAGGTTAATCCAACAATGTGATGATTTAGCCTGAGCAACACTGTGCCTAGTGAGAGGGGGGCAGTGCTTGAATTTTAAGCTGTGGCAGATACTTCCTTTAGGCTGAAATCTGCAAACCCATAGGCTGGGCCTGAGGCAGCAACACAATGAAGTGAACGGGGAGGCGTAAGAGGGCAGCGGGAGGAGTTGAGGTTGTATGTAAGAAAGTCTACAATAATCACTACCATACCAGGACGTGACATAGCTGCGTGGTAATACGTTCCAGACAGGTCTTGGCAGCTGAGATGGACTAAAACCATGTGCCCAAATCAGGCTACAGTCCTGGACTTCAAAAGTGCTGTAGCATGATTCAAGACCACATTTGATTCAATCCACACAGTGATTTAATTGGATCAGGACAGTACCATGCCAGAGCCAAGTCTTCCATGGGAACACAGGTAAGATCACGGAGGCCATCTGCCTTGCCTTCGGGCTCACGTTATAAATTAGCCAGGCCCTCTGGAGAGGGGTGAACAACAAGTGCACAGAAAGAAACAGCAACTTTATGGAGGAGCATGGGAGATGTATGTGCAGCCTCATACCAACCTAGAAGCTACTCCTCAAAATGAGCCTCAACAGGAGGGTTGCTAAGGCACAAATGCCAGCACTGCGTAGGGAGCGGCTTATCCTCAGCAGCATTTTGAGTCCTGCCCTTTTCCAGGGCTTAGTACTACCAGGGGCTGGAAGAGTCAGTCCTGTTCTGTCCCCCTACCTGCAGGCTGTAACCACTAGGCAAAAGGTCATGCTCCTAGTCTCATGGGCCCCGTGTATCTCTAATTCTCCCATGCAACCCTGAATGGCTTCAGCAGCCAACCTCAGAAGGGGCAGCTGTGATGTGCACCAACTTGCTCATCCTTGTCAAGGCCAAAGCAGAATTGCAATGTCAGAAACGGAGATACCTTCAGAGCTGAATGCCTCTGTTGTTAGCGGTGCCTAAGCACAGGTACTGAGGACCGTGACCTTGGACTTAGGGACCTAAATGCTGCCTTCAGGTATTCAGTGTGTTTCTAGATCTGGGCTGAGCAATTCAGAGCGTGGCAGGGAGAGGGTTAACACTCTCTGAAGGAAGCCCATCACCGCCTGCTGTGCTTCTCAGGGACTATTAGGGTAGCGGGCTTCTCCAGCTGTGCTGAATTGGTGGTAATTCCTTCCAGCACATTATAAAAGGGGTGTGTGGTGAGTTGGCTGTAGGATATAAGTGTTTTTGGTAGGGGTGTTTTGTTGTAGGGGAACAGACTGAAATGAGACCCTTTTTGTTCTCTCTGGCTGAGTGAAAGGCAGGGATACAGGTGTGTTGGAGAGGCTTTGAACCCAGGCTAAGGAAGTCATCCTGGAAGAGGCAGTTTTGTGTGGGACTTGCTGAGCAAGTTTCAGCTGGCCCCTGTAAATGTAAATGCACCTTTCTGTTGTGCTAGGAGCCCTTGGTCCAAGCTTATTTGTGACCCATCCACAATTGCATTTGTGTTTCTTTTGAGAGCTGCACCGAGCCGAGGCCAGGTTCCTGAGCTTACTTTCCTCTCCTGTTGCAAATTCTCCAGAGTTTGCAAACCAAGCCTGTTCCCATTATTTGCATTGATGTTTTGAGAACCTGAGCAATTAAAAGTAAATGTTTTTGGCAGTCGTTTTACATTGGGAATGTGCAATTGAAAGACATTTCAATTGTACTGAAAATGTTCTTGAATGCCAGGCAGTGACCCTCCCCTCTCTCCTTATAACATGCTTCAGTGGCAAAATCTTTCAGTGATAAACCAGCATAAAACAAAGGATTTTTAGACTCTCTTCTCCTGCTTTGAGCTGTGGGCTTCACTAAACAGTGCCACATCTGTTTCTTCCGTGTGCTGATCTTACTGCAGTAGCATCACAGGTGACTATGGTCTGATGTATTTGGGCTGTGTAGTCTTTTGGTTTCTGACTTCAAACTCCTCTTAGAAGGCTGTGTATTTATTATTTATTACTTGTAATAAAACACTAATAAGGCAAGGTGACATGGTTCATTTTGAAACCTTTGCAGGGAGAAAAGTGCTGCTATTACAGAGAGGCTAGAAACAGAGCAAATGGAACGAAAATATGACTGACACCAGGCAGAATCCAGGTGTCTCAAAATACATATACCAGGAGCAATATACTTAGTGCTACGTTTGCATTTACTCTGGCCACCAGGAGTATTTACTCCACAATGCATTTACTCTGGCCACCAGGAGCTTCTATTCTCCCTGATCGTTTGGGGCTGGAACTGGTTCTACTGCGGGAGGCTGTTAGCCAGGACTTGAAGGTCACCTTAACAAAAAGTGCCCTTTCCCCATGGACTGGAAATGAAGCACAAGGGGTCAGTGCGTCCCCCAACTCTGCTTGGCCGTGCTGCAAGTCTGGAGCCCAAGGCACTCGAACACTGCTGCAGACAAGCTGTGGACAGGGCTGTGTTGAGACCATTCCACGGAGGTGATTCCTTTTTTGTTACCGGGGATCAGAATATATTTCTCCTATGAAAAACCACCGACTAGTCTTTCCTGTGCTCTTTAACGTGCCCTTGTTGCCATAGCAATTCTGCATTCGTCTCAAGGTTTGATTGTGCTGTCCCTTCTCCAAGTTCCTGCAGAGCACCTCCCTGCCGTTTACCACTGCTCTTTCTCCAAGCTGTCATTCACCGTTTTAGCTTTAACACATTTTAGCCCTAAGATGGCTGAGCCCAAATCCTGGGACTCCCCCCATGAAGAAACGGGCATGCAGGACGTGGCATTTTCCTCTCGGAGAAATCATAGCTGTTTCCATCACAGTGAGATGGTGGTGCATGTCCAATCTTTTGGCGAATCTCTGCCATCTTTTAATTAATCTCCATCACCAATTAATCACTCCCAAAGCTCTCCTAGTGGAATTGCTGTAACCATCTAACTTCAGGGACCACCAGGGTTTGTTTCCTAATTCAACAGGAGTGATGTATTTGCCAGATTTGGAATAATTACCTACCACGCTAATTATCCAGGCTGGCTCAAGCACCAATCTCATCCTCATCGCTGGGTAGAAAATCTGTTGTTTACATTTTTTTAAACATTTTGTAAAGGTTTCCATTCCCCTTGCCATATGGTTTAGGATCTTGTTTTGCCAGATTATGGGCCACATCCTCAACTGGTATAAATCACTTCATTGATGGAAGTCTCTCTTATATGGGAAGAGCAGGTGGCTCTCATCTCCAGAGGACTTGAGCACTCCACCACGTTTAATGCATTTATCATCACAGCTCCCGTATGAGGTCGAGCAATGCCATTATCCCCATTTTACAGACAAGGCACTGAGGCACATAAAAATAGCAGATGTCCAGGTGGCTGAGGAAGTCTGTGGTAAGAAGGGACCTGAAGCCAGGTTTCCCAAGTCCTGGGCTAGCAGCATAATAATTGTTAACTCTTTCCCTCAGGGTAGAAGGGGAATCCCAAATTTTCACCTCACTATCCTGTAAAGGCAACATAGCCCTAGGTCCAATCAGGCTATTTCAGCACAGTTTTGTTATGTTGTGCCATTTCATTGAGCATTGTGCCTAATATAAATTGGCCTGCTGCAGGCTGAGAGCTAGAGCTGATCAACTACAGCGTTCTCCAGAGATGATGGCACTCAGCACTTTGACATCTTCAGACAATATTATCGTACTAACAATAATGAATGAATCGATAATTTAATCCTTTCAGTGCTATGCTGAAGGGTAGTGATACTACTCCCATTTTACTAACAAGAGGAAAACACATTCCAAGAATATATATCTCTCTGGAAAAAACAGGAGATAGAGAGATCTCAATCTTTTCCTGGCTGGCACAGAAAAAGGCTGTGTGCTGCTTCTGTATTTGATTATACAGTATAGCCCGTAACTAGGCTAAGCTAGAAATCAAGCTGTTGCCTGCCAGACATGTTTTTATGTTTGTGGCAATGGCCACAACCTGTGTCTGGGCTTTGCTTGCATGTGCCATAGGGAGGATACAAGGAGTCTTCTCTTGCCCATCATGCGGAGGCCATTAACAGTTGCACTTCCAGCACCAAGAGTGTCAGGACTGCTCACGGCTAATGTCCTATTGAGCAGTCCTGCCAGCCACCCTAGCAGAGTTGGGCACAGCAGGGCTGCAAGAGCAGTCCCCAGGATCTGCACTGCAGTTTGGGGAAGAAAGGAACATACACCGTGCCCTGCCGATAGCTCCAAAATGCATTCGATGCAAGCACACTTAAGTAGCTGTCTCATTTTGAGACACGCAGGAGCTGACTCTTAAAATCCTGTTTCTTGGTCCCTTTCAGCGTGATGAGGTCAGGTGGTAAGGACAGAGTGTACTGGAAAAGCTGTGCTTCTTAAAAAACCATTTAGTTTACATCTATCCTAGCTGGTTTTGCCATAGCTGGGAGCCATCTAAAACAAGACAATACAGTGTATCAGAAGGCAAAAAAACCCTAACTCTGCCTTTCATACAGATTAATGCGCGAAATGTGCCACAGTGGACTTTGAAACTGGCAGCATTTCAGAGAAACAGACTCGGAGGTGGAAGATACTGGAGTTGCTCTTTACATGGCTCAGGCTGGCTACTTTGCAGTCCAGAAAGCTACTCGTTTTCCAGGAAGCCCTAGCAAAAGACAGGTGCATGTGCAGAGCATGGGTTTCCACTGGCAAACTCAGGAAAACCTATGAAAATCTCAACAGGTTAGCTGAGCTACTTTAGGTCAAATATTTTCCAAAAAAAAAAAGGGTATGGCCAAGCAAAGTCTTTCACAAGAGACATTAGGGGATGTAGTAAGATAACTCACTAGCAGATAAACTAGCGGGTATACAGATCTATGCTGAGTCTATTATTTTTCCATGATTCCTTTTCTGATACCAAGAATCATAACATATTTCTCCTATGAATGATCCATGGGATTTTCATGAAATCCAATTAGTCGTCCTACGAAAATCACTGACAGCTGATACAAAAGACTGCTTTCCAAATGGAGGTGATATATGTGTCACACCCCCACACACTTGGGTTGTATATTGTGTTTTTTGTGTGTCCCCTGATTTTGTGGTCTGTGTTTTGGCCACGTGCTCAGCACATGGCAAGCTGGGGCCTCCTGCCCCCCTCCCCACCTGGCACGGCACAGCAGAGGCCGCCGGAGGCGAGGGGAAGCTGCGCGCTGGCTGGGCCCAGCGGGGCTGCCCTGCTCCCTTCACCTCCAGCTGCGGTCCCTGCTTCTGCCGCCCCATGCGGGGGAGCTTCAACCCTGGTGGCTTCTGCCCAGTGCGTGGCGCTCTGGCTCCTGGACTTCTTCCATCCGCTGTGCCTGCCCGTGGGCACTGCTCATCCCGCTGGGGGCGCAGCACCAGAGCTGGAGCCAGAGCGCCACGAGCTGGGCAGAAGCTGCTGGGATCAAGCTTCCCCCCTGCCATCCAGAGCAGCACGAGAGGGATGGCAGCGGTAGCTGGAGGTGAAGGAGGCAGAAGCGTCCCGCTGGCCCTGGTCAGCGCACAGCTTGTGGAGTGGCTGTAGCCACCAGGCGCTGCACAGGACAGGGGGTGCGGTGGTGGCTGCAGTGGGCGGCTGCTGGGCTTGGGGGCCGTCGGCGCCTCCAAGCCAGCCTGTGCAGCAGCTACTCCTGGGCCTGCCTGGCTGTCACAGGCTGGGCTGGCCCCTCTGTGTCCACCTTCGGCAGTGCTTGGAGGCCAGCCTGGCTCAGTCCCGCAGCCACAGCCCTGGATGGATGGATGGATGGCAAGGCCATGCCAGGTGGCTCATGGCTGGCCAGCCTCCCTACCACATGAGCAGGGGGGAGAGCCAGGCAGACCCCAGCTGGGATCCCTGTGCCCATGCTCAAGAGGGGAGACAGGGGAACTGAATCTCCCCTCTGCCTCCCTTCACCTGAGGCACTGCCCAAGCCAATGTCTGACCTTGGGAACAAGCCTGGCAAGGGCTGCTTCCCCCCTGCCCCTCCAGGCGCACCCCGGCTGGGGTCCCTACAGGCCAGGGTGGGGATTTAAACCCTTCCCCAATCATACTTAGCTGCCTGCCGGGGGGCCTGGCCATGCCCCCCAGGTCAGCTTCCCTCTAGCCTTGAGGCTGCTGTGGAAGCGCCTGAGCCATTGCAAGCATGTGGCTGCATTTCCAGAATCAACAGTGAATGTCTATTCACTTGCAAATCGTTTAAATCTATGTAGGTTAGATTAACCTGCAAAGATTGAATCAATTTAGGCTTGGGCTTTTTGCATGTCTGTCCCTAGCCTTGGAGTTTTCCTGAAGTTTCCATTTCAGCAGGCCATATAATCCAGCCCAGAAGTATGGGGTGCATGCATGCTGTCTGGCCCCATGGTCACTCCCCACAAGCATATACAGCTTTTCTGTGGGAGCAAAGATGGTCATGCCACTATCCCTCTGAGAGCGCCAAGGGGCCCCTTGCATCACCAAAGGACCTGTGCTCTCTAGCAGCTTCCCCTGGTGCATCGCAACCTACAGACTATGTGGTGTAGTTAGATAGTAGTGTTTCACATTGCATTCATGATGTTTTCTGTATTCAGTCTGGGGGTTTTTTGGTTATGCTGCTTGTGAGGAGGGTTTTTTTGTTTAGGCAGGACATCCTAGTAATTAATTTAGTGTTTCCAGATTTCTGCGTGGGAGCTCAAGCCGAGGAAAAATATATTTAGTACCCCAAAACTGAACCCATCCCTTGTTGCTGCCACCTCGTGCCTGGCAGAAGGGTTACATATGGAAGGATTGACTCTTAATGGGGGGAAGGGGGAAGTAAGGTGTAAAACAAAAGAAGTTACTGATGGCCTATTTAACATCATTAGAAAAAGTGATTAGAATAGCCAGAGCATATCAGATGTTGAAAGGGCAGATGAAAATATTCACCAACAGCAGTCAGGGCTGAGTGGCAATCAGGTGGATGCAACAGAGACAAGGGTAGACCTGCATGCCACGTTAACAGAAAAGTCCATTACAAAGGCAGAGACAGCAGGTTTGCAGGAGATGTCATGCAAAGTTAAAGAAATGAGTAGCCCTTGGGACGATGTGCACAAAATATCCAAAGCAAACCATTTTGCATGAGCCTACTATACAGGCATACAGAAAAGTATGGGATGTACAGACCATGCAATTGAAGAACACATCGAAGGAGAGCAGTTTAGCAGCAGTGGTGCAGAATTCCTTTTGGCTACTCTACAGAATAAGGAAAAGGCTAGGATGAAACATATGTAACTAACTGAATAGGTCCAGAAGACATAACCTTGCAAATCAAAACCAACACCAGGGCACTAGTAAACTGTGTTCCTGAGACTGAATACAGAAAAGGAGAAAAGACACCAGGCTTTGTCACAGTGGAGTAAGCTGAGAAGGCGCTTGGGAAAAGGTTTGCTTGATGCTTGCAGTAAAAACAAAACACACTGGATACGCAGAGAACTTCAAGATATACACAAAGCACTTGTGGGAACACTAGTCTATCCACCCTAGATAACATCACTTGCTGTTTCTCTACAGCAAATCCATTCGTGGTACAGACATTATGCTTTTACCAGTATACGTCATCAGAAACCAGTCTATAGCCATAACAGAAACAAAGTTTGGCATGGGTAGACTGGTTTAAAAATGGCAGAAGCTGATCTAAGATTTGCATCCCCCTCTACCAAAGGGCGGATGTGTGTTCTGTTCACTACTGATCTAAAACCACATAATATAGATAAAGCACATAATGCTTACAGAAAAAACGCATAACTTAGATTCTGCCTCGTCTTTTTTTGAATGTCTGTATTTAGCTCCAATGTACCGATGCTCAAACAAAACAAAGACTGTAGTATGTTAACCACTTTCAACACTTCAGTTAGAAGATGGCACTTCAAGAGAATGCTCCTTGATACATGATCTTCATAAGAAATAGTCTAGAAAAGCATGAATGAATTACTAGAAAGACTAGTAGGAGCCAAGGTCATTGCTGATAATATTATAACACCTGGAAGTACTAGAGAGTGATAAAAGCCTACTAGTGCTACTTCGGGGATGAGGGGCTGCAATATGAAACTGCATCATGGTAAAACACAAATGAGTTCTTTTGGACACAGCATCAAAAAAGCAATTGTAAGACAGGACATAAATAAAATGAAGGTGATAAGGCAGTTAAAAGCACCAGCCTCCCCAAAAGAACTGGAAACCATATCATGAGTAGTAACTTACCTAATAAGATTTACATGGAGACCAGCAGAAATCACAGCACCCCTACAAGAGCTGGGGGAAGAATATCACTCAGTGCTCCAGGCACAGCAATCTGGACAAGTTTTCCAAAACATTTAGGATACCATCACTTTTAAATACTAAGATGACAACAAGAAAGTGTTCTGCAAACAACAACTGGAGCATCACTGGTGCAGGAAAGGGCTCCACACCAAAAGCCCAGCCCCCACCAGCCCAGCAAAATAATGCACAAAAGGAAAAGGAAGAAAAAAAACAGGCCCTGAAGTGAAATTCCTCTGGCAGAGCTTTTCTCATGCAATTCTTAATGCCAGAAGGGGAGAAGATGGTGTTTTTAAAGAAAAAGTGCCCAGAGATCCTGAACAAGATTCATGAAGGACTCTTCAGCATCAAACTGTGTAAAAGAGGCAAAAGACCCACAGCACTGGCCCAACAAGAAAGCACTCATGAAACAGTCATTTGTGGAAAGGTTCAGTGCCAGGACTGCATGGCATTCCTGAGGCACCTAGGAGAGCTTGGCAGCAACTGCCAACTGATTTAGTGCACCACAGAGAAAACCGCAACCTGCTGGTAGCTGATTATTAGTAATTTTTTCATAACAACTCAACTACCAGCACTGTAGTAAATCACACAAGGCAATGTTCACCACAGTGTGAGCATGCAGAATTTTGAAAGTTTGCAAGGGGTTGGGTTTCACGTGAACACACAATTATTAGTCTGTATTACCCGCAAACCAACGGACCGACTGAGATGTATGTACAAATAGCCAAGCAGATGCTTGGGCAGAGGGAATAAAGGTGATAAGACCCTTGCCTCAATTTACTAAATTGCTATGGACGTAACCAACACAGATGTGACTGAATGGAAAGCTTAAAGCAGTGATGTCTATGAAAGAATCTCTTTTAATGCCCAAAGTTGCAAATGTCTAGAAAAATAATAAAAAAGAACTGTCTGGAAGGAAGAAAATTGGAATCCTCCTATGATGAAAATGCCCAAAGACCAAAACCGTCTACAAGAAACTCCAATATAACAATGAAAAGAGCTAGGGGACAGTGGGACCCTGGCTCTGTAACTAACCTAGTCATAGGCAATACAGACAGAGAATGGACAATTAATTAGCTGAAATCCCAGACACCTGAGACAATTCCTGTTGGGACATCATGAGCCTACAACCCCCCATGCTGAAACAGAAAGTGAGAATTTTCACCAGCTGAGGATCTGCCTCACTATCCTGTAAAGGCAACATAGTCCTAGGTCCAATCAGGCTATTTCAGCACAGTTTTGTTACGTTGTGGCCATTTCATTGAGCATTGTGCCTAATATAAATTGGCCTGCTGCAGGGTCACAATAGAGCTAGAGCTGATCAACTACAGCATTCTCCAGAGATGATGGCACTCAGCACTTTGACATCTTCAGACAATATTATTGTACTAACAGTAATGAATGAATCAATAATTTAATCCTTTCAATGCTATGCTGAAGGGCAGTGATATTACTCCCATTTTATTAACAAGAAGAAAACACATTCCAAGAATATATATCTCTCTGGAAAAAAATAAGAGAGAGAGTGAGATCTCTCTCTCTTCCTGGCTAGCACAAAAAAAGGCTGTGTGCTGCTTCTGTATTTTATTATACAGTATAGCCAATAACTAGGCCAGGGGTGGGCAATTATTTTGGGTGAAGGGCCGTGTCGCAGTGCACACAGGTGCCCTGCGCCTGAGAGCGGAGACTGCTCTGGGCAGACCCCTAGTGGCGGAAGGGGGGAGGCTCAGCTGCCAGTCACCAGGGTTGCACAGGTGCTGGTTGCCAGGGCGACTGGTAAAACCAGCTGACAGGAAGGGGCAGGGCTTATCCCTTCTTAAGCCCCGGTAGGAGGCTAGGAGGGCAGTCCCTCTCCAGCAGCCGTGGGAGTAGGGACTCAGCTGGGACAGACAGAGGGGAGGACTCTGGCAGTGAGAGCATCCCATGGTCGCTGCTGGGGTTGGGGAGCCCTCCTTCCCTGCCTCTCCCTCACTCTCTAGTAGGGAGTAGATTTTGTTTGACCGGACAGTCTAGTTTTTATGATGTAGCCCAGGGGCTTTATGTTTTATGTTTCCTGTTTTAACCGGAGGACCAGGTGAGGCTGTTAGGGGTTAGAGGAGGCCTCATAGGGACTCCCCAGTAGCATGGGGGTTCCCGGTGCCGGAGAAGGCGCAGCATTTGCGGGGGCAGTGAGGAGCCCCCGGAGTGGGAGAGGGAGCAGCAAGGAGCCCCCGGATTGAGACGGGGGGCCAGAACATAACAGAGCCCAGGTCAAACCATGTCAACTCCATCTGCGAGGCTTGGGCTATGGTGTAGGGGAGGAAAAGGAGCCGCAGGTATCATCCCCTGTCACCGGGGTGCGAAAAAATGGGCAGCCTCCTGCTGATTACAACCATCTTCTAATCAAATAAGATCAAGGCATGGCAGGAGAGTAAGCAGGCGGTTGGCCCATTACAGGAGGGCGGAGCCACCCCGGAAAAGCTCCGATAGTGATACTCCTGTCACAGGCCGCTTACCCAGTTTTGGCAGGCTGTTGAGGGCTGCATGGGTAGCTCCACCCCTTGACAGGTGCCCTGCCCCCTGGTCACCATCTTGGGATGAATGTCCCGATGTCTTGGGACCAATGTCCCAGGGCCAATACCGGTGGGGCCCAAAGTGGGGTGCAGGCTGGCAGGGGTGAATGGAGCTTAGCTGGGCTGCACCAGGAGGGAGAGGGGGGAGCTGGCCTGGCTCCATAGAGCCCTTGCTGGCCAGGACCCCACACTCCTGCCACCCTGCTCTGGGCCCCAGCGGCACTGGACCTGGGACACTGGTGCGGGCTCACGCTCCTACTGGCTCCTGCACCTGCTCACTCTCAGTGCCCCCCCAGCCCCACGGTACAAGCGGGGGGGCAGCACACAGCCCCGACCCCCTGCTTGCCCCCAGGGAAGAAGCTGGTGCTGAGTGCAGGGAAAAGTGGCCCCTCTCCTGCCCCACGGCTGGCACTCCCTGCTGCACGTACTCATACTCCACGCAGGGCTGTCTGGAGCAGGCACAGGCAGCCCCATGCTGGCTGCAAGCGGCTACAATGCAGGGCGCTGGCCATGGGGTAAGTGAGTGGCTGCTTTTCCCTGTGCTCAGCACCAGCTTGTAACCTGCCCCGCTGCCAGCCTGGGCCTCGCCAGCTCTGGACTCGCTGATCAGTGGCAGCAGCTGCGGCCCGCCCACTTGCCATGCCGGGGAGTGTTTGCTGCTTCTGCCCGCCTGGAGCTCACGTGCTGGGTAGCCTACAGGCGGCAGTGGCAAACATTGCTCAGCGCAGCAAGCGGGGGGAGGGGGCTGCAGCTGCTGTCACTAAGCCCGGAGCCAGTGTGGGGCCAAGGCTGTTAGTGGGGCTGGGTTACAAGCTGGTCCTGAGTGTGGGAGGGAGAGGGGAAAGCGGTTCTTCGCCCACCCCATGGCCAGCGCTCCCTGCTGCAGCCGCTTGCAGCCCACACGGGGCTGTCCGGAGCAGGCACAGGCAGTCCCAGGTGGGCTGCAAGTGGCTGCAGTGCAGGGCGCTGACCACAGGGTGGATGAGGGGCTGCTTTTCCCCCACCATGCTCAGCTTTTCCCTGGGCCACTTTTCCCCAGGGTCC
>NW_017728924.1:15232181-15325791 GCF_001723895.1 Crocodylus porosus | reverse complement strand
TGGGGCAGCCACATACTCCCAGACCAGAAGCCCTGGCTAGGGCTCCCAGCTGGGGGCGGCAGGGCTGGGTGGGCCCTGCTGTTGTGGGAGCCTGCTGGGCTTCCCTTGGATCCTACTGCCCTTGGTTCAAGGGCAGATAAATGGTCCAAGGGCAGATAAATATTAATTTTCTAAATTTTTTAGGGACCCTGTGGGCCAGATAGAATAGCCTCATGGGCCAGATCTGGCCCGTGGGCCGTGTTTTGCCCACCCCTGAACTAGGCTAAGCTAGAAATCAAGCAGTTGCCTGCCAGACATGTTTTTATGTTTGTGGCAATGGCCACAACCTGTGCCTGGGCTTTGCTTGCATGTGTCATAGGAAGGATACAAGGAGTCTTCTCTTGCCCATCATGCGGAGACCATCACCAATTGCAATTCCAGCACCAACAGTGTCAGGAGTGCTCACGGCTAATGTCCTATTGAGCAGTCCTGCAGAGTTGGGCACAGCAGGGCTGCAAGAGCAGTCCCCAGGATCTGCACTGCAGTTTGGGGAAGAAAGGAACATACACCGTGCCCTGCCGATAGCTCCAAAATGCATTCGATGCAAGCACACTTAAGTAGCTGTTTCATTTTGAGATGCGCAGGAGCTGACTCTTAAAATCCTGTTTCTTGGTCCCTTTCAGCGTGATGAGGTCAGGTGGTAAGGACAGAGTGTGTTGGAAAAGCTGTTGTTCTTAAAAAGTCATTTAGTTTACATCTATCCTAGCTGGTTTTTGCCATAGCTGGGAGCCATTTAAACCAAGACAATACAGGGTATCAGAAGGCAAAAAGCTAATTCTGCCTTTCATACAGATTAATGCAAGAAATGTGCTCTGATCCCACACAGAGCATAGGGAAAAAAGGTCATGATTATAATCAACTGCAGCACTATCACCAACAGTATGGTGGTATTTACCACAGGTAAAACTCACTCCTGATATGGAAGAAAATTCAATCGACAATGATAGGGAGACTAGGAAACTTCCTAATGCTGCCATTTCTGAGCTGATTGTTTGTGAGAGGACAGTACCATATGTATCAAAGGTAAGGTAATTAGTGTACTACCAGTTTAAGAGAAACACAGGAAGTGGTGCTATGGTCGGTCTGTGCACATATATAGAACTGAGCTGCTGCATGCAAAGGGAATTTGAAAAGCCTTGTTATTAAACACCCTGTTTGGTCTCCCCTCAACCTCATTGCAGTCGGCTGTCTAAACCAAGACAGTTTGTTCTGGTGCTGTTGCTGTTGCTGAAATGGTGTGGCATCACAGGAAGTGGACATCAAACAGACCTGTCCCCTCCCTAACACTAGTCCTTGCATATTAAATTGCCGTGATGCAAACTAAGACTGAAGTCATCTTCAGTATAACACCCAACTAGAAGTTACCTAACACTCTGCAAGGATTTAGCAGAGGTCTAACTGGATTCTACTAGTCAGGGCCCATTTCCCTCACTCAGACGTCACTTCCTAGAAAGACAGTTGTTACCATGCACGTTTTCATGTGCATAAATTATAAATGTTAATTGAAAGTTCCTTTGCGAATTGGACTCATCTCCCCATGTGCTTGTAAAGTGCTGTATGTACACTCAGTGCCCATTAAATAATAATAAGAACCAATAATCTTTCTGTTCCACTGATAATTATTTCACAGAAGTGGACATTTCCATTTTGCAGCTTGGCTGGTTTTGCTGCTCAAGGGAAGCATTTTATGTGTGCTTAGAAAATGTATGCTCCAGCATCTCTGCTATTTATATCTTGCCCATATAGGACATATTTGGTAATTATTTTTTTTATTGTTGCTTGCACTGCAGTACATTCCACAACGTATTTAGGCTATACATACCAATTATTAGTACTTTTCATCTCCCACCAGCACACTACTTGGAAACAATAATGGGTAATGAGGAGACCAGGAACTATTCTAGCTGGGTGATAATACAGAGGTTTGCTTTGCACTGTCCTCTGTGCAGTTAGGTGATTTGGATTGACAAGAGAGCCATTGCAGTACAGTTCTTTTCTTTTCCTCCATGCTGTTCCAACAAGTTTAGTTTTGATTTAAATACCCAAACAAATCAGTAAAGCATGAAGGTCATCAAGCCAGATGCCTCTCTGCAAAACAGCAGCAGGAAGAAACGGAGGAAAGATAGCAACAAAAGGTTTTGTTCACTCTGCTGCTCATTCTCTCTCCTCTGCTGCAGCCTGATGATAAGAGCCTTTTCTTCATCTTGGATAGTCTGATAGTATTATCAGCGCACAATGCATGCTATTTAGCTACCTGCAGTGGTGTCGGATCAAGCCATTCACCTAAACCAGTGGCAAAGTAGAGAGTTGTGGGGATACCTAGTTTAAATTACAGCAAGGCCGCATTAACATCCTGGGTCTCTCCTTTTCTCCTTCTGCAGCCTGTTCTCCTTTTCTTTCTGAGGCTTTTGTGGTTTGGATTAATGATCCTGAATGTGTTATGGAGTACTAGGGGATGCTTATGGCTTAGGGTGTGTGAGAGGGACTCGTACTTGTAGACCCTTTTGGAACCAATATGACTATGTGTTTACCTGGCATTGTGAGAGGCTGGACTTCAGACCATAGGTTGCACTGATGCCACTGCATGTATTATGTATGAGTTTGTGCAGCTTCAGTTCTTCACCCTTGCTATTTGCTCTATGTACACGGCATGTCAGCTTTGGATCTTAATCTTTCAATAGAAAAAGAAATTGTGTTTTGTTGCTGAACAGGTAAAGCTGGGAGCCAAGAGGTAAGAGAAGCCATGTTGTTTTTCCAGACAAAAACGGGCTCAGTCTGCAAATTTCCAATCTGGATCCAGATATGAAATTTCAGTACACACCAAAATGTGGGCTGGTTGGGCCATAGGAATTCAGTCCATCTACAATAAACACATAAGATGTTTTCAGAATTGGGAAACCAATTCCAACAGCTCCCCAAATTCAAAGAAATTTGGGGGTTGAGGTTTTGTTGTAAAGATAATGCCCATTTATAAGTTTTAGATTTGGGTTCTGAGTGTGAATTAACTGGAAAGCATGTCTGACGTTTTCTGCCATGGGCTTCTACACAGGACGAGCGATCCTGCAGATTTCACACCTAATTGACCAGAAAGGTAGTGATACAAGAACCTCATGTGGCCAAGTACAGACATTATGTTCTTACCGGTTTAAGGGATCAGAAACCAGTCTATACCCGTAACAGAACAGAAGTTCAGCACACAAAACCAGTGTGGCTGGCTTGCCTATCTTCGCCCTGATCCTGGGGCTTAGAGAGTTGCCAGAGTGATTGGTGGCGCAAACCCACCAATTAGAGACCAGCAGGGGAGGAGGCTCAGGAGGAGTCCACCTCACTTATACATCGAGGTGAGGCGAGGAGCGGACCTAATTGAAAACTGCACTCCACCTCCCCCTGATTGGCTAGTCTTCAATCTTGGGGCGGAGCCCCAAAAGGGTATATAAGGAGCTATGTGAACAGCGGAGGAGATGATGAGGGACAGAGAAGAAAGAAGCCAGGACTAGGGAAGAGTGGGGGAAAAAATACCCAAGGGGCACTTCCAGTTGCCCTGAAAGCCCAAAGACTCCACCTTCGCACGGGAGCGGCAGGTGGCTGCATCCCCAGCCCCTCGCCAAGAGAGAGCACAGCGAGCCGGTGCAGGCTCGTGGGTTTTGGGGGACTGCTATACTCACCTGTTCTGTTATTTGCATGGAGGGTCTGAGAGGGACTGGGATCTTGGGAACCGCTCGAGGTAGCTCAGGTCTCCAACCCTGACATGGGGTTGGAGGGTGCAGGCTTCGCTGCATATAGGATCTGAGAGGGACCGGGACCTTGGGAGCTGCTTGAGGCAGTTTGGGTCTCCAGCCAGCACAAGGTCAGCGCTGGTGCAGATGCCGCTGCACGGTGAGTCATTGTTGGGCCAAGGGCCCTTAGAGCGGGGTGGGGGCAGCTCGGGCCCCATTTCCTGCTGCAGGTGCGAGGGCTCGTGGGCAGTGCAGGCTCCGCAGTGCACCTGTACTGGAGCCCTGGCCGTGGGCACACACGAGGCAGCCCAGGCCCGCAACCTGCTGAGAAGGCCGAGCCATCCAGGCATGTGAACGAGCCACGCACCCAACGTGGGGACTCAGACAGAGTACCTGCTGTAGGAGTGACTTGCTTAGCTGGGGATGAAACCCTGGGAACCCTTGCTGGACCCGACTCGCTGGGAAGTGTGAGTTGTTGGACAAGCGGTTTCCCACCAGGGAGGGACACAGTGGACAGTCCCATCAGAGGGGGTTTATGCTAGAGAGAGAGAGACGCCTCTAGAGGAGGAGGGTATTTGGGATCACCATACATTTTAGAGTGTTTATTAATTGCTTGCTTCGTCTTATATTTGGAGTGGTTATTAAGTGTTTATTGTGCTTTATATTTTGGGGTGCTTACTCATCAATTGTTGGGACATACCTACCCTCTGGGGATCCATGGGCGAGGTTTCTCTCGTGGGTCTTGGGGGACTGTTCTGTTATTTCCTGACATGAATATATTATATGTAAATATTTATCTTCATCACCTATCCAGTTTATTCTATCCCCTCCCCTTTTATTCTGCACCTGAATAAACCATGTATATAGTTAAGATATTGTGTCCTGGTCTTCCTCTATAGAGGCACTGGAGAAGGGGAAGCTGTGAGGAAGCTGCAGTTTCCATCTCCAGCACGTACGCCCTGCTGACCCTTCTCTTCTACTGGAGAGGGGAGTACACACTCCGGTACACCCCAGTTACACCAGTTTATACCCATAACAAAACAGAAGTTTGGCACATAGACTGGTTTTAAAATTGAGGAATCTGGTCTAAGATTGCACCCCCCTCCCCCAAGAGCTAATGTGTGCTCTGTTCACTATTGATTTAAACTACACCGCTTACAAAAAACCTCATAGCTTAGATTGATTCCACCTTGGACTTTTTGAATGTCTGTGCATGGCCTGTAAGTCTAACTCTGAGAGCTGATTTTTGGGTTGCTGGGATTTCCTTGAGTCAGAGCACAGACTCCGTATGATATACAGACTTATCAGTAACCTATCTACCATTTTCCATTTCTCTCTTCTCCTCCATTGCCATTCAATTTCCTTTATCATTTTATTACAGCTTCATCCCTTCTCACCATTTGACACCCTTCCATTATGCTCCCACCTAATGCTGGCATTCCCATCTTAATTAAGAAACAAGGAAATTATAGCATTATAAGAAGCCTGCATAATTAGCCCACTGTATGTCTTATGAAGGTAGTGTGTGCTACTTCTGCTGCTCTGCCATCTTCTTTTGGCATCGTTTGCTCATACTTAGCTGACAAGGTCACTGGGCAGGACTATGCCCTTTATTATATTCTATAAAGCCTCCCACACTAATGAGAACTGCAGATGGTCAGCATCTCTGAAAAATTAGCCTGCTTATTTAGGTACTTAACTACAGACTTAGACCCACATTTGAAGAAAGTTGGGTTATATATCCAAAGTGTTTCCTTTAAACTAAAGGAAATCAGACTGTTATACATTAATAATTGATCAACTATGCTTTTGAATAGAAATTTGAGCTGCATATGTGGCTCTAAGCATTGGAAACAGGGAAGTGTCTTTTTGTTACCTGCACACCCTGAAAAAGGGTCTCTAATGGAAGGGCTAGTATGACCTTCATTGTAAGTGTAGCAATGACAAGATGCCACCATCACATTAAGCCAGACTAAAATGTACACCAAAAGGATTGTGTTTACTCAGTGATCACTAGTTTGCTTTTAAGTATATACATCTTATTTTACCTTATTAAGTATCCCTGATTTGTTTGCTAGACTGCAATGTGTTGAAAAGGAGCTTTGGAATTCATTTAAAAAGTCAGGTTTCAGAGGACGGCTATCAGGTAGAATATATCCCCACATAAATCTCTTTTATTATTTGATTCCTTTCCCCCCAAATAATATTTTCCTTCTGTCTTTTATTCTGTTGTCTTTTAACAAAATATCTTGAATGCAGAAGTCTGAGATCATGCTAATTCAGCTTGTCACATCTGAATAAAGGACAGGGTAACGCAAGGGGTTGCAACCTCTGTGGTTCCATCTGGATACTTTGACTTACACCATGTAGCTAAAAGACAATTTTCTGTGCTGCTTTTGGATGTAGTGGGCAAAAAGCCTTGGATCTGTCCTATGGGGCTTTTGCACAGTAAATACAACAGGGAAATAAGAACCTGTCAGTATTAATGCTTACAAATATTGCTTTATAAACAAAAAATGCCAGGAGTTCTCAGGGAGTTTTGATCTCATCCTTATCCTGGGAGTATATATAGTGCTTTTCCCTCCTCTCCACAAGACATGAAGTAGATGGCTGGAGTTCTTAAAAGGGGTTGATATAAAAATAAAAGTAACTGCAAGTCTTAACTGGTGAGACTACTCATATGACATAGGGTTTCCAGGATTGGAGCCTAGGAAAGAGTATTACAATTGCTTATTCTAGCAACAAAAGAAAAGGCAGCATATGAAGTCAGAGCACAAACACCAGATCCACTTGCAAGCTTTGAGAAAAGTAGATGAATATTAACAGCTTGACTCAAATCCACAGGTTTTATGTAATTAGAAGCCAGGAAAAAGACAAAAAGTACTATGCCTTCAAATGAATACTTTTGCTTACTAACACAGAGCAATTAAACTTCCCACCGCTCCATAGACAGGCTCCAAGCCTGATTTCACATGCACTGCCCTGCCCCTGGATTACGGAGGTGCAACACACCTTTAGTGCACTACACCACGCTCCAGTTCCACTTACCAGGCATCCCCACACCCAGTCACACCTTTTACAGAGATAGTATTTGATCCTGTGAGTAATGCAGCTTCTCATAAGTAGGCTGTGATTGTTGCTCATGGTAAAGGAGATTTCTGAGCCATGTTTCCCTACATATTCAGTACTATATATGAGGACACTGTACAAACATGATTATCCCTCCCTGCATCACAGGAAACAATGAGCAAATTTGGATAACTGGGAGAATGTTTTCTGCAGTCACTGAAGACATAACCCAGTTTGGGATAACAGAGTACTTGGGATTTGGATAATTATGGCTGTTGTAGATTAAAACACAGTCTGAACACTGGATGTCAGCACACACTGAGATCGCATGTACAATGATATGTGCATGTCCAGATCCCCAAGATGCACATAGGTGGTTTTGGCTGCCCTACTTCTGTGCCTTTTCTGCCTGTAGTGCTCAGTATCTATAGGGTCTTATCACCAGACCCATCTTATTTGAACCTCTACAGTGCAGGAACAGCGTACAAAGTAGAAGTATTTATGTTTGCTATATTAATATACATTATGATTTGCAAAGCATCTTAAAGGAGCACTTCACTTGATAAGAATAAAAACCCAAGATCACTGCCCAGAGAATCTTGCAATCTAATTAAAATGAATAAAAGAATATGAAATAAAATCAGGAGACATCTCACAGAAAATAAAAAGCTTGCAGGGTTAACCTAAAGCTGTTGTTTTGCTACCAAGCACTTAAAAATCTTCAAGAAATATGTATCCTAATCAGTGTCTACAATAAGAACATAACTTAATTTCCTGCTATACTTCAAGGTTTATAAACAAACTTTAGGCTCGATTTGTCACAGAAAACAAAAAAAATGGATGAACCTGAAACAGAACCGCAGCTCCAAACAGTCCTCCATCCTTTGGGGTAGTTCGGTAATTTGACCTTGCTAGTGGACCACTCCACAGTCCTTTAATATCCCCCATTGTGGAGATAGTTTAGTCCATAGCTATATTTCATTTTGTGACTTTAGCCATCTCCCAAAAACCCAAAAGAAGAGTCAACAAAATAAGCTTCTGTTTCCACAGGAGCTAAACCATTCCCATGTGTTACATTCCCCTCTTCCTTACTTTAAAAATAACATACCCTGCCTCAATGCACTGATCTGCACCATGACCCACAGTCAGAAGAATGACGCGTCTAAGCAATAACTGCACAATTTGGATGAGTTCTGGTGGTCGAAGCTTTCTGTAGAGCATACGGACCATTCTGCAGAAAGGGAGGACAAGCAAGCTTCTGCTTCTACTGTGTACTGCCATGGGCAGCTGTCCCAGTCACGATGTTGGAGGACTTAAACCTGTGCAGAGGAGGATGGATGCTAGAGAGCTTCCAGAGGGAAATTCAAAGCTGTGCTGGAGACAAATGCAAAAGGCATCTGAGAAATCCTTAGAATTATGTTTCTTAATTGTTCTACTGTCTGCTGTGGGCAACTCATGAAAATTCCCCTCATAGCACTCATATGACTTCCCTGCCAGTGATAAATAATTTTAAACCACACATACTAGCTCTTTCTATTTCCTATATGAAGTCCCTCTCTCATTAAGCCAAACATTTATCATTTTGCATTCTGTATCTTTAATAAAATGTCCTCATCCAATCTATTCCAATCCAGCATTTACAAGCTGGCCCTATTTTTCTTCCCAGTGTCCTTATTTACACCATTCATGCCTTGGCAGGTATGTTTTTATTAGGTCAGCCATTGCTTTGCCAGAGATATATTTGGAAACATTGAACACATGAATTTTGCTGTCATTTTTGCTAACGTATTCGAGTGAGAGGTTCTGTCTCTCAAATCCTCATTTTTCTGCAATAATTATGGGCAACTTTTCTCAAACCTTCTTTGGTTTGATTACAACTATGAGATAACAGTTGTCTTCCATTTTGTCTTGGGAGATCGCAGAACGCTGTTCTGCCTGTCTACTGTGCATAGATATTACCACCTCTCAGAGAAGTAGAATATCGCTGCTGCCTCCTACCGCACAACAACACTATACAAAAGACTGTGACTAGGAAAAATACCAGAGCCTGCTATTAATATGGTTCCATCAACTTAAACAGATAGCATGTGAACTGGTCCAAGATACTGAAAGAAAACATTTCCATTCTTGTGAAAATTGATGTGGTTTATTAAGTTACTGAAAGTGTGTAATGCCTCCATTTTACATTTCATACATTTATTTCACTTAGCAGCCAAGAAAACCATGCCAGACCACTGGCTCCTATACAAGCACTGACCACTCCAGATGCTTCCCAACTTACAAGATCACTCTTCTCTAAGGTCTTCAAAGTGCAGCTAAATCAAGGCCCTAACTATTAAATGTATTCTTGGCTCACGTGACTCTTGCTAGCTCTGAAGGGTCAAGATAGCCTCTCTCACAATAACTTCTATGGGATAACTTGTGGGATTTATTGGAAATCACTGGAACTTGTATCAGTATGGTCACGACTTCAGAAAGCACGCACAGGATGCTTGCAAAATGTGTGCGCGCTTTTCACCTTGCACGAACACAGTTGTGTATATCAGTGTTATCTGGCATCAAGGTCCTTTGCTAAATTACAAGCTGTAATGTGCAGAAAGATTCCTGCACTTAGATGCAACCAAGTGGTGATAATTTGAGAGATAATGCATCACATAAACTAGCTTCATTACCCACTCCTTTACTTCATGTCACTCATGAATGGTGGAGCCACCTGGCTCCCCCTATTTTATGAAGATAAATCCCATTGTCTTTTGACTTGTCATCATAACATATTCCCTCTGTGTTCATCCAATGTTGGCATTTCTATCACGTCTAGAAAAGTATTTAGATGAGGGACCCAACGGTGCGTAACACGCTCCGTGCTGCTTTTTTAGAACATTCAAATCTTCTCAAGTTGACAAGGCCCAGAAATGTACTGAAATGTAATCACGTGTTTGCATTGTGTTTGCTCTCTCAGCAAAATGCAGTGTTTTCCACGAGCAGACATGGACGATGTTTTTGCAATAAAAAAAAAAGAAAAACAAAAAGCACAAGCTGCGTGGAGAAAAATCGATGTCTAGATTGCCTCAGGTGGATTGCCTACTGTTCCTGAATGGAGCCTGAATGAACTTTGTCCAAAAATCATAAAATGTTTGCATTGCCATTGGTTGAAAGTCCTTGAAATCATGTACTGGCTTTGTGCTTGCTTTCCTTACTGAGCCTTCTGTAGTCATTCTGTGGCAGCATGCTGTGTGCATGCAGGACTTTTCTGACAACGAAGACCTAAACTCTGCATTTGGCAGAAACAGTTTACATTTTCCTTTCTCCAGCCTCATTACAAAAGCAGATTCAGCACACACATGGAAAGATCTATCCTGGTACTAGCTGAGGGAGTGTGCACTCACGTGTGGGAGGAAGGTGGGGGGAGAGGCAATTATATTGCTCAGCAGCAAATTCAGTGGCTCATTATGAAGTGGCATTGATGAGACCTGAAGCAAACACTGCTCGCTCCATTTCAGAGAAATTGAGAGGTTAAAAATGACTTCCTCCCCTGTTCATTTTGCAAGCAAGTTCTCAGTCTACTCTGGAGACCGGCATGTGACTTTTCTTTGAAACATTTCATGAGAGGGACAGCACCACTTCCTAGGGTTCCTGAGCACCGTGCTTGTTGTATGTCTTCGTTGTACATCCTCAAGAAAAAGGCTATTAAGAAAAGATGCTCTATGGAGCAGCCAATGCAGAACCGGGAAGGTTTAGTTACTCTCTGTAAAGACAGGTTAAGAAAATGAACTATAATCACAAAGCTCAACAGATGTTAATGAATAGTAGATAGGGAACACATCCACTTCTGTGACCCTTGGAAGACATAGAGGAAAAACATCTTCCCATAAGGAATACTGTAAGGCACAAATGAAGAAATGTCAGTATTTAAAAAATGAGCCACTTGCAGGCTCAGTGGTGCTGCATCAGGACAGCTTGGAGCTGATTATCTCTTTTTTATATTTTCCCAGCAAATGTCACTGCGCTCAGTGGGTATTGCTGTATTACAGATTAAGTAACAAAGAAGTAATCTATACCATTCCCAACATAGCTACTGCAAGCATTACCGTCATGAGCCATGGCAGGGAACAATGATTTTGCCTAGCTAGAGCTTGATGAGTTTAGTGCTTAGACCACAGAGCTTTTGCAAACAGAGAGAGATCATGATCAAAGTATTCACTGTTTCTGGTTGCTCCATGCACAACGATTTTCAATTTATGAATTATTTACAAATTATTCTAATATTGGTTATTTATGATATGTGGCTGTCTAAGTTAAATGGTATTCTTTTTGTTATTCTATTGCACAGGTAGCCAACCTGCATCATGAGTGCCACAAGTGGCATGGGTAGCCTCAGTGTGCGGCACATGGCGGATCAAAGAGGAGAAAGGCAGCACAGTGGCAGATAGGGCAGAGAGCAGAAACCAAAGCAGCAGATCAGGCAGGGAGTACAGGAGAGGGAGCAGAAGGCAGAGCAGCAGATGGGGCAGGGGAAGGGAATCAGAGTGGCATTCGGTGGGGGTGTGGGACTGCTTTATAGCGTGGCTGGCAAAAAGGTCGGCCCCCACTGTTCTGCTGGATGAGTGGAACTCTTTGAATAGGAGAATAAGGATTATTAAATAACTAAGTGGGCAGCAAATGCTTCTCTTCTCAGATTTGGCCTTTGTGAAGCCTATCTGAAGCCAAACAGAGAGAGGATGCAAAAGCATGTCAAAGATGCTGCCTGTGTATTCTCCATATCCCACACCAGTGATTCCAGAAATGAAAAGGGAACGCATTGAATAGAGAGACACTATAAAAGTCCTGACGCAGGCTGAAAAACAGTATATTCTTGCCACGAACCATTTTCCCAGTTGGTAGCAAGATTAAGGGTTTCGATATTTCCACTCCTTTAATGGGAGTTGGATCACAGGTTCAGACGTATCACAGACTAATGAAGTCTCAGAGGTGGGGTCTGTTTTCAGTGTGATCAACTAGCTGGGACTAGCTTGTGAGCACTGGCCACTGTCTTTGGAGCATGCAGACATAAGCAAGCAAACAGAGTCCCGACACTGTCATATATGTCCGGAGAAGGGTGGGAGCTCCCCCTGTGCTGCCCCCGCATACGTTTCCCACATGCTTCTATCTGACTGGCTGACTGAGGGCACAAACTTCTACCAGACACATTTTGGGCTTCTGTCATCACAGAAAACCCACAATGTCAGGACCTGCCCAGCCCTATGAAAGTACCTGGACCCTTCTACTTCATTTCCCAGCTGTCCAACTGAGCGTGCTCAGTGGGTACACGCACACTTGCGCATCCAGAACTGAAAAACCAACAGTAAGCCCCCAAAATGGCAATTATATGACAGTGTGTGTGCTCTTAGGCTTTAGGAACAGGAAGTAAAATAGAATTTAGCCCTTTGGCTCTTGTTCCCTTTCCCAAACCATCCAACACGGCACCACCCTACGACATCAAGAGCCAGGGATGATAATCAACCAAACTTACACGTTCCCTCTCTGCTTTTTACCTATCTGAACACCATCACAAGGTTTAGGCTCCCTTTAGGCTCATGTGGAAATTAACTGAAGATCCTTAACAAAACACAGAGCAGTGCCTTTCAAGGATCATAGACTGAGTAACTGTAGTTACTGAAGTCCTACCCGAATACCCAATGTGCCTCAGAGAACTGGAAAAGTCTGCAACTGGGTCCACAGTGTGTGACAACTCTGAGGTCAGGTTTTGCTTTCTACACAAATGCTCTCGGACTCATTGATTTCAGAGATGCACCACAGGCACAGGCAGTTATAGAATCGATTTGCATTTCACTTTGAAATGGACTGATTTCTACAGGACTATTATGGAATCAAAATGACAGGATTGGTCCCTTGCACAAATGAGGAAGGTGGCTCTGGCTAAGAAACACTGGGAATGAGGGAACAGGACGCCAGAAAACAGGTAAAATAAAGAGTGAAGAAACATTTGAAAATGCAACCAGCCCGCTGCATTCTGTGTTTCTTCTGTACTATGGAGTAAGCAAGCTGTTAATGACAAAGTGATTAATACTCCTGAGGTAGAGAATCAGAGAAGACAAGGACAGTTAGCAGGCTATAGCCCGCTGCAATCACATAGCATTAGAGTTGAACATAGCAGCCCATGTGAGCCTAGAAACTAACAGATTCAGCCTAGTGAATGGAAATTCCAGCATACCGCTAGTCAGGAAATACTGAGATGTGCATGTGCTACGTGTAAAGCAGACACATCTTGCAGAAGAGAACATCAGAAAAGGAAGAGGAGGAGAGCACTTACAGCAATGAGCTGGTAGGAGTTGTTCATCATGGCTATGAGCATGTTCAACAGCACAACCAGGGAGATAACATTGTAGGTTCCAAACATGGTGGCCCCAACAAATTCGGTGAACTCATGGCGGGCTTTCACATTGGTGACGTAGAGATTCAGCAGACCGAACACAGACCAGAAGAGTGACTGGAGGGTCTCAAAAAGTCTGCAAAAGACAAACGGCACATTAATACTTGTTGTTGGGAGAAGGAACATACTTAGGTCTCATACTGATTGCAGAGGGCTATATGAGCCTTGCTGTAGTGAAGGTGAGTACTGAAGTGGTCTGCACTGCTTTTGCACTGGGTTGAGTATGCAAAAGAGCAACACTTATTTCCCCTTTTGAGGGGAAGGGCGTGTGGAAGAGAGAGTTGTGCCTTGATTATACTGGTGTCTGCCCTCTTCTGAGTGTTGACTGGCACTTGGGATGTCCATTGAGGGTGCAATGCCCAAGTTCATAACTGCCCCTGAATATATGTGTGTGCACACATGCATGCATACACACACACACACACACACACAAACACACACAGGATCAGACTATCTGGTCCTCCTTGCCATGATATATATGGCAAAAAGGAGTAGATAATATATATATTTGAAGGAGCATTCCTGCATATATAGTTTGTACAACGGTTCCTGATTAAGACACCATGTAATAAAGGGAGGTATTATATATATTATACACATGCGTTAAAAATGTTGAAGCATAAACTCCCCTGTTAATAATAGTGGTGTGAGTTCTAAAGAAGTCAGCAGCAGTCTGGGCAAACCAAAACCACAGGTCAAAACACCTCCCTTTATTACACAGTGTCTTCATCAGGCACAGTTGTACAAACTATATACGCAGTAAGCTCATTCTTTACCACTGACATCCAAAACGGCCACATCTTACTAGTTCACAGCTATGCTGCATTAAAGGCAGAAGGTGAAGAATATTATATCCTGTTAAAACTCCAGGATTAATATAGAGAGCATGCAGTAACCTCAGCAGAAATTTAACCAGGATAGTGGGATTAGGATTCTTACTCTGGGTTCTACCATCATAATTGGTCAGGAACCTGAATTCATGCCACATTGCAGGATAATATTGGAACAATTGATCAGTACTGAGTCAGGAGAAAGTGTGTCATCTAATTAATACAGCATGACAAGTTTTTCTTATGACTCCTCCATCCAAAGACCAAGTCGACCTGACCTCACTTAGGTCTAGAGCTGATGAGATCATACTAGGTTTCTATGGCTTCACCCATAGACAACAGACCTTTTGCAATCATAGCAAATACATAATCAGCATTCCGAAACATGATGCCACTTGGGTATTGTTGTGGCAAGACTCTAAAAATGGGTGCTTTGCATTTAAGACTTTGGTTTTTTTGGCCTGGAGTCAGCAGACACGTGAAAAAAATACTACAGTAAAAACTAGTAAATATACATTATGCTATTTTGCCTAAGCTTGAAAAACTAGCAATCTGTGGTGTTTGCCCAGGTTCCTTTTGAATTCTTTAGCACTCACACCACTATTATCAACAGGGGAGTTTGTGCTTTAACATTTTTAATGCACACACTACAATCTAATTATTTTATACCATGGGCCAAATTATAAAGTCTCCATTAAAGCAAAACACCCAATGATTTCAGCAACCTGAATTCTGCAAGAGGATTTTTCATTGAATAAAGAATGTTTAAAAACAGAATAAGGATTAATAATTTTTAAGGTAAAGCAATATATAAGACACTGTGTCATGCATGTAAAATCAATATATAAGGAAGTCATTAAAGACAGTCATTATGGGGAACCTTATCATCATAAGACTACAACCTATAATAAATGGTGTGCCAATAAATCCAGCTGCGTAACCCAACTCTTATCAAATGGAGCCAAAAAAAAAATGTTCAAGAGTCCACAGGAGGCTAATAAAAGGGACTAGCTGTCCAATTCAACTAGATAAAAAATCAGAAAAGGAGAGAAAGGCAAGGACAAACCCAGTTGTGCGGAAAAGGAAAAGGTTAAGAATGAACCATCCAAAATAAATGGGTGTTGAAGCACAGGGATCACCAAGGACCTGCTGGGGGGCTTTATGTCTGGATGATTCACCATAAAGCATCCTGGGGAAAAATCTGTTTTGGCTTGAACTTAAGCTGTACCTGGCAGAATTACAACCTACCCATCCGTTTCAAGTAGGAGCGTGGGCCCAGAGGTGGTTGTTCAAGACACCTCAGGCTTAGGGAGATATTCTCTTCTTAGCAATAATATAACCAGGGTGGGGCAAGTGGGGCACCAGCCCAGAACGGTGGCTCCAGGGACCCTGTGCAGTGGCAGCAGTGGGGACATGGGGACTTTTTGTTGTGGCACAAGCAGCTGGGGGCTTTGACCTCTGCTCTTTGGCTACCATTTAGGGTACTGAAAGGGAAAGGGGCATGCTCAACCGCAGCTCTGCCCAGGGCACAGAAATTGTTATTTATGCCTCTGGTTCTTAGCCACACTTGTATTAAACTATAATAAGTACTTTAATGTGAATGACTTGGTACTTGGACTTGTGCCTTTACAACTGAGAGGAAAACTTGGCCATAGGTTAAGAAGGAATGCTATATTTTACACACATTCTCTCTCTGTTTCTCTCTCTCTCTCTCTCACACACACACACACACACACTTGTACCATTAGGTTATTTGCAGCTAATGTGTCTAAGCAAAGGCAGGCATTGCTGATGCCCTGTTTCTATCCTGGGAGCCAAATTGTGAACCCTTCATATGGACGACAGGAGCCTTACTCTCTCAACAGTGCCATGAACTGGGCTACTCATGGAGTAAGAAGCTCTTTGGCATGGACAAGGGGTGGGTAATGCAGGCTCTCCAGGAAAAAGACAGAAACTGGGTTTTGCAACTTTGCATAAAGACAAGATTTAAATATTCTCTCCTCCGCCTTTCGCAGTCCATTCCTATGCTTCCCACAAGTGTGTGTCAATGGATCAGAACTGAAAATCCATGCCCATAATGAAGCACTTTTGAAGGAGCTTTAGACAGGCGTCTTTAAAAAGAGAGAGAGAGATTCTATCCTCTTGTCAGATAATCTCTGGATTTTGAGCTTTGAGAATTGAATGGGAGAAATATCCAAACCCCAAGTTTCCACTAAAGACAGCGAAGGAAAAGAAAGTGCCTGCCTTGCTCTCAGGAGCACTATTAACCTCTAGTTACACTGCAGTGTCTTGGAGAAAATGGCAATCCAGTTGTTAGTGTCACTCTCAAGGAGGAATGATTCTGCAGAAAACAGTAACTGGATTCCTCTCTTTCTCTCTCTCATACTTGCTCCTCTTCTCATTTTTCCATTTCCCTCCTTTGGTTGCCTGAGCCTTGGTAGTAAATATATTTTTTCAGATTGTCGGCCTTAGCAATAGACACACTCCACTTTCTCAAGCAAGGTAAGGCCAAAGCATAAAACCTTGAATTATTAATGGCATCATGTCATCACTGTCGCAAAGGAATATTACTTTTCTAGGAGCTGCACTTGTGTTGCAGAAAATTCCTTCCCAAAAGATATTAAACCCATCCTTGGAGAATAATAAGCAGCGATGTGACAGTAAATATTGTAAATAAACTGTACAAACAACAACAGCAGCCCGGTTTTCCTTCTTTTATAAAATGAGGCCTTATTATGTGACTGCCTAGTAACACTGTTAGGTATCGAAGGGCCTCGTTGGAAGCTGTTTGCCTGCCTTTGTCCATTAGGGATGAAATTAACAGGCACAAATTTGAGGTAACATTAGGGCTGATTTGAATTCACTCCAATGGCACTCACTCATTCTTCCCGACTCAAAGATATAATTTCCTATTTTGCAGGTTGCTCAATTCTTAGCAAATAGCACCTGCTGTGCATCTGCTTGAGGAGTGAAATGTCAGCTTGCACTGGGGGTGTTTGTAATGACTATTTAAACTTTTGAGAACATGTTGAATAAACTTCTTAAGTAAGGCTCAAACAAAAAATGCAATTGCAATGTATTCTGCCCCCTGCCAAGAGACCACGGTCCTAATGTTCTTCCCCTCCCACTGCTGTTTTGTTTTAAACAAGCCTCTGTCCTTACAGGCGGAGCCCCCACAAATTTCCTTTTGTGCTGCAGTCTCACTAGCATGAATGGTAAATGCATGGCAATGGGGGAGAACAAGTGGTCTGCTTTTCAAGGGCTTTGTCAAGTTGATCTGTACACTTTCTGCTAAGTAATTTTATAGCATTTTTAACTCCCCATTGTGTGTTACACCCTCTTAGAAACTTCAAAATCACTTTTTTCCCTGATGACCTCATGTTCTGCTTCCTTAGTGAACCATCAGTGGCTCTTCCACTGATTGTGGTCTTGAATCAAACAAACCGGTTTGTAACTGAGCTGGGCCCAATCCAAAATCTGACATTAAAACACACTAGTACCTCTCAGTTCCCAGGGTGGCTGGCTCTGGTTCTGAACTTAAATGCCTCCAGTCTACTGAAAGACTGCCACTTATTAAACACTGCCCACTGCTGATGCTGTGAAAGCATCAGCTCAGCGCCAGAGATAGTGCTAGTTAAATACTGATGCAAGGCGAGCACAAAATATTTTGCAAGTCAGGTCAAAATACTTTCCGAGCCTAACACCTCATTAGGCTAGTGTGCTTAAGGCACACTGGTTTCTGCAGCCACTGGTATTTAAAGGACCACTATGGCAAGCATCACATCTGGCTCCTTTTGCCTCTCTAGCCTGAATGCCCAGGTCCCCTTTGACAGCTGGGTCACCTGGGAGCACCCTGTAGCATGAATCCAAAGCAGGACTATGAAACTGTAGCAAGATGCCTTAACTGCTTGGCTACAGCACCACATATAAAATATCATTATAGGTATTAAAATTCCTTAAACTAGGATAAAATGGAAGCCCTTAATTTTGTCTTCACCGACAGCATGGAATTCTGTTCACTTCACTGATTCTCTCCAGGTTTATATTGGTTTAAGTCATCTAGCCATGTCTTTAGAGTATGCAGTGGAGAACGGCAACCTGTCAATGGAGTCAGGAATCCTTTATCACGAGGGAGTTACTGCTTCTTGCAGGGGAGGACTGATTTTTAGGGTAAAGGATTCTTTGCTTTTTAAAAGGGAAAATATTGGCAGGAAAACTGGAGTGTTTGCTCTCTGTCTTGCCCTTGTACATTTAACATTTGCCACGGCTTCAGTCTGATAACTTTATGAACATGCTGCAAATCCTTTCCTTAATCTTAAGCATTTGGGCAGAAGATATACGGAGAGTTTGCAGGCATAACTGAGAGTTTTATTTGCTTCAGTATCAAGTGGTTGATAATAATTTGTTTTTCTTGTTTGCTCTATGTGGGCAGTAAACTGAATTGTGAATTATTCATTTTTGTTCCATTGTACTGCATTTTAAGTACTGTAAAAGTACCAAGTATAATTGGATTGGTGCTGATTATTATCATTATTACTACTGTTGTCAATTAAAATGAATATACTAAAAAGACAATTCAAATTATTTTTCAGTGTGCTGGTAACAATGCCAGCTGTCCGCATAGCAATTTGTATTTCAGCACCTCAATACTGGACCAGCATTTCCAGCAAGAGACCTCAGTGAATCTCATCTCAGTTCAGTAGAAATAAAATAATTGTGGTTAATAATGTTACATAGATATAAATCCAGTGTAGGTGAGATAAGACTTTTGCACTAGTTGGATCACTTGTGCTATGTCTTCTGTCAGTTGTATGCCCAGATAACAATTTTGCTCTTTGAATCCATTGAATAGGTGGCTGTTATGGCCATAATGTATATTATTTTATATTACTATAATTTACTATCATATTCCTAATTGCGTATGTTAGTTTCTTCTATTTTGTGCTATATTTTCTTCATTTTCCCCTAACAAATCAGATAAAACCATTCCTTC
Organism: Crocodylus porosus; assembly: GCF_001723895.1. Taxonomy (NCBI): domain Eukaryota; kingdom Metazoa; phylum Chordata; order Crocodylia; family Crocodylidae; genus Crocodylus; species Crocodylus porosus. The sequence goes on along the minus strand of NW_017728924.1, from coordinate 15,306,714 downwards.
TGCAAGAGTGCTCACATGATTTTCTTAAGGATACTGAAACTATGCATAGGACATTACTAAAATATCCTGCAGCATATATGTAGGAAAAGCAACCTGTATTGGCAAGGTGATGGATTAGAAGACCTGGCAGTAGTGTGTGTTTCAATTTCTAGTTTCTATGATTCTTATCATCAACTCCCTTAACAATGCACAGGTCACGTATACTCCATCATAGGGAGAGAATTTGAAGTCTGGAAATGGTCTCCAGCTTTACGACTGACTGCCCTAATTGGACCTAAAAGGACTGAATTCACTAGCAGAGCTCAGCAGAGTGCCTGTCCCAGTTAACTCACCCCTTCCTTACATAACCAATCAGCCGGTGTGATGTTTGCATATGAATAAATAAAAACAGTTTCACTGCAGTGGCAGCCAGGGTGCGGAGATTGTTAAGAGGAGGGACCAAGAAAATAAGTCTGCAAAACAGAAAGGAGAAGGATCTTACGTGGAGAAGGCATTGTTCTGTTTCTCACATCGGATCCCCTTGCAGTTGTTGGGTTCCTCTGAGGCACTGGTCTCATAATAAAAATAAAGCTGGTTCAGTCCATTGGCAAAAGCCAGAAGCACCAGGCAGTAGATGAAGAGGAATTTGAGAATGTCTAGCAGCATGCGCCCCAGAGAGATCTGCAAGGGTCCCAGGTGGGAATTTGCTGTAAACAGGGATATGAGACGCAAGGAACTTAAAATATTGGATATTGCAAAGAGGGCTTCTGCAATGAGCGTCGGGTGCCACATTTCCCATTCTTCCCTTGGACGGGAGCCATTATACTGAAAGAAATAATAAGAGTATGAAAGTGAATGATGCAGTTAAAAATTGATGCAGTCCTAAAAGTTACATCCGTAAATAGCTTTTCATTATGCACTAACACTAACCAGTTTTTCATGACCCAAAAAGGGTGCTGTTCAGGTCTAGGTCTGTTAGCTTGAAACTAATGCCCAGAGCTCAGGTTTAGATTCAATGAAGCTATCATACAAACAGTTCCTACTAGGTTTTATCCCCAGATGTGAGATCAACTTTTTCTCTAATGCCATATGGCCTGCTGGCAGCTTCTAAATTAGATCCAGAATGGGAATGAGTAGTTCAGCGACAGCCCCAGATTCAACTAGAATCCCCCGACCCAGACAAATTCAAAAGGCTTCAAATTCTTTTTTATCAGATTCTAGCTTCCAGTTTTGGTCCTTTTCCAGTTATTTAATTTTTCAGTTCCAGCTCCTTAATACATGTTCCAGATAGTGCTGAGAGAGTATGTGATGGGCAGGTTGGAGATAAAGACAAGCAGGAAAGAACATGGATGCACTTTTCAATTTGAGAAATATATCTTTCCTCTTATTTAAAGCCAGCCTCCCAGCTTTATTCCCATTAATTTTCTTATTAGTTAATTTGTCATGGTAATTTTAGGAGAGCCACTTAAGCAGAGGTCATAATTACAGCTGGAATGCTGGATACATATGAGCACATCAATTATAAAATGAACTCATTTTAATGTGGTTGTAATGCATTTAAAGTCTTTGAGCCAAGTGCAACCCCATGTAAGTGGTTGCAACTCATTTGAGATTAAAAAGCCTGATTATAACTGTGTTATATCCATTGGATTGACCTACACTAGTAAACAGGGTAGAATCAAATCGTTCTACAGCACAGTATTCTTTAGCCTTTTAAGTCCTAACATTTTGTTCTGTTCATTCACTTCTTTATAGAGGGGCAAAAGTATACATAAAATAGCAAACACTCTATAGCAGTTAATGAATTTTAGAAAGAAGTGGTATAACTACCATCACACTTTTCATTCGGAGATGGTTTTGAGGGACCTTTGCTCTAACTCATGTACAATGTTCATACATTTTCAAGGGCAGGGCAGAAAGCAGCCTGGTGTTTCAAAATACTTCTAAGTATGAATAAGCGGAGTTACAGCACAAATGCACTTCTGTATGGCCTCTGATTGCTTCTGACATTTCCAAACTGTTCTTTTCTTCCGTGAACACCATGGACTGACTTTGTTAATTTGATTTGAAAATGGCCTGTAAAATGCTCACAACCAGTCAGATGTTTTCAACTTCTTGCTAATACCTCAATGAGAGATGTTTGTGGTGGATGGTGATTAGGGAAACTCACATACTTGGAAAGCAAATTCTCAGGAAACGTTTTAAATTCTGCTTTGTATGCTGGCTAAACGCTTGTAACAGCATCTGGCTCTCTGCCAGGATAGACTCAATTGCTATTAAAAGCTCTTGACAAGGTCTTCTTCATTTCACAATCTTTATTTAAAAAATGGCACCTTTTCAGGGTTGTGCTATAATGACACTGTATAAATAAGTGGCGTGCCCTTGCTTGGCATACTGTTTTCAGTTCTGGTCACCCCAATCCAGCAAAGTGTAATGGAAACACAAGTAGGAAGATAGATTATGAAAATGCCTGCACACAGAAAGACCGAAAAGGCACTGTTTAGTTCGGACCCCAGATGACAAAGACAGGACATAGGCAGAAGCGCATGGAGAATGGCATAGTAAAGGCTGACTGGGAAGGGGGTATTCAATGATATTGAAAGGCAACACCTTTAGAAATGATTTATGGAAATACTTTTTCCATCAGCACACAATGCACCTGTGAGTCTCATTGGCATCAGGTAACATTGAGGCCAGAGCTTAGAAATCCAAATGGATTTGTAGAGCTATCAAGAACACTTACATTTGCATTACGAAGGAGTTTAGCACCATTAGGGGGGTTGCAAACTCCTGTGCTTCAAAGCATAAGTCAACCTCCAAGTGGCTAGTGTTGGGAAGGAATGCTTGCCAAGGGCAGGTCATTCCAGATCTGACCATTGCACGTTCCTCAGGAAGGTTTGGTACTGGTCCCTGTCACAAAGTATGTGGATGAGTTTGATCCAGACGAAAGCGGAGAGACCATTTGTGGAGAGGAGTGATAGGAAGTATCTCTTTGATGAGGGAAGAGAAGTTTTGGAGGACAGCTGTCTGGTAGCTGGCCAACTGCTATGAATTTAGGGTCAGATCTTCATTGAAGTGTAAAGCACCTCCACATAGCATTGCAAACCTAAAATTTAGGCAGCTTGTACCCTACTCAATAGCCTAGTGGCAAGAACACTCATCAGAGAAGTGGGAGATGTAGGATTTAAGACTTCTCAAGTGTTATATTTTCCAGGAGAGTGCTCCTCTCTGCAGACCTACCAGATAATGCAGGAGAGGGTTTCCTCCACCCCTCATGTTGAAGCTGGTCAAGTGGGAAGTCAAGAGTGCAAGACTCATGGGGATGGGAAACAAAGCAAGAGAAAACGTGATTCTGAAGTTCAACAAGGGTGGCATTCCTGTGCTTGTGACGGGTTGTGGCTTCTCACCCTCCTGCCGGGACTGTTCATGTATCTTGCACGAAACTGTGATTGTTTAAAAACAGAAATAACCATATTCCAGCTACCATAACTACTAGACTATACACTCATGCTCATCTTTCTGACTCCTCCTCCTCCAAACTGTAATATTGAGCTGCAAGAAGGCTGTCACCATCAGTCAGCCACTGGGCATGTTTAGATAGGGATGATCCTGCCTTGAGCGGAAAGCTAGACTAGATGACCTCCCCTCGCAGGCCTACTTTTCTATGATTCCATGTTCTGTTCTCACCTAAAGAATATGGGACTTAGGTGGAGCTTAGTTGTTTCCCAGCACCAATTTGGACTGCAACAAGCTTAGTTGGGAGTTATGCTTTGGTGACTTGGATCACTTCTAAGCATGTACAGTATCTCAAATCTAGGCATTGAGATATTGTCAGGCCAAACTGGAGGTACATAATGAATAGAGACACAAAGGTATTTTTGCAGGATCAAGTTAGGATCCCTCTGTTGATTCAGGTACCTAAATTCAACTTAGGTCCTGTTTAGACACCTACAGAATCAATACAGATCTGGCCCTTAGTGACTTCAGCTCCACCAAACACCCTAAAGTACATCCGGCACAGCAGACCAGCCTACAAAGGCATGAAGAGGTGGGCCACGGGGTGGAGCTATACAGCCCTGCTGTGAAAAGTCAGGGTTGCAGGCTGAGAGTGCTGATGTTCTTCGATCATTATGTGACATATGGAGCCAACTGAAAGGCCAGGATTAGAGAGGGGATGTGACACAGATGTTTAGGGCCTGCAGGGACTGACCACCTTTGTAGCTTTATACCCATGTGTGAGTGTAACTGATGGCATATATGTCCATATTGTAGTTCTCTGTGTATAAGTATGCTGTTCACACAGAGTATGAGCATCACTCTGTGCTTGTATACATGCCTGGTTATGTGTGGTTTACATCTTCATGTGTGATAGTATGCAGTTATGGACGTGTTTTTTCTATGTATGTTGGGTGCGTGTGTGTAGGGGACCAGGGAGAGAGACATCAAATAGCTCACATTCTTGAATTGTTTGTCTTTTGATTTCCTTCAATTTTATCATTATTGCCCCCAGCTCAAAGATCAACCTTTCAAGTGTCTAATTTTCTCCCCAACTCTGAACATCAGGAGAAAAACATATAATCTGTCTCCACTCTGAGGCTGTTGCAGAGCTGCTTGTTCAGAGAGCTACCTTGGCATTCCCTTTGAAAAGTGTATGCAGTCTTCAGGGCTTAGAAAGCCTCACTGTAGGTCTGTTTAGATGGAGAGTTTATACCATGAACTGGATATGGCAAAATCATTCCTTTCCTTGCTTCTCATGTGTGCTTATATCACAGCTGCCTGGCTGGAAGTGTCCTTGTTGCAAAGAAAGCTAACAGCATACTGGACTGCATTAGTAGGAGCATTGCCAGCAGATCAAGGGAAGTGATTATTCCCCTCTATTCAGCACTGATGAGGCTACAACTGAAGTACTATGTCCAGTTTTGGGTCCCCAGTACAGAAAGGATGTGGACAAACTGCGGGGGGGGGGAGGGGGGATTGAATAGGAGCCTTCAACTACCTGAAGTGGGGTTCAAAAGAGGATGGAGCTGGACTGTTCTCTGTGGTGGAGAGAAATGGTCTCAGATTGCACCATGGGAAGTTTAGGTTAGATATAAGGAAAAACTTGTCTCACTCGGAGGGTAGTAGAGCACTGGAACGGGTTACCCAGAGAGGCGGTGGAATCTCCATCCTTGGAGGTTTTTAAGACAAAACCTTGACAGGGATGAGATAGTTGGGGATGGGCCTGCTTTGAACATTAGGTTGGACTACTACATGATCTCCTGGGGTCCCTTCCACCCCCAATTTTCTATGAAATGGAAAGACAGCCTGGGAAAGTGAGCACCATAAGGAAGGATCTAAGTTTTGGCTCTCCTGGGACAGGAAGTACATTTCCCCCTGCCACCATGTATGTGGTTGAATCAATGCGACAGAGCAGCAAAATGAAACTGCTGTAAACCAGAATGTCCACTACTGGGATCTCTAGAAACAGTGGGCATTTATACATATGCTCTGGGGATAGGGGTGGCAGGGCCGCACTTTAATTGGAGCAACTTCAAGAGCCACTGTAATTAAAGTGTCTCATGTACCGGCATCCCCACACTGAAAAACAGCTGCTGGGTGCTTTAATTAAAGCTTGTTGAATAGCTTTTGTTAAAGCACCACACCACCATTTCTCAGCACAGGGACACTAATATGCAAGATGCTGGAGTCTACTGGGGAGCAGTAATTACCACACTCCAGCAATTAATTGCATCTGCTCCAACGCACTGTAATTACAGCATGTGAGAGCAGCCTTGCTGCACGTGTATAGGTGCCCAGTGTGCTTAAGCTACAGCAATCATGTCTGCCATACAGTGGTGCAGGATGAAGGAGTTTACTCCTCTCCCTCAGTACAGCCCCACCTTCCAGCCCCATGGGCCCAGAAGCCTGATGCAGAGCCAAGCTGTGGGCTGCATACAGTGTGGAGTTAGCACATTTATCAGTATGGGGTCAGTTTATGTGCGCAAACTGGCATGCCAGATCCAGCCATGGCTCAACCCTGTGCATTGGCTCAGCCCTAGGACCCAGACCCATCCACAGCCTGGCCTGCACAGGGGCCGCCACCAGATCTGGCCACCGAACAACCCTACACACCTGTGCAATCTAGCACGTGGGGACATGTGATCCAGCCCACGGGGCTCCCCACCAGGGCTCCAGAAATTTGGTGGGGGGAGTCATGGCAATTAGTGCTGCCACAGCTTATATAGGCTTTGCACAAGGGACCAAAATGTGGACCTTTGAAAAGTACCACTTTCCAATATATATATATATATTTTTTAAAATATGGATATTTGTTAGGTGTAGACAGCAAGAGCCCAGTCCATTCAGAGGCACAGTTCTGCTAGGTCACATTGCTTTATTATTCTGACAGTTTGGTGCCACAGAGCAACAAAGGGTTAAATGCACTGTTAAGCAGAAGGGAGGGAAAATTATATTCAGCACAAAGAAAGGACACATGTAATTCCATGTGGAAATGCAGACCTTTATGCTTCATTTCATGCTTCGGTTGGAAAACGAGTCCTTATTTTATTTTACATTATTTTTTTATGACTGTAAGTGGACACTGTGAGAAAGACAAATAGCATAGGTACTGCTTAACTTTTAAAGTACTCCCTGTCATTACCTGCATTGTGCTTGGGACTGGCACAGGCAATCTGTGCTCCAAAGACTCTAATAGATCCTGGAGACACTTAAGACACACAAGTAACTTATACTCACTCAGGCAATCACATAAATACCAGTGGAATAGATAATATTTTTGAGCCCAGAGAGAAATGTACTGAATATCATTGTTCCTATATCTCTGTCAAGTGTTATGGACATGGGTAGCTCAAAATGTGGTCAACTAATCCTATTATGGAGCCAGATTAAAAAGCAGAAATTGGTAGAGAAAGGGAGAGGATAGATAGGGATTCAGGGAATCTGTTCTGTCATTTTGGGCCACAAAGTATAAATCCAGATGAAGACCCAAGCATTTTCGAGAGTTAGGTTCAGGCACTTTGCTGAAACATCGGTAGCTAAAGTTGGACTATAATTTCATGTGTGTACGGTCTGCAGAAGCAGAATCCTAAGGAAGAAATGGGGAAGGACTGTCTCATTGTTTAAGCAGGGCTCTAGGTCAGGAAGTTCTGATTTTACACTTGATTTAAATCACCTACCAAAATGAAGTTACTCCTGATTCATGCCAAAATGAGAGGAGAATCCAACCCCAGAAACTCTGTGGACAAGAGACAGAGTAGGAAAAAAACTGGGAGCCTGATCCTAGAAGATTTCCAAGCACACAACTCCCACTGAAATTAGGATGAGTGATTGTGTAGTGGGCTTGCCAGAATGCCTTTTGAATATTGTACGTGCCTTTGTGTGCATGTGTATATGTGTCGGAGATTGAGTACTTCAAGCAATCCTTTGGCTTTGCACCTGAGTATACATTAATGTAGAATATCAGGTGTCCAGAAATAGGGAAAGTGCTTTTCAGGATGAAGTCTGATATGCACTGTCCCACTTAATGGGGCACCATGCCAGGGAAGCAACAGGATAGTTTCAAAGCTCCAATTATCTGGTTTCTCATTTTCCTCATTTACAATGTAAAATTCTCATTTTTTGATCTCCTTACCCTGTAATTTTTCTTCATCTTAAACTTTGGATTTTAATTGGATTTTAGCACTGTTACATTTTGTCCAATGATAGTCTGGAAACTTTTGATTGACTCTTTACCTAAAGAAAAATAGATTGTGAGCATGGGCTTAGCACTTCCCACACAACACCCAACTAGTGTCCCTTAACCCTAATTGGCAGAAGAATCCCTTGCGATGAAAAAGAGGCTCCTTCTCCCAGCCAGTTCAATCACTGGCTTTTTTACAGAGATTGAAAATCAGGATGCTAACTGCTACCACTTGCAATGTGGGTATCTGTTCTCTTTCGTCTGGAATTTTTAGCGTTCACAGGTAATTTCTTGTGCATGGGCGGTTTCACGTACACATTCCAAGTTACTGTACCTTGACATAGGCAACAATTTTAAGGGAGATAGTTGCAAGGTAGAGTGAGTTCATTGCAAAATCCATCAGATTCCACCAGTCATGTATGTACTCGTTGAATCCACCGTCCCACATCTCCTTGATTTCTCCCCAAATAAAACCTGTGGAAAGAAAGAGAGATTGATTTGCATGAAGGAACATTACTGGGCCAGTAAGGCAGAGAAGATCCAATGTAATGAGAGGCAATTATAAATTAACAGCTTGGAAAAAATGCCTCATCCTTTTCCATTTCTACAAAATGTAATAATGTATTTTACATACTAGAAAATGCAGTCAGAAGAGAAATGATGCAGACATAAGCACTCCTGTTGAGTGCTTCAGGTACAGAGCATAAGGACATTGCATGAACTACATATTAATTTTAACATGCTGCTGGGGTTTTGGTTGTAACCATGTTGGTCTAAGGACATAGGCAGGCCAACTGAGTAGTTGGAAAAAAGTTCTTAGCATGCTTTTGGGCACAATCACCCTTTTTCAGGCATAGGGTGTCTCTCTGTTCACAGCAGAAACTCCCTGTGCCTGAAGAAGGGTGATTGCACACAAAAGCATGCTAAGAACTTCAGACCAACTACTCAGCTGGTCTAATAAAAGATATCACATCTACTCAAAGAACCTTACCTTAAAATAGTTAATTTTAACTATCTTAAAATCAAAGTTCCCCTTTAGAAACTTGGTGGGTTGTCCCAGATTAATTTTTTACATATTTAAATGCATTATTTGTGTGAATCTATTTATCTGACTGTCTATCACTTTAGGATCTGGGGGGAATTCAGGGCTCTTTAAAGGTATCAGTTTGGCAGCCTTGAAGACAGTTTTCCTTGCATTTATCCTCAGTGCAGGTAATAGTAACACAAGCTTCCATCTCTTAGTGAGCCTTAGGTCTGCTTTGGAAATATCACATCCAGTAAGGAAAGAGGACAGGCTGTTCTCTGTAGTCTCATTAACCAGCATCTTGCTCCATCAATAAGCCCATTGTGATGATTTGTGAAGCAAACTACCAGTCAGCTTGAATAATGGTATCACAATCTAGCCCTCTATCTGACGCCTCTTGCTCCACAAGTTCCATTTCATGCCGACAGCAGTGCTGGCTTTTTTCATGTGGACAGTTATTCAATAGGAATGGGACTGATACCATTGACTCATTTAATAAATGCCAGCATACAGCCTTCAGCTGATAATTACTCTCAATAGGTTCTCAGTTTAAAGTGGGTTAAATTTGCTTATAGTAGTGAAGAAAGACTTCAAATCCCATTTCCAAGCCTTTAAGCCACTGAGGATGGCATTTTCAGAAATTCCTGAGTGACTTAGGGGCTTATACTTTATTTTTGAAAGTCACTGAGTTGCTTAGGCATCAATGTCCCATGGTTAGTCAGTGAGACTTAGGTTCCTTTGTGCGTAAGTAACTTTTGAAAATGGGATGTTGTCTCCTAATCACTTAGGCGGCCTATAGATCTGCTCATTTGGGTTCTAACTGGGATGTGTAGGAGCAGACTCAGTTAATCGAGTCTGCTCCATGTTCCAGTTAGAACGCTTCAGGGTTGCCTCACCGTCATGTGTATTAAGCCTCCCTCCACCCCCTGCACTTCAAAGTGGTTGTGGGAGCCCTTTAACTAAACTTCATTGAATGAGCTTTAATTAAAGTGGCCCTGCACCCATTTTGAAATGTGGGAGGGGGGGCTTAATACATGTGACAGTGAACTGGTTTAGAGTGGCTGTCTGGGAACAGCTGTAATTAAAATGCCCTCCTTGCCCCCACACCGCCGATTATGTGTAGGCAGACTTAGTCTTTGGGACGATTTTACTTGCTAGTCCCCAGATATTTTTGTATTGTTGCATTTAGAACATTGTACTTAACTTTAGCATTGAACTTGAACCCTAGGGAAAAGAAAGAGAGAGAGGTGTGTGTGTGTGTGTATAAAACCCACTTCGGGAAACCACACTATAATTCTGTTGTCATGAGTTTCTTAGCTTCTTCATGCATAAGAAACCCATGACAACAGAGTTATGGTGTGGTTTTCCAAAGTGGGTTAACAATTGAGTCAATTTGTAGGCCCTAAAAGTTCAACATGAAGAACAGGTAACACAAAAGATAACTTCTTTAGGCACAAAGATATCAGTCTCAGCTCATTAACTCATAACTGATAGGCCAGCAGTCAGGTCAGCAGCATGCCATAGCCAATAAGGTAATTTTATTGCTGCTGCTTTCAAATCTTTGCATGCACACAAAAAAATCAATGGAATGGCTTTTTCTAAAGAACCCATATGTTGTATTTATAGTGAGTAATCATTGTTAGCATTGTTACTATAGTTACTGCAATGCTGTCTGTGCTGTACGTGCCTGTTCTTTCTCTCTTTCTCTCTCTCTCTCCCATTTTTATCGTGAAAGAGATTGCATACATATATGCCATAGATCAGAGGAAATACTGTTTTAATTCCTCTGTTTACCAAATAAACCCACAATATCTCTGTTCACCTGACACAATAAAACCTGAAAAAGAAGGGGATAGAATTGTGACAGGACACCCAGATCATACATTCATCCTGACAAAATGCATCATCAGCTTGTTTGAAGATCTTTTTTTCCCCTGAAATATCCATATAACACCAAAGAATTTAAACATGAAGTTTTCAGTGGAAAAACATTAGGAAGAAGCAATAGGCTGGCTGCTTACTCTGGGGTCTGAACATAGGTATACGCTCAATTGCACATGGCTGTTGTTTGCAGACTACAGATAACCAGGCTTGAGACCCCTTTTAGAAGCTATGTGAGAGCTGGGGTAGGGATGAAGATAGCTGGGGCAGGGCATGCTAAGAACAATGGCTCCTCCATAGCGTCTGATGAAGTTGGCTGTGGCCTATGAAAGCTTGCGACTCTTTAAACAAGTTTGTCTACAAGGTGCAACCCTACCCTTGCCTTCTGCCTAAGGTCTCCCATGTCTAGGAAAGAGCTGGTCCCAATGGCAAATAGTTTATGAATGTTTTGAGTGATGCCTCCTCTCTCGCATCTTTTCATTCACATTTTGATTTTGGTAGAAAAGGTCCTTATCAGGTGGGTCGATATAAAACCAACTTTTTTGTCACCATATTGAAAAATTAGCTACCAAATTTTTGTCAGTATTTGGATGGGTTTGGCATTGTCCAACTGGTTCTGGTCTTAGCGAAAAAATGCATATTTGAGTATGTAAGCTTGAGAAAGGGCTTTTGAATAGATACTTGCTATTATTTGGTTATTCACCTTCCTCTTCCAGGAGTTTTCCTGAACAGTTGCAGATTTGGAGACTAGGAAGAATTTCTAGAGTGAAACAACATGCCGGCAGAGCGCGATTATTGATACAGAAGGTTTATTCCTCTAAAGGAGGCTGGCAGTGCAAAAATCATCCACCAATCCTCCAACTGGTCCGAGGCCACTTGGAAACCCCTCCAGGGACTCCCGCTGTGTCCGGACAACTCCCAACCTCCATGTTAAGGCAAATTTGATCAGTACACCCAAAGGAGCCAGAGACAGAGGCTGAATCTGATCTTAATTAATTTCCTTTCACAGCACTCCTGTGAGCTACAAAAGCTTTATTGTATTTATGCCTGAGGAAGTCAGGCACAGAGCAGTTAGTGGCAGACCAGGTTGGAAAATTGTCTGCTGAGTGAAATTTGGTTGATATGAGCTCTTTCATCACAGCCTCAAAGTTCTGCAGGGCCCGGCCATGTTCACAAGTTTTACGTAGAAGGTTTTCAAAGAGAGATTTCATAGATGGGCAGGTAGACGTACTGGCCTGGGGTGCTGTTGAGGCAGGTTCCAGTTCTAGCTCTAGCGAACTGGGCATGGATGAGGGTGAAAAGCCCTGCTCTGACCCTGGGCATCCCACACCCCTTCCCCCCAGCTCACAAGGTTTATAAAGATTTTTGTTTTTAAGGACCAAACCTCATTGTGGGCCCCTGGCCTGTTCCAGTTAAATGACAATACAGTACAAAGCAGCATACACAAGTAGTTGTGTGAAATCACATCCTAAATAGCCTTGTGATGCCACGCAGCCACATCATCAGCATTTCGGGGAAGCATGGAAGGACAACTACCTCACAAGTGACTGACCTTACAAACCTCTCAATCGGGGAAAGCATTTCTTATAGGAATGCAAGGGCTAGCCATGGGGTGTGCCCACCTCGCATCCTCAGCAGGTAGGCTTCTCAGTCTGAGACCCAGTTTTCATCACCAAGGGCAGAAGTTTGTTAAAGGATCTTGTAAGTGAGCCACCAGTCCAAGATGCTGCGGCTTTGGTTGTTCTATTGCAAGAGCCAGATCTGATACAAGAAGGCAGACACACACCTAACGAGAGGAAAAGCTTCTGTTTTCTATGCAAGTCCACGAGGTTTTGTTTGCCACACTTTGCATCTGAGCTCAAGGCAGCTCCACGTGAAAGGGGAATTGTGTCTGACTCATCAAAATGGATCAAGATGTGCTGCTTTGCTCTTACACATATGATGGCTCTTTAAATCTGTTCCCATCCTATCCTCCCACCTCATCCTTACTTTTATGAAGCATGGAACCTGAGACACTGACGCTTGTTTTTCCTCCACAATTATGATTGCCCAAATCAAGTTGGAGTAGGCAGCTTCTAGTTTGGCATTTTAGTAATTGGATCTATCCCCCTCTCCTGGAGGGCTTGGAGAGAGCTAGATGGTGCTGCAGACTGTATGGCAGCACTATGGCATAGGGCAGAAGAAGTACAACTTCTCCCCCTGTGCCACTTTGCAGACTACCCAGAAGTTGAGTCTGGGTGTGCAGGTTTACGTGGGCATTATACCTGTGTACTACCCCTGGGCACAGATGGGTGGAGAATGAGCAGGGAGAAAGCAGTCTCTTGGTTCTGCTTCTACCCATGCACCAGTCAGCACAGCTGAACCTATATTGTATATGTCGCAGTTTGTTGCAGGCACAACCCACTATGCCCCTTCCTCACTCTCAGCAACTGGGTAGCAGAGAAGAAATCACAGAATCAGAGAGAAGTGGGACTGGAAGGGACCTCCAAGGCCATCTAGTCCAACCCCCTGCCGGAGGCAGGATCACCTTTGTCCAAACCATCTTATCTAAATCCACTGTTTATCGTCTTAGCAAAACTAAGCAGGAGAATGATTCTCAAATCCAGCCCTGAGTTACTGCAGCATACTCAGGGTTGTGTCAAAAGGGACAGCTTAGCTTATTGATGCAATAAAGATAACAAAATAGGCCTAGTCCAATCAGATAGGTCGCTCCTGGGGGACACGAGCTGTTAATGAAGTTTCTGAATTTGGCTGCCAAACCTATTTACATACTGATGACATTGAGATTAGCAATTAATCTACGTGCAGGTGTCATTGGCATGAGCTTGACCAAGGAGGCCGAGGCGCATTTGCATTTCCACCCATTTACCTAGAACCCAGGGTAGGATCATCCACTCAACGATGGTGGGCGGTGGTCCCTGCACATGGAGATCTGTCCTGACGATGTGCTGTGATGCCAGCAGGAGCATGAAGAGGAAGGTTAAGTAAGAACCGGTGTGGCAGATAAACTTTATAAATGGCTTTTTAATGAACAGTCCCAGCCTACTCTTAGGTGCAATCAAATACACCACAGATAGCACTGGAAATAGCAGTCCAATGGTGATGCAGGTCAAGAGTTTCACTGCCCAGTGTTTCCGCCTCCATCCTGGGAAGCCGTCATACCACAGCGTAGCTAGCAACTGCTGGCAGTTTGGCTGAGCAACAAACTGGAAAGAAAAAAGAAAAAGGAATGGATTAGAAGAATGAGGCTCCAAAAGCAGTGCTCCCTCTCCACATGCACAGAGGAACTCTTCCTCCCCTTGAGAGAGCTGCTGGTCTTCCCAGCAGGCTATGACCACACTCTTCCTACTAGGTACTTAGTGAGTACTTTGGCAGTGTAGGAGAAAGCCTTTTATAGGGACGGACCAATATTTTATTGCTCAAAGGGAAAATCCTGTGAGGAAAGAACAAGAATCGTCGTGCACTTTCATCCCAAACACAGCTGTAAGCCTGTAGCGGAGCTAGTACTAAGCTCAGATCTCTGGACTGCCAGGCTACTGACAGCCCCAAAGCTGTCTTGCTCCTCCGAGCTGGCCATTAATCATCCTTCCAATCAGGGACAAGCACAAAATGAATGTGCCATCTCCAGAGCCTTCACCTGTCTTTAATGCAGTCTAGCAAATGTGGGTAAACTGCACCCTAACTCTTGCACAGCTCTGCAAGTATATAGGATATAGAGCTTTTCTCAGCTGAACCACCCAATAAAGGGCTAGACACAGTCACATTCCCATGTCAGGGTTAAGATTTAGCAGAGAGTTAAAGTAACGACACATCCTACGTAGGATGCCTGGTGGTGTCACAGTTCCACTCCAGGCCAAGGTGCTTCTCGGGACAAAGCCATGGGCTATCAGTACGTAAGAGTGTGGGGGACAACTTTCCTGCCTCCCTTGGCTTCAGGAGCAGCTGTGCTCTGAGATGCCTCTTCTATTTGGAGTGCCCTTCAGCAGAGCAGTCCTTTGCCCTCTGGAAATCCTACTGCTACAGTTATGCAACTAAGAGTTCCTTGGAGTCACTTGGATTCCCAGACTTTTCCTTCACAAAAGGCTCGACTCAGCTTGTTGGTAGCCTCAGCAGGCTCTAAACAGCATTAAAAAAAATGACTTGAAGGCCAAACAGGAAGGGGCCGAGGGGTAGCTGGGCTCTGCAAGCCTGCAAGAGCATGGGGGGTGGTGTCATTCATAGATTCATAGATGTTAGGGTTGAAAGGAACCTCAGTAGGTCATCAAGTGCAACCCCCTGCCCTGGGTAGGAAAGAGCACTGGGGTCTGACGAGCCCAGCTAGGTGCTTGTCCAGTCTCCTCTTGAAGACCCCCAAGGTAGGGGAGAGCACCACCGCCCTTGGAAGACTATTCCAGATTCTGGCAACCCTTACTGTGAAGAAGGTCTTTTTGATGTTCAAAATAAATCTGCTCTCTGTCAATTTGTGGCCATTGTTCATAGTTACTCCAGGGGCTGCATTAATAAATAGAGCATCTCCTATTCCCTACTGCCCTCCCCTGATGAATTTATAGGCAGCCACAAGATCACCTCTCAGCCTTCTCTTGCAGAGGCTGAAGAGATTCAGGTCCCTCAGTCTCTCCTCGTAGGGCTTTGCCTGCAGGCCCTCAACCATACAAGTGGCCTCCTCTGGACCCTCTCAAGATTCTCCGTATCCCTCTTGAAGTGTGGCACCCAGAACTGGACGCAGTACTCCAGCTGTGGCCTGACCAGAGCCACACAGGTGAAGCATCACCTCCCTGGACCTGTTTGTCATGCATCTGCTAATGCATGATAAAGTGTGATTAGCCTTGTTGATCGCTTTGTCACATTGACGACTCATGTTCATCTTGGAGTCAACTATGACTTCAAGATCCCTTTCCACTGCTGGGCTGCTGAGAAGGTCCTCCCCCAGCCCGTAAGTGTGTTGGTGGTTCTTTTTGCCCAGGTGCAGCACTTTGCACTTGTCTTTACTGAACTGCATCCTATTCTGTTCTGCCCATTTTTCCAACCTGTCCAGATCCACCTAGATCCGTTCCTTATCCTCTAGTGTGTTAACTTTGCCCCATAATTTGGTTATCATCTGCAAACTTGGACAGGGTGCTCTCTATGCCCTCGTCCAAGTCACTGATGTCCAAGGCATTGAATAGTGCCGGTCCAAGGACTGAGTCTTGCGGGACTCCACTGTCCACATGTTTTCAGGTCAATACCGACCCATCCACCACCACTCTCTGGGTGCGACCCCTAAGCCAATTTGCCACCCGCCTGACCGTGTAATCATCTACATCACAGCCTGCCCATTTATTTATGAAAATGGAATGAGATATTGTATCGAAGGCCTTCTTAAAGTCTAGGTAGATGACATCTATCTCAACTCCTGCGTCTAAGCATTTTGTGACCTGATCATAAAAAGAAACAAGGTTAGTCAGGCAGGATCTACCTGCAATGAACCTGTGTTGATTTCCTTTCAGCATTTAGTCATTGCTTTTGTGTAATGAGGCAGGTAATGAAAAAGTGCCTGGGGGCACTGTGGAATCTCCATCCTTGGAAGTTTTTAAGACCTGGCTAGACAAAGCCGTGGCTGGAATAATATAGTTGGGGATGGTCCTGCTTTGAACTAGATGACCTCCTGAGGTCCCCTCCAAACTTAATTTTTTATGATTCTATGATTCTAAGGGCTGGACACATGGCTAGGTAAGGTTCACCAGGGCAACATCAGCTTTCTTCTGGATGGGAGATTTGCAAGTGCTATCTGCCACTAAGTTGGGGAAAATGTCTGAGATGAAGAGAGACTTCAGATCACAAAGCAAAAATTACACTTTAAAAGTTGGATCCCACTCTGGAAAAATAAAACAAAAATGGCACCATGAGATTCTACATTTATTTATTGCTCAATGGCTTCAGGCCAGGGATGCACAGGTCACAAGCACAAAGATGGCAGGGTTAAAGCAACCTTTGGCGTTCAAAGTCAAACCAAGTTCTTTCTGGCTCCTAAATCAGCACCGATAATAGAGGTTCTGGTGCCTTCCATTATACTTAGGAAACCTTGCTGTGCTCAAACTACTTCAACTTTTTCAGGTCAGAACTGTCTTTTAAGGGCTCTGTTCCCAGACCCAAGTGCAGCTCATCGCAGACTGAAGCATAGCTTCTGATTTATTTGTCTTCATGATTTTTTCACCAACCAAAAAGACATGATCCCTAAACTACAGTTTATATAAAATACTCTTACTCCTGCAGAGCTGGGATTTTTCACAATGCTTTACCAGTTTTACATTCAACATAATGAAGAAAAGCTTTGACATGAGTTCAAAGCAAGTCATTCTACTGGTATATACCAGCAGGGTTTTGCTGTCAGAAAGCATCCTGGTGTAGTTAGACCAAGAAAATACTCTAGTGTGGATGTAGCTGTACCAAAATGCTGCACTGACAAAACCACACCTATAGCAGAGCTTTGAACGGCATAGTTTTTTGTCATACCTCTACCCAAAAGAGATAAGCCAATAGTGTTTTAAGTGTAAGAGATTGTATAAGAGATTGATTAGAAAGCAAACTCATTGTGGTAGCTACAGTATTCTTATGGATTACGCATGGGATTTATCTGCATTTAAAAGGTCTTTTAAAGTTAGAACTAAATTGACAACCTTCTTTCCAGTGAGGACAGAGCAGTTTCCCGAAGAGGAATAAGCCATCCTGAAGAAAGGACATTTTCTGAGACATCTTCAGCTCCATTAGAGAGAGTTTTTGCCTGAATAACTATTGTGTTTTGGGGTCTGATTTTTTTCACACTCCTAACTGACGTGGCTGTGTGGGCAAAAAACTTCTAAGTGTTTTGAGGGAGTGAGATTTGGGCTGTGTCTACACTGCAGATTTCTGCCAACATAGCTATGTTAGTCAAGGTGGGAAGAGAAGTGATCTCTAACACACAGCTGTGCTGGCAGAAGCCCTTGTCTAGACACAACGACCAACGTACATAGTACTAACAGACCTCAGTATTTAGCAGTGGTATTAATTTCCAAGTGACATATGCCTTTAAGTTACATGTGCCTTTCTGAGACAGAGGCAAGGATTTCTTAGGGTGATAACTTTTATTGAACCGACTGCATAGTTGGGGTAGAGTTAAAGAAGACGTTCTTCATCAGGTCGCAGGGACAGAGAAGTTTGTATTCTAGGAACTTCGTATTTTGTACCCAGAACTTTTCATAGGTTCTACAATTGCTCCACACAGGAGTTCAGAAATGACACAACAAAATAATTGTCATAATAAGCACCCACCCACGTTTTTAGCTATCAGTTACCACCAAAACTACATAGTAACATTTGGCTCTTAAAGAATATTTTTCATCCATGGGCCTCAAAGCACCCTATAAAGATAAAGCACAGTCAGTCCCGTTTTGGACATGAGTCACGTGAGAAGAAAAAAGAGATGTTCAACACACCATGTCAGTGGCAGAACCACAATGAAAATCCAAGTCTCCTGAGCACACTAAGTATTACTATGAGTTTGTGAAAGTTGATTGCTTGTTTGACTCTTAATAATAACCCCAGAGAGCTGCTAGCAACCAAAAGCCAGCAGTGGTAAAAAGTGCTACTGGGAAATCTTTTTGTCAAGAGCTCACAAAATACTTGGGGACGTGACTTGGGAAACATACCTTGTTATTTACTGTTTAGGGATAAAAAATAAATATTAAATAAGAAACAACCCAACTTACAACTGCAAAATAATCCATTCCTCTTCTTCTGTAGCTTTTATGATGCTGTTCACTTTGAAACCCCATGTGGAGAGAAGTAGTCAGACAGTAATGAATTATAGAAAGCAAATGAACTTGTACAAAAAATCAGACAGAATCTTTTTTGGAAGGACTTAATGCCAATAATATTTGTATGTATTTATGTAGGTTTTGGGCACATATCTTAGGCACTGAAACAGACTGCCCATATGAGAGATGGCTAAACTGTAGGATCAGGTAATGGAAAAGGATGCATTGACCAAACTAAGCAGTAATAAAAGCCCCCATAGGAGTATGGTGCATTATGAAGTGAGGCATATATTTGCTACTCAAGAGGCACATCTACTGGAGGTATTTACTGTAGAGCTCGCTGATCAGCTCCGCAGTAAACTTTGCAGCATCTACACATGTGCCCCTATTAAGGCACAGGAAACTAATAAACTCAAGTGTAAATACAAGTGCTACCCTGCTGCAGAGTTTTTTCATGAGCAGCAGCACACATGTAGATGCTGCCCTGCTCGCTGGGGCATGAGGGTGCTTAAGTGTGGGGGTTGCCTGCCAATTAGCCCCACGCTGACGCACCCTTGTGCCCCAGCCAGCCCCCCCACAGTACGTGGAGCCGTGGGACCAGCCCCAGGCTGGCAGGCTAACCTCCAGGGCTCCCTGCCAGCCTGGGCTGCTCCAACCAGGCCCCACACGCTATGCATAACTAAATTCCAGAGCTGATTGCTCTCGAGTTAATTGCTCCCAGGCGCACCTTCAAACAGCATGTGCTCAAACAGCAGAGCAAAAAACTCTGGAGAAATAAGCTCCAGAGTTTATTCATATGCATGTGTGGACACACTCAAGCATTACCATAATAAACACGAATAAAATAATTTATGAGACACGGGTTGACAGTAGAGGATACCACAAAGCAAAATCAGAGAAAGTGAATTTGACTTTGGGTTGACTTTAGCATGTACATCACTCACTGGACAACAGGGATGATCAAAAGAAAACAGAGAGAGCCATTTCTCATGACCGGATAAACACTAGATTCAGGATTATAAAGAAGAAAAGAATAATTCAACAGAAATCTGACACTTTTCCATTTTCTGATTTCAGACAAGTCTAAACTACTTAAGCTGTGCTTCAAAGTGTGCATAATAGAAGAACTGGGAGGTACCTTGCCGTATTTTTTTATATTCTAGGGTTTAAACAATAATTTTGACCAGATGTTTTTGCATTCATTTACATGCCATGACTAGTGAAAGAGCTCTTCAGTGATGCTTTTATAAAAATATTACCTCTCTTTATTCTGTATAACAGAAAGCAGGAAGGAAGAATGAGTTTATATTTTCTGAATCAAACACAGAGCCACTAGAGAAATCAAAAGATTTTGTGATGTTTTGGTTGCTGAGCAACTTGCAGGCATCTCAGAATGCCTCCCTTTAGCCTAATAGCTCATTTTAAAAATCTACTCTGTTTTTTCTGTGTATCTGATGTTAGTTCTTCACAGGAAAGAAAAGTCATATAACATGCAAGAGAGCCTTTCAAGATCAGCTGAGCAAGAAAGGAGTTGCAACAAAAAAGACATTAAATGTTCCAATCCAGCCCATCCCTAGCCTCACTAAATATGCTCTGAAGGGAATTTAGCACCAACAGAAACTTGTCCCCAAATGGCAGAAATTATTTTAAGTCTTCTGCCAATACCAAGGCTGACCCTCTGTTGAGTTAAACAAACTCTTTACCGGTCAGGTACAGACATTCAAAAAGCCCAAGGTGGATTCAAACTTACTTACAGGGGTTTCTCTAAGTGGACTACATTAGTTTGGGAACGAACAGAACACAAGTTCATCCTTTCCGGGTCAGGGGGCAGAACGAATGCTGCTTGCACTGGCTGAGGCCAGCAGCTTGGGGGTAGGATCAAAAGGGGACCAAATGGCTATGGAAACTAAACTGTGCTAGCCCAGTGAGCTCTGGAAGACTTCAGAGCACTAATGCTAAAATAGTATTGCTGTAGCTTTAAGTTTCAAGTAGAGTTAGGTTTACAGCTGGTTGGAATATAAATTTCCATTTAGCAAGAAATGCTAGCATTCTAAAATGGTATTTTTTTCCATTCCAAATTGGAATAAGAAAGTAAGATAAGCACTCAGTGTACTAACGGAGAAAGAGTTGCTTTCAATATCCTTGTGTTGTCCCTAACTCTTTTCTAGGATATTGAAAACAGCTATTCCTCTAATTAATACAGTGAATATTTACCTTACTTTCTTGTTCCAAGTATCACACTGCTTCATGACAATACAAATAGGAGACACATTGATCTAGGAGAGAAAGATATTTCAATCAGTACCAAATAGCAACACCTTTTATGATTTCAAAATAAGATCAAATAACATTTTGACATCACACTACGCTATGCCATAGGATGACATGATATGCAATGTGGCATTGTTCAGTACTACTAACGAGGCCATGAAATAACATAATAATATAAAAAATTAAATCCAAAATAAAATGCAGTTCTAAGTAAAAAATTGGTTTTGAAATGAGACTTCAAATATTTTTCAAAAATTAAAAATCAAACTGATTTTGTCAAAATGCTATTTTCTAACAGAAAACTGTTTTAATGAATATTGTTCAATCAGTTTAGAAAGGATTATGAGGGGAAGAAGGAGAAGCAGCAGCAGCCATCTTTGGTCTAGTGATTAACACCGCAGAGAGCACTGCAGAAGTTCAACTAATAATGGAATAATGTTGTTTCTCAGTGTTAGTGAATGGTAATGGTTAATGGCCTTTATTACCCAGCTGATCAGTGAAGCAATTATTCCAGTAAATATTGCTGTGGAGTTGGAGAGTAAAATAAATAATTATACATACATGTATATATACATGACTAAATAATAAAACAGCTGAGCTCTAGTAGACATTTAAAAAGGGAGTTGTCTGAAGCTGCATAATAATGCTTATCACTTAGGTGCTTCCACCCATAGACTTCAAAGTACTTTATCAAGTTGGGGAACCATTTATTATTTCCAGTTTACAAATGGACAAAATTCAGATCCAAAGAGATAAGATGATCTGTCCAACATTACAAAAGCCATTACAAATCATTACACAACACGTCAGTGCCAGTATGAAACTCACCTTCCCTGGACCCAAGTCCATTACCCTATTCACCAGATCCAGTTTTTCCTTTCCCCTGTAATCTCAATCATATACACAATTCCATTCTACTCTATAATCCTTCTGCATTTGCCAGAATTAGTACAAGTCAATATCCCATTCAGTATCATTTGGTATGACCGTGTTGTATGTGACAAGTTCTGATATTGGCTAAGCTTTTCACAGCTAAAAGTACAAATTTAGAAAAACGAAAATTTCTCCAATTTTGTGTATGGTTCCAGAATTAATGACTGGTTCATCATTCCAGGCATTAGTTTGTTTATAATGGTGAGATTATGATGCACAGTTAGCAGGCTTCTTCGATAAATAACAGACAGGATATCAAGTATTCTTGTCTGGGGATTCGGTACTAATGGACTGTCCAGTCCCGTCTTCATTTTTCAAGACAGCTGGCAAGTATGACAGCTCTGTTATGTCCTAAAGACATGAGAGAGAATCCTCTGACACCTGCGTTAGTGAAAAGGGATATTCATGAAAAATGCTGTTTGCAGTGCATTCTTATTATGCATGAATGTACGCATATAATGCTATTAAGTTTGCATTTGGTGCTGATATAACATTGACTTGAATTGCTTCCCCAGTGGAAAAAAAATGTGCGGGTGCATTCTGGTGAACAGAAGCTCAGAAAAAAAAAGATCTTCATAGAATCACAGAAAATTAGGGCTGGAAGGGATCTCAGGTGGTCATCTAATCCACCCCCCTGCTCAAACCAGGACCATCCCCAACTAGATCATCCCAGCCAAAGCTATGTCTACCCAGGTCTTAAAAACCTCCAAAGATGGAGCTTCTACCACCTCCCTGGGTAACCTGTTCCAGTGTTTTCCCACCCTCCTGGTGAGAATTTTTTTCTGAATATCCAACCTAAACTTCTCTTGCAGCAACTTGAGACCATTGCTCCTTGTTCTGTCATCTGTCACCACTGAGAACAGTGCAGCTCCATCCTCTTTCAAACCCCCCTTCAGGTAGTTGAAGGCTGCTATTAAATCCCCTCTCGGTCTCCTCTTCTCTAGACTAAATAAGCCCAGTTCCCTCTGTCTTTCTTCATAAGTCATGTCCCCCAGCCCCCAAAGCATTTTTGTTGCCCTCTCCAATTTGGCCACAACCTTGCTGTAGTGGGAGGTGGGGGAGGGTGGCATTACAGATCTCCCTCTGTCCATCCATTTGGTAGCATCTGTCCTCATCTGCTACAGAAGAATGGAGCTCAATTTGTGGGACACAGTGCAATACACTTTGGGGAAATTCCCTCATGTAGACAAAAAAAAAAGTGCAGTTGTGACAGCAACATAATTAGGGGTGGGAGCGCAGGGCACCAGCTTGGGCACCAATTCAGAGGGCGTGAGAGAATGGCAGTCCCCAGGGAATCTGTGCCATGGCAGCAGCAGCCTGGGTGTGGGAAGCCTGTGCCTTTGCAGCAGCCCATGTGTGGGAAGGTAAGACTCTCAAGCACTCAGCATCCTCCACTCACCCCTCTCCCCCCTTACCCAGACCACCAACATTTCCAGTTACACCTCTGAATTTTGAGCAAGTCTCATCATTTCTCTGGGTCCCAGTTTTCCTATATTAAAACCAGGGCTGAAAATATTCCCTTACCCCATAAGGGAAGCCAGAAGCTTATTTACCATTTGGAAAGGACTTTGATGGTAGAAACTCCATCAGTCTTGTTTTTAACTTTCTGGTCTGAGTCCTCCTAGCTCCAATTGTTATATCACTTGGCCTACAGCTTCAATCAGCTATTACAGAATTTTATTCCTTTCATTCATCACATTCATGGTCACCTCTTTCTTTGCCGAAGAGAAACTTTTAAAGAGTACAGCGGCTGCTAGATGGATTTTTGGTCACTTCTAATCATGTATATTCTGCTCCTTGCTACACAGAACTCTGTTTTGTGTCATCAATGCAAACAGCAAATACACAAATTCTCTCTTTTCCCAATAACAGCAAAGCGGTTCCTAATCTTTCACAATCAGAAGTCATTTAGGATTAGATCACAGATGAATTAAGAGACAAGTACCTAAGGGAGCAATTGAAATAGCCCTAAAGACATCATAATGTACGAGCAGAATATTGCTCAGAGTTTATTCAGATCACTATCAGGCCTGCCAATGGCCCACTCAGAATCTCTCTGACTCTTTGCTGTGCAAGTTAATTTTGAACATGCTTCATAGATGAATAAGCAATAATCTGTATATGCTGTACCTAATATTAATAAAAGGGGCCAAGTTCTGCTGTAAGCTATAGCACTTTCAGTGAAATTGGTCACTAATAGCAAAATCTATACAGTCCAGAAAATTAATCTGCATTCCCTTGTATGTCATTCCTAATTTGGTAAATCCAGGTCTCTGTAATAGCATTGTATTCTACAGTAACAATTCCAAACACAGCCATTTAGCTGCTGAGGTACTGCAGTGTCTGGGGGCTTTACTTTTATACTACATATTTTATAATAAGAGAAGTTAGTTTTGCTTTTAAAAGATTGAGTCTCATAAATTCTTGTGGTGCCATCTACAAGAGTCAACCCTAACTATAAACTGGGACTGCTGAGTGGTCACAATCAAACCCAGGGCCATCTACTTATTACTTGAACTCTATACTTAGCCCAGAACAATCAATTCACACCAGTCCTAATGTAAAGTGTTTATATCACTTTAAATAGTGAGCAGAATTATTTCAGTGAGGAGCTGGTCTCTTTGTAACAATAAAGCGTTCATTTTTCTTCTTTTAGAGCACAAAACACCCATTAAGTAAGAGTGGGCATGTCTACACATTCATTAATACACTTTAGGTAATGTGCATTAAATCTAGTACCTCCATTGTGAGGTATAGAAAAATGTGCATTAGCCTATTTTAATGCGCATAAGCTAAAGAGCATGGTTTTTTGTGCTGTTTTAATGTGCATTAAAATAGGCTAATGTGCATTAATGCACATGTGTAGACATGTCCAAAGTGTAGGTTTACGGTGAGTTTATGGTCCAACTTGCAAAACATTAGCTAATCCTGGCCTAGTCCTCAGAGAATGAGAGCGTGTTTGAATAACTACCAGAGTTAAGAGCCAGGGGCCGTCTACGAGAGCTATGGATAGATATCCAAAGGCAGTATCTGACCCACACTGTAGTGCTATTTTGCACAAATAACTTTGTGGATGGAGCTTCTACAGGGACGTGCCTCCATTTTCCAGTTGGCTCTTATCACTCAGTTGGATCTTATCATTCTAATGTTGAATGCAGTAAAATGTTACTGTATTGTTCCAGTTAAAAGTCATCCCTGCATGTAAGTCAACTTTACGTTTTCAGGCTCAGTTTTAGGAAAATATTATCCCCCTGTATATAACTGTCAATAACTTGGTATTTTTATTGCATGCACAAAAATGCTACAGGGACAGAAGTCAACACTGTCAGTGGCCCAATTATAGGTCAACCCTGCATATAAACTGAGTGTGATTTTTATGGATCTAGTGAAAGAAAAAAATGGAGACTTGTAATCAGAACAAGGCAGTAAATACAACCCAGTTCAGTGCTTCAAAATTCTGCAGTGGTGCTCACCCTGCTTACAGCAAGACAAAGCACATCTAGACCAAAGCAAAGTACTCTCACAGCAAGAAGAAAATAAATTTTATTGGAAAAGTAAAAGTTGGGAGGAGGGGAGAGGAAATGGCAAGGAAGAGAATAAGGAATAACAAATTCTATCAGTATCAGAGACAGGCAACATTCTTTCGGAAGATGTGGTATCTGTTATTAGACCAACTAAATAGTTGGAAAAAAGTTCCTTGGAAGCTTTTGGGCACAAACACCCTTCTTCAGGTAGTGGGAGACTCTGCTGATGTTATGAGTTCTCTAAGGTAGAAAAGAAACTAAAGTAAACAAGAAGTCTGTGAAGATGCAAATGAGTGGAAGTCTGAAAACAAAGAGTAGAGGTAGGAGGGAGGGCACGGAGGGGAGGAAAAAGCGTGAAGGAAAACAAGTGGTTAGCTAACAGGTAGGTTACTTGGTATGTTAGATATCAGGCAGGTTGTAATGTGTCATGAATCCAATGACTGTATTTTTTGTATCCAGTAGACTTAGGAAGTGAAGTCCATGGGCTCATCCATAGATGGTATTTTGTAAGTTCCCTTTAAGGATTAGAAGTGAGAGATTGGAGAGGGAGTGATTGTCTTGTGAGAAGTGTGCCCCCACAGGTAATTGGATATTTTTGTCTTTGATGGATTTGCAGTGTTCGTTCATTCTGGTACACCCTTGTTGTTTGGTTTCTCCTATATATTTTCCATCAGGGCATTTGGTGCACTGGATGAGCTATGTAACATTTCTGGAGGTGCAGGTGTATGATCCAGGAATGGCAATGGTTCTGTTGTGGGCTGTAGTTACTGTGGGAGTGTTGGAGATGTGTTGGCAGGTTTTACATTTCTTGTCCTGACATGGTCTGGATCCATTTGGTGTGGTTTGGGTCATAGAAAGTTTGCTTCTGGAGATGAGTTTAGTGAGGTTTGGTGCTTGTTTAAAGGCTAGGATGGGTGGTTCTGGGAAGATCTCTTTAAGATTTGGGTCTTCTTCTAGTATGGGTTGCAATTGTTTAAGGATTTTCCATATAGGTTCCAGGGAAGGGTGGTATGTCATAACTAATGATGTGCAATTCATGGGGATTTTCTTTTTCTACTGCAGCAATTCTTCACATGGCATCTGGGTGGCTCTTTCAAAAGTGCGATCTATCTGGAGGAGTGTCCTTTTTGGGTGAGTGTCTGGAAGAGTATCCTTGTCCCCCTCCCCTCCAGCTCTACCCTTTGTTTTCCAAATTTCTGCTCATTTTTTATCTTCACAGACTTCTTGTTTACCTCAGCTTCTTTTCTACCTTGGAGAACTTGTAACATCAGCAGAGTCTCCCATTGCCTGAAGAAGGGTGTTTGTACCCAAAAGCTTTCAAAGAATTTTTTCCAACTATTTAGTTGGTCTAATAAAAGATATCACATCTAGCCACAGAACCTTGCCCACCTATGTCCTTAGACCAACCCAGCTACAACCAACAACCTGCAACAATTAGTCTCAGAGAAAATCCAAGTGGGAAATGGCAAGACTCATAAAACTCTGGTCCTAAAGCAGCCAGTGATAAAAGATGGAAATACCACATGGCCATAACTGCTATTTGCTACACAAAATCATTAAGCCCTGTCAGGTTGGTGCTTGTTGTAGAATTGCAATATCAGTCTCTTCAAACATCCAGTGGTGCCATCAGGCAGACTAATAAAAAACAAGTCCTCATATTTTGTGGCACATTTCTTTTTTCACTTTGCCTCATTAACAACTGCAGAATTATTGGTATTCTGTAGGAGTGTGCGAAGCGGGCTGTATTTGATTCGGATTAGGCTCAATTTGGGGGACAGTGATTCAAAGAGTTGATTCCAATCACTGTCCCAATTTGATTTGGTTGAATCCGAATCTGAAGATTTGATGCCGATTCAGAGAATCAGTGATTTGGCCATAGACACAGCTTTAGATGTTTTTTCTACATACTTCGAGGTAGGAGGCATGGCTTGTGAATGCAGTGATGGTGAGACAGAAGGAACGTCCCACAGGAGCATGGGGGCCCCCCCTGCGTGCTCATTGGTGGACCTGGAAGTGGACCAGAAGTATTTCCAGTCCATTTCCAGATGCACCGCTGAGCACATGGGGGACCCTCTGCACCCTCCTGGCTTAGCAATCGGCTAGGTGGGGGCACCCCAGAACCAGGAGGCACCAGTCACCAAGCTGGGGGGGGGGGAGGATCCCCCGTGCGCTCCACAGCAGACCCAGAAGTGCTTCTGGTCCACTTCTGAGTCCACTGAGGAGTGCACTGGGGACCGCCCCCACACTACCATGGGACCCGCTATCCACCCCAGCATCTCAGCGTTCATGAACCACATGGTACCTTGAGGTATGTAGAAAAAAACATTTAAAGCTGTGTCAATGTCTGAATCTTTGAATCTCTCCGAATCTCGATTCAGAGAGGGTCTCCTGATTCGATTTAGATTTGGCTGCCAGACTGAGCTGAATCTCTGCCAACTCAAATCAGTAACCAAAGTTTCACACGGCCCTAGTATTCTGTTGTTCGAATGTCAGCTGAGAAATGGAAACACTTTAGGTTAGTGCTTCCTGTTGTGAAATGCTTTCTGCAATAGAAAAGAGACAAAAGTGAAAGGAGAAAAGTATGTGTGTGTGTGCATACACACACATATGCATGTATGTGTGAAACTGGAAAAAAATGGCTCCAGCTCAGCATCTAGGTATCTTAGGTATTCCTAAGAGATTATCTAATTTTCATCCAATAAACAGCAATTGAGCACCCCATCAGGTGCAATACTACTTCTCATATTGATGGTAGTGCTAACAACAAAATACCGATCCAAAGCCAGAAAAAACAACAGTCATTACTGCCATGAAGTCAACTGACAGGACCTATGGTACTGTTCAAGAAAGCCAAGGCCTTCCCAACTCACTTCCCAACTTCCTTCTGTTGGCTAATAATGCAAGCTGCAGGCTTTTTGTGAGCAAGCAGATGGCCTCATCTGATGTTGTTTCTTTACTCCTCTCTCTCAGTATTTTATTTGGAACTGACACGTGCATCTTTGCTCAGGGTTGCTTGCACATGAGGCACCCCCAGTGCTTTCTGGGACTAAACATAAACCAGCTGGAACATAGCAACTACCAAAATGCCACCAATGGCATCATGTTGGCAGAAGACAAGCCTCTGAGGGAACCTGGGGGACTGACCCAGCTCCCATTAAAGACAGTCAGCTTCCATGGGTTTAAATGAAGTTGGACTAGTTCCTCCAAGCAGGAGAAGTGTTTTGTATCTGCATATTTTAGGAAAAAAGTTGGAAGCTTGTAGATTCTCTGTGCATTTAACCAAGCACTGCTAAGCACAAGCTTAAATTCATTCCTATTTAGCAAAGCATTCGAGTGTGCGCTCAGTTTCAGGCACATGCTTAAGTCCTAACGATGTCGGTGGGACTGAAGCCCATGCTTAAGTGTTTTGCTGATCAGGGAAGGCTGCTGAAGTGAGGCCCTGGGGACAAATCTCTAGTAAATACTTCACAGGAACTTTATTTGTCTGAGATAGAGCCTGGGCACAAGTACAGGATGAGGAGAGGAAGTAAGAACACCCATCTTGTTCAGTGATACTTTTAGCATTTATTTGAGCAGCCATTAGACAAGTAGTTTACAGAAAAATATGAACACAGCACCTATAATCACCAATTACAAATGCCATTTAGAACAACATCCCAAACTGGGAGGATGATCATGAGTCAATTTATTCTGCTTACTGACCCTCTTCCAGGCATGAGGCACTATGAATTATCATGTTTTCAATCACCATGTTGCCACAGAGCTTATCTTGATGATGATGAAGCTACACAGGCAATGACAGGAGTGGAGTCTTCAGTCCCAGGGTTTTATGGACTTCATAAGGCACTCTACTGACACCCTGCAGAAAAGTTGAAACCTACCCTAATCGGATTACAAAAGCACCACTTCTGTTATCAAGAGGAGACTCTACACAAAGAGTTTTACCGTTGATGTTAATTTCTTTGGGCATCTCTCAAACTGGAGTGTGTATTAGTATGATATAGCCTTCAAAATGATAACAGCAGCTTAACTGGAAAGACTGAGAGTGGGGATCCAGACCTTCAGACAAGATAAGACTGATGGATTTGTTTTTAAGGTATCACTGCGCTTCTCTATTCCATAATTCCCTCTGTTGTCTTTAGAAAGAAAATCAATCATGTCCCATACTCTAGTTTGTGTCCAAAGCGTCTCCTATCACCAACAGAGAGATTGATGGAGTCTATGGTGTTAAGAGAAATGACAAACCCACTATATCATTCCTGTATACTCTTTAATGGATGACAATTCCTTTTCATTCCTTTGTTTTCCTCTCTTTGCCCATGAGATCATTTACACCAGAGACAAAGGGCAAGAAAACATTAATTAAAGAGCCATTCTTCATTTTATTTCTAGTACCTATTAGCAGTAGTACAAGTCCTTCACCATCATATCAGTCTTGCATCCTTTCTCCTTATTTTTCCTGTGCAACAATAGTCAGAAATGATGGCTGCAGGGGAATGATGGTCTCCCACTGAGTTGTTCTGTTGCATTCCTGCAACGCTGGGACAACTGGGCAGCCCTACTCACTATTGGTGTTACATAAATAATGAATCATAGCAATGCTGTGTTTTTCCTTGAACAAACATGCAAGTTGGCTCTGTGAACCATCATAGCCTCTGCCTGTTTATCCTTCTCCTTCCTCCCTGTATTCTTATACTTGGGTGCCACAGGACCTAATCTTTTAATAAAATGTGTATGTGCAACAGTCTGCCTGATTTAAACACTCAGTTTTCAGGATGGTATAAGCAAAACAGTTAATTACAAACAGACATCATCAGAATCAACTGTGTGCATGTACCATGATGGGGTTTACAGAAACATGAATTAGAAGAACAGCTTTGCACTTGATTATTTAAATATCTTACCCATAATGTTCATAGAGAGACCGGGTTATACTACAGCCCATCCTGTAATGTAAAAGCCCCAGAAATTTCCTTGTTGAATACTACTGCAAACCCTATTCAACTTATCTGTGGGGAGAGGGAAGAGAATTAAGCCCCTTAACTTTCCCCAGAAAAGGTTCAATGTGAACTGCCAGCAGAGCTTGATCCCTTCAGGCCATCCCACCAACACTTCTCAGCACTTCTTGGATAAACACAGGCAATCAAAAAGCCTGAGGCTGAATCAATTCAGTTTTTACAGGTTAATCTAAGCTGCATAGATTGAACTGACAAGCAAGTGAGCATTCACTTTTGATTCTGAAAATGCAGCTACCTGCCTGCAGTGGCCCAGGCTAGAGGCTGCGGGGGTGGCGCTAGAGCATATCTCCCTGCTCAGCTGGGTTAGACAGTTTGGGCAAAAGGTAGCAGGGAAATGCAAAACATCCTGCAATCATGGGGCTAGAAGTTACATACAAACCAGCTGAAGTGATCAGAAACATATTTAAACCTGTAACAGAGCATAAGTTTGCAGCACATAAACCAGTTTCAAAATGGCCGAAACTGGTTTAAGAATGTAGTATCAGACTTAACAGATTTGGGTCGAACCGGTTTATGGAACTTCTGTCCCAGAGCCCTTACTGCTTTAAGTTAAACCAGTGTCCCCCAGCATCCCAGAATGCTTTTCAGCCATGGGCTAGGCTGTGCTGTGTGCTCCAGAAATCAGGGCTGGCCTCATCCCTCTCTTCTGTAGCTGGAGCAGGGGTAGGGTATGGCTAGACGCCAGTCCCAGCCCAGCTCCTTGAGGCAAAGGGGGCAGGGAGGGGGTTTATTCCCCACTCCCTCCCCTCTACCCCTAGGGACCACAACTGGGCTCTGCCTGGGGTGGAGCAAACCCTGTCGGGGAACCCCCCACCCACCCACCTGCCGCTACAGTGGCAGTGGCACAGGTGTTGCCAGAGCTAGCCAACATGGCCCCACCATCCACCTGCCTTGCCCGTGGCTGGGGCTGGGTGCGCTGAGCCAGGCCTGTCCACGGGCATTGCTGAAGGCGGGCATGGAGGGGCCAGCCTGGGCTGGGCTGGGCTGTGGGGGGCAGGGCCCTTGGGCTCCCCATGCACAGGCTTTCATGGAGCTGCAGCTGGCTTGGAAGGGCCCAGTGGGGTTGGCCTGGTTCAGGCTGTGGCTGCAGGGCCTTTCTCAACTGGCTGTGGCTCCATGACAGCCCAGCCTAGTGGCATGGGAGGCGGCTGGCCAAGCAACGGGCTGCACAGAGTGGTTTGTAGGTGCCAGTGGACCCAGAGCCAGGCAGCCACCTGCTGCAGGGGCTTGTGTGCCTCCAGCCACCGCTGTATCCCCTGTCCTGTGCAGCACTTAGCAGGCTGCAGTCGCACTACCAGCTGCACGCTGGCTGGGGCCAGTGGGGCTGTTCTGCCTCCCTGCTGCCACTGCCTCCACTGTGCTGCTCTAGGTAAGCGGGCGAGAAGCTTCAGCACAGCACTTTCTGCCCAGTACATGGAGCTCTTCCTTCCATCTGTTCTGCCCACTCATGTGACGAGCAGCCCCTGCAGGTTGGCAGAGCAAGTGGAAGGCATCTGGGAGCTGGAGGAAGCTTCAGCCCACTGGCTTCTGCCCAGCTGGTGGAGCTCTGGCTCCAGCTCCTGGATGCCTTCCACCTGTTCTGCCTGCTGCTCATTGCTGGGCAGTCAGAGTGGGCTGCTGTGGTCAGTGGCTGCCCACGCCTCTGGGCTGCAGGGCCAGGCCAGACTGGACCGGGCTGCAGCCGGCTATTGCCTCCCCGCACTGCTGCTCATGCCCCTGGCCTGCAGCAGCCCGCCCTGAGAAGCCGGCACTGCTGTAAGCAGGTGGCGGGTGCCAGGCGCGTCATCACCACCTGCTGCGAAGGTTTGCTCCGCCACCACTTGCAAACTGTGACCCCCATATGGGGCTGGAGGTAGGACGTGGCAGGCGCTGGCCTCTGCCCCTGAGGGCCAAACCAGTCCAGGCCATGCTGCTGCAGTGGGAGGCAGCGGTGACTTGGGCTCTGTCATTAGCCCTAGCCCCTCTCCACTCCCTCCACACCTGCAGTGAGGTCACATCCCCGCTTCCCACCCCCTCCCCATGGCCTGCTTGCCTCTCCTCTGAAGACCTTGGCCCAGGTGCTGCGGCACGGGCCCTGCCTGAGGGGATCCTCAGTGTGGGACAGAGCCAGCGTGGTGTCAGTGCTTGTGCCATTGCTCCCTGCAATGGGGGGATTAACGCGCCCCTTCCCCTCAAGCTACTGGTGTCTGGCCGCTGCAGCCCCAGGTGCACAAGTGGAGCCTATCACTGCCTGTGCCACTCCCCCTCCCCCCTGCAATGGAGGGATTAAACCCCAACTTCCTCTCAGTCTACTGGGTCTGGCCCTGCCCCAGCTGGTGCTGCTGAAGCAACAAGGGTGGGTGAGGGGGCTGGGCACCCCTGGCAGGGGCTGCTTTCTCCCTCCCCCTCCAGGCACACCCCAGCTGGGGTCCCTGCAGGCCAGGGTGGGGATTTAAGCCTGTCCCCAATCATAGTCAGGCCTGCCTGTGCCTGGCTGTGCCCCCCCACCCTCCAGCTCAGTTTTCCTGCAGCTGAGGGCTTGCTCTAGCACCCGCTGGCTTCTGGCCTGAGCCACTGTAGGCATGTGCCTGCATTTCCAGAATCAAAAGCAAATGTCTATTCACTTACAAATCAGTTCAATTTATGCAGATTAGACTAACCTGCAAAGATTGAAGCCATTCACACTTGGGCTTTTTGAATATCTGTACCTAGCCTGTGAGTTAACTTGAGTGTGGAAGGGATCTGGGCCAGAAGTTCAATAAACAGATTTAACCTAAATCTGTTATATCTGACACTACATCCATCCAGGTTTATCTTCAACTGGTTTCGGCCATTTTCAAAGTGGTTTGTGTGCATTAAACTTCTGTTGCGTTACAGATTTGAACTAGTTTCCAATTACTTTTACCAGTTTATGTGTAATTTCTGTCCCTAGCCCTAGGATGCAAGTACAGGGCAGTTTCATTGCCCCCCAAATCCTGGTCCGGCTGTCAAGACCTGCTGTCAAGGGACTCAGTTTGTTCCAATTGTGTTGAAGGATCCTATAATGGCATCATCTGCCTGCTAGGAATGAATCAGAGAACAATAGCCCCGTTTAGCATTGGGCACTGAACAGCCACTAGATGGTACCTGTGGTCACCCTGGGCACTACTGTGAAATGAAGGGTGATGTTTGGCCAAGGGGAACAAGTTGAGCTAAGTACTTTGGAAATTCTCACCCATAAAGCATCATCCTATGCTAAATAGATTTTATTATTATAGGATCTGGATTCAGCCTCCAAGTCTAGAAAGAGAAGCCTCTATATCAATACTCTGAGCTGTGCAGTCTCTGGTAAAAAAAAACCAAACCAAACCAAACCAAACCAAACCAAACCAAAAACCCACTGGTCTTACTTATCTTGTCTTTAAAAAGCACAATAAAAATATTCAGGCTTTTATTATTGGACCTCTAGGCATCGCTGTGTTTAATCAGACCAAATCACTGGAAAATAACTTAGCACCTGGCTATAAAAGGTCCTTGGCTCTCCTTCAAGAAAACTGAATGGCTTTAGAAATAAATATGAACAGTGTACAGTAGATCTTTTTTTTATTTTCACGTCCTCCGCGCCCCATCCTTCATGTGTCTGTGACATTTTTAAAAGCTCTTTTTAGAAGGAAACCGAAGTGCCCTTAGAAATTCTCCCGGTTTACTCAGAGTCTCCCGGGGATGCTGCACATCTCACCAAAGCAGCACACTTGACAGACTCAAGACGCGGCTGAGTGGGAGGCAGCCTGGTTGGAGTGATTGTCCGTACGCTCAGGGAACGGATCTTGTGACGTACTTGTCTGTATACATATTTCAGTTACTTCTTCCCACTCCCAAAACTCTGAATTGTTTATCTCCAGAAACAACTTTCTGAGGCAATGTCTGGAAGAAAAAGTAGTAAAAAGAAAAATGTTTTGGAAAACCAAGCCATCCCCACTTGATACCTCTACATCTCTGGTCAATGATTTAAGGAGTTCAAGTGAGTTAGAAACTGAGGTTAAATCTTCCACAAGGGAATTTCGTGCATGCTTTTGATCTATCTCAATGAAAGTACTAAGCCATCCAGACATAGATAAAAGGCCATGTTCTCTCATTACTTTAAAAATGGCTTGCTGGGAATTAAAATGGACTGTTTTTCAGTGCATCTTCCTATGCCTTGTGGGAGAGTGTATGTGCCTATGAGATGGGCCTGCTTCTCTGCTGTTTTGACCTCGCGTAGTCATTTAGCAGCCTAAAGTGAATCCAAAGTGCTCAAAAATGTCAGAAAGGTACCGTTTTACCCCCATTTGCCTTTATTCCCTGCATGGGTGAATGACCACATGGGGTGAAGGCACTGATGAACTAGGCAATATGGCTACATAACAGTGCCATTCTGAGATAGCAGCTTGTTCTGGTCACTTTGCATGGATGTAAATGACCCCACAAGGTGCTACATGGTCTTGTAGAACCAAATCTGCTTTATACTCAAACCATTTTAAACTATTTTGGCTGTGGAGATGAGACTTAGGGCAGACATCAGTTCCATTCATGCTTCCTCTAAGATTCCTTTTCACTGCTAGAATAATGCAAATGGCAGCTGGACACTCGATTGTGCCTTAAATAACCAAGAGTTTAAGAGAAGTGACTTTTCTCCCATCTCTTCTTAGAAATCCAAACAAATAAATGAATGGATGCAACAGCTATTAACATGAAGGCAAATCTCATCTAACACAGAGTACTTATGAGAAAAGCTTGCTTTCCTCTTAACATGTATATTCTTATAAGAACTATATTCTTTGGAAAATGGATACGGAGAATATTGCTACAGCAGTGCTGGATCTAGCCAACATATTTCACATGGTGCCAAAACTGCCTGAATTTTTTTGCTCATTATGCATAAATACATCACATACAATTAGATGCCTTCTGTCTTTTAAATGAATGACCAGGTACTCTTGGGAACATGAAATATGTAGCATGCATCCTTGTCACACAAAGGACTGTTTCCAGTGCCTAGAAGCCAGAGAGTGAGGCTGAGTATTATATGGCATGGATCTGAACATTTATAAACAAGAAATATGCCTAAAAAAAACTACCTTAGGACACATTTTAATCTCTTTTGCTGAACTGACTCTTTTCCTCCTGTGTAAAAGTAATTTATCTTCCAGGATGCACATGAGCTTATAAAAATAAACATAAACAGAAATATATTTGATTTCTCCCCCCCGCCTTTTTTTTGTTCCCCAAAGGACATACTCTTCTTATTCATGACCTACAGATCTGTTTGTTAGCTTATAAAACATTTACAACTGTAATGTCGGGCAAGTGCAGTGATGACAAGCCTTTCCTGACACAACATGGCAACATTTTCTGGCGTTGTGAAGACAAAATTTAATCTGGGTTACAGACAAAATAAAATAGTAAGAGAGAATATTGCAGAGCACAAGAGTTCCAGTCCCGACCAGCCCTGTGGTAGTTTGTGTGACACACAATCACTGGCTACTACACAGGAATGATTAGGCTAACGATATATATATTAGAGCAACTCCCAGATAAGAAGATACTGCTTTGGTGCTGCTAGTTCAAGTTCAATTTTCTTCCAGCTCTCTGGGTTCAAACTGGTGGACCACAAGGTTCTCAAGTCAAGTCTTGAATTAGGTGGTATGCAGACCACATGAAGGCTTGTTCAGCTCAAAGATGGGAGAAACTTGTTTACTGTCTGCTAAAACTTGAGACATAGGGTTGGATTTTTAGTGGTGTATACAGATGCAATAATGTGCCTAGTGGAATTTCAAAATGCCTAAGCAATATAGGAGCTAAATCCCTATTGATTTCAATAGGATTTAGGCACCTAATACGCCTATATCTCTAAAAATCTCTCACCAGCTGTCTATCTACATCTTTAGGTGCCTAAATAGCTCCCAGTAATGGGCTGGTTTTTCCAGAAATATTTTTTTCAGGTGCACACGCAGAATTATGGCTCCATTAAACTGTACTCTGAACTTGAACTATAGGGATGAATGCACTGGTGAATTACTGGCTTGATTCTGATCTCCCTTACCCTGTTATAAATCATGCATAGCTCAAAGATCAGTCTTCTGCTTAAAACCATATGGTATGAGCAACTTCAGCACCTTTATCTGGAGAGAAAGGTTACTCTGCAGACTCATTAGAAAGAGTCTTCAGGTTGAATTTATCTCCATAATTAAGGTAGCATGGTCTCAACCCATATTCCTTGGAAATCTTTCATGTTCATTCTATTCAATTAAAAGAAAAAGCTGTAAAATATTTTCACTAGTAATTAGCCTAAAATTGACTTGGGAGTATGCGCTGCTTATGGTGGAAACAGAGTGTTGACAAAGGTAACAACTCACAGACTTAGACAAGAATAACTAGGGAATATGAGGAACTGCTGAGTCCCAAGTTTGGGAGTCCAGAAATTCCTAGCGCTGCTACAGATTTCTGGTGTGACCTCAGTAATAACAGCAACAATGATACTTGATCTGGCTTAATGATTTGACTTATCTGGATGTTGTGAGGCTCCTCATTTGTAAAGTACTCATGGGTCTCTACAGTGACTGAACACTCCTTGGGGCAGAGGTTATCATTCTGTGGGTGCATCTACTCATGCATTTATTCCAGCCTAGATTTACTGTGCAGTAAACTACTACAGAGTATGGGCAGGTGTCTACACATACAGGGAGCAAGGAGCAGATTTACCCCCAGGTCCCTGCAGTCCTGCAATGGGCCCCTGCTGCCAGCAGAGCTCCAGGCCCCCCCCGGTGCTAGCCCAGAGGCTGGCAGGGAGCATCTGGGGGGCTGTCTGCTGCTGGTGGTGGGGGGTAGGAAATGTCCCCGTCCTGGCAGCTGTGAGCTCCCGGTCCTGGCTTCCTGATCAGGGGCATGGGGCTTGGAAAGAACTGCAAGGGAGGGGCAGGAGCTAGTTGCTAGCTGCTCCACTGGTGGATCAGGGCAGGGGGCTGTGGCCTACCCCACCCCTATACCTCTTTCCAAGCCCTGTGCTTCAATCACCTGGTGAGGGCACAGGGCTCGGATCTGCCCCGACCGGGACAGTTCCTGGCCACCCTGGACTGTAGGGGGAAGTCTGCATGTGCTGTCTGAAGCTGGCTAGGGACTGCCCAAAACAGGACAGAGTCCCAAGCCATCTCCAGGCTGCACTGCTTCCCAGCACAGCTTCGGGCTGGCTGGGAACTGTCCGGGTCAGGGGCAGGTCCCAGCCAGCTCCAGGCTAGGTGGGGAACTGCCCCCATGCAGGGAGCTCCCAGCCCCTGCTCTGTGAATGCAACTGCAATCATGGAGTGGGGGCTGAGAACAAGCTCCCAGCCTCCGCTCTGCAATCACGACTGGGGAGCAGGGCCTGGAAGCTCCCTGCTGCTGGGGCAGAGGGACACTGTCCCCACCTGGGCATGCAGGGAGGGGATTGAGGGGGTTGTTCCCCCACCCCCAGCTCCATGCTTGTGGTCCATGGATGTGCCTCCATGCACAGTGCATGAAAGCAATTGCATTCAGGGTCTTGTCCAGCACCCATTCAATGCAGTCGATAGCCCTGAATCAAGGGACTTTTCTCTCTTCTGGTAGTGAGTGTTTCATGCAAGGTAAATGATACAGCAATCAAGTTGTAGGAAAGAGAACTTTGCTGAGCTTGCAAGCTGCGTTGGCCCGGCACCAACCTGGCTTTGGCATGTTTTGCTGAGTCCCCTGGGTCACAGCCTAAGAGATCTTTCCGTAACTGACCCGCTATGTCCACTTTCATTCATCCTCCTACAGTTAAGCATGAGCTCTGTGCTCAAGGAGTTGGGTGGGGAACAAGCTCCCCAGCCTCTGGGAGCTGGGCAGGGAACAGGCTCCCCTGGTCGCAGGGCTTAGTCTGTGAGACCCTTATCTCCCAGCAGTGTCCCTGCGGTCATGGAGCTGCTGCTGGGAGATAAGGGTCTCCCAGCCCGCTGCAAGGGTTGCAATGGTGAAGTGGGAGATGGGAGATAAGGATTTCCCAGCCCCAGCTCCAATTGCAATCTCGGAGCAGGGGGCTTGGAGCTCTGTGCTGCTGATGCAGGAGGACGTAGTCCCCACCTGGGCTCCTGTGGTGGAGCCTGTCCCGGGAGCAGGCAGTTCCCGAGGGCAGGGAGCTGTCTCCTGGTGAATGGCTGACTGGCAGCAGATTTTGCTCCCAGTCAGGCGTCTACATGAGCACTATGGCACTGTTACTAATGCCAAGTAAATTTGCTTTTTGCATTTTCAGGTAGCAAATTTACTCAGTATTGGGGAAGTTTACTGTGAAGTAAGCGAGTGCACGTGTAGATGCACATGCTTACTTTACAGTAAACTATGCTAAAGCGAAGTTAGGTGCCTCATGTAGACGTGGCCTTTATGAGGTTTACACAGCATTTAATGCAACCGAGCCTGATGAAATCACCTCTGTAGAAGCCCATGTGAAAATGGAAAATAGCAGAGGAATTTCACATATGCCCATCTGGTGTTTCCTTATGACTATTTGGACTTGAACAGTCCATATTCCAGGCTGTGAGCCCTCATCAAAGCAATTAAGTATAGCCAAGCCACAGGACATTTAGGGCCACATTTTCAGCTGACTGCCTCACCTAAGATCACAAGCAACAATAAGGAGGCCATTGACAGCCTGGCAAATAAAGAGAAGACAGTTTTAGTCAGCTCAGTATCCTGGTGCCCCTGAAGACCCATTGAACACCAGCTGATTATCAGCAGGTTGTACAGTCAGTGTGAAGGCCTGCACCCTCTTAACTGCAGAAGGATGAATGGAGCTGGACTAAGTGGGTCAGTTATTGAAAGATTTCTTGGGCTTTGACCCAGGGGACTCAGCAAAATAGGCCAAAGCCAGGTTAGTGCCGGGCCAACGCAGCTTGCAAGCTCAGCAAATTCTCTTTCCTACAACTTTGATTGCTGCATCATTTACCTTGAGTGAATGTTCACTACCAGCAAAAAGAAAAGTCCCTTGATTCAGGGCTATCGTCTGCATTGTATGGGTGCTTGGCACAGCTCTGAATGGAAGCCCTTTCATGAACTGGGAATGGAGGCACTTCCATGGACATGAGCCTTAACTAGGGCTTCACTATCAATTGTGAATAATGAAACAGGGTACTTACACCTGGGGCAGCATGTGTCTAGAGCCTACTGTGGTTTTTGGGATTAAGCTATGGGACACTGAGAAATATTTAAAAATATAAGCCAGCTGTGGACAGGTATCTCATACAAGGAGTCCTCTTTCCTCACTGATCGTTGAATGCCCAACTGCTCTGCTCAATTGGAGAAACCTTCTTTTAAAACCAAACTGTCTTTTGCTTTTCCCTTCTTCCCCTCTGGAAAGCTCACTTAGTCCATTATTTTTCAATCAAAATGAGAAGCATTTCCCAAGTCTCCCTCACCAAATGTCCCTATTTACAGTTTTCAGATGTTGGCAAGGATGTTTATATCTTGCTTGGTGATTTGTTTTATTGCAATTATTCTAAGAAAATCACTGCAACAATTAGAAACATGCCGTGGGTGGGCTGTTTGTATTCATCCATTATTTGCAAACAGCCAGGAAATAAGGGGGGGTCTGGGATTGTTGTTTTTTTCCCCCTTTATAACACATCCATTCTGGCCTGGTCTGGCCCCAGAATGACACTACAGTGCTTGTCCCATACAGTACTTGATGTCCCATACACACTGGAACAGATGCGAACATGCCACTGAAACCTATGGAGGCAATCAGTTAGGTCTGACCAAAGAAAGAGACGGAAAAATTGCAACCAAGTAACAGATATACCTCCAAAGATTAAGCACATTAAAAATAAAAAGTTTTGATGCATTTCAAATAACAGAGCTGACTTTGTTCAGACCCGCATTGTTCCTTTGCTAGCAAAAGGCAAGGAGCTGTCACTTCACAGATTTCTGCTTAAGTGTTGCTACAGGACACGATCATAGATTGCCTGAGATGCCTGATACCTGCAGTGATACAAGGCTAAAAATAAGTACAGGCTCAAAATTTGCTCTTTATGTATGTGTGTGATGTGTATAGATGCTACCAAGTATCTGCAGGTAAAAATACAAGGCCCTACTGCAGGAGGTGACAAACAAGCTCCACTCTCACTAAATCTGGAGAGAACAGGGGAGGGGAGAGGAGGGCACTCACGACATCTTCACATGTGCTCTGGGATGGAGGGGGGCTCATAATTAGAGCAAGCCACTTTAATTAAAACACCCACAGTGTCTTGTGTAGTCAGCATCCCGTGCTTCAAACTGGCAGCACGGCGCGAGGCCCGGGGCAAATCAGCCTGTGCAGGGCCCCACCCCTGCACACCCTGGATACAAGGAAGCCGGTGGTGGACTCAGTGGTGGAGGGAGGGGTGCCAAGCGGCCAGACGCAAAGCTGGCGGCACCGCTGAGTCGTTGCAGCCCCTCTGCCCGGGGCACTGCGTCGTCCTCCGCTCCCCGCCACCCCAGGCAGCCCTACTCACATATTTCTTTCTAGAGGTTTGGATTTAGATCCTGTATTGCCACCCAGATGCAAAATATTAGTTTGTTTGTATTAAAAAGATCAGACCAGGTTTGTTCCATATCCAAGACATCCCAAAATGGGGGAGTCTCACAAGATCAACCGGTTGAAAATACCATGCAGGATTTTAAGACCATTAGCTAGTTAGTGTCTCACACCTGAACTCTATACCCTAATAGGTATAAAATCTCTACCATTTAATTTCAGCTTTATTTTTGAGGCAGTTCATCACCTTGTATGGCAGCACTGATTGATGTTTCTTTTATTCTCTTCTGATATATATTTTAGAAGTTCCTAGGATTTCTGTGACTACATGCTCTCCTTCTTATATACTAGGGGTCTAAAACTCCCTGTGAAACACGAATGTTACCAAGATGCTGTAATACAGTGAGAGATGTTACAGTCTATTTACATAAATAATACCCCCCGCCCCTCAGCTGTCTTTTGGAAATGCAGGGATACTGAATACATGTGACGCTGAGGCTGCTGGATTACTCTAATTATAATGCATCGGAGCAGGCGTCAGGCACATGTATAGGTGCCCCCAGGGCTTTAAGATGACCATTTCCTAAAATCCCAGCAGGACTGCTGACAATACAGAACAACTGTCATGGAAGAGCCATTGAATTTATTTCTATTCTATGTGTATCACAGCCTACAACTACTCTTTTATGATCCCCACTGTAAGTATAGCCTTTTAAAGTACAGCCTTTTAATTGCTTTTAATGCTGCCACAACTTAGAACTTCTATAGAAATGCCCCGACTATTGACAAGGCCATAATGATTTCCATCTTCTTGCTTTTCAAAATGTGGACATAAATCCCTGTGTTCCTTGCATGGGGGGTGGCTGCTTTGCAGAGACAGCAGATTGCAGCAGATCTTCCCTCTTGTGATGGGCAGCAGTCATTATGGGCTACAGTGTCATGTCTAAATCTCTTCATTCAGGGTAATGGCATAATATAGGGCCCTCGGTGCAGGGAAGACAGTGTAAAAGACAGTGGTGTCATAGACTTCGGGCTTTCAAGGTGGGGAGGAGTTACACTAACCAGCACCAGCCTCCTTACCCTCCCTGGTGGAAAATGCATTGTGAATGCTAAAGGAAATTAAGACCGGGCAAACCAGACTGTTCCTTTTGATAAGCCAGGGATGTCACTGGCCAGTGGCAATCAAAACATAGGTTACTGAATCCTTGGTTTGAGAAGAGAAAGGAAAGCCAAAGCCAGAGAAGGAAACCATACGCTGTCAGCGATTTCCTGAGCCTCGATTCATGGTCCTTGTCTATGGAATGGAGTGGTGGAGAGTCTGGATTCACAAGGCCTTTACCAGAAGCACTTCTGCCTTTTTCTAATGCTATAAACAAAAGTTTACATTTCTCAACATTTTTTCTGAGACCCCATCAAGAACCTGGATGTAGCAAGAGACAAAAATCCAAGTGGGATCTTTCAGGTGGGAAGACATATTTGTCTGATTCTGTAGACAGACACACAGATTCCTTTCCCAAATGAAAGGAATGAAAGGAATTAAAAATAGCATCTGTTTAGGAGCAAAAGGAGCAGTTAAGGCTGGATAGTGCCCACTCTCACCCTGTCTTTTAACATGCTTGTAACTTTAATTATGTGCTTACTTAGGGTTTTAGCTTTTAGTGTACTTATATGTCAGACTTTTTAAATGTTAGCAGTGCTTGAACTGGGTGAGGAGTTAGGGATGATAATGTGCTTCCAGCAAGACGCTATGATCAAATTCTGTCATGGGGCTTTTCTTTCCCTTTTTGAGTTTCTGCCTCTTGTTTCTCTCAGTAGTGAGATAAGGGAGCCATAACTTTGAACACAAGTGATGAGGACATTTCTAATGAGACTGTCCACCACTGGTACAGATTTACAGTGCTTAACTTAAGTGTATTTGAAACACAGCTTTGAACAGCAAAGGGCAAGTGTTGAGAACATGAATACATCAGAATTAGCGTTCTTACTGCTCCTTCATCATGACACCTACTTCAGGCTTATTAAAATCCTCTCTGACGTTCAGTACATCTGAGGAGGCAGGTTAAATAGTTGGGGTGTGTGAAGAGGGCAGTATTCAATTTGGATTCTGATTCAGCCCAGTTTGGGGGACAGTGATTCGATTTGCTGATTTGGATCACTGTCCAGATTCGAGGTGGCCAAATCTGAAGATACGATTCTGATTTGGAGAGTCAGCGATGGATGGAGTGTCCCACAGGAGCGCAGGGGAAGTCCCCCATGCGATCGGTGGCCAACCCAGAAGTGGACCCTGGGTGCCCTCCCCTCAACCCCAAGACCCAGGAGGCACCAGTTGCTGAGCCGGGGGGCAAGGGTTTCCCCCACCCCCATGCGCTCCACGGTGGACCCAGAAGTGGACCAGAAGTAGTTTTGGTCCACTTCCAGGTCTGCTTCCGAGTGCACAGGGGACCCCCCCATGCTCCCATGGGATGCTTCATCTGCCCTACCATCTCAGCATTCACGATCTGCCTGGTACCCTGATGTATGAAGAAAAAACATATAAAGCTGTGTCTATGGCCGAATCATCAAATCTTTCTGAATCAAACTGGAAGCCTTGATTCAGAGAGATTAAAGGATCTCCTGACTCAATTTGAATTCAGAGATTTGGCTGCCGAGTCAGGCTGAATCAATTCAGCATCTGAAGCTTCGCACAGCCGTACAAAATAGACACCTTTATAGACTAACTAATATATATA
This sequence comes from Crocodylus porosus, assembly GCF_001723895.1. Classification (NCBI taxonomy): domain Eukaryota; kingdom Metazoa; phylum Chordata; order Crocodylia; family Crocodylidae; genus Crocodylus; species Crocodylus porosus. The sequence goes on along the minus strand of NW_017728924.1, from coordinate 15,263,410 downwards.
TATTAGGGCAATACACACACACACACACACACACACACACACACACACACACATAGCACAACCCCAAGTTCACCTCACCAGATGCTGTGAAAGGACAGCATAGCACAGACTATAAAGTTGGGTGAGTGATAGAATACAACAGACAGGAAAGCAGGGTATTGAGCCTAGAGCAGGCACTTCAGATCCAAAGACCTTTGAGGAACGGTGGCACAGTAATGGCAGCTGGGACTGGCAGAGATCTTGGGAACAGGCAGGGGGAGCGGGGCAGTTTCAGTTCACATTAGACTCAAATCTGCCCTAGACAGATGTGTCAGTGACACCGTGAGAGTCACCTGGACAGTAAGTGTCCTGCCCTGGACCTCGTCTTGTGTACCACCAGGATGATGTAAAGCATGCTTTCCCCAGTCATCCATTTCTACTGCCACTGAGACTGCCCGGCTTTTGCAGTCCCATTTGCACACAGTCCCCTTTTGGTCCAAATTGCTCACTGGATGCCCTGTCCTGGTGTCCCCTAGATACACATGAAATAAGCCTGGAAGCAAGTCATTTTGCCCAAACCATGTGGCCTTGGAAAGCCCCCACAATAAGATGCCACTTACCTCTTTCTGATGATACTTTATTGCTACCTTTAGCTTAGCCAAATCATGACATTTCTGGGGATCCAGCTCTTCACTTTGATCATCCCTGTGGTTAAGAATGATCTCTAGCTCCCTGGAACTCCGCGCCTGATCCAGAAGATCCTTAGCAAAACGCTTGCACTGCTGGGAGAGCTCTTCATATTCTGCCTTGAACTCATTTTCCACCTTGCTGAGCTCCTTTAACTCCCAGCCCAGCCGGAAGGCCGTCAAAATAGGGTCCTCGCTTGATAAGGCAATCAGCGAAGGGCTGGCTAATGCTTTGTAAATGTTCAGCCGCGACCGGGAATGCCTCAGGCTGTCCACCTCAGAGCTGGAGACACACTCCACACAGTTGCACCTGATCTGGTGAGGGCGCGGAATCGTTACCCGCCTCTGGACTAGCAGTTTGATGATTTCGTAGTTGTTGGTATGAGCCGCCAGCATGATTGGGGTGATATCCGGGGTGAATTCTGAAAACTGCGTGTCCATCATCAAGGTAGGGACCTACGCATAAAAAATAAATAGCAATGAGAAGACTTACGGAGGTCCCTTCCAGTCCTATTTCTTATGACTCCTGTAAATGTTTTTGATTCTAGGGACCAGAAAATGAGCACTGAGCTTCTATCTATCTGTGCCAAACACAGTCCATGCATTAATACCCAATGGTTATTGATGATGTTCTGCATTTTAAAATCTTATTTGCTTGCTATTCAAGCAAAATTATTTTCTGCCCCAAAGGTGCTCAGCTGCCCTTAGGGCAGTCAGTTTTGGCACTTCAGCTTACATTTTGTCATAGAAATTAGTTAATTTCTTGGGAATTCGTATATGGGAACTCAGTAAAAAAAATGCGTGCTCATTCACAAGATTGTGGCTGAAAGCTGGGTTTCTAAGAGAAGGCACAGCACAGGAAAAGGTCATGGAAACCTTACAGAAAAGAAAGAGAGCGCTGGGGGAAAAATAACAAATTAACAATTAACAATCAACCAACATATTGCAGTTAATTTTTGCGATTGGTACTACAGCAGCACCCAGGCCTGAATGAAAGGGGTTCCTCCAGACACAGAGTGTTGTTCCCCACCAGTTGAGCAAAGCTGCTTTTTGCCTTTTCCCTACTCTTTGACTTGAAACTACTTTTCCATGGAAGGATATATTATATAACTGCCCTCAAAAAAGATTTTTTAAAAGGGCTAAAAAAAATCAAATGCAAAATTAATGAGCCATGGTCTCCAACAAATAAGCCGCTACAGGGTGTATATTATTCAGCTTCTGGTGCACTTCTGTAAAGATGAGCTTAATGCACACCCTGTTGGGCCTTATTACTATATGCAGAATGCAGAATTAGACTGAAATGCTCTTATATCCCCGCTGCTCAGTGTGTTTCCATATGCTGCATAGGCAGCTCTCTTTGTTGTGGGTTAATAATTACTGGAGCATACTGTACTTCATGTGCCCACCGCTCTCACCCTAGCGGCTGACATTCCACCACTCCAGGTGTGATTGCCAGCTCTGGTAAACAGCAGGCACACGTCCCCTTCCAATTGTCAAAGGCATTTCACAGAAACCATTGTCAGAATGATTTTAATGACAGGAAACATTACTCAATCCACTTAAAGAACAACAGTTTATAAGCCTTTTATAGGGTATGTGTGGGTTGCAAGCCACAGGGGTTGAAGCCAGGACTGCTGAATCTGATTTCAACGGGAGTTTAGTGCCTAAATACATTTAACGATCTAGGCCAAAGGCTTCTGTAGTTACAAGGCTGGGGCAGACTCATAAGCCTCTGGGTAGCCCAGTCCCTCAGCAGGGCGGAAAGCCACACTGTGCAACTTGGATTGCCATGAGTCACCATATGTGATGATTTCCCAAATGGGGACAAAGGCAGGTGCACATGATCTGCGGCTCTGGTGAGTGCACAATCAGACCAGAAGTCCCTTTGCTTGTAAATGCAGCATCCTGGATACAGACAATTAGGGTGTTAATTCTTCAAAAGCCCATAGCCACACAGGTGGAAAGAGATGTGCTGTAACAAAGCTGGGCCCCTGACTGAAAGCAATTAAAGGCTGACACCAGGGAGAGAAGGTACTAAAATGGCTCAGGAGGAAGCAGGGAGAATTAAGGGTGGGAGTGAAGTGGTTGGGCTGGCATTTTGTGGGGAAGGGGAGTTAGTTCAAACAGGGTCTATTCATGAAAGGGTGTGTGTTTGGTTTTTTAAGGTATTTGTTAAACTCCTAGTAATAAACAGATGGGCAGGAAGCTTTCTTTGTGAGCTTTTTGCTTACTCAACCAGTTGAATTATTTTTCTTAATGTTAAATGGAAGTTACAGATTCCACATGGTTATATCTCCCATAAGCTCACTCCTAAAATGAAAGGCATGCATAACTGCACTGCTGAGTTCTTCTTCTTCTTCTGTTTTTTTTGCTATAATGTGTCTTGGAACCTGTGCCTCAGATAAATAACAATTTTTCTTTCTCTCAACTCTATTAGTGTCAGGTGACAGGTTTAATTTTCTCTTTCTTTGATCGAACTTTACTGTACCTAGATCTGTAAAGGGAAGACTTTCAGACTTCTGCAAAAGGATTTATTTGGGTTTTTTAAAAATAAAAGCCAGGCATTGAGAGAGGAAAAGATAGTTTTCATTAAATTAAACTGAGGGAGTGGGGCTGACTCTGGAGGCTTTTCTGAAGCTGAACGTGGATCAGGATCTGAAAATGTTTAAGTGGCTGGTCCCAAACCTCATTTGCACCCTACTAGTGTCTTCAAACCCACATCAAGACTGCAGTTCTCTTGTGCTAGGTAGTCTGCAAACACCAAACAGGTGGTAATCTTTGACCAACACTTGTTACAAAAAGGTTCTCAACCTTTTTAGACTCAAGGCACCACTCTGAAAATGTCAGCTCTTAGTTTTCATAGCATAATGCAGCAATTCTTCTCTTGCAAGGAACTCAAGGACCACACACGGGTCAGAATGTTTTTAATACCCTGAATTCCTATTTGAAATCTCCAGGTTTATCTTTGAATCATGTTTGCACACCTAACAGTGCTAATGCTGCATGGCACTCTTGAAAGGATCTCAAGGAACCCTGGTAGAGAGTCACTGATTTAAACAGACAACGTGGGGAGGTGGTAGAAAGGAAACTGAGGCACAGTGCAGGGAAGCACATTGCTAGACTTCACATAGCTGGTTTGTGGCGGAGCAGAAAAGAGAATCCAGTTGTCCTGAAACAGTGTCCCAGATACCAGCACTGTGGGCCCCTCTGATTACACCTGCCCTACAAACCTAACCAGCAACAGCCAAAAGATAGGAAAAATAAGGGCTGCTGTATTTTGTTTCATTACCGAATTTAACACTGTGCATTAGGTAGGAATTTAACATTTGTGACTTTCTGCAGTGCTTCTCCAGCACAAAACTCTTCAAATAGAGATCTTTGTGACTCTCCTGTTTTAAAACTGGCATTATGCAAAGAACTCCTTTGCTGATGGTGCAAAAAACAATTAATTATCACTGGCTACAGGCTGAGCATCAGCAATTATTCCCAGTGTATATTTGCACTGTGCTGACAGGTTGAGCTCATGTTTAAATCAGCTTCTTCTACATTTTAGGATACATTAAAATGACAAAAGTATAATAGGAATACATTATTTTACCCGGAGGACTGTACTAAGTTCTCCCAAGGTTATTTTCATTAAGTGACCTGAATAACAAATTCTTTTTCATTAACCTCATCACCTGACACAAGCTGTTAAGATGAATCCTTTCAGAACCCCGTTGTCAGTTCTCACATAAGGGCATGCATCTTCCCTGCATTTTATCTTGGTAATGGCAGCGTCTGAAATTACAACTCCCATTTATAACGAATGATCCAATGCTTATCATCATTTTGAATTAATCTGCAGAATGTTGGGTTGCTGCTGCTATGTCATCAACTTTTCTTTATGATACTACAGACAATGAACATCACTATTTAAACCCAACTTCTGCCCTGTTTGGAAACAACTGCAGTTTTCCTTCACATAGAATCATTGTTCAGTCTACTTGAGATTTTTCAAGTACTCAGCAGGAATGATGCTTTATTGATCATTGGAAAGGCAGTATTTTCCAGTAGACCGTGCATAGGACTATTAGAGCTTGGAATTTAATACAAGTTCTAACCTTGGACAAGTCATTTAATCTCTTTGATTATGTTTTCTCCATCAATAATACAAAGAGGTAGTATCCCTTTTTTATAATTCATATTTTTGAGCTCTTTAGAGGAAAGATATTTTATAAACACCAAATAATTGTTATTTCTGCCCAAGTTGGCAAGTGACTACGCGGCAATGCTGCCCCTTTAGGACATTGGGATTTCTTATTCAAGGCAAACCAAAATGCAGACTCAAATCCAAAGCCAGTCACCTAGCAGAGGTATCTGGGTCTGGACTCCGTATATTCAGTGACTGGATTGGATTTAGAACCATAAGTAGCAAATTTTGGAGATATTGCCTGGACTTAGCTGAGCTATCATAAGAACCATGCTTCTTGTTAGTTTTTTAGTCTAAGATAATGCAAATTACTAACCTGTCTTCCCCATAGTCCCTTTTCAAGATTCACTTCTCCTGTGAAAACTACAGAAAGATGTCATTTGATAATGATGACTAGTCAGGTAGCTAGTAAAGATTATTGACTGGTGCTGTTCACTAATACCACTAAGGCTAGGTACAGACATTCAGGAAGTCCAAGCCTGAATTAATTCAATCTCTGCAGGTTAGTCTAGCCTGGAGAGACTGAACCGATTTGCAAGTGGATAGACATTCACTTTTGAATCAGGAAATACCAGCACATCCCTGCAGTGGCTCAGGCTTGAAGTTTGGGGGCAGGGTGCTAGAGTAACCCTCCCTTCCTTCCATAGTGCTGAACTGGGGAGGGGCAGGGCCAGGCCCAGAAGGATGCAGGATTAGGGAGGAGTTTAAACCCCTACCCTGGCCTACACAGTCCCCAGTCGGGGTATGCCTGAAGGGGGAGGGGAAAGCAGCCCTTGAGAAGCTTTTCCTGGCTCACTGCTCAAGGAATGGAGAGTATTGCCAGACCCTGGTCCATGGCTAGCACTCTGAGGCCAAGGGAGGGTGGGGGGAGGGAGGACTGTTTGTGTGGAGTACATGCATCTATTAATGGTACTGAGCTTTTCAGTGTCCCTCTCCCTGCTTCTTCATACTGCCTGCAGCAAACTGACAGGCACTCATAGGTCCCATAAATTGCAGACTGGGTCATTTCTCACACCTCTCTCTGTCCCCTCTTGAACACTGACAGATTGTGGCCTTTGAAGCGAACAAGCCAGCAGGGAGCTTATCATAACACAAAGCTTATCAGCCCATCAAGAAAACAAAGCCTCTCTCATTAGTTCAAGATCTTCTTAAACAGCTTTTTGTAAAGCATTTGTAAGGAAGGAGGGACATTACCAGCTGACCTGCTGATTAGTTCCAAAAAGCCCTAAGCAGACACTGTTCTGGGGTCCCAGCGGTGGGAGAGGAGGAATCCCTGCTTGAGCAGCAAGCAAGGGGTGGGTGGAGCAGGGAGAAGGGGCTGCCGCTGTGCCTGCAGTCTCTACCTCCTTCTCAGCCAGGTGGAGCTCCAGCTACGGAGGAGAAGGGGAGGGCCAGCCCTGGTCTCTGGAGCAGACAGCCTAGCCTAGCCCAGCACAGCTCAGGGCTGGAAGGCATGCTGGGAGACTCTGATTTAACTTAAACCAGGAAGGGTTCTGGGACAGAAGTTCCATAAACCAGTTTGACCCAAATCAATTAAGCCTGATACTACATACAACCAGGTTTATCTCAAACCAGTTTCAGCCATTTTGAACTGGTTTATGTGCACTATTACAAGTTTAAATCAGTTTCTGATCACTTAAGCTGATTTATGTGTAACTTCTGTCCCCAGCCTAAAAGGAAACTTTCCAAACTGTCCAAGTACCTAAGCTAAGCAATCAAGTGATTTTAGAGTGGTTACCCTTCTCTTGTTGCATCTTCTCTTAACTTAGTGGGTATTATCTTTTACTACGGGATTGTATAGATCTGGTACAATTAGGCCATAGACTTATTTGGATACATAGGCACTACTGTCATACAGATCAAAAAGTAAAGACCAGTCTCACTGAGAAGACTGATTGTGTGGCATTTTCACTATTCACTATTCAGGGAAGCAGAAAACACTAGAGATCACCTGACCAGGAGGAGAGATTTCCACTCTTTGACCGCATACACACAAGTGTGGACGTTTGACTCCCTGGGGACAACTAGCAGTGACTCACCTAGCGCTGCTGTTAGTTGTCCCTGGGGAGTGCCTGTACCACAAGCCCTCTGGCATGTGGCTAATTACCCCAGGTGGGGTAAGAGAGCCTGGGGCAGCACTGGGCTGGCTCCAGCAGCCTTACCTGGAGTCCTGGAGACCTCCTGGGGCTGCAGCAGTGGCAATCCTGCCGCATGGAGCCTGGCTGGTAGCCCCGTGTGCACTGCTCTGCTTTTATTTGCACGGGTTTTTTTCACCCCGTGTGCACGCCCCTTGTAGTGCAGAGAACACCTGAATGTGTGGTATGTGGTGCCACAGCCATGTCTGCAGTGCCACATGCCACACAGCCACGCTTATTTGGACGCAGCCTTTGAGACTGAAATTTTACAAGCTATTCCTATGAATTTCAGTGTCCTCAAATGCTAACCCTTATTTAGCTTTAATCCTGAATCTTGAACAATGCGCATTCAAAATCCTGAACAGCTCTGCCTATATTTCAGATCCTCACACTATGTATTGCATTTCCTCACCTCTGTCCCCCATTTTCATGGCTCTCTCTATTGTTTCCCTTCTGCCTGAAACGACTTCACTTACGATGCCATGGTTTCTAGCCCACCTGCTCATACATATGTTCTTCCTATTCAGTTCCTCCTAAATGTCTCTTCTCTTTATACAATTCCCACAACTACTAAGATACCTCAAACATCAACTTTACTACAGCATTGTGTTAGGAAGAGAATGAGGTCAGGAAAGCAAAGTACAACCTAAGTTTGGTGTCTTCTCTGAGAATCCCAGTGCATTTTGTCTTCACTTTATGAATCCTTTTGGTTTTAAGCTCCTTAGGACAAAGGGCATTTGCATATTTCTGTCCCATGTGGCAACTAGGCATTATCATATTGATTTCCAAAATTATTAGTAATAATAAAGAGTTTGACCTAATCTGATTTGCAGTCAAACTCCGCCTGTTCAGTTCAACTCCAGTTTGTAAATCAACATGTTCACCTACAGAACTATAAAAGGCTATATCCTGTTTTACTTAATATCTGAGAGTAGACAAAGTGCTGATCCCAGAAAGGATGCATCAGTGGTCAAAACATTCCCTGAAACAACGTCAGGTCCAGGCTCAACTGCAACATCCAAAAAACAAAACAACAGAAATCAGAGTTTGGATAATCCACCAGACAATCTACCATTATAAATGATTTGTCTATGTACAGCTCTAAAACAAACACCTGCCATCAACCAGTCTTCAAATGGCAAACCCAGCTTTTTTAATTCAAAAAAGAAGGGGACTTTGGAGCATACATTCTGTCCATCATTTGCAATTAACAACCAGGATGGGTCTGCAAAGTTATTATACCTTTGGCCACTCTTTAGCTCAGTCATAATCCTGTGACACACATAAGCAGCACTGTAATTTATAAAGCAAGAGGCACTGGGAAGCAGTCAGAGACAGCGCTGCTAGATTACAGAGCAGCTGTGCTACTGGGAAAAAAGGGTCTGAAAACAAGTACAGTGACGTGGCTGACTGTTTTTATCCCACCTTCTTGCCTGCAGCCTTGATATAGAATTTTTGCATTGACTTGAACCAAAAGGGTATTTGTCTCTGTGTGGGATTTTGAATAAACATTACGCTACTTCTTACAGAGGAGGAGGTTAAAAATTAACCTTAAGTGATTCTAGTGGTTTGGATTTTTTTTTCCAGAACTGAACATCATAATTAGATATGTCTACAGAGATTCTTTGCAATACTAAGACCATGACAACACACACACACGCACGAATGCACAGGGTAGGATTTTTTCCCCCCTTAAGAGGCAGTTCACTGAATGAAACTACACTGTTCGTTAATGAAAAATAATGAATGCCACCAACTGTCTGTAGGAAAAAAAATGTTCTAGGCTGTTCTTTAAAATTGCCATGAGCATCTTTTTGCTATGGTGCTGTTTATAGAGATAGTGGGCCACGATCCTGCATGACTGGTTGTAACAGTAATGATGTGAATGGAGTTACGACATCCTGTACACGGCAGAGGAGGATCTGGTCCACAAGTTCAAGTTCTGCTTGCAGTGTACTCTGAAAAAGTCTGTTTACATCAGAGTTACCCTAATTTAATTGAGAATCTAGATCTGTCTCCCCCTCAGCAGGCTGTAGATATGAGCCCTTTCATGCTGGATTTTTGCTTCACTAGGTTCCTCTTCACTCGTCTACAGGTGCATTCAGGTGCTTTTCCTAATGTGCATTAAATTTAGTATCTCCAGTGTGAGGTACTAAACAAATGTGCATTAGGCTGCCTTAATGCGCAGTAATGAATGTGCACAGTTTGTAAGTGGCACTTAATGTGCAGTAGCTTATTTTACCGTGCATTACTTTAATCGCATTATTTTTTACATGATGCTTTAATGCATAGTAAAATAGGCTACGTTAAAGGGCATGTGTAGACATGCTCACTGAGGCAAAGGACACAAGTCTAGAGCAAACCAAGAGTTTTTATTGATTTAATTTAAATAGAAGAGCCTTAAACACAAGACAGCTATGAACTAAACATTGCTAAATAATAATATTACTTATATTTAAATGTATCTGAGGCCAGTTACACTATCCATTAGTTCAGCACTTTAGTGGTAGCTCTTGGAGAGAGCAGGCACCTGACTCTTATATAACCAAGCTGTTTTTGAGCCAGAAAGATTCTCAAGCAGTCATATTTCCTTTAGACTCTTTTAGTTTTAATTTGGCTGCTTATCCAAGTGTTTAAAAACTGAGGTGGACCCAGGGGATTGCTTATATAGAGCTAGCAAGTCTACCTCGAGCGTTTGACAGTGGCAGCAAACAGTGTTGGGCTTGCCGTGCTCAGCCATGTGTTTAGGAACCACGGTGTAGCCAGATCGACTGTCAAAAGATGTCACTATTTTGAACTTGCACTGCAGTAATAACGTGTCTTTTTGTTGGGCAATAAGAAAATGGAGGAAGCAAGGAGGCTGTAAGAAGGAAGGATTTTGCAGATGTGCATTTAAAGCAACCTAACACTGCTCAGTCTGAAACATAATTGAGGGTGGGGGAGTGGGGCATAATCCCCAGATGCTGACTTCAGTGGGGGAGCAGAAATGGCAAATGTCACTACCCAGGGTACAGACCTCTGCGCACTTCTTCCTTGGATACAGTCATACTCGCTAGCAGGAGTTTACCGCTACAGCCACTCTCATCAGGGAGGGAGAGTGGAAGCAGGGGTTGATGATTAGATGAACACAGAGGGCAAGCAATGTGCAATCTCTTCTCCTAATCTCAGCAGGATGCTGTTAAGAATTAGATAGCTTGTGTTTTAAGCCTCTTCTATTTCAATTAAATAAATAAATAAATAAAACCTATTGGTTTGCTCTGGAAGTGTGTCATTTGCCTCAGTGAAGAGGAACCTAATGAAGTGGGAATCCAGCATGGAAGGGTTTATATCCCAAAGAAGCCTTGAATCCCAGGCCGGGTACAGACATTATACTTTTACTGGTATACGTGATCAGAAATCAGATTATGCTGGTAACAGAACAGAAGTTTGGCCCACGCAACCAGTCTATACCCATAACAGAACTGAAGCTTGGCATGCATAGACTGGTTTTAAAATTGCGGAACCTGGTCTAAGATTTGCCGCCCCCCACAAAGGGTGAATGTGTGTTCGGTTCACTACCGATCTAAACTAAGGCATTTAACCCTAACCCTAACCTTAACCCTAACCCAGCCCTACTGTTTGCAGAGAGTCACAGATCAGGTTTAGTGCTATAAGATTTTTGCAACTGCTCTCTCTCCTGGTGATGACTTCTTGTTTGTGTAAACACAGTGGAGAAGTTCATTACAGCGACAAATTGTATAATGTGTTGTAATGTAACTGTGGGATATTGCCATCCCCTAGTTAGTAAATTAATTCTATATTATTATTCATATACAGAACACAGGACTCAACAAAGAATATTTGTCAAATTAAACAAAATAAACAGAGGATAAAATTCTTCCCTCATTTACATCGAGATAAATCCAGAATAACTCGAGGGATTTACTTCATGTTTACACCGTTGCAGCTGAGACCAGAATCTGACTTGTGGACAAGAAGGGAATTATCTGAGTTTTGGCCAAACCCAGAGTTCTTTTCTGGACATAACCATCATTTTATTCTCTGTCAGCTGTTCAGATATATATCTAGTAGTGTTGACAAAGGTGGAAAGTCAAGCTAGTTCCTTTACTGCAGTCCAGCTGGAGAGATGTGTTTAGTATAGATGAGATTTTTTTTCCTGTTTAAAAACATAACCCACTTTTTTTTTTTTTAAAGATCTTTTCCATTTTTCTTCATTTTAATTGCTACTCAGGAATGGGAACAGGAGTTTTTGGTGACAATGAAAACTAAAAATCAGCAATCGCTAACAAATAAAAAATGGAAATTAATCTCACTAAAGAGCTTACCCACTCCAGTCCCATTAAATCCTTGTCCTAACGAAAGGCTTTGGAGCACTGATGCACCTTATACATTGCATGTTTTACAGATAAGCTTTCCTCTAACCCAAACAAGCTGAAATAATCCATAGTTGGCAACTTGCAATAATAACAGATGTTGCCTGAAAAGTCATTTTCTTAATGCTAGTAAAAGTAGTAGTAATAATAATAACAATAACCATAATAATTAATTTACAGGGTCATGCTTACTTAGGGAAGAAAAGAGACAACCTTACATTTTCTAGTCTTTTTAATTACTTCTTCTGCCTGATCTACATATTTTCCATACTGGGTGTGTCTACATAAGACATTTACTGTGGAGTTCCCTTATTAGCTCTGGAGTATAATGTCACTGTCTATATGTGCAGTGCTATTAGGACAGACTAAATACAAGCGCTATCCAGGGTTATTTATTCTGCAGCAATGCACATATAGATGCTGGTAGGGCTGGCTGGGGAATGAGGGTGTTTCAGTGTGGGGGCTGCCTGCTGCCTAGCCCTGCACTGGAACACCCTCGTACCCTGCGCAGCCCCTCCACAGCACACAGAGCTGGGCAGGAGCATCTCCAGGCTGGCAGGCTGACCCCCCTGGGCCTCCTGCCAACTGGGGCTGATCTCATCCAGCTCAACGTGCTGCAGTCCTGGGTGCACATATAAACACAGTGCCTGGGAGAAATAAACTCCAGTGCAATATGAGCTGGAGTTTATTGCTTCATCTTTATAGCAATCGCCCGCTAAGTTGTAACAAGGACAAGGAGTGCTAACATAATTTAATATGAATGTTTTTAATGGTGTTTATATTAGTTTTTATGTCAAATGTCTACCTATTTTGCGTAGTATGTTAATAGGGGCAGACAGGAGGTGGATCCTTACGTTTCATTGAAGTGACAGGTCACTACAGCCTTACAGCTTTTGTTTAGGAGAGGTTTGTTTGTTTTGTTTCTTTTAAACCACACTTGACAATCTACCTTTAAAAAATCCAGATTTGGTCAGGAAAGCTAACTGAGTGGTTGCATCAGGGGTTAGTTCAGTGCTGCCTACCCTCACTCGCCAGTCTAGCACAAATCAGATCTTTTAGTTTACAAAGCAGATTGCTCAGCATCTCAGCCATTTTGATTTGGTTAGTGTAGGTCTTACAGGTGGTGAGTACAGCATGGTTTCAGTAATAAAGAACAGTATGCACAATCTGAAGATATAGTTGCTGAATAAGAGCGCAAATACCACAGAGTACAAAGCAATAACGGTTTAGAAAATCCTCTCTCACAACAGAAACGGCAGGGGAACAACCCAGAATGGTTCTGTCTTTGAAAGCGCTTATCTAATCCCTTTCTTCATTAGTCTGACTGCTGCCATGTTAAAATCCTTCATTAACAGCACACCTTAAATGCTGCTGTGACAGGAGCTGACTCAGCAGCCTGAGAAGTTTGGCTTTAACTTTCTGCATGGTGAACGTCGGAAAGCAGTGCCTGAGTCCTCCCCACACTCGCATGAATGAAATCTTATGATGCAGCTGCTCTGAGCCATCTCAGTGGCTTGGCTGGTGTGCCAACCTGTTCCTTCATGATTTCTACTGTACATGGCAAAGGTGGGAAGTCTTGCAGAAAATATAAGATATTCTCAGGCCCAGAGCTGGAGGAAATCCAGACTTGCTGGCTGCCTCTCTTCATTGCCACTACAGGAAGCTGTAAATCAGGCCACAACAAGTTAGCTACTGCCACAATGGAAGTGTGTGGGGGGGGACTTTGAGATGCCACCTTATTCCTGGTTGTATTCAACACTCTAAGCAGAAATACTGCAAAAGAAATTCTGGAAGCATTCGTTTTTTACAGTACTCGGTTTTTCAAGCAGGATCCAGAACATATTATACTTACTTTCCTCCAAAAGTTATACTCTAAAAATGTCCTCCGGCATGCACTTTGAAAGTGTAAATGTATTGCTAATATGCATACTAATAAGTATTCATGGATATTCTTGCCAAAAAAATTATGAGCGTCTTTTCTTAAATTCTTTCTGGAGTTGGGAATCATCCACTCAGGATTCAGAAGCAAACGGAAAGAGGTTTAGACAACCAATCATGCAGCACAAATAGTAAATACCTGAAGCCATACCCACTGAGTTGGTGAGCAACTTGCAGATTGTAATATGCTGATAAACTAATAATATCAACACTAAAAACACAGGTAAAGACATAAGTTTGTTCACGTAGGAACCGAGACAAAAACAGATTGTTTGTTGAGCAAACAGTTTCCTGCAAAGAGGTTGCCAAACTGAGCTCTGATCCTCTAATTCCTGCCTCTGGGACTGAACGTGCCGCGCAGATAAGGTGTTGGCCCTGCTCTAGGGTTTCCGGTCACTAGAGAGCTCAGACAGTTGAGCTGTCTTGTTTTTCAATTGCTTTATTACAAGGGTTAAAAGAAATTTGCCCTAACAAACTGCACCATGTTGCTAGCAGCTGACGTAGCAACAGATTGAGCACGTTACGTGGTGTATTAGGAACAGCACTTACAAATGATTAAAGATAATTCCCAATATAGTGTCCAACATAGTTCCAGTTCCCTGACCTTTCCATCTGTCTAAGCTTTAGCTTGTAAGCTCACTGAGGCAGAGCCTGTTTCTTATCCATGCCTCACACAACACTCTTCTTGGTTTGCCCCCAGGAACTACCCTGAATGGTGTAATAAATAATAATTGTCTTTTTGTTAGCTAATTTGAAATATCTAGGGACCGATTTCATTGTTCAGTGTCTAATATCTGGCACTGAGCTTCTCAATCTGTACTTGTGCTTTTCAGTTAGTTGCAGTATCTGGTACATAGCCTGAGGATGTTGTTGCCAGTTCTTCCTCCCAGCCTGTCTTTGTTCCCTTCTCTTAAGTTTCAGAGTGTTTTCCCCTGGTTCAATGTGATGATTAAATGAAGTGGTCTTTGATTTCTCTATGGTTGGTTTAATTAGATGGAATCCATTTCCAGGGTAGACTTTGGTGTCAAAGACCCGTTGTTAACTATAGCTGTGAATTATTGCTGCATCAATAAAAATAATGAAAAGGTTGGACGCTGGCAGAGCCATTAGGCATCAATGCTGCTATAGCTGGTTTTAGATTCTGAGACATGAGAGAAAGAAAGAAATGCAATTTTGCATTGAGACTTTCTTTCTCAAGTATTTCCATACCGGGTACATATGTCTAAACCTTCCCCTAAGCTTCCTCAACCGTCCCTAGGACAGTTCTGTTTCTAAACGTGCTTCCAGCCCCTGGGACATCTTTCCAATTCCACTACGGACCTCTTGCTGAAACTTTCTGTCTCAGATACGGGGGGCTATGGTTATGGATAGACCTAGATAGGCATTCAATATTTAGCTTTTGTGTTCTCCTTTGACTGTTGTAGGGTTTTTAGACACTGGTGCCATTCTCTTGCCTCTGGCATTGCAGGCAGGTTGGAATAGGCATCTAGAGAGATTCTAGACCTTATACAGGAGTAGGACATCAGCCATAAGCACCATGTATACACAATGCGAGTCATACATGCATTCACCTTGCCTCTCCTTGAATGCCCCCTACACACATCAGTTTCTTCCTTGGCTTACAGCGGAGGAGTTGGCTGCTATGGAGTTTGATACAATTATGCCATAGTTTACATATACCCTTGCTTTTCCTTAAAGCTTAGTAAGACCAGAAGCAGTAAAAATATCCCTCTTCCCCAGGAAAGCAGGACAGATGAGGAATAATCTTTTTATAGTGGAGAATTTAACCATTTCACTATGTTGCTAGCAGGTACCTGTAGCAGATGACTGTGTCCTTTACTCTAGGTATTGGGAACACCCTTGATTTCCTACATACTTTCAAGTAATAGTCTATTTTATTTTATTTAGCATTTATATGCCAGCCATCTTTGTTGTAATTGATCTGGTTCCTTCAGCCATCTTTGTTGTAATTGATCTGGTTCCTTCATTTTAATTACAAATACTCGGTAACTCTATGTGCCTTGGAGCGAATAGCATTCATGCTTAAATCAGGTTATGGGAAAAGGTCAGAGAACTCCTTTCCTTGACTCTTTTTGAACAAGGAGGAAGATCCCTACCTGATTATGAGAGCTAAACTAAAACTAGCCTGAATCATAGTTCTAACCTGGCTTTGGCAAGAATGGAATGGGTTTAACGCAGCATATCATTTCAGGGTCATGAAAGTTCACAGATTACAGATCTATTATATTTACTCACACACAGGGATTAAGGTAGATTTCCTATCATCAGCTCATTTGAAATAGGATTTTATGAGGTCAAATTTAAGTTAGCAAATGCTATCAAGTTTAATGGCCTTCTTTCAGCAGGTGCCTAAGGATTATTGACAAAGATCCTAAACTCACCTTTTATTCCTACAGTGTTTTCTGCAAAACTAAATTTCCCTCAGGGCTTATCTCTGCAATGTTCATTCTCTGGAAGATACAGGGATTGGTATCTGCTGAGATCTCATTGACTCATGCATCCTACTGACCTTTGAAACAAATTCAGTAAAAATTACAAATACTAAAAGTATTTTTTTGTATTCTTGTTCTTGGGACATTTACATTTGTAGTTCCATCTGTGAAACGGATTAATTTGGAGCCATCTGCCATGGGCAAATGGCTAATTTTGGCAGAGATGAGGAATGTTAGCATCATTTTATGGAGACATTTGCTGTGAGCCCTGATAGATACGAGCAAAACCGCTACTCAGAAAAGTGTTTGTCTAGACTGTGGACAGTAAGTAACCCAGATAGCAACTGATTAGAAGTTCATTTCTTAAGGACAGAAGCAGGGCTCAGGATTCAGCCAGAGTATAAATTTGCATTGGAAATGAACACATTGCCACAAGTTAAAAATTATGCCAAATTCATGCAAATCAAATGTACTGCACCAAAAGCTCTTCACTTCGCCTACATTATTTTGTAGAAATCACAAAGGATCCCACTAAAAGGGTCCCTGAATACTCATAAATCCTCATTCAAAATCCAAGGAGGTCAGTAGAAAGATTCCTATTGACTTCAATGGCTTTCTGACCAGGCCTTCTGGGAAGAATTTGTCAGGAAATTCAACTGCTATAAGAAACTGGATTAAAATTATTTTGCACAAAAAGTGGCTTCTCTTTGGTAGGGGAAATTAGTGCCCACACAATCTGTGTCTGAACATTGGTACTTGATGTTCAGTCCCTAACATAATTTTGACCAGCTACAGGTCTGACAGCTTGCTTTGTCCCTGCACAACCATCCATTCTGCAGGTGCAGGACTTCAGGAACAAATCTGGGGTGTAAAATGGAGGCCAAGCCTGCATTTCATTTTTGAAAGCAGCATCTGGTGGTAGACAGGTCCTCACAGCACAGGTGCTTGGAGCTTGTCATAACACTTTCAGCAGAAAGGTGCTACAACGGTGCATGCATGTAAGACTCCATACATTCCTTCAGCTGTGATATGCAACACTGCATATAGTGGGTATTTGCATAAATGGCAACATGCACATCACTGCTGAGAAAATGGTGGTGGCATGTTTTTGAATTAAAACACATTGTGAAGGTGTTTTCTGCGCGCTGACGTGCATTTCGCCATTTAAACAAACGCATGTGTGCAATGCAGCACCAGGCTCATCAGCTCGCAGGTGGCGCAGACTTGATTAATCTAATCTGTTCCAATGTGCTGAATCTCTGACGCATCAGAGCAGACAAATGTATGTGTATACATGCCCAATAAGCCCTATCCAAAAATCCTAGGAGGCAACAAACTGTCTCCCTGGACTTTAAGGGCCACAGGTCATGCTCTAAACTCATACCAAAGGTGCACTAATAAAGTAATCTAAAGAACCTTGCACTGCCACTGCATGTGCTGTCCCTGTTCTAGAGACAGAGGCTATGGACAGACATTCAAAAAGCTGGAGCCTGAATTGTTTCAGTCTTTGCAGGTTAGTCTAACTTGTCTAGATTGAACCAATTTGCAAGTGAACAGACATTCAGGAAATGCAGGCACATGCCTGCGGTTGCTCAGGCCAGAAGCTGGGGAGTGCTAAAATGTGCCCTCAGCTGCAGGGATGCTGTCCTGGGAGGCATGGCCAGCCCTGGCAGTAGCTTTAAGTGAACTGGCCAGGGAGAGGGTTTAAGGGGGTTTAATTCCCCCTTCCCTGTCCCACTAGCATGGACCCAGGCCATGCCACCATCCCCGCCCACCCCTGCTCTGGCTAGGGAGCAGAGGGGTGAGGCCAGGATGCCTGGGGACTCTGTTTTAAGTTAAACCAGGGAGGGGTCTGGGACAGACATTGCATAAATTAGTTTGAGCTGAATCGGTTAAGTCTGATACTACATTGAACCAGGTTTATCTCAAACTGGTTTCAGCCATTTTGAAACTGGTTTATATGCACTGAACTTATGTTCTGTTACAGATTTAAACCAGTGTATGATCACTAAGGGCATTTATACACATACCTTTTTGTCCCGTGACATGCTGGAAGTCTGCTGCTTTTGGAGCAGACTCTATTAATCGAGTCTGCTCCACACACGAGCTGATGTGCACTGTGCTATGCCACATGCAGTTGTATAAGTGACAAAATGCACGTCAGCATGCAGAAAATGGAGGCAATGAGCTTTTGAACTAAAGTACCTCTGAGATGTTTTAGTTCAAAAGTATGCCACAACCACTTTCTCAGCACTGATGTGCATTTTACCACTTATACAACTGAAAGCGTTGCAGCTCAGGGTGCTTTTCAAAGTGCCCAGTGCTGCGGCACTTGCACATGTAAAAATGCCCTTAAACTGGTTTGTGTGTAACTTCTGTCCCTAGTTAGAGAGTTACATTTCATTGTCTCACTTCCATCAGGAATAATTCCAATGGCTAGGGACAGACATTCAAAACTCCTGAGCCTGAATTGATTCAGTCTTTGCAGGTTAGTCTAACCTGGCTAGGTTAAACAGGTTTGTAACTGCACAGACATCCCCTCTGGACTGAAAAAATGCAGACACATGCCTGCAGTGGCTCAGGCTAGAAGCTGAGGGGTGCTAGAGCAGCCCTCCCTTCCCTTCTACAGTGCTGAGCTGAGGGGGGCATAGCAGGATGCTCTGTTTAGGGAGGGGTTCCCCTACTCCTGACCAGCACAGCAGGGAATTGATAACATAATATTTATCATCCCTAACTTAGAGTTTACCATGTCATTAAGAAAACAACACAGGGACATTACCAGCTACCTGTTGATTCTGCCTTTGTCCTGTCTGCCACAGCACAGGCTGTAGCCAGCATGTGATCTACTAGCTAATGCTGTGAGGTGTCTGTGTAAGGCAGAGGGGATGGGGCAATCCCTGCTTCACAGGAAGTAGGGAGGGGATGGGAGGAGCAAGGAGAAGCCAGCAGACACCTGCAGTCTCTGCTGAGCTCCAGCCAGGGAGCAGAGGGGAGGGGCCAGCTCTGCTGTGGAGCAGAAAGCCACACCCAGCCCAGAGCATGCTGGGATGCTGGGGGAATCTGGTTTAACTGAAACCAACAAGGGGTCTGGGCCAGACATTGCATAAACCAGTTTGACCCAAATCAGTTAAGTCTGATACTACATCCAACCAGGCTTATCTTAAACATCTGTTCTGTTACAGGTTTAAACCAGTTTCTGATCACTTAAACCAGTCTGTGTATAATGTCTGTCCTTAGCCAATGAAAACAAGATCAGGATCCCGCTGTAATGTCAAGTCCCCTGAGTATCTCTATCTTCTCCTTCCCATCGCCTATGATACATACTGACAAATGCAGCCTGCAGCAAGGAAAGCCTTGCTCTGAACGTCCTAAAGATCGGTAGGGGTCAGCTGGTGTAAATCTGCCTGGCTACAGACAAGATGATGGTTTTACACCATTTTATACCAGATGGAGGAGCTGGCACTTTTCATTCTCCATTCTTTGTGAGGGGGCTTCATTATTATTATTTATGACCTGCATTCTGGTAGAACCTTTAATCTTCAACATGAAGATTAAACATATATAACGTATATTCATTAAACATGGAATGAAAGAGAGGTCCACCTCTTTCTCCTCCCTAAAAATAGGCAAACAGCAGCTGGCAAATATTTTTGCAACAAGAAGCACCAATTTTGGCTCCTATTTATTCCCAGCTAATTGTTGTTTTAGGATGACCATAAAAAAGTAAAACATTAGTAAATACAGAAGGTGGTTTTCCTGACTTCTGTTGGCTTCATAGGTCATGTTATTCATTATTTTTCCATTATAAAAAGTTTCAGTCCTCCAACTGGACAGCAGGCACGACACTTGGATATCACCTATATCAAATAGCATGTAGCCAAAGCAAACACCTGGTAAATAATTTATTGCTGGCTCTGAAATTTGTTTGACTAAACTATTTTGTGAACACTTGGGAAGAGTAATTATATCCATATGACTGCACATGGAAAAAGAAGCTGTATTTTGTAACAAATATCCCTAGCAGTGAACAACACAGCCAGCTTTATTTCTCTGCAGAACCAGCTTTCCCTCTCTGCCCTGTTGCATTAGGACTCAGTCCAGCTGTGAGGGAAGCCAAGAGGAAGCTCACCTTTGTTTGCAGTGGGCTCCATAGACTTTCCACTGATTAAAAAAAAAAAAAGTTTCAATGACATGATGACCCTACAGCTGAACCCAAAATCTCCAAACCTTGGCCAGCATAATTCACTATTACTGAAGCATATTTTGTCATGAGTGGGAGTATTCTGCATACAAATGCTGAAGTGTCCGTAATGGTTTCATCAAAAGACCTAAATCTCAGTGCACAAAATTGTGGCTGTAAATTGCTGTGCTCAGGCAGAACAGACCTTATTAGAAACGCAGTCTTAAACAGCCCATGAGCTTTTCTTGCAGGTAAACCTAACAGGAACTAAATCTGCTTTACCACATCCCCATTGAGAATGCCCACCTATACCGTGCGTTTGTAGCTTTCCTCAAAGTATTTCTACTTGTCCTCAGCTCCTTTAAACTTTCCATGTAAACCAAATTGCATTTCTTTCTCTCTAGACACACTCAAGACTGACAGAGCCGCAGCACTGGAGAAGCACGTTGTTATAGTTACTGGCATATGACTTATCACTGCAATTGTTGGAGCACTTTCAGAAGACAACAGTTAAGCTGCAAAACTGCAGTTTAACAAAGGCCTGAAGAGTAATGGCTACCCAGCATCATTTAATAATGGGGTATGAAGTACTTTGTTGCCAACCCTTGTCACCTGCTAGAACTTGTCTCCGCTAGGTAGGGGTGATGCTCACAGGAGCCAGAAAACCCTCATAGCTCTTCCCTTATTTTTGCCTACTACCCAGAAATTCTCCCACACCAGACTTGGCCTAGTTGAGTGGGGATAAGGCAGAGCTCTCCGCCTGAGATGTCTGGTGTGTAAGAACATGCAAGGTTTGTTTTTCCACCCTCAGTGATCATATTTGCAGCTGACACTTTAGCAAACCATGCAAAGACTTGGGGCCAGGCACTTTTGCCTGAGTAACCACAGAAGGACCTGCTGTAATCCTGACCATGTATTTTCAGACAGGGTGACCTGACCATATTCAGATGGGTTCAGATAAGTCAAGATGATGAGTCAGTAAGAACTATTATGCTGAAGAGTGCTAGTGGTCTTCCATCACAGGACCTTGTTGCAAAGGCAACTGCAAGCCTTGAATGTTTGCAGGTGGAAAAAGCACTCTTCTTTGTGCGTGATAGCAGGGACAACTGGACTCTCGAGATACCCCGAACTTGGTGACAAGAGAGTAGGGAACTAGCCGGGTTTCTGAAGTTCCAAGACTGTATTAAACGGTTCAGTGACCAAGCAGAGGACTCCCCCAAGAGCCGAGCAGTGAAGCAAAGGCAAACAGACAGTCCCTAAATAAGGACAAGGCTGGTGTGTTGGACCTGGGGGTGTCTGCAGAAGGGATCTTCCTATATCTGATCATGTCCCTGCCATTGATCTGAGAAACACCCTTGTGTGCCTTGTGCAAATAAACCAATTTGTGGTAGGGAAATGCCCTGGTTCCACACCATGGATTTCTCATCTAAATAGAAACCACTGCCAAACAACCATTCTGTCCAAAACAGGGGAAATGGTTTCTTTTGTGTGATTTTAATGAACACTATGAAGACCGTAACCCACTAGGACTAGGCAGTGGGCACACATGGGCATACACTTCCTGTCTTGCAAATCATTTTCAGCTGCTCCCCGGTGTTAATAGGGTTTGTGGGGTACTTCTGTGAAAAAAATTTGATGGGGAGGAGCCCTGAAAGATACTTAAGGGACCTGCATTGATGCTGCTCTGACATTATCATAAGGGATCTGAATTCTGACAGAGGCATTAGCTTTGAGGCTTGATGTGTTAAGCTGTGTGTCCTAACTATGCTTAACTAGGCATTTCTTTTCCCTGAGTATGATACCAGTGTACATGAAGTGAATACCAATTGTTAGCATCATTTGGCTAATTGCTGAGACTGAAGAACCAAGGGCAACCAGTCCTGCAGGTATACTCCCACTGAAGCCTACAGAAGGAGCTGAAGCAAAACCACAGTGTTGAAACTCCGGGGCTGTTTTTTTTTTTTTCTGATCTGGTGACTTGCTTGCTTGAGCTTATATGCAAAATTAGAACCAGGGGGATTTTCTATCTGGGGATTTTTATTGGGAATACTGTACAATTCTGTCCATGTTTTACATGAAGATGGGTTTGTTTTTTTCAGACATTTGTCATGCCCACTGCAATTAACAGAAAAGTCTGCCCTTCTTTCACATAAATATAGCTGTAAATATAAAGAGGGATAAGTATGGGTTTATGCCCATGAAGAAAATAAATGGGTCCACTGTGAAACACAGTACTAAGACAAAGAAGTTGGGCCCATTTCTCAACCCCTCTAAAACTGCCTGGCACCACTGATTTCAGCTCTGTCACCTGAACCTAGCAGTGGCTGTGATGTATGAATGAAAAGCTCTGCAGTTTAAAAGACTAGTTTGGAATCCACATAGAATCATAGATGATTCAAATGAACTTGTACTTAACCTCACATAAACACTAGTAGTCCTCATTATACTAAAGGATATTTTCAGTACAGTTTTAGTCTAGCTTTGGCCCTTCCCTGTTTAGGGCATCTCCAGACAGAATATCCAGTCTTTCTAGAACAGTGAGAACACACTACTGTTCATTTCCCAATGCATGGTCCATATTTTGCCACAAATGCTGGGTACAGAAAAAGAGTATTTCTATTTAACTCTATCAGGAAATGTTATTGATCTATTTTATCTATCTAACGCATTAGTAATATCCTTCTATTTAATGTCTCCAGGATTTTAATAACGCTGCCGTAGCAGGTTGAATTGTTAGTGTTTCTGCATTGTAATTTGGACATTCTTCGAAGTTGGTTGTGATGATTTGAAGTATTTCGTAACTGCATTTGACTGTCTACAATTATTATTGAAAAGATGCACATTAAGGGCCAGTCTGTTTAATAAGAGAGATCCTCTCAATGATTAGATCATACTACTCCTTCAATTCTTTTATGCAATACAATGTGTTTCAGTAGATTTCAGAAAAGGAAAAAAAAAATTGGGTAGTGAAAGCAGGTTTTTTTTCTAGCCTTCTGCTCTAACCAAAGGATATGGAAAAAAAACTATAGAGAGTCTAACACTATGTTTAAGCTATTGAATTTGGCTACAGTATTTGTAAATGAAGAGAGAGAACAAGTATTGAATGATACAGCGGAATTGATAGCACTTGTGTCAAAGATCCAGACCCTAATCTTGCAAAAAGTTAGGCACATTAAAAAACTTTGAGTTCAAACACGTGACAAAAGACTTTGCACTGTGACTTACATGTGTAACCATTGGTGGGTATTGTCAAAGGGCCCCCTCTCTGCCAGTCTACAGAAGGCATGGGTTCTTATCCCTATGCCAGTTGTAGCTGCTTGTTTTCATTCTGGCAGTCTCTTCAATTCAGTCCTGGTGTGGCAGCCAAGATGATGGCATAAATGCTAACTTAAATTGGACTGCTCATTTGCTTAAAGTTAAGAAAATCCAGGACTGAGGTTTCATTTGGAAAAGCAATTGCAGTTTGCAGTAGCAATATAACAATACATAGCAATAGCTTATGCTTACACATGTGAATTAAGATTTCAAAAGACCCTAAATTACTAAACTGCAAAATATATTTCTATAATTCAGTTTGCTCAAATAGGAAAGATGAGACACGAAAAAGAGTACTTTATGAAACTGAAATTGCCCATGGAATAGAAGTTACAATTAGGCTGGAAACTGTCCAGCAGATCAGCACTGATGTGTCTTATAAAAAGCTTTGGACTCTTTCATGAGGACCTTTGTTTTACATTTCCCACATACGCTATCACCTCCAACAGCAAAGTAACTCTTCCCCTTCCCAAACCTCTTCTGGGGTACTGGCTCACAAAAAGAAATGCACTGAAGCAACGACCTGGGATTTTCTGTAGAAATGTCACTCAAGAAAACCTGTGCCCGGATTAGACCCACAGGAGCTTGCAATCAAACCGGGACCTAACCAAGCTGCTGGCAAACAGAATCTTGCTGGATATTGGACTAACCTGTTTTTCACCACTTGGTTTTCTGTAATTCAGAAGCAGCTCCACAGCCCCCACCACCTCCTTCCGTATTGCGTACAGCAGGGCATCCCCAACGTACACACTGTGGCTCAGCAGCAACTCCATGATCTCCAGGTTTTCATTCTCTATGGCTATTAAAAGGGCGCTGCGTCCAAGAGGATCCATACAGTTGATGTTGATGTTGTAGTAGATTTCAGCCTCTTGGAGGGCATGTTTCACGCTGGCATAGTCCCCCTTCTCTACAGCACTGAGGTAGGCCTTCTCTTCCACGGAGAGCTCTGCCTCTGCCCGCACAATCTGCAGTGGGATCCGATCTCGGTAGGGCGAGTAGTTTACTTTTTTGTAGTATAGCTGGGCCATTGTTCATAGTGACTGTGCAGCCTGTTAGAAGGGAAGAAGACAGACACTTAGTGCTGGCAATAACAGCAATTACTTGATTCCATTCCAGTGCCGCTAAAATTGCTGAAAATCCTTAGCAGGGAAGCTGATTTCCTGTACAATAAGTTTCACGTTCCCCAATGATCAGCACATTAGGGGCTATGTGGAAGACTAGAGGTTACAGTCTCATATTCAGCCGGACAATGCACAGGATAACACTGGTTGTACCCCACGCCAGTGCTCTTCTCTTCATCTGATCACCAGCCCCAGCTGCTGTTAATGGACGATCCATCAAATGTGTGAATAAATAGATTTCTCACCTCTGCTCTGTTTTCAGTCAGTGTTTTTCCTATCCCTTTATAATAGCTGGGCCAGACCTTCAGCTACTATAAGCAACTCTGCTCCACTGAAGCAAAGGAGCTATGTCAGCTTCCACCATTCTGTCATATTTAATGATATTTCTTGCATTATTCTTGCTCCTACCCCCCCCCTTCCTTTGAAGTAGGGCTTATGTTTCCTTCATATTTATTTTGTGACCTGGTCATGGTTTTATTTTAAAAACTTAGCACTATTTTAGTTTTTAAATGCTTCACTCTCTGTGTTTTATAAATAGGTCCCAAAGGTAGGCCATGTGGAACACATCACTCCAGCTCTCCAGAGCTCACTGTGCTGCTGCAGCCTAGAGAAATCCTTCCCTTGAATGAGCACGGCATATCGAACTTTAGGTCTGCCTCCTTGCTGGAAGAGTCTGATGAGGAATCAAGATCATACCACCGGGCATGGTGGCCCACAGGATGAAGGGTGCTACTGTGGGGGTAGAAGGGTTTTCAAATATTTAGTGGTGGGTGTTCCTACCACTTCAGAGCCAGTGAGGCTCACTGGGTCAGTACCATGGGGTCTTTTCAGTCAAAATACCTGTTAGATCATTTTCTCCAGCTATTTGCCCAAACCAAATTGCAGCATATTATCTAGGGCAGGGGTGGGCAAAATGCGGCCCAGGGGCTGGGTGCAGCTCGCCAGGCCATTCTATCTGGCCCGCGGGGCCCCTAAAAATGTAGAAAATTAATATTTATCTGCCCCTGGCTGCCTGTCATGCGGCCCTCGATGGCTTGCCAAAATTCAGTAATTGCCCACCCCGATCTAGGGGGTTATCTCTGTCCACCATCTAGCAGGTAGGAAGCTGAGGGGACAGAAAGAACAGGAGGTTTCTCAGGGTTTTCACAGAGAACTGGGAGTCGACAATTCCAGGTTCTGTTTTTTGCTGCACTATACATTTTTCTCACGCACAATTCAACACCTCTTTTGTACTTTTAAAAATGGTTCAAGCCCTCCCTACTACGCCAAATTGTACATAGGTACGACAGGATAGCTCTTGCCTAAAAAAGTAGTCTGTCTGGCTTGAATTCTGGCAATGGTATTGTATGTGATAGATGTTAAATGATGAGATTCAAATTTCAAGAGGAGGGTGTTAAAGCTTAGCAACCAAATAAGAATCCAACCTGTTTGGAAGGTGGAATCATTCAATGCACTCACTTGTTTCATCCGAAACAGGGGACGTATGACTCGCTGAGAGACCGTGGGCAAAGCAGCCAAGGCAGCATGATGCCATGCACATGCACCCGTTTGTTTGTTGTTGTGATGCACTGCTATAAGTGCAATAAATTCATCCTGAGCCCAAGGGGGATATTCTTCACTATTTTCGCATGATGTGCACCTAGTGTAAATATATTTCCTGCAACTCTCCCAGTTTGAATTGTGCAGCCAGCCACTCTGCTTTAAAATGTAATGTTGCAGTTTCCTCTTGTACAGAATAGCGCTGTACAGGGATAGCGCTGGTCCCTACAGCCCACTATGGGGCAAGTAAGTATGTTTAATAGTTTAGCAGCTGGCTGAGGTCCTGCCTTTGATCTGGTGCCTGAAGCCCGGTGTGGTCAGAGTAGCATACTCTGAGTTCTGTTCCTGCTGAGGCCATGAAGTGGTGGGTGACTGTGGCACGCAGCAAAGTGACATCTGCACATTTCTGAGGAGGCCACAGGTTTATTATAATGGATCTGGCACATCTGAAAGTGCTCTGCATATCCCCTGTTAGCCATGACTACAGGAGAAGGCTCATTTGTTAGTTTGCAAGGATCACAACTCCACGCACATCTGTTCGACTCTGAAGGTGTGTGTGTGTGTGTGTGTTAGGCACTATCTGAGAAAGAAATGAAGCCTTGCATATGACCTTTAAGTGCTTTGGCTTGGTTTTTTACTCTAAAATAAGAGTTGTCTTCATCTTGCTTTCCATCGTGTCTCTGGGATTTGCATGCTTAAGTGCTGTGATTTAAACAGGTGTGCGACTGCACTAGGATGGCTGCTGGTGAGTAATGGTGCCAGGCTGAGTTGGTCATTTCTGAGTCCTTCTTTCTGCTACAGCAACAAGTTGAGTCCTGTCTTGATGCAGCAAAACTTTTTAACTAGGCCTGGATGTCTGAGCCTCCTGAGGGCTTTGTCTGTCAGTAAGGCTTGGGCTCCTAAGTGCCTAAATCACTTTTGAAATTTGGATTAAGGTTCCTAAGTCTCTCAGGGGAAAATGTTACTCCCCAACCATAGAGTAAGGGTGATGAGCAAGAGGCACAAAGCCCGAGCACTGTCCAATGGCAGCATGGCGGTAACAGAGCTGGAAGTTACCTGACTCTCCCGTTGTCCCTGCCTGCCCCCGCACCATGCACCACTGCTGTTTGTGACGTAAGAGTACCGGACAGAGGTTCACTGCTGCAAGGCAGCTTGGAGATGTCACCTTTTTTGCTGCTGAAAATAGGTATGTTTAGTCTCTTGACACATGTGTCAGTAGCTCCCCACACCCCCAGGTCTAAGGGTACCATCCTGGCAAGAAAGGGTGAGCTTATGGCACAAGGACTCTAGGGGATTGCAAAGCAGTAAGTCTCATTCCACTGACAACCTGAAAAGACTTCCATGCCCCCTTGGGCCACTTGCGTCTCCTATTGTGAGCAAGGAGGGGCTGAAAAGTCCCTCAGGAATGTGAGGGTGATGCACAGGACCCCAAGCATAGGGGATATTTCATTCTCATGGGGCAAATGACAAGGAAATGGAGGTCCAGTGAACTGTGCAATCCAAATAGTTTCCTCAGTGGAAATCTCAGACTGGGGGTTTTGTTTGTCATTTGAGATAATTTGGACCTCAGCTGCCCAAGTCTCTGCTCCTGCTTCTGTTAGAATTCATTGCATGTTTATATAACGAGCAGCTCAAATTCAGGTCGAAGTCACAGCCTTTTAGAAGTCAGTGGATTGACACAAGGTGTCAGGCCAGAATCCAGGCTACTGTTCCAGTAGTTTTTTTGTAGGGGGATAAAAGCCCACAGTTCACCCTCGCTTCTCGAAGCCAGCTATACCCCCAGCTCCCAGTATGGCCGAAGGCCTCAATCCAGCAGAGCATGTGCTTAATTTTCAAGCATAAGAGAAGTCTCCATATTTCTGAATAGGGAAAATTCGTCAAATGAATTATTTGCTCTGAATTATTCAATCAGCTCTATTAAATACATTGTCACTTGTACAGCTGCTTCCTCCTCCAACAAACAGTTGCCAGGGGTTGAAAATGATAGCAGGCAATGTCCAAGCTATTATATTTCCCACTGAGCTTTTCTGACCATAAAGGAAATGGTTGTTAACTCTCGTTTGGCTGGTCAGATTTAATGCCAGAGTGGGCGAGTCTGGGAGCATGCACAGAAATTCTAATCCCATTATGGTTTTCCTGTAAAATCTGGAAGTGAAGCCAGACTTCAGTAAAAATCAAGCATATTCTACTTAGATGCCTATCAGATTACTGGAAGTACTACTTTACAGTGTATCGCTCACTTCCAACTGACCTCCTGTGAGCAGCATCAAGTAGATAAAGAAACAATGAATGCTAATCAACATATTTGCATTGACAAATGCCACTTATTCTGGAGAGATCCTTTCTCCTCTTTAACATTTTAGAAAGACGAAAAATATCGATGAAATCAAGCTAGGAAAAGTTCCAGGCAATTCCCACAGACCTCAAAGAGCAGCAACAGCAAAAATAAGCAGCTGCTTTTGCACAGTCGCTTTAATATACTGGAATCTGTGCAAAAAGCTTGAAAAATACACATTTTCCATTTGACTTCTTTCTACAGGGCGAAGTTTCCTGCTATCTGCGTTAAATATTTGGGGCTATAGAAAATTGTTCTGGACTAGGAGCACTGGATTCAAGAGGCAGCAAGGACTACAAACGCTTTGTTGTGTGACAATGATATTAATCTGACAAAATATGAAAACAGGCAAAATAACAGAAGGACATCATATGGTGACATAGCTTATTATTCACCTTTGACCCTGTCACCTGTCTCATGCTCAGTATTTCCTCCCACCACATTAGCTTCTGCCATTCCAAATCTTCAGGCAGCTTCAGACTATCATCATTTATGTTTAAGCTGTCTGCCAAGGAAAGTGGAACTTTATCCCTTTGAAAGCAGCCATGAAAACCTTGAAAAAATAACATGAAACAGCTTTTCTATACCACTAGTGCTGCAAAGTCAGGTGATATAACAAATCAAAAATGTTTAGTTTTCCAGGCCTGCAGTTTTTATACATTTCATGACATATGCAAAACCCCACCAGCACCATTCTGAACCCTACTAACAAGATGCACCAGATGAGCAGAAGTTGGCTCTCTCTCTAAGGGCTTGGGGGGGTGGGAATTAAACTTCTTTCAATACAGCATCACATTTTTTATCATGCTTTTTTTCCCCCCTCTTCTGCAAGGATGAACTTTTACAAGCATCAGGGAAAATGTGAGTGTAAGGAGAAGCCATGGAAGAGAGCATCAAATTAGATGTGATAAGAGGCAACCATGGGAATGGCCAATTGGGAAGCTTGAGTGAAATGCTGGAAGTATTGGGCATGCAGGAAGAAATGAGAGCAGGGAAATATTATTAATAATCACAACCTTCTCTCTCTACAGTTTGGTCAAAAGATGTTATTAATGAGTATGGGCAGGCAGCTGTCCATCATGCAACCTGCTTTCTGCTTCTGGGAGGATCTTGGAAGCTTCCACTCGATTTTCACAAGGGAATTTCTTGTGAGGTGTTTTTTTATATCAGCATATTTTGTAGTCTATGCTCCCGTGTGCTGCACTCCTAAAGTTCTCACCAAATAAAAACAACTGAAATAGAAAAAGTTGGTATCAGTTTCTTTCCTATGTTCCCCATAAAATATGGCAGCATAGGTGACTGGTTTATTCTTTCTCACCCAATTTGCTTGCTGATTTATAAGTAGGCAGGTGGCATCAATCAGCAGTCAGGGCCAATCCGCAATGGAAATGGAATACATATGCCTATATATGTAGTTCACTTTCAGGAACCGGTTGCTCACAGCTGATGTGAACATCTGCCTCTGATGGAAACAGGAATCAAGCACTTGAGAGCTACCCTTCCTGACTGATGGGTTTCAGTGTTAGCAGCCAAAACAGTCAACAAAATACCCATCTGCCACTTTGCAAATACCACATCTACTTGTTCCTCCTACTGTAGGTTCATACTTGAAGACACTGAAAAGACTGTGTGGCTTGAAACATCACCACATTTGATGTCACTTCATTCCCTCTTCAGAAAGCTATTTTTTTCTCTTGGGTGTATCAGTGAAGATACAGTTCTTACTTGCCATTTTCATTCTTGAAGTGGGCGCTTTTGAAAATACAGCTCATAACTTATAGACTGAACTAACTCATTTGTAAATTTTAAAGTCCATGTACTCAATAATATTGATCATTTTCAAAAGGTTACAAACCTGGTTTCTTAAATAGTCTATAAGGGCCACTTAGGTAAATAATAATACATTTACTTAATAGACCGACTGACTGAATCTGTGACTGGATTCTTCTAGTCCTATTTACTAACTGTGCATTAGTTCCTATTTACTAACTGTGTCTGGCTGAACAAGTGCCACCAGGAGTTGTATTTTACTTCTTTTCTAACCTTCTGCAATTATTTTTCTTTTTCAAAGGGACACTGTGCTCTTAGTAAATCATTTTTTTCATGGGGTTCAGTGGGAAGTGGACCAGATCCTAAATCTCCAGCAATTTTGTGAAGTCTCCGTATCATGGCCACCAGCTTCCTGATCAGTAGCAGAGACTTCTCTGACAATTTGTAAAAGTGGAGAGAGCTCCTGGTGAATAAGTGCATGTCCTCAGAAGTTTTGGGAAAAGGTACGCTTTTTTTATAACCTCTACAACAAAATATCTTCCTTTTGCAAAGGGAATGTCACATTCTCAAGAAGTTTAAACCCAAAACTAGGTTTGGTAAAATAGAATAGTCCTTTGTCATGACTGCATTCCTAAAATTGCAGTAGTATGCTAGGACACAAGAACAAGAGAAGTTACTACTGGGCATGTCTATATGTGCACTTTAATGCGCATTAGCCTATTTTAATGCACATTAAAGCATCACAAAAAACTGTGCATTTTTGCAAATGCACATTAAAATAGGCTAACATGCCTTTTTCCAGTACCTCACAATGGAGGTACTAAATTTAATGCGCATTAGCAAAAGCGCCTTAATGAACATGTAGATTCAATTACACTGAAACTGACTAGTCGATTTCATTGTCCAAATTCCATAATATAAAGAACCAAACTGAATTAGGGATTGGGGTTTAATTAGCTTCCTAAAAGTTCTTAATCATTCCAGGTGCCGTTAATAATAAGTAGGTCATTAGGGTGTTGCATATGATTTTTTTTTTTAATTTTGCAGAGGCTGTTCAAAAAATGACACCATACAAGCAAGAAAAATGTAATAAGACCCCCAACTTCAAGGTCCAAACTGACCAAAGCCAGAAATTCCCCTCTCTGTCAGGAACTCAGAATGTCACAAGTTTAAGATTCAAGTTTCACTCTGAATTTCCTGTCTTAAACAACAT
>NW_017728924.1:15183850-15232170 GCF_001723895.1 Crocodylus porosus | reverse complement strand
GTGAAATGCTAGAAGTATTGGGCATGCAGGAAGAAATGAGAGCAGGGAAATATTATTAATAATCACAACCTTCTCTCTCTACAGTTTGGTCAAAAGATGTTATTAATGAGTATGGGCAGGCAGCTGTCCATCATGCAACCTGCTTTCTGCTTCTGGGAGGATCTTGGAAGCTTCCACTCGATTTTCACAAGGGAATTTCTTGTGAGGTGTTTTTTTATATCAGCATATTTTGTAGTCTATGCTCCCGTGTGCTGCACTCCTAAAGTTCTCACCAAATAAAAACAACTGAAATAGAAAAAGTTGGTATCAGTTTCTTTCCTATGTTCCCCATAAAATATGGCAGCATAGGTGACTGGTTTATTCTTTCTCACCCAATTTGCTTGCTGATTTATAAGTAGGCAGGTGGCATCAATCAGCAGTCAGGGCCAATCCGCAATGGAAATGGAATACATATGCCTATATATGTAGTTCACTTTCAGGACCCGGTTGCTCACAGCTGATGTGAACATCTGCCTCTGATGGAAACAGGAATCAAGCACTTGAGAGCTACCCTTCCTGACTGATGGGTTTCAGTGTTAGCAGCCAAAACAGTCAACAAAATACCCATCTGCCACTTTGCAAATACCACATCTACTTGTTCCTCCTACTGTAGGTTCATACTTGAAGACACTGAAAAGACTGTGTGGCTTGAAACATCACCACATTTGATGTCACTTCATTCCCTCTTCAGAAAGCTATTTTTTTTCTCTTGGGTGTATCAGTGAAGACACAGTTCTTACTTGCCATTTTCATTCTTGAAGTGGGCGCTTTTGAAAATACAGCTCATAACTTATAGACTGAACTAACTCATTTGTAAATTTTAAAGTCCATGTACTCAATAATATTGATCATTTTCAAAAGGTTACAAACCTGGTTTCTTAAATAGTCTATAAGGGCCACTTAGGTAAATAATAATACATTTACTTAATAGACCGACTGACTGAATCTGTGACTGGATTCTTCTAGTCCTATTTACTAACTGTGCATTAGTTCCTATTTAGTAACTGTGTCTGGCTGAACAAGTGCCACCAGGAGTTGTATTTTACTTCTTTTCTAACCTTCTGCAATTATTTTTCTTTTTCAAAGGGACACTGTGCTCTTAGTAAATCATTTTTTTCATGGGGTTCAGTGGGAAGTGGACCAGATCCTAAATCTCCAGCAATTTTGTGAAGTCTCCGTATCATGGCCACCAGCTTCCTGATCAGTAGCAGAGACTTCTCTGACAATTTGTAAAAGTGGAGAGAGCTCCTGGTGAATAAGTGCATGTCCTCAGAAGTTTTGGGAAAAGGTACGCTTTTTTTATAACCTCTACAACAAAATATCTTCCTTTTGCAAAGGGAATGTCACATTCTCAAGAAGTTTAAACCCAAAACTAGGTTTGGTAAAATAGAATAGTCCTTTGTCATGACTGCATTCCTAAAATTGCAGTAGTATGCTAGGACACAAGAACAAGAGAAGTTACTACTGGGCATGTCTATATGTGCACTTTAATGCGCATTAGCCTATTTTAATGCACATTAAAGCATCACAAAAAACTGTGCATTTTTGCAAATGCACATTAAAATAGGCTAACATGCCTTTTTCCAGTACCTCACAATGGAGGTACTAAATTTAATGCGCATTAGCAAAAGCGCCTTAATGAACATGTAGATTCAATTACACTGAAACTGACTAGTCGATTTCATTGTCCAAATTCCATAATATAAAGAACCAAACTGAATTAGGGATTGGGGTTTAATTAGCTTCCTAAAAGTTCTTAATCATTCCAGGTGCCGTTAATAATAAGTAGGTCATTAGGGTGTTGCATATGATTTTTTTTTTTAATTTTGCAGAGGCTGTTCAAAAAATGACACCATACAAGCAAGAAAAATGTAATAAGACCCCCAACTTCAAGGTCCAAACTGACCAAAGCCAGAAATTCCCCTCTCTGTCAGGAACTCAGAATGTCACAAGTTTAAGATTCAAGTTTCACTCTGAATTTCCTGTCTTAAACAACATCATTTTGAAGTTATATTTACATATTAATAGGTCAAAAGCCTAGTTATATTTACATATAAATAGGTCAAAATAGGTCAAAAGAAAGGCCAAATTTTGATATTGTTCTTTTCCTTGTATAGTCATTACAAACAGCAAAACTTTGTGGTTTTCCTTGTTTTCTTTTTAATAAAAGATATAATGCACTTGGTGCTTGTGGAGATCTCACTGGACTGTAGAAAAGTACCTGTTCTTTTCCCTGTGATGATTAGTCTTGGGTAACAACTAGGATTGGCAATGAAGTTGCAGTCCCTCCCTGTCTTAGACTATGGTGCTGGTGTGGTTGCAGAACCCATACTGAATGAAATAAAATAGAATTAGACCCAATTTTGCAGGCTGATCTGCACAGGCAGCAGACATCTGTGTCTGTGCTGTGTATCTCCACCTCCCCCTACCCTGGTGTTTCAAGCAGCTGAAAGGTTGTGTCCAAATATATCTCATTGTAGCATGTGACTATGAGCCCTGGTTATCTGAGATCATCCTGTGGGGGAGAGGTCAGTTTCCAAAGAGGTGACATTTTCACCTTGTAGGAAGAATGGTGCGCAGCACTCGCCGCTTGGCCCAAGTAAACGTTACCAGGTTGAAGCTCCCATCCAGTCTCCAGGGGCATTCCCGCAGCAAGCCCTCCCCTGCCCAGATCCTACCCTGTTCCACTCTCTGTAAGCCCCTCTCTCACACTCAGCATGGAGGTAGCTCGGCACTTTTACAAATCATAACTCCTTGAACGAACAGGAGGAGGGTGTTTTTGTTCCTCTGTGGCACAAGAATGTCTCATAAAACATTTTCCCTGAGGACCCTGCAGCGGTCAGGTTGCTGCTGTTTCATAAATCGCATAGTATTTTGTCCTTCAAGGTCTGTTGCTGGTGAAGACAATTTATCTGCCAGAAAAAAAGGGCTCTTTCTCTCTTCCCTGATGTCTCCTGTTGCTGCCTTTTCCTCTCTGGTGGCTCCCTCTGCTCTGTCCCCTGTGGCCTGCAAACACTGATTGTGTCTTTTTAACAGCCTAGATGATAACTTATATCAAATATTTTACCTCAGTGGGAATTTCAAAGGTGGGGGTTGTTTTTTTTAGTTTACTCCTTATTTACAAGTTGGCTTCATGTGGAAGGGAAACATCTTAATTAACAAAGTAATTGTTTGAAGGCACCGGGGAGTGGAGAACTCCTAGTGTGGGATTAATAAGCAGCTCAGTGTTCGGAGAGGGAATGTCTTGAGAGAAAGGGAGAATGATTCACGCTAGCTGGAGAGTGTCACATTTGTTTTCTAGATGTTTATCTGCTAACGAAGACTAGAGCAATTTCATCTAATATCCCAAGCCACACAACCGTAATAAATGTACACATGGTAAGACAGAGTAGCTCCTCCAGCAGCCAGTGGCTTCCAACAGCTTGGGAACGAAGAGGGGAGTATTATCCAGTGGTTAGAAGGCAGGATTTGAGGATATCTGATCCCAGGTTTGAGTCCAAGATTTTCTACTAAGCTGATGCGGGCAAGGTCCTCAGCCTCTCCGAGCCTTTCTTTTATTCAGCTTGCACACAAGGTCACAACAGATGGGGAGGAGGGGGGGTGGTAAGAGAGAAGTAATGGACTTGCTGGGGTCATGCTGTTTCAGCTCCATAATGTTAGGATGGCTTAAGATAAGATGCTTCTAACCCAGGAGCAGGCAATTATTTCGAGCTGAGGGCCACTTACTGAATTTTGGCAAGCCATCGAGGGCTGCATGACAGGTAGCCAGGGGCAGATAAATATTAATTTTCTAAATATTTTAGGGGCTCCACAGGCTGGATAGAATGGCCTGATGGGCTGCATCTGGCCCGCAGGCTGCATTTTGGCCACCTTTGTTCTGAGTAGACTTGCCAGATGGACAAGGAGCTGGCCTACACAGAATGGCAACACCAAACTGACCACTGACTTCTTGCACATTTTTCTGCTTAAGCATCCTGGGTGGAATTAAATGATGTTAGGGTGAAACATCCAACTGAAGACATCTCTCTAAATCCTAGAAGCTGTAGGGGGAGAAAGGCACAGGACAGATCAGCCTGGATATGTCTTGTTTAAATGATCTTCTCCTTGGCAACTACTCTCTGGTACTGTGAGAGACAGGACACTTGGCTAATGGACCTGTGATCTGACCCAGTGAGGCATTTCTTACATCCACATGAATATTTTTACCGAGTGAAGACAGGGCAGTGATTTCCTTCTTCTCGGTCCCTTCTGACTCATTCTTAATCAAGTTCCTTTCTAAATTGGAAATATATATTGTTAAAAAAATCCTACTGTTTCAAAAAACACCATGTGAATTCACTGTGCTAATGAATGATTATCCTGGTATGCTCCCCAGGAGGACATGCCTTTTCTTACTGAGTAGTTAAGATGGAAGCCACTGGACACCGCCATCCCTTAACATTTATTCAGGCATTAAATTTAACTAATGAGCAAGCATGAGAGGGACTAATGTTGTTACATAGCTACATTGTGTTATTCAAACCGGTCCCTAGAATTACACATCTAGATAGCTAGAGGAAGTTCTTGTTAGGTGTCCAAAGGGGTGTGAACAAGAGCTACAGTGACCATTATGGACTCAAATTCTGTGCTGAGCAGGTCATGGACAGGTGTTTCCTATCTGGCAACTGTCAGTCCTCCTGGATCATGGTGTATGCATGAGGCCCACCCAGGCCTTTGATGCATATGCCTAGGCAGGAATTTTTGGAGGAGTGGAGGCTGCCCATCCTCCCTTTAGTGCACTGGGACAGAATCCAAAGACCAGAATGAGTCCAGATGTTTGGTGCCTCCATGGCTGTAGCTGCATAAGTGTTTAGGAATCAAACCCAGGTCTCTTGTGTGGTAGACAAGGTGTAACGGGGAACCCTAGTCCTGTTACTAAGAGACAAGGTGGTCCCTTTAAATCCAGAACCTTCCAGTCATGGCGGGATGGTCAAGTAGAGGTGAAGGCTGAAGCCCTGCCAGCCGGGCAGGTGACAGGAAGAGGAAGGCCAAGACCCTACACATGGCAGGTGTAGAAGGCCAGAGGGGCAGCAGGGAGGGGGACTACCAATGACCATGGTGCTGCGGCCACAGTCTGTCAGAAGACTACACCATGCTGTGAGCCCTTCTCACGATCATCTAAAGTAAGCAGGCATGTTGCCTCTCTTGTTTCTGTATTATCATTTTTCCATTATATGGCTTTAGAAGCTTATGTTTTGTGTTGAATGTTAAGACCAGTGGTTTGGGTGAGGCTATTTGGGGACGGAGGAGGCCTCAGTGGGGGCCCACTGCAGTGTGGGGACTCCAGCACCAGAGAGGGCTCAGTATTTGGGGGTGAGCAGACCCCCAGAGCCACAGAGGGCGCAGGAGCTTGAGTGAGGTTTTTTTTGAGAGCTAGAGCCTGGGAGTGGGGGGTTTTTGACTGACAGGCCTAGCTAGAGAGAGACAGGGTAGGCCCACAGTGGCCGAGACCCCAACATAAAGAGGAATTTACAAATATCATCTTCGAGGCTTGGGCTGCGGCGTAGGGGAGGAACGGAGCCACAGATAGCGCCCCCTGGCGTTGGGGCATACAATGGACAGCCTCCCGCTTAATTAACAACAATTAATTAACAGCAAGGCGAGAAGGCGGGCGGTTGGCCCATAACAGGTGAGCGGGGTCACCAGTAGACGGACCCCGACCAGGCCCCCTGGTTACACAAGGATTCTACCACTGAACCACAGGCAACTCTGGCGTTTCCTGTATGGGCTCCACATTAACTAAAGGATCTAGCCTTGCAGATGAGACACTTCTCTCAGTATAGTCCTGCTTAGTACAGTCTTTCTTGCCTGATCCCTTTAATCTGCATACATTAATCTGATGCCCTATCCATATTCTGGGGTTAGCACTGTTGTAACAATGCTGATAGTATGACTTTCATCCAGTAATTCTAGTAAGTCCCTCTGATACTAATGCAGAGTGTCTACATTAGTGCCTTGCTATGGTGTGCTTGCTTTGATGCAGTTATGCCATTTCAGAATTTCCTAGTCAATGCCAACCCTTAAATACATGCCAGAGGAGTGGATTTAAACCAGAGCCAACTGGACCTTGTTGGCATAACTGTTCAGCAGTAGGTTTTGCAAGCAAACATCACCTCTGTCCCAATCAAGGCGAAAACAACTGTCAGAACTGATACTGGACTTGCCTACATGTTATTAGATAACAATCCAGTCTCTCAATGTGCACATGGTTAGTGCGTGGATTCCATAAAAGTATTGCAACCTCCTATCTGCCTGACATCCTTGAATTGGCTGGGTCTGTCCTGAAAGCAACACCTTGTGTTTAAAAGAAAATGGATTTCCTGTTTCCACTATCTGTTCCACCCCCCAGGGATTTGAAACCCCAAGTGCAGCATTTGTTTTGGCGTAAAAGGAACCTCCTTTCTCCTTTTCTGGCACATTTCTAAACAGCTGGATTAAAATGAGTGAGCTGGATTCAAATGAGTGCGAGTAGGGAGAGAAGCATGGCACAGTAGAGGCAAAGGGAATCATTCTTTCACTTAAAGACCAGTACTGAGGATGAAGACAACTGTACCAAAGGGAAGGCATGATCCACAGCAGTGGCACTGCTCTGAGTGGGTGGAACTTGCTATGTACCAGCTAGTAATACAAATATTGCCCTCAATGCCAGAACAACGTGCAACCCCAAAATGAACGGCAGGTGCAAACCTGACCCCTTGTACATCTCCCAGCCCCTGTAATTGGGGTCCCCTGGAGAGGTAGGCAAAGGCACATCTGCAGTTCATGGGGAGTGAGATAATGCACCCTTGGGGACCTGGAACCAAGGAAGTGTTGCAGCATGCAAAACATGACCTCTGTCCGCCACCAGAACATACTCAAGGAATGGGCCAGAACTCAGCTGCCCCATGGGTGAGACTCAAGGACTTCCATAGAGAGTTTAAGGAGGGAGACCAGGGTGACTCAGAGAACAGTGTTTTACGAGGAGCAGATATGTGAGGGTAGGGGGAGCTGGCACGGCCTACGGATGGCAGAGAGGGGAAGTGTGAGACATGAGCAAATAGAGGAGACGAGGGGATATCTCAGGAAGCGCAGACAAGCTCTGTAAACACCTCGGTACTTCCCAGGGTTCAGCTGATGTAGAGCACTAGTAAAATGCCATTCTGCCATCTTCATCCCCTCCAGGGGTCTGCCTGGCACCCTTTCACTCAGTCACAGAGGAGGGATGGTGGAATGAGAGGGCAGGAGGGACTGAATTGTGCTGTCATCTCCAGGGACGATCCCTGCAGACCAGAGGGAGACAGACTGCTGGGGTGGGAGGGGAGCTTGTCATGGTGCTGCCTGGGCTCTCACCACTCTGTGAGAAGGAGCAGGCCCTTCTTCCCCTGCCTCCCCCATCTCCCCTCGCCGCCTCCTCGTAGGCTTTGTGCAGGAAGCTCTGCATGGGGCTCACCATGCTCACCAGCTTGCAGACCTACCACAACTACTGGTCCAGCCCCTGGTGTGGGGCAGTGGCTACACATCTGTCCAGGGAAGTCTTTGGAGGCTGCTTCCTGTATAGACACTCAAGGGTCAGGCTAGAGCTGACGTGAAGCTCTGCTGCTTACTGCTCAGCAGATGGTACCTGGACAGATACCGGGTATGTGATGCCTTTATATCCTGTGCCAGAAAAATTCCACAGACAACAAATAGGAGATTTAGTTCCCAAGATGTCAGCCTGCCTGCCTGCCTGTTAATCCATCACCCTCCCTCCCCGCCCACCATTGTCACATGTTGATGTTCCTCTCACCATAGTGTCCAGGCACCTTCAATGAGAGGCTTATTCCAAAAGACATTTGTTCACATCAAAAGTCTCTCTGAACTACTAAAAATGATCACCAGGTCAGGTGAGCCACTAGGGATGTGGCTACTTTTAAAGCAAAGCGTTTACAGGCAGTTAATGTCCTACTTATCTCCACGCAGCCATCAAACAGGAGTGAATCTAAAAACAGCAGCTCAGGAAAGAATACCTGTTCTTGCATCTTCTCAAATAGAGACAGAACGTGAAGCTCATTATGTCTGCCCCATGTCAACACAGCATCCCTGCTCCTTTGAGATACGATATCTCTGCCTTTTGCAGAGAGTAATAACAGAGAAGAGATGTCAGTTGAACTGAGAAGTGCTGTCAAGCAACAGCCCCATTGTCTTATCTGTTAATGTAGCATTAATGTGGCATGGCATCATTATAATCTCTTATTTTTCAGGCCTGCATTCTCCAGGCCTATTGGTTGTAATCTTCAGCCAGGGAGATTTTTTTTCATCCTTGTTCCCCCCTCTCCTGCCTGAAAATAGTAGTAATCATTTCTTTAATCAACGAGATACCCATTGAACATCGTCTCTCACAGAGCTGATGGCTCTATGCACTGTCTCTGCCTAGCTGAAAGGGTAAGCAAACTGCCCAGTCGCTTACAGAAAATAATGGTTTACAGTACAGAGACCAACATGTCACGTTATTACCAGGATAAGGCAGTGTAGGACAGCATCACACAACAAACACTGCTAAAATCATCTGCCCTTTCCTTCTAGGCATAATTATGAGCAGGATACTATTTGGGTACAAGCTGCCATTGCTTTTGCTGGATTTATGTTGCTTTGCATCACCTGAAGATCTCAGTATATCTAAATATGTAAGCATTATCTAATCTAGCTAGTTAGATGCCTTAGCAGCATCTGTGATCTGACTATCTCCAGCACTTTGTAAAGTCTCATGGTTACAATCCAGCAGCAACATAGCAGTTCTCTGGTTTATTTTTTCCCCCTCTCTTTCTAATTTTGCCCTTAAAGCAGATCACAGGTTGTTGGAGAAAGAAAGAAACAAAATCCTGAGTCCAGATAGCACACTGCAATCATGTGTTCTGCTTTCAAAGAAAAGTATTTTAGAAGAGAGCTGTTCTGCTTCGTCTCCCTCTGAATGTGATGAGGAATAGCAGCCAGGAATCCTGGTTCGCTAAGACAATTTCCCCCATGGTGGCAAACACTGAGGCTAGGGTCACAAGTTACACATAAACCAACATAAGTGATTGGGAACTGGTTCAAATCTGTGAGAGAACAAAAGTTCAGTGCACATAAACTGCTTTCAGAATGACTACAACTGGTTTAAGATACACCTAGATGGATGTAGTATCAGACTTAAACTGATTTAGGTTAACCTGGTTTACTGAACTTCTGTCCCAGATCCCCCCTACATTCAAGTTAACTCACAGTCCCCCAGCATCCCAGGATAGTTTGCACCTCTCCTGCAACCCTTCTTCCCTCCCCCACCACGGTGGCCAGGCTAGCCTTGGCCCTAGCTGTCTGCTCCAGCTGAGCAGGCAGATGTGCTTTAGCATCCCCCCTGGCTTTTAGCTTGGGCCATTGCAGGCATGTGGCTGCCTTTCTGGAATCAAAAATGAATGTCTGTTCACTTGCTTATTGGTTCAATCTCTGCAGGTTATGCTAACCTCTGAAGAGTGAAATCAATTCCGCCTCAGGCATTTTGACTGTCTATACTTAGCCTGAGAGACCAGGATCCAAATGACACCAATGTGCATCATTTCAGAACACGAGGGCATGGTGCACAGTTCCTAGGCCCCTGGCATAGCCATATATACATCTTTGTGCAGCAAGCCCCACACATGACATAGGATGTGGTTTGCATTCCAAAACCCTTCGCACTGCGCTGTACAACTGTGATGATGACACAAGGGTCAACTTACGGTTGTTTTGTTTTTGCCATTCCGCTCAGTCCCTGCCCCCAGCTGGTGGATTATGGAAATAGCAGAACATTCAGACCTGCTTGCTTTGAAATCACAACTGACAGCAACACTCAAAATCCAAATCAGGATGCAAATTCTGAATGCCCTAAATTTCTGGGGTATTTGGATCAATCCCCACCTCACCCTGATCTAACTTCATCTCAGGAACAAACCCAATAGGCTTTGCAACTTGGAGTGGCTATAGGGCTGATAAAGAGGAACACAATT
Source organism: Crocodylus porosus (assembly GCF_001723895.1). Lineage (NCBI taxonomy): Eukaryota > Metazoa > Chordata > Crocodylia > Crocodylidae > Crocodylus > Crocodylus porosus. Next base: position 15,222,115 of record NW_017728924.1, on the reverse strand, counting down.
TTGGAAAGCAATGGGATCTGCTGAACACACACTTCTGTACTGATAGAGATATGGCATTTTAGATTTCAGTGGCTCCACAATGAACATTTACTCTACTCTGTTGTAAGTTGTATGGCTTTTTGTAAATCACACCTGGTCTGAAGAATTTTCACTGCAGCTTCTCTTAAGCAAAGCTCTTGACAAAATGACTGCCTTGATTACTCAGGCTAGGGGGCCATTTTTAAGGAAAAAATGAAAAGATTGCACAAAAGGGAAAAAAAGATCAGGGAAGAGAAAAGAACTGTTGAAGAGAAAATGGGGCTTTTTTCCCCTGACACTGTTAAACAAACAGCATAACACATGAAGATAGCACAGGAAAGAAGGCGTCAGCCTGAAATTGGAAAGCATGATAAAGCTGTAATCAGAAAGTGTTGTAAATTGTTGTATTTTTAAAGATTCACAGAAAAGCTGGGGGAGATGAAGACACATCCGTTTATAATAGGAAAATGCTGTTCTCAAAGGAATGAAACGTGAATTTAAAAGACATAAATAAAAGCTACAAAGGCATAAATCAGCAAGGAAAAGGAGTTACATTGTAATACTGCTTGTAAATAAAGAAATGGATAGGACATGGGGATTTGCTTTTATTAATGCCCGAGTAAGGTTCTTGAATATATATGTAGCACAAAACTTGTTCTATTCAGCTAGTAAACAGTCGTAGACTCTGAAATGAGAGATTTGGGTCAGAGATTTGCAGGAGTAACCACATTATTTCTTGATATTTTTACATAGTGAGATTGTGCCCTTTGACAGCTACTAATGGGCATGTGTAGACAAAACAGGGGCCCTAAATTGAAGCAGTGGGTTTTAAAAACATCGCTTCAATTTAGGGCTGATTAAAGCCCCATGTTGTGCACACACCCCACTGACTTACCTGCCTCTCCAGTAGGGGGGGGAGGGTGAGCTGCCAGCAGGTAGAACGGTCCCTGGGCTGCAGGAGGCGGGGAGGTTGGTGCTTTGGTGCTTCCCTCCACGGCAGTGGCTGCCCCCCCTCCCCCTCCACTAAGGTGGCACATGCCTGTAGGCATCCGGCTCAGGTGGTCCCGGGGGGCACAGCAGCCGCAGAGGGAAGAACCAGGCCCCTGTGCAGCTTAGGCAGGAAAGCAGACTCTGGCGGGGAGATCGGGCTCGCCACTTTTCTTGAGAGGAGCCTGCTTTCCCGGCTGCTGTCAGGCTGCCTGAAGGGCTGCACGGAGCCCAGTGCTTCTCCCCGCAGCTGTAGGGATAGCAAACTAAAACTCCTGCACCACAAGTCATTTAAAGCGCATTACGCCGCTGAATTTCCCACAGCGGCTGGAATTAATGAGCAATACGCCACCAAGGCATGCTAATAGCAATACCATTAAAGCAGTGCAAAAGCATTTAGCCCGCTTTAAAGTGTCATGTGCACACGCCTCTCATTTCATCTATGCACCTTATTTGGCTTTTCAACCACAGATCTATAAGACCTTTGCAAAAGACAGAATTTATCAGTCTCCCTATTATGTAGATGGATAAAAATGCAGTGCAGGTAGATGGAAGTGACCTGTCCCTGGCCTTTCCTGATGATCAAAGGCAGGTAACCCTGTCCCACATATAATAATATAAGGGTTCTGGTGTGTCGAGTAAGACAAAACTCATGACAGGGTAGTTTGGAGTCAGAATTCCTCTAGGCAAACCTGATCAAGAAGGATATAGTGTGCTCTTCCCAGGCCCCATACTAAGCTAGCTTTTGTTCAGAAAGGTTCCATTGAAACGTGTACCTTTTTTTCCCATTTTCACAAGATTCTTGCCTTTAGCTTATGATTTCTGTTGTTGTCCTCTCTGGTGCTTTTTTTCCTGGAGATGCTTTAAAACTAGATATTAAATTTTCTTTCATTTTCTTTTGGGATGTCACTTTGGATCTCGCTTGCGTTGTTTGAGTTAAGCTTTTGTTGCTTTTAATAGGCAGCACAGCTCCACTTTCAAGAGAACTCTTGAGCTAGGTTCATCATAGTTTTTCTTCAAAAGAGCCTTGTTTTATACATTCTGGTTCAGATTCAGCAGTAGTAGAATAGCCTGGACTTTATTTTCAAATAAACGTACGTTCTTCAAGTGGCAAGGATATGTCTATGCAAAGCAAAAGTAAAAACACCAGCAAGACTTGGCACAATTTCATTGCTCTGTTTAAGGCAGAAATTTATAAGCTCTGTGTTTCCCTAAACCTTTTGCCTCCAAATCCCTGCACCTGCTAATTTGTTAATTCTGTTTTCAGTTAGTTTAGGTTTGTGTATTCGTAATTATGCTAATGAGGAATAAACTATTTCAAATACAGTATTAACATTTTTGAAAGCTGAAAAAAACACCTTTCACGAGGACTTCATGGGTAGTCTGTCTTCAGGGTAGAATTCAGAGCCCACTCCAAAGATTAATTCTCCTCTTCCTGATGCCCTACAGACTACCAGGTCAGCTCTGAAGTGCCCTTGTTCTACCTCTTCTACCTGCTGTCTGGGGAGAGGAGACTCTTGCAAGTTAATAAGCTTCCTTTCTCAGGTAGCAAACAGTCTTAACTCCTCTTCAGTTCATGGGCACTTAGCACTTCCCTAGGGGCTTAGTGAGCCCTACATGACTAGGCATATTGCTCATCATCAGCCATCCTCTTAGCTTGCTGAGTCTTTCCAAGGCTGACCATGATGCTTTCTTCTGCCTCCTCCAGTGCTGTTTGCCTCTCTCTCTCTCTATCTATCTATATATATATCCATTCACTCTTTCAGGGTTTTGAAGATTGTTCAAAGATTCACCCTCAAACACCCCAGGACCCTGATTCCTCATAGCTTTGCACATCCTGAATCCTCCATTTGCCCTCACAATAGTAAGAACCTCTCCCTACCCCACATCTTGCAAAATGCAACACATTGGAGAATTGAGCCCTGATTTTTGGTCCATCTGAGCTGTGGGCAAAAGGACATGAGGGCAAGAGAATGATCACGAACCACCTTTGTACTCTTGCAATTCGCGTGATTGTTAGTGACCAGTTTAGCTGCTGGCATAAAGCAGAGCAGCCTGAATCCAGCTCTAACCAACACTCACAGGTAATGTCTTTATTGGGTCTGGCAGCCAACTGAGAATCACTGAAGTGTCATTAGGACTCCATCCATCCCAATGTGGTTATATCTTAGACACACAGGCTAAGTACAAAGAGTCAAAAAGCCTGAGGGTGAATTGATTCAATCTTTGCAGGTTAGTTTAAGCTGTGTAGATTGAACTGATAAGCAAGTGAACAAACATTCATTTTTTTATTCCGGAAAGGCAGCCACATGCCTTGAATCTGGAGGGGATCGGGGACAGAAGTTCAATAAAACGATTTAATCTAAATCCATTAAGTCTGGTACTACATCCATCCGGATTTATCATCAACTGGTTTCGGCCATTTTGAAAGTTGTTTATGCACACTGAACTTCTGGGCTAAGTACAGACAGTCAAAAAGGCCAAGGGTGAATCAATTCAATCTCCACAGGTTAGTCTAAACTGCTTAGATTGAACCAAAAAGCACATGAACAGACATTCGCTTTTCAGTCTGGAAATGCAGCCGCATGCCCACAGTGGCTCAGGCCAGAAGCTGGGGTAGGGGGTGTGCTAGAGCACATTAGGCCTGTGCGAAGCAGCTAGGCATTTGCTTTGGATTTGGATTCGGTGGATGCAGGGTACAGTGATTCAATTCAGTGATTCGAATCACTGTCCTGAATTGACTTGGCCGAATCTGATTTGGAGATTCTGCCACCGCCAAATCAGCTGAATCTCCGAATCAAACAGGCCCCGTCCCCTGCCTGTTCTCCAGGCCCCATCAATAGCTGTCCCACCTGGCCCCAGCCTCCTGGCTCTTTAAAAAAAAAGCCCGGTACTCACCGGCTGCTGCCAGGCAGGGGACAGAAAACCCCACTGCCCCTACTGCCCTGCGCTGCATGGGGGGCTCTTCCACAAGTGCCCAGAAGCTCTGGCAGCTGCTACAGCATCTGGTGAGTGCAGAGCTTTTTTTTTTTTTAAAGAACTGGGACAGTGGGCAGGGGATGGGGGCTCATGGCAGAGCCCCCCACGCAGCTCAGGGCAGTGGGGATCGCCCCCCCTACCTGGCAGCAGCTGGTGAGTGTGGGTTTTTTTCTTTCCTTTTCTTTTTTTAATTTAAGAACTGGGAGCTACGGCCATGGCGGGTGGGGGGCCGGGAGGGGCACTCAGTGGGGCTGGGGGAGCAGGCAGGGGATGGGGCCTAACAGAGGTCCTCCTACAGTCCCCTCCCCCCTTCTCAAGCCTCCCCTCCCTCGCCCCCTACTTACCAGCTCCAAGTCCAGCTCTAGCTCCCTGCTGTAGCAGGTGGGGACTGCCCAAATCGGCAATGCTCTCCAAATCTTTGCTGAATTGACTAGAGAGCTTCGAATCGATTCAGACCTTTTTATTGCTCCTCTGATTCGATTCAAATTCAGCCACCAAATCAGGCCATATCATCTCCGAATCTAATCAGCACCCAAAACTTCACACAGCCCTAGAGCACACCTCCGTGCTTGGCTGAAGCAGACAGCTTGGACCAAAGCTAGCCCACCCACCCTGAGAGAGGGGGTTTGCCGGGAGGTGTAAAGCATCCTGGGATACTGGAGAACTGTGAATTAACTTGAATCTTGAATCTGGTACAGAAGTTCAACAGACTGCTTTAACCTAAATCAGTTAAGTCTGATACTACATCCATCCAACTTTATCTTAATCTAGCTTTGGCCATTTTGAAAGCAGTTTATGTGCACTGAACTTCTGTTGTGTTACAGATTTGAACCAGTTTCTGATCACTTATACTGGGTTATGTGTAACTTCTATCCCTAGCCCTGTTATGTTACATATTTGAACCAGTTTTTGATCCCTTATACCAGTTTGTGTATTATTTCTGTCCCTAGCCACAGCCTCTGACCATGGAGACAGAGCCTGTACGTCAAGATCTAGTCTATGCAGCTTCTATAAGCCCGCCTGTCCCTGTGCACTTACAGTTTTAATGCACTGTTCTTGTTTTCCCTGAGCACTGCTTTGAAGAGCTGGTTTATGTTTCCTTGGCTTTTACAGAAAATGTAGGTCAGAGTCATGTCAGACATTCTTCAAAACTGTGATTTATTGCACATGAAAGGAATAGTGAGCACTGAACCTGCAAAGGAGGAATGTGACTAATTGCCTAATTTACCCAAACAAACATCTACCTGCTGAAAGCCTTTGTTCCTGGCTTGTTTTTGTCTCTGGCTGTCTATCTGTACTCTTTCAGCGGCACTTGTCTTTCCTGGGAATCTGCACAGAACTATTATAATCAGGAATAGAAAAAACCCTAAGAGATCATCCATTTCAGCTCCCTGCCAAGACAGGATTGTTCCTTACAGTACAGCTGGCTAATAAAATACTGATTTCTGTCAACTGAGCAGACTGTCTACCAGTGCTCAGTGACCCTGAAACACATGAGCCTTTAGGTTTGGGGCAAACCATACTATATAGCTGGCTTGTCCAACATATAGCCCACGGGCCGCCATGCGGCCCGCCAAGCCATTTTCTGAGGCCCGAGGTGCTGCGACAGGAAACAAAAGTAAACACTGTTTACTTTCATTCTTACCCCTTGTCCCTCCCCCAGCCCCTCAGCAGGTGACCAACGAACACAAACTACAAGGCAGTTGGCTGCTTGGTGACTGCTGACCCTCTCCCCGGGGGGAGCAGGGCCCCTCTCTCTCAGCTCCCCTGACCACAGCTATGGAGACTGGGACAGGTAAGCGCGCATCAGGCGGGTCCCAGGGCCCGGGCTGAGGCACCCCCCCCAACCCCTCTGCACCCATCATGTGGCTCCATTAAGCCCCATGCCAGGGGTGGTCCGCAGTGCATTGGCGGGGCAGGGGCGGCGAGGGTCAGGGTGGTGTGGTCCAGTGTGGGGATGAGCACACAAGCATGAAACATGGCTGCCCGGCTGTCAGCAGGGCCGTGTCCCTGGGTGAGATGCTGAGGAGTCCGCATGGGGGTGCCACATGCATGCGTGCGCTCGTGAGGAGGAAGCACAAGGTCACACTCGCACCTTCCTCCTCCTCCTCCTCCTCCTCCATGGGAGCCAGGGGCGAGGAGGGAGGTGGGCTGCGCGCGCGGGGCCGTCTGTGAAGACTGGGCTCCTCATCCCCGATGGAGCCAGGCAGCATCCTGAGGTGCTGCTTCTCCTCCTCCTCCTCACTGCTGCTGCTGCTGAAGGCCAACAGCCAACTGCTTCTCCACGGCTTCCTCTACCTGGTGCTGTACACCCAGGTGTCCCAGGCCAAGCCTGCATTATGCTTCTTTCATTCATTGAGAAGTGAGTAGAAGCGAAAGTGTTTATTTTAGTCAAGTGTTTGGTATTATTTCATTGTTGCTTTTATATTGTTTTTATTTTGGATTTTAAACCACATTTCCAGACCCATTTCATTGTCACTTCCTGCAACTTCATTGGTGTCAAAGGTCACGTGACATCACTTCCTGATGTGATACCGCTTCCTGTGAGGTCTTTGAATATGGCTCGCCGGCCCACTGGTTGATAAAAAGTTCTTGATTTGGCCCCACATTCAAAAAGGTTGGACACCCCTGCTGTATAGCTATGGCTGAGTTTGACCGAAAGGGGCTGTGTGAATCATCCTACCCCTTGGGGAAAGCACCAGGAAATATTTCAGCTTATCCTGGACTGCCCCCTGCTCACAAGGTACTTACTTTGCACAACCATTAGGATAGTGCAAGTGACAGTGATGTCAGTTCTTGTGTATTTGCTGTGAATCTAACAACATTTGGTGTTTCTCTTCAAGACCCAGCTCCTGGACTCAAATAATTATAATCCTAGTCAAAAGAAAGCTATCTTTCTAGTTGTGAAGACAAGGTGGACGTTGTGACTCGAGGCAACTACAGTGGCTCAGAAACCAAATGGCAAATAAAAAGAACCTCCAATTCTTTTCTTTAAAAACATGATTTTTGAGCAAATTCAAGATCTCAGGGAGGTTGATTTGTGACTGAACCCTGGGAGCTGGCAATGCTGGCTGTGCTTCATGTGGATATGCCAGACTCATCCAGCAACCTGTGCCACCACCACCTTTGAGCAGTCCCTGGGAACGGAGGAAGCCTTTGTGGCCTGGCCCTGCATAAGCCACACAAGGAGGAGCACAGCTTCTTAGGTGCATTCCCTGCACCTGCATGTGCAGCCAATTTGTCTAACTACTTCATATACATGTCATTGCTGGGCCTGCCAGTGAGTTATATTGCCCTCATGTCATTACAGATTTTTTACTGGGGCATTTTTTTCTTACATCTGCTTGATACTTTACACCTCGTTTACATGTTTCAAGACAGAACCCACTCAATTTATTAAGAGAAAACAGATGTCAATTTTATACCACCTTTGCCAGGGATTAAGTACATTTATAGACATGCCTGACAAAATCAAAAGGACCAGCGGTGACTCTCACTTCAAGAGTCCTTTAAATCAACCACAAGCAACATGGGTAACTCCAGTGAGAGAACGCTAGTCACCTAATCTGCCTCATCTGACCAAACCTGTGTCTGCAGAAACACAGACAACTTGGACATGACTCGCTGGGGTCTATTCCCACATTTCTCTCCTTTTCTATGATGACATCATACAATATATTGGATCATTCTCCGTATTAAAGGCCTGGTCCTACAGATGCTTCTACCATGGCCCTGGTCTTTGTAGATGTCCTGAACACTCCATCTTTAACACAACATAATAATCCCACAGTGAACCCATGTGATGGGAAGCACTATGACTCCCATCTTCCTGACTGTGGCAAAGTAAGGTACAAACAGATTAAATGACTTGACCAAGGTTGGCCAGGAAGTTGGTAAAGAAGCAGAGAATTCTTCACCGCTTCTCCCAAGATCCAGGTGAACCTTAACCACTGAACCATCCTTATTCTCTTGGACACGTGAACCCCATCTGTGAAACAGCAGAAGACAGTAAAGCTGTATAGCTTCCCTAGTGAAGTTTTCATTTGCCCAGTGCTCATAAATATCTGGTTAATATGCACTAATAGCATGTCTCTGAAGACACTATATTTTTTCTCATATCACTTTTCATATGAAATATAAATGTCTAGCTATTTATGGTTGTGATGTAACCCTCAAAACTGTCATAAATTCATTTCAGCAAGTCCAATGCAATGAGGCTAATTTAGCTATCAACATTGTTAACTATTCAATTCCTCAAGCACAAAAGAAGGCAGATGGTCACAGATTAGCACTGTTTCTTCTAGACAACTTCTCATTTTTGTGCCATGATGGGTGAAGATAGAAGTTACATTTGCTGTGCAGTCGGCCCCTTGAAGGTGCTCTATAGCTATGCCCTGACAAAAGTGCATGGCTGCAAAGTACTTTAAAAGTGCCCAGTTGCTTGACAAATTAACTCTCTTTACATGAGGTTTCAAATGAAAATGCTGTGAAGCAAAGCACCTGCATTAACTTCTGTCTGATTGGGCCTGGGCTGTGTTAGCTCAGCTCTGCCCCTAGTGCTGTCTGCACAATGGGAAGGGGGAGAAGGGAGGAGAGGGATCGCAGGGTGTGGTTTGCCCAGACTGCATTGGACAAGGGGGAGTGTATTGCAACTCCTCTGCCTCAGGGAAGCTCCAATCCGCCTGTTCCTACTCCAGCGCAGGCTGGGCAAACCCCAGCCTGAACTCCCTCCCCTCTCTTCTCCCCCCTCCCATCATGCAGACAGCATCAGAGCTGGGAAGGGAGGCAGGGCTAGGGGAGAGAAGCTGCAGACATGCCGCTCCTTAGATGGATTAGCTCCAAAATGGAGCTCTGTCCTCCACCCTCCCAACACAACACAACAGTGAACATCTTTTAGGTCAGGAGGGTCAGTGTAACTGATAGTGCCTTCTGTGAAGCACCATGAGTTAGACCATGGAGCTGCACGTCTGTCAGTGCCCAATGCTTGCAAGCCCATGGTGAGCCCTGAGAGGACACACCTTTACAAAATGTCAGAAGCCACATAAGCTGCTGTGAGTGGCATTTTATTTTAGCAACTTGCTTGGTCAGCTCTCATTCCATAGGTGGCTGCAGGAAGAGTACTAGCTCCTTTTATTTTCTGTCTGGCCCCTGTACTGGACTCTTGGCTGATACACATCTTGCTGAGAACACAGTGTTCAAAGCCTTATTCCTAGATCTGGAAGTTGTTTCTATACATGCAACTTCTAATTTAGAAGCCTTAATATCCGGCTCAGATTTCAGCAATCAGGTTTCAGCAAACCTGTTTACTGCTTAGGAGGTCACACAAAGAATTGTAGGATCATAGGGCTGCAGTAGGGCTCCTAGTCCAGCCCCCTACAAAAGGCAGGATCTTTCCCAACTAAACCACCCCAGCAAAGTGTCTGCCTAACCTACTTTTGAAAGTTTCCAAGGATGGAGATTCCACAACTTCTCTAGGCAACTTGTTCCAGTGCTTGACCACCCTCAGAGTCAGAAAGTTCCTCCTAATCTCCAAACAAAATTTCCCCTGTTGCAGCTTGAGGACCCTGCTCCTAGTACTTTTCCCTGTGGCCACAGAAAAAAACCCATCTTCATCTTCTGTATAATTGCCCTTCAGGTATTTGAAGACTGTTATCAAATCCCCCTTCAGTCTTCTCTTCTCCAGGCTAAATAAGGCTAGTTCTTTCAGCCATTCTTCATAAGTCTTGTCTCCCCGGCCCCTGGGCATTTTTGTTGCTCTGCGCGAAACTCTTTCCAAACTGTCTACATCCTTTGGATACTGTCTTTGGTTTACTGCACAGTGAAAAGCAACAAGACAGCTGAATCTCTGACTGATGACTACTTTTGCTTATTTTGTTTGTCTCAGAACTGATGCCCAGGAAACAGCTGCAGTCCCCACTATCATTTTTGCTCCAGTGCTGGCTTTTTGTCACTAAAACTCCATGTGACCTAGGTGGCCTCACTCCTGATATCTACTGGTGGGAGGGGAGAATCTGATGAAACTGTTCGTTGCAAATTAAATTATTTGAAATTCTAGAAAAAGCATCAGACAGGTGCTCCTGGCTCTTCAAAGGGAGTTTTCTCATTGGCTTCAATGCAAACAGCATTTAGCCTCAATGGTTTTTGTCAAGGGCAAGGCTGTGCTCTAGTGCAGTGGTTTGCAACCTTTTTTATACTGCAGACCGGGACGGGGCACACAGAGCCGGCTGCCTCCCTCCCGAGGCTGCCTCACCATCAAGCTTTAACCCCCCACATGACTGCTGGCGGTGGAAGCTGCTTGTCCAGGCGGATAGATGGGGGTCTGAGTGGGGGACTCGTGCCATGACCCAGCAGCCAACCCTTTGTGGCCCAGTACCAGCCCAGCTCAGTGGTTGGGAACCTCTGCTCTAGTGGAAAGGGCTTTGAATTGGAACCAAGGAGATGCGGGGGTTGCTCCTGGCTCTGCCACAGTGAACAAGTCAATTGCTCTGTGCCTCCGTTTCCTCCCTGAACGTTGGCTATTTCATGGTTTGGATTTTGTCATGTCCTATAGGCATGTGCAGCACTCAGCACAAGGGAGCCATGCTGGAAGAAGTTGTGCTTTAAAGATGCACCATCTCCTTTTCAGTGCATATCTTTCTTTGGAGATACCAGCAGCACTATCCTCCTGACACTTCCAGGTGATTAAATCCTTTGAGACTAAACCCAGTTCAGATTCACGGAAGTTTAGGGCTGAAAGGGACCTTGTGAGGTCCAGCCCCCCTGCTCTGGGGAGGAAGGACTACAGGGGTCAAATAACCCCACCAAGGTGTGCATCTAGTTTATATGTGTGCAAGTACTGGAAAGGATACCGGAGAGGATATACATTTTTTTCCCTTGTGAACTCATTCTCATCGTGATTAAAACTCATTGTGATTTTCATGAAAAATGCCCATGGACAATAGAATTTTAGCAGCAATTCTCATCTCAACATTGCATTATGCATCTAATTAGCCATTAGTGTTCTTGAACAGCGTCCATTAAATTTTATCACTTGCAATCAAGTTTTCACAACAATGCGGCAAAAATGACTGCAAAAAAAAAAAAGTAATGGTATCCTGTGGAAAAGCAAAAAGTTGCATCCAAATTTCCCTAGGAAAACTGAGACTCTCCTAAGTCTGTAATATTTATGGAAATACTGAATGGTGGCTTTAAGATCATGAGCTAGATTTTTTCCTCAAGTTACCCTAATCCAGATATGTTAATCTCTTGGCTTCCTACAATAAACCTGGATTTACAGTATTGTAATCAAGGGCAGAACTTAGCTTGGGTTTTCATGAAGGTGTTTTACCAAAAATATTTAGGATCTGATTCCGGCACACTTTTCCTTATGTGTTGTCCATCATCCAGACCACTTTTTCCAATAAGTGTTGTTTTGTTTTTTAATGGTCCTCTACAGCTAATACAAGCCATTTATGCATAAAGATATTAAACCATACATACATATGGATGAAGCCAAAGCCACCTTCTCTGTTTGAGTGTATTAGAGTCCCTGACACACAAGCCATTAATGATGTGCCATGCTCTTGTAATAGGATTATGGCAGGATTGTGTCTGTATGCATCCCTGGGACAAACTAGTTACTGTTACAGAACCTCAGGGCTGGGCCCTTTTTCCTCAAACTCTTTATTTCTCCCCCACATTCATGGACTTGTGCTCTTAGATCGGTTGTTGAGGAACACCTGGATCAGGCATAGTTTTTCCTAACTAGTTCACTACTTCCAAGGAAAGTTTATAGTCTGCTTGTTGGAACAAGCATGTGGGTGACGGTTTCCCTCTCACGAGGATGAGGGGACCTATCTGTCCCCTCTGCCCTGCTAGCTGTGTCCCAGCTGTGTTCTTGCTGCTGCTCAGAGTGGATAGGGTGGTTTGTTTCACTTTAAGTCAACAGCAGCTCTGGCTCTCTCCAAAGCCCCTGCTCATGCCCTTGTGTTGATTTTCCTTAGAAAAAAAGTGTCCTTTCCATAGACCCCCACACCCCTTAAATAAGTTGAAGCCAGCTCTCCCCAGCTGCCACTCCGATTCCTTTCCCCCACCCAATCTGCTGCTCTACTTTCTGCTCCTTGCCCTATGTTCCCTACCTGATGCGGTGCTCTGCTTTCTGCTCCCTGCCCAATCTGCCCCTCCGCTGTCTGTTCCCTCCCCAGTCTGCCAGGTGCCACACACAGAGGCTGCCTATGTCACTTGTGACACACGTCACAGTTTAGTCCCCTGCTCTAAGCCATCTAAAACGTGTTGTATTTTCCTGTGGGATCTCTTGGATACCAAGCTAGACTCACGTGGTAGTCTATGGAAACAGTTTCCCCAAAAGGGGTGTTGGATGTGCATAAACATCTGGTCTTTTTTCTCTAAGGACACCTGTCTTAATGATTCAAGTGCAGAAATTATCTGGTATCAGCTCCCCCACCTTTTCCTCCGCTTGCTCTGTGATTCCTAGCAGAATGACCTTATCTGGTTCCTCTTTAACTTTTTGTTTTAGGGTAAAGGCAACTTTCCTAAGGGTGTGCATTATTCAGCAGTTGAACCCTTTTAGCCGTACCGTTTACACTCTCAGAATGTTTCCATCTCAGGGAAGACCTCTGCAAACTTTCCCTCCATTAATTTATTCCCCTGCTCTTCCAATGAGCGCACTCTCTTGATGAGACCAAGAGCCTGACACTTTAATACAGCCCTGGCAACTCTTGTCCCTGACACTATTACAAATTGGATCTTTCCAATGCATTATAGACACATAAATATAGTTCACATCTGCTGCGGTGAGGAAAACCAAAACAGCACATTTACTTTGTTCCATCAGTGGCATTTCTTTCAGTGTTTCTGGCACTAGGTTATGTTGTGTACCAGTTTCCAACTCCAGATTAACAAAAGTTTTAATCTGAAAGCAAGCTCCAGCCATCTTCTTCTGCTGAAGTGTTGTGGGTTAAGGAGTTCCTCTGCGCTAGCGGTGCTCTTGTCTTTCTCTTTGTCTGTACCGCACACACTCTGCTAATGCTTGCAAGCTCTTGCAAAGTAATGTAATCCTTGAAGTTTCCTGTATCTTTTTCCATATGTTATGTGTTGTCCTGGTTTGTGATGTTTTGCCACAGAGCATGTAGCTGGATGTGCTGCTCTCTGTGGACTCCAGTTTTGAGCTCTATCTGTCTTTCTGCCTCATGTCTCTCTTTTTTGAAAATGTTGGTTTTTCTGCCGCTTTCTTACTGTCAGAGCACTGTTTGTTATCCCTAGGCCTTAGTTTGTCCAGGTGACTTCCTTTGCTTGGCAAATTCTAATTGCTCTATCAAAGGTTAATAATAGGTTTTCCATTATTTGGAGGGTTTGGTCCCAGATCTCAGATAATCTGGTCTTTTATCAGTGCCCCTCTAAATTGCAAGGTTGGCTTTTCAGCCCTTGATCATTAACAAACTCCTCTCTATTTCCATGCTCCTTTCTGTTTAAACTGAAGTTTTTAAATAGTCAGAACAAAAGAGCTCCTAGATTTCATCTTTATGTGGAACACAGGACTTCTCTAATCTGGTGTTACAACTTCACAGTTTGTCTCCTCTGCCTGAGTTATCTGCAAACTTAAAAATATTTCACATTTCAGAACCACCTATAGTTCCCTCCTGACCATTTTCATTTGGTTGGCACAATTGGTTGCTGATACAGAGTAACGTGCTATTTACACCTTCTCAGCTTATCCTTCGTTGCTGTCCTAGTCCCACGTGGTGGTCAGGAAACACTCAGAGCCAAGGAACCTCATGGTGATTTGCTTCATTTAGTGCCTGAATCCTAACTGATCAACTTTGCTTCGCATGAACTTCTGCGTAACATCACAACTGGTTTCAGCTGGGTCCTGCCAGAGCCTCTTAAAGTGCAGTGTCTATTTGTGTGAAAGAATATGGGACGGCCTCGGGACTTTTTCTGGTCCGCTCTGGCAGGATAAAAGAGCCCCCAAGGCCACGTTTCACAAAAGGAATCTGCAAGGTTTCTCCTCCTCCCAGGAAACTTTAGTGTATGGGATGGATTGAGGGGGTATACACTACAACAGAGGTGGCCAACCTGCAGCATGAGTGCCACAAGTGGCACAGGCAGCCTGTGTGTGGCATGTGGCACGTTGGGGAGGGGACAGGCAGCACAACAGGGATAGGGCAGGAAGCAGGCTGGACAGGGGATGGGGATGAGAGTGCCACAGGTATATGGTGACTTTGGAGCTGTGTGTGAAGCTCTTCCTGCACTGGCTGCAGGAGAACAGTTTCTCCTTCCTGTGTGCACACAGGTACTTGGTGAGATTGGACCTCTCAATTAATCTCTTTGTGCAGCAGGCACAGGAGAATGGCTTCTCCCCCATGTGCATGTGCAGGTGCTTGGTGAGCGTGGCGCTCTTGGTGAAGCTCTTCCTGCCCTGACTGCAGGAGAGTGGCTTCTCCCCCATGTGCATGCACCAATTTTGCATGAGCATTGAGCTACCAGTGAAGTTCTTCCCAAACGCTGGGCAGAACAGCTTCTCCCCTGTGAGCTGACTGGTGGTATGCCTGCCAAAAAGGTTGGTCCCTGCTGTGCTATGGGGATTTGAGGCAGCTGAGGAGAAATAGTTGTTCAGGCCTAAATCGTTCCAGGATCTGAACTGATCTCTGCAGCAGCCTGGACCTGGGACAACAAATGGACATCTTTAAGCCATGTTAATTCCTCTCTCTCCCTCCTGAGCTGTGAGATTCATGCAGTGCATCAAAGACCTGTGAGCACAAAATCTCAGCAAGCAGGTTGGACTAGTATTAAGTGAAGTCGGCTTTAATGGATCAACCCTGAGCCGCATCTTCTGAGGTTCTAGATCAAGGAAATTTAATTACACAGGGAGCTCCCCCATCTTTATACAAGCTGGACAGCAAAAGCCCCTTGCAAATCTTGAGTGTGAAGGTCAAGATTATTCTATAAGAGCCATTGCCTGGGAGTTTCTTCCATTAGCTCCATTATCCACTGAGGTCACACAACTGACATCTTCATGCTAAAAACTGTTAAATTATCTGTTAGGAGTCTTCCCCTTTTCGCAGCTTTTAATTATTTTACAGGGAAAGGAAGGTGAAGTCCGGCTTGCAGGTAGGCCTAACGGGCTGCTAGGACACTATTTCTGCACAGATCCCTTGGACTGTAGACTGAGGGGAAGGACCTGTCTGAGTAATACCACAAATTCTGAGTCGTGGGGATCTAAGCTGTGGAGGGCTGACAGGCAGCATTTATGACAGCCCGCATGTTCTCCTTACTGCCAGATAGTGATAAAGGTGAGGTCATTTAAAAAACACAGCTCTGCCTAAGAATAGAGTTAAGGTTGCACATTTTGGTTCACGTAGCATTTAACAAGAGCTCTGCTTGCAGACCCATCATCTCACCCACTAAGCCATTTGGCCTCCTAAATACATTACTGGCAATGAAGTTATTTGTTTGTCATTTCTGGGTCGAACAGCAGTGACATTTCTGTTGCAGTGCAGTAAAAGGTTAGAGCTTGCATAAGCTGATAAATGTGAAGTCAAGGTGACTCTATGTATTACATTAGCATAGAACTGCAAATCCTTTGGGTGCATACAGAAATCTAAGTAAGCAATGTAAGTGACTACGGCGCTGCAATTGAGAATGTCTAATGGAAAATGCTACATCTGGGGAAAATTATATGTAAAACGAAAGGCAGACAAACTTACAGTCTGTGTGCAGCCTGGTAGATTGTTATCTATTAAGTTGATAGGTCTAAACAACCTCGGGGTATGTAGGATGGATCTTGGCTATTAAACACAGAAGAGGACGTTTTCTACTTGATTTCTTTTTGTAATTATAGGTGAACAAGAAGACCAAAGTCTTGAGCATCAAATTGATTTCGTTTGTGAAATCAGATGTAATCTTTTAAGAGCCTTTTTGACATTTGATCAAAATAAAATATCGGGAGAAAGTGAGAGTCAGTTTGATTTGATGACTGGCTTTTGGATTTCAAATAAACCCCTTAAAAAAGCTCCCTAGTAATTAAGAGCGCATGTACATTTAGACAAGACCTTGAAACTTTTAGAGCTCTCCTGACTTTAATGTTTTATCTTCTATTTTTCAATGTCAACTATTTAAAAGAACAATTATCCTGTTTCTTTTCACTCTTCCTCCCACAAAAGACCTACATTTTAAAATTCATATTAGTGATTAAGATTCTATGGCTCTGGTGCAAACCTTCTGGCTTCATTGAAGTTCTTCCAAATTTACACTAGTATTAGTGAATTAGCTATTCTGGCCTAAATTCTGTTCTCTTTTGTAGTGGAGTAATGCCATTCATTTCAGTGGAGTTAATCTGGATTAATAGCAGAATAATACATCCACAATACACTTCTTTGCAAACTCAATGGAGAATATACTGATAAACCTTGAAAGCATGTCACAGTGAAGGGGACCTATCTCTTTCCCTTCCCTTCATGTTTCATGTACATTGGTGTAGCTTTTGTGTAGAAACTTCTTCTTGGAAATCATTACTCTCTGGCCTATTCCATTATCTGTCAGTTACTTCTAGTCCCTGTTTTCACCCCAAAGTGGAGACAGATTTGCACACACTAAAAAGCCAAAATTCAGAGAGCCCATTTTAACTATTCAAATGAGCCCTTATGATAAGACAGAATGTGTTTGAGAGCTTGGCTTGACCAAATCATGCCAATGGGCTGCATATGAATTGCCAGCAAGTGTGATGTTGCACAGGCAACAGCAGTGGTAACAGAACTTCCTATATCACTCCAACAAGGCACCTGTGGATGGTATTAAGGGCAGATATGAAAAGCAGCACAATACCAATGTCCTACAAAACCTAGAAGCTCTGTTATATATTTTCAAGCGCTATCTAGTGGCAACTTGTCTGTTTAATGTACATATGGACCTTGAGGACCTTTATAATGTTTCTCTTCCTATAAAGAAATCCAAGTAATTTCAATTAACCCTGTAGTCTTTTCAATGACTGAGCAACTTTGTCTCTCTTGTACTTCATATGGTTGGAAGTACAAGCTAGAATTGCTGGCATTACTTTGGCCAACTCTGCAGGACCACCAGTAAGTCAGTTTTTTCACCGTCGTCACCAGTCCTCCTGGCATCCATGTTGCTGTGGGGAGATAGGTTTGGATCAGCCCTTACAGACAATTCTTCCTCGGTTGTTTCTAGGAAGAGCAGTTGTGGTGGCAGAGTCCTCCCTGTACGCTTCTCTCGTATGATCTTGGAGCTACACTTTGCATGCTAAAACTATCTATTTGTCTCTCCCATTAAGTACTAGTGTGCTCATATCACTTGCCTTATCTGGAGTCAAGGACCCTTTCGGTATAATTACTGTATCTATCAATATGGTTTAATTTGTTACTTTCAAAAGGGATTTTTACTGTATTCTGTGCATTGCTATGATCTAGTATTGATAGAGTGACAATACCTAGAACCAGGATTCCATTATGTTAGGCCCCATTTAAACAGAGAATAAAACAGTCCCTGCTCCAAGGTTAGCTTAAGGTTAGCTGCTCTGTTAGTTTTGCTTTCATTGCTCAGCTGTGCACCACTTCAGTGCTGAAGAGACTCCAGTTTGCACACATATCCCTGTAGCAGTATAACAGTAAGCAGTGCAAGCGTGCCCAAGTGGCTCAGTGTCACAACCACAACACAGAATTAAAGGACTAAAAATCTCTTACATCCAGCACCATTCTAATTGCTGGTGAAAGCTGTACAATGGAAGCCATTTGCAAAGCTGATAAATGTTATTGGTCCTACAAATCACAAGAACTCTGCTACATATTATTGAGTTTCATCTACTGGCATCTTATCTGTTGGCAATTTACATGTGTACAGACCCAGGACACACTTGTAACAGCTTGTGAAAGCAGGCATAATGTTGGCACTCGCTAAGGAGGACAAGACATGAGGCTTCTATGTATCAAGATATGTGTAGTTCACCATAGGTGACTGCATCCATCATGCTTGGATGCGGGCTGGTAAGTATTATTGCCATAAATATGTTGAGGGTTATAGAGTACTTAGCTGCAATGAATACAAATAGATTCCTTACTGAATCATGGAATCAGAGAAAATGAAGGTTGGAAGGGACCTCAGGAGGTCATCTGGCCCAACCCCCTGCTCAAAGCAGGACCACCGCAGCCAAAGCTTTGTCTAGCTGAGCTTTGGAAACCTCCAAGGAAGGAGCTTCCACCACCTCTCTGGGTGATCTGTTCCAGTGTTTTACTACCCTCCTAATGAGAAATTTCTTCCTCATATCTAACCTAAACTTCTCTTGCTGCAACTTGAGACCATTGCTCCTTGTTCTGTCATCTGCCACCACTGAGAAGAGTCCAGCTCCATCCTTTTTCAGACTCCACTTCAGGTAGTTGAAGGCTGCTATTAAATCCCCCTTCAGTCTCCTCTTCTCTAGACTAAATAAGCCCAGTTCCCTCTGTCTTTCCTCAAAAGTCATGTCCCCCAAACCATTTTTGTTGCCCTCCGCTGGACTCCAATTTGTCCACATCCTTTCTGTAGTGGGGCCCAAAACTGAACACAGTACTCCAGATGTGGCCTCACCAGTGCTGAATAGAGGGAATAATCACTTCCCTGGACCTACTGGCAACACCGCTACCAATGCAGCCCAGGATGTCATTAGCCTTCTTGGCAACAAACGAACACTGCTGGCTCATATTCATTTTATTGCCACCTGTAACCCCCAGGTCCCTTTCTGCAGAGCTGCCCAGCCAGTCAATCCCAAGCCTGCACCAGTACATGGGATTGTTCTGTCCTAAGTGCAGGACTTTGCACTTGTCCTTGTTGAACCTCATGATATTCCTTTTGGCCCAGTCCTCCAATTTGACTAGATCACTCTGAATCGTAGCCCTAGTCTCCAGCATATCAACTACTCCCCCCAGCTTGGTGTCATCTGCAAACTTGCTGAGGGTGCGCTCCATGCCATCTTCCAGGTTGTTGATGAAAACATTGAACAGAACCAGCCCCAGGACCCCTGGAGCACTTCCCTTGATACCAGTTGCCAACTAGACATTGAGCCATTGATTGCTACTCTCTGAGCCTGATGCTCCAGCCAGTTTTCTATCTACCTTACTGTCATTCATCCAGTCCATACTTCCTTAGCTTGCCTGCAAGAATGTTGTGTGTATATCAAAAGCCTTGCTAAAATCAAGATATGTCACATACACCGGTCTCCCTGCATCCACAGAGCCAGTCATCTCATCATAGAAGGCAATCAGGTTGGTCAGGCATGACTTGACACTGACTGTCCTTAATCACCTTTTTATCCTCCAAGTGCTTAGAAATGGATTCCTTGAGGCTCTGCTCCATGATTTTTCCAAGGGCTGAGATGAGGCTGACTGGTCTGTAGTTACTGGATCCTCCTTTTTCTCTTTCTTAAATACGGGCACTATGTTTGTCCTTTTACAATCATCCGGGACCTCTCCTGAACGCCATGAGCTTTCAAAGATGATGGCCAGTGGCTCTGCAATTTCATCAGCCAACTCCCTCAGCACACTTGGTTACATCCCTTTCAGCCCCATTGACTTGTACACATCCAGTTTTTCTAAGTAGCCCCTAACTGTTCTTTTACCACTGAGGACTGCTCACTTCCTTGCCAAACTGTGCTGCCCAGGCCAGTAGTCTGGGAGCTGACTTTGCCTGTGAAGACTAAGGCAAAGAAGGCATTCAGCCTTTTCTGCATCCTATGTCACAAGGTTGTCTCCCCCATTCAGTAAGGGACTCACTCTTTCCCTGATCCTCCTCTTGCTACTGACATACTTGTAGAAACCTTTCTTGTTACCCTTCACATCCCTTGCTAGGTGCAACTCCAATTGCGCTCTGGCCTTCCTGACTTCATCCCTGCATGCCTGAGCTCTTATATTCTTCCCTAGTTATTTGTCCAAGTTTCCACTTCTTATAAGCTTCCTTTTTGTGATTTAGTTTACTGAAGAGTTCCCTGCTAAGCCAAGTTGGTCTTCTCCCACATTTGCTAGTCTCCTATACATTGGGTTGGTTTGTTCCTGCACTCTCAGTAGGTTTTTTTTAAGTTGATAAATTTTTATAAATTTTGCACCACATCCAGACTGAAGTTTAACTTGCTGAAAGACTGAATTCGGACTGTCAGGTTAAGGGATGCACAGTACTGATCAAAGATTCAATCCAATTCAGCTGTTTTATTGTTGCGGTAATTGTTACATTCAAGTATTGGTTTAGCTTTGACTTGGATCTTTAGAAATGGATCAAAAATAAATTTGAAAGGAAAGGAAACAGCTGACAGCAGCTGCCAGGATAGGCACCTAAAGTTAGAAGTTACCCCAAACTACATTAAAATAGAATTAGGACCTTAAACTGTTGCCAGGAAAAACACAGGGCACAGCAAACCAGCTGGGTTCCTGATCTTTATATCAAGGAAAACCAGCATTGTGACCAGACCATGAGGAAGAGAGCTTCTGGAAGGCAAGTCAAGAGGGAAGGTTTGGCTACAGAAAAAATGCTGCAATGTATGAGCAGTAGTCGTAGTTCGGTAAGTGATTCAGGAGCCGCATTCAAAAGCCCTCGTTACACCTTTATCAAAAAGCGAGACATCTCTGTAAAAATGTACATATGTTACAGTTTCATAGACATTTACAAGGTTTTTTCTATACAGCCCCCCATCCCCAAGTTTTTACATACTTATAAATGCACTCCCTGCCTCATCTTTAACCTCAGGTGTTCTTGCAAGTCAGAATCATTACCACCTAGAGAGCTAACGGGCAATAGGCTGGGGCTTTTAACAGGCTATCAATAGCTACAACAAGGAGGTCAGGGCTTTATGCCTTCAAAATATACCTTTTATTGCTCATGGTATATATGTGGCATTCAGCATCTGAACACTTCTAGTTCAGCAGAAAGGCTGGAAGTTCCAGACCTAATAAATACGTAAGGCCCTGTTTATTGCCCAGTAACCTACAATCAGGATTGTGCTAAATTAAAATGAAACCCATTTCACACAGCCATCATTCCAAACCTAAAAGCCTTGAGAAATCCAAGACAAAAACAAAAGAAAACCAGAAAACTCCTAGTGCTTGTGTTAGACATGCTCAGAGGATCTATTGCTGCGATTCTGCCTCGGAAGAAGTGGAATACTGTCTTCTTTTTTTTATCCCTCCATTTTCTGTTCCTGCTAGCAAAAGAAAATCCTTGTTGGCATCCTCACTCTGATTGGATGACACCTTCCTTTATGCAAAAGGACCAATGGGATTCCCAGATGTGATCCCTCAAGAACAGTCTCATAAATACTCCAGGTGAAAGTGTGAGGTTGACTAGCTCCAGTCCCAAGTGCTAGCTCGCTTGGAGTTCAGTCTCTGAGCTCATGCGCCGGGGCTCACTGTATCAGATATGCCAAGTTCACTCCCAGTCCAGCCACGCCTGCACAGGACAGCCAGGAGCTAATACTTCTTATTGGCTCCCTGTCTAAACACAGCATGTCCTCACTAGTATGGGTGTACAAGGGCTTCCTGAAGTCTGACCGGGACGAAGCAGTCAGAGAAGGGGGTCTTAACCATACTCCAACATATAGCAGGATGGTTTGATGCAAGCAGACAGCAGCATTGGGAATAAGTCTGATCAAACAGTGCAAATTAATGATCACATGTATTCAGACATCCACACAAAGAACAGCCAGGTGAATGGATGTGGTCAAATTGACAGACATCTGAAAAAAGATGCATCTTCCTGCAGACTACCCTTCCCCCGCACCGAATCTTGCTGCAACTTCCAACGAGGGTAAAAGATGTTTTCAATCCAAAGGGGATATTTTGTATGTTAATAGGGCTGAGGCTGACAGTCTTGACAAGGACAAGTGATCCATCTGGACATCAGCAGGAGCTCTGTATGAAAAACCATTGCAGCTCAAGCTTGTGATGCCCATGACAGAAGACAGAAAATTACTGATTTTGTACACACTCAATCTACTTCTGCCTCAGTTAATTTAAAGACAAAGTGGTACTTCTGCACAGCATCAGTTAGTCACAGTATGTAAAAACAACCTTTCTTACTGTAGATTTCTGTCTTAACTGTAGAGCTGCCTGTGCTGTTAACTTTTTACATTATAATAAAGTAAGGGGGAGGCTTGATTTTGATCTCCCTTCCTGATTTCAATGGCATTGCTCTAGATTTGCACGTGGGTAACCAGCATCTGGCCCTTGAGCTGACACAATTCTAGCCCACAGCATCTGTGAAAAAATAAATGTGCAGAAAGACCCTGCCTGTTCCAGAAGCTTAAGAGTGCTTTATAGCAATTTAATTAAGAGTTGGGATGAAGGCACACTCTCTTCTGCTTCACGCTCCCAATTGTCAGCCACCTTCTAACAGCATGTGCCCGTGTAACTTCAGGTCTACGCTGAGTGCGAGTACCTTTGGGACATGTGCATGCCTGATACGATTATTATTCATCACGTTTCTGACATAAATGAGTTGGGGGTCTCCCCTCCTACCCCCAGTGCATCTGGGGTTTGAATTTTCCCCTACTGTGGATCCTGCCGATACTCTAATTAGTACTCACAGAGGCATGTTGTATATTCCAAGGCTATAAAAGATGATTAAAATGGGAACCCAGCCATCACAAATTCTATGCAGCATGTCAGCTTCCCTCACGTGGCTGTGCTATTAGTAGCAAACTGTTGTGTTGCTTTTGAATTAATACACTGAGCAAAGCAATAGTCTTGTTGGGGGAGGGGCAAAGATGGGGAAAGAGGAATGTGAGTTCTGCCTCTATGTGTAAGGGCATGTCTTATAAGCTTCAGTTTGCCCATCGCTAAAATGAGGTTGATGATGCTTTCCTGCCTTGAAGGCATGTGATGAGGCTCAGTTACAAATCTGAGTGGAATAAAGCCTTTTATGTTCCTCAGACAGAAGGTGGGGTCAGTGCAAAGGAACACTAGTCAGCATAAAATGTTTTCCAGAAATGAACCCAGGCTCTAAGAAGCTTGAATTCATTTCCAGCTCTGGCTTATCTGTGTACTGCTGGTCTCTTATGCTGTAGTAGGAGAGCGCTCTGTAGACTGCATCCTAATCTTCAGTCGTCAGCTCCTACCTGGATCTAGTCGAGATTAATTTAATCAAACTACTGTACGACTAATTACATATATGTTCATGCACACTGTCATCACTTGAAAGGAAGACAGACCCAAGGGGCAGAATGCAGGCTTCCCACACTCCCACAGGGGCTGCCTGGAGCTTGCATTCAAAGTCCTGAGGATTACAAGCTCTATTAAACTTTTAAAAATACAATTAACAAAATATTGCATGCTTGTATAGCATCTTTCATCCTGAAGCATCCCAGTGTGTGTTCAGTCTATGGGGAACATTCCTTTTACCAGAACTATGAAGCCAACGCCACAGCAGAAGATATCACAAGGTTCAAATTATGCAGTGAAAGTTTTGGACAAGAAATGAAGAATTTTGCCTAGAATACAGTCTTTAGAGGGAATTTTAATAGGCAGGATACAGTTGCCCAGTCTCTTCACCAGTCTTGCCTACCTCATCTGAAAATCAGTACTTGCCACAACACTGCCTCTTAACACCAGACTGAGGCATTTATACACATTGACTCACAGGGAAAAGCTGCACCTACAAAATTAACACCACCGCTTCCTATAGTAGTCTGGATTTCCCAACATGTGCCACAAAAAATAAATAGGAAATGGCCAACGAGGCCAGCATGTGACCCATCAACAGGCTGCAATTAGTTTGATTGAATAGTTATGAACAGGGATCCAGGTTTTCTGTTTCCCACAGAAAAATTGGAAAACCATGGATTTTCCCTTTTTAACATAGATGCTCATGGATTTTCCACTTTTGCAAAGAGCTCCCAGCAGGCTGGCAGAGTGCCAGCCTGCAATAGCTTCTTGCAAAAAGGGTAGCAAACCATAAGCTCTGTCCTGGTGTGGGGGGGAGGTGAGGGACTGTCAGCCAAGGATTGGCTCAGGCTCACTTTCCCTCCTGGAGCCTTTGAAGTAAGTGGGGCTTGCAGCAGGCTGGGAGCCAACTGGGGTCCCCCTTTGGTGGGGCTGTGAGGGGCCCTGTGGGGTAGGTGACTGCCAGGGCTGGAAGGGGGGGCAGGGTTGGGGATGGTGGGGAAAGCCAGTGGGGCAGGTGGGAGGCAGGGCAGCAGTGTGTGGGTGGGGGCTGAGGGAGCGGGGAAGTGTCTGTAGGAAGCCCCAGGTGGAACAGCCCAGCCCAGCCCAGCCCAGCCTGATGGCACGTGGATCAGGATCCATACACCATCTGACTGGGAGGGAAGCCGCACGTGGAGGCACGTACCATAGATGGCTTCCCGCTAGAGTGCTGGAAACCACATATGGCAGCACAGAGCCCGCCTGGCCCAATGCCACATGGCTTCTGGTCCACACACCATCAGGCCAGGCTGGCCAGCTCCATGCCTCCACGTGGAGCTTCCAGCACTCCAGCAGGAAGCTGCACATGGAGGCATGAAGCTCAGCTAGCCTGATGCCATGTGGCTACTGCCTGCAGTGCCATGAGCTGCATGTGCTGGCACAGAGCCAGCCCAATCTGGTCCAGAAGCACATGCCATTGGGCTGGACTGGCTCCATGCCAGCACAGGCAGGCCCTGGGACTCAGGCAGAGGTATGCACTGCCGGGGGCTCTGCCTGCTGCAGCCATGAGCACCCCAAGGGCCTGCTGCTGCTACTGTTGCCGCTGAGCCACCGACAGTGGGGGCTGTGCACCAGAAACCCCACACCCACACACAAACCCCCACAAAGCCCACACACCCACCCACAGCCCCCCACACCTCTTCACAAGCCCCCACAAGCCCCACACTTGCCTACAAACCCCACATACTCCCATACTGATACCCACACAAACCCTACACCTGCCCACAAACCCCCCCCACACAACCATACCCTTCCACACCTTCACAAATCTCCCCCCACACCCCCCACCACATCCCCCAGCCATACAGAGTACCTGCATATATTTCTAAAAGGGTCAAATAGTGAAATTTTTAGTTCAATTTGTAAAAAAATATAGAAGTCATTAATTTGGCATAATTTTGAGCTTTCCTGCACATAATTCCCTGGGGTGTACAGAGTGGTTTTAGCAGGAGTGCTGATTTTCCATGATGAAAAACCCCAAAACAAGTGCCAAAATATATAGGAATTTAGAATTTATTTTATTATAGTGATCAAGGCACTGGTAGGCTTCCAAATTGCTTTAAAACTGTAAATACAGCAATAAAACACTGTGTTCAACTGATACGTGTGTGTGTGTGTGTAGTAGCCTTTCATTTTAATCACAGCTTTTAGGGTTTTAATCAAAAAACTTGGCAATTTTTAATCAGACAAAACCAAGATTCCTGGTTATGAATAAGGAAAACATGTAGAAATAAAGCTTATTTCTGAGAGATTTATGAACAGAAAAAGAACTAAATTCTTCAGCAAATAATGTCCTTGCAATGCATAACGCAACCAGCTCTTTCTTCATCCATCTGACTGAATGTAACAGTGCTTATTCCAGCTCATATGAGACTGGAGTCCATGTTATAAAATGGCACCATGGCAAGCAAGACACTTGTGTGAGCCAGATAAGGGCTAGATAGGCCATGCTGGCCAAACTCCCACTGATGTCCTTCAGAACTGAAGGGCCTTAGCCCTGTGGAGGAGAGGGAAAATCTTGCACTGCTACTGTCCTGGTTGCACTTGTTCTGAGGACAGAGAGAAATTCAGCCTCTAGAGCTGCCAATCCAACACCTTTCACCAGAACTGAACAGACTCGCCAATTTGAAAAAGTCTATAAAGTCTTTCACTGTCATGAAAGAGAACGTGCAGCAGGATTGTTGGAACTGCAGGTCTGTGACACTCTCTGAAGTGACTGCTTTGTTCTTTTCACCTTAGTCTGTCAAAGCGCAAATCCACACATACAGCCTCCACTTGCTTTTTATCCTGCAACCTATAAATATGCACTAACTGTGAGAGGTGGACTTGAACATGCTCTCAGGATGTCATCCTGGAAGGGAAAAGAGGCTGCTTATGGAGAGACCGTTCCTTTCATGTCAACTGCTTTTGCTCCACACATGCGTACCCAATGCTGGGGTCACTGAGAACAGCTTGCAATGCAGAAGCAAGGAAAAAAAAACATTGCCCATCATGCAGCTGTTGATGTGGAAACTAACCCAGTGCCACACTGTCCTGCACTGCAGTGGCGAGGGATGTTTTAGGAAAGAAAAGGGGGTGAAAATGGATTGTTTCCTGCACCAGAGATGAAGGGTCATAGGCAGGTCAGAGCATCAAAGGAATCCTCGAGGAATCACTGAAATTGTGGTCCCCCGAATACCACTCTCCCACATGGAAAATGAATGGGGGTATTCTAAATAGTTTGAACTGTTATTTTGGTGGCAATGCTGACTACTCACAGAGAAGGCATATTGAATACTTGAGGCCAGACTTCTCAGCCCTTCAATCCTTGAGCCAGCGTTCATTGAAACCAACAGGAGATTTAGGGAAAACTTTAGATTAGGCCTAAGGTTTATGCCGCAAGAGTGATATAAAGGGATACACTTAATGCAGCCTAACAGGCTGCTGAGGATTTCCTTGGTAGGTGATCTGCTCCAGGGTGGGTGAAGGAAGAAGTGGATTAGTTCCCTTCGCCCACACCTATTCCCAGGCCGGCACAGAACACCTGGGCAGGGAGGTCGGCTGTCTCTGCTGCTGTCACTGTCCCTGACTGTCCCCAGTTCTGCATAGAGTGGGCTCCCTCCCTCCTTGCCCTCACCCCTGGGACAGCTGAAGACAGCAGCAGCTGGTGGCAGGGGAGAAGGATGGCAACACAACACATGTTGCTGAACAGAGTGGAAGGGTGCGGGGGACTGTTACTTTCTTCATGGACTGAAAAAAAAGTCCCTGACTGCTCCTTCCATGGGCTGGTCAACTGAAGGAGGGGTGCATCCATGCCACTACACCCTGACTAGATCCATCCATAATGAAGACAAATGAGAGCTGGCAGGGTGCAGGGGACCCTCTGTTTCCAGTCCTATCTTCAGATGCAGATAAGAGATGTTCAGCATCCAGTAAGCACATTCATCTCCAGCAATAGCTATTGATTATTGCGGTTAATTATTCCTGCACATTCTGAAGCAGAACATTTCATATTAGGCCTTGTGGTGCCAGAGCTCCCTGTCTCAGTCATAGTGCTAGCCATATTCCTAGGACAGAGGGTCTAGTAGCAAGGGGAGGAAATTGCACCATGTTACCATCCAGGCTAAATGAATTTGTGCTGAATTTTTTTTTCATATCTGCAAAGAGATCATGAAACGACGGTCAGCAGATATTTCTAGTCTGTCCCAGTAGGCAGCAAGTCCTACCTAGCTCCTACCTGTCCAGAAGAGATACAGCAAGATTAAAAATCCTTTCTAGTTTTTCTCCACATTGCTTAATGTCAACTTCCCTTCTCCTGCTCAGCCACAGCACAGGAGGATATGAGGAAAGTGGCTCTCTCTCTTCCTGGCTAGAAAGAATTGCTACACTTCATCTACTCAGCAAGCCAATCTTACTGCAAATCAATCATGTGGTTCCAAGAATCATCCAAAAAGGTTAGCATGCCTACAATGCAGTCTGCCAACACTGGGACTACTTGTGTGAGTAAAGTAGATAGGACCAAGCATGGTTCTCCATGAGCATGGTCGCAGAGTGAGAAGTCAGTAGCAGGAATTGTGAATTGACACAATTCAGACCTGGTGTTATGAGTCTTCTCTGCCCCACTGAGTTGAGCAGGGCTGCACAAACAGGCACCTTCCTTTTGGCTCAGCACTTTTACAAAATCGATTTTTAACTGGCTAAAGGTTAAAAATAACAGTGATGGCTGACCTTCCACAAACTACCATCTGTACAACAGCAGGCCAGTTAGCCTAGTAGTACCCAGGTGCAAAGTAAGGCCTTTTACAGCTTCCTGTGCACACAACGTCTGGCCTGCTAACTATGTGATTTTTCTACTCTTGTGCGTAGGCACGGCAACTTTGTTGAGTTCCCATTAGCAGTTGGAAAAGTAATAGCTTTATTTGTTCATTGTCTTTTCTGTTTCCTAAGACAACTCTACCATTGAAGCACACATCTGCCTTAGCATGACAATGATGTCACTCTTTAATTAATGCATTCCTGACAGGTCACTCTAATTGCTGCTGCCTGGCAATGTGGAACACTACCATCAGATTTTGAACCTCCATGCCTTTTGTTTTCAGGTCACTGAGTCTCTCAGGATGGAGGACAACATAACCCTAATGGAGAGTGAGAGACAGGAGAAAGCCAAGCCCTGACTTACCTACTTGCAGTCCCACAGACACGGCTGAGCTTGCTTGAGCATAAGTCAACCCTGGATTCCAGCCAGAAGGCAGTTTCACCCAAATGACCCAAATGATGTGCAATTCAATAAAAATAACAAGCATCCCATCATCATCTGAAGACCTCAAGGCACTGAAATGAATTAAGACTCTTCACCCAGTGCATAGCTGGTGCTTACAGTCTAATTCTTATAGTTGACAAATGTCCATAACACAAAAAGGAGCTGATAATCAGGAGGTAACATTACCTGGCAATAATAAATTGCCTGTGGAAGCTCAGGGCTCTAGCACATGGAGCGGTGCAGAAAGCCACGTATAGTTTACCGGTTTGTTGGACTGCCACAGCAATTCAGTCTCCAGCGTTCTCAGTCTGAAACTCTCAAGGGCTGGGAATTTTTTGTGCAACAATTTTTTTGCAGAAAATGCCAAGCCATCAAATTTAATTGTTTTGTGCAAACAAGGCTGTTTCAACAAAACTTTCATCAGGCAAAGGAGCTCAGATCCAGGCTTGATTTCCTGGTCACAGAGAGAAAGATGTACACAATTCCAAAATAGCGAGCAGTTAAGAAATTGCACCGGACTTGGAAATCCAGGCTCAAGCCCCTGTTCAGCCTGATTCACACTGTTGCTTTGTTATAGAGCCTGTCTTTCTATGGTCAGGAGAACAAGACAGTGACTGTTGTGTGCTATTTTGGACATTCATCTGGAATGTGGGAGAATAGCAGGGTGGGGGCTTGAATCTCTTGTATCCTCACAGCACATCTTGACCATAAAATTACTGGGTGTTTGGAAAAGAGTCCTTCTCAATCTCTTCTCTTAGAGCTGTTCCACTTTGTGTAAATAATTAGACCAGGGCTGTCTAACTTCAGTGTGGTGAGGGGGCAGAGACCATGTGGGCTATATGCTGTGGGGCCTGGACCCTGGAATCCCTGCCTTTGCCATGTAGCACCCCCTTAGGATGCCCTCCAACTGCAACTGCACAGCCCCTCCAACTGCACAGGCTGCATGAGGGGCACAGAACCCAGCCCACTGCCATACAGGCTGTACAGGCAGCATGTGGCCCCTCCCAAGTCATCCCCCACTTCGTGGCATGTAGCTTCAGAGATACCAGTTGGACAACCCAGTATTAAGCCAAAAAAAAAAAAAGAACTGAGCCAGACAAAGACTCTATAAACCAGTGGTCGGGGTATTTCCCATGTGGGAATCAAAGGTTCAAGTCCCTGATTTGAATCACGTGGAGTAGTGATATATGTACCTGGGTGCCCCACCTCTCTGGTGACTCCACTCACCACCAAGCTTTTGGCTCTTCCACACTGAGGGTTTCTCTCTGTCATTTGCTGTTTTGATGATTTGTTTTGTGAACATTTGAAAGGTCTCAGTGATGTCCTGATGCAAATCTTTCTTGAAATCTGAACCTTTTTTTGCAGGAAAAGAAAGACCATTTCCTTTCCAACTATATTCAGGGGTGCTAAATTGCTTGACAAAGCCAAAAGAATCCCCAGATGTTTGTATTAATACTTAAAATAGGGTTACCATATTTCCAGTTTCAGAAAAGAGGACACCTATGGGGGGGGGGAATGCCCCGCACACCCAACCTGCAGCCCCCTGGCCCTGCCAGTGCCCCTCACTCCCAACCCATGCCCCCTGGTGCTGCCAGTGCCCCATATTCCCAACCCACAGTCCCCTGCCCCACTTGGTCCTATTTCAAAAAACCACCCAGACAAAGATCAGAGGACATGTCTGGGAAACGTCAGATGTATGGTAACCCTAACTTCAAAGCTATGAATCTTGCTTAAGAACAGACCTGTGGAAGGATGCAAAGGACCTCCATGTACTTGTTCATGTCTCACTGACATACTCAGCAGACATAAGTCAGCACAGAGAAACTAATTTTACTGGGTAGTTAGACAGGAGCCTTGCACAGAGAGCTAAGAGACATACAAATAATGTTTCTTCCCTTTTCCCCATTGCAGTATATTGCCTACATTATTCATAGCCAAACTCCTCGTGCAGGGTAGGTCAGAAGCTATTTTCCAAAATGAACTCAGTCAGCCATAGCTCAGAATGGTTTCACAGATAGAAATTGCCTTATTTCTGGCAAGAGAGCATCTGCCCTTGCTAATCATACTTTTGTGCCTATAACTACTCCAATGGTTTGTGGACTGCCTATATTCAAACCAGTGTCTTCGACAGGCAATGCACCCACTCACCAGCTGTTCAGCCTGTTCGATTAGGTTAGAGTGAGGGCCAGTGGATACTGCCGGAGATAATGTGAAAGTGAAGTCATTCTTTTGTGTGCAGAATTGTAAATAAACCACATCTCCTTTATATAGCCACTGATTCTGCATCAAGCTATCTCACACACACAGAGAAATCCCTGTATATTCTCTGTCCAGAGAAAAATAAATAGATTTAGAGCTACAGTTTCTAACTTAGTGTGATTTCAAGGCCAGTAGGAACCTGCAAACAAATGTAAAACATTTGCCCTTGTGCTGTGCAAACACAGAATTCAAGATCGTCATGTTTCCTTTAAAGCTTTCAAGCAATGTGGTGCATTTAAAGAATCACAGGCATTTCAGATGCAGTATTTAAATCCTTCCTGGCCTGTGGAGCATGCTCTTGATTATGACTCTCCATACGTCCCAAGGGATAGAGGAGTACTAATGTGAGGATCTCCTCTCTGGGCTAGGGTGTTCACTGGTCCTGTTTTATACCAGACCTGTTTTTAAACCCTTTGTCCCCTGTCCATTTCTAAATGAAGAATGGACTGCAAAAAGTCCCGTTTTTCAGTTCATTGGTAGAAATTCACGTCAATCAGTTGTCCTTGCGATTCTGTTTGCTGTGCCTAGAGAGGGTGGTGCACAGCCAGAAGGATCCGGGTTCAGAGCCAGCAATTTATAGTGTCCCTGCCCCTTGCTGCGGATTCGCCAAGGGGCCCAGTGGCCCCACCCCTCATTGCTGATTGGTTGAGGCAGCGACCCTGCCCCTCACCACTGGTTGGCTGAGGGGTCTGGTGATATCCCCCCCTCACCACAGGCATGTCCTGTATTCTGGGGATGGGTCAGTGGCTACCTTGCTCTGGGACAAACATGGGATCCAAGCTAGTGCAAGGAAGGAAAGAAGACTGGAGGAGCTAGAAGTAGGAGTGGTTGGACCTTCTCCCACCTCCAGCTCCACAGAGATGGGAGAGAAAACATAATGCAGCCTTGGGACTGTGTTCTCCTTTCTGTTGAGCTCTTCCCAGGAGCCTGGGGGCATTTGCAGCCAGGGGAGTCCTTGCTAGCAGCCCTCATTGTGGCTACAATTTGAGGGAATCAGGATGCCCAAACCCAGAGCAGAGGACCTGTAGGCAGGTTGCCCTGCCCTCACACTGGCCTCCCAGGAATACCTGGATCCTTAGAGACCCACAGGGCAGGGATCCTATGGCCTTTTCCTTTAGGGTAGGTAATCCTGGTCCTTGTTGCCCAAAAAGAAAACCCAGTTCCCAGTGAGCAAATCTGAGTTAAGAATTGACTGTAATCAGAGTCTGAGACAGAAAGTAAACTGTTCACAAGCCTCCTCCACAGAGCACTACATCTCTATATAAAGAACCATCAGCTAGTAATTTAGTGCATCTTCTGAAGACTGAACGGTGACTTAACCTGACACCACCTGGACATCTCAAGAGACTCCTCCCATAACCAGAGCTTTTCATTTCTATTTAGCATTTCTACTGAACTTCTCTCATTCTTTTGTTGGCTCTAGCGACACTCTAACTCAGACAATTAAACTTACTAAAACTTGTGCCCAGTGCTTCAACCCTTTAATCATGTATTCATGTGGGTGATCCTTACAAATGAAGCCCCACTGGTTTCAGAGATCCTTTCTCCTGAGTAAAGACTGCTTATATGAAGAAATGTATAGAATTGGTTCCTCAATAGATAACTGGGCACCTGCAAAGTACCCCTCATTACCATACTAAGTAAAACTCCTTGTTACAAATAGGAGTCTCATTACAATGATATTTTCCAGCATCCAGCCTGATCTTCCAAGGCAGAATCCTGGTTGAAGACAGTCTGATGAGGAACTGTCATCCTACAAGTCCTCTTTCCAAGGCACTTGTTCATTTGTTAATGTGGAATCTACGCACAGTCTTCTTGTTTCCATCAGGAAATGTAATACAATGCAGAGGATTTAATGGCCTGAAAACTTTTGAATACTGAAACACATTCATTTCATTGCATCTTGTAGCACATGTACTTCATAATGCAGAGAAAAGGAAAATAGAAGGTCTAGGAGCACTGAAGGAAAAATGGAAATGTATTTTACCTATCGCATCAAAAACCCCTAAATCAACCTAGTCTAGCACCCTGGTGTGCTCACTGTTGAAGCCCCAGGCAATATGTCCATAGAAATAAAAAAATGAAAAGTCACCAAACATGAATGAAGCTGGAAGAGACAAATGCATTCTTTAAAATGTTTAGCTCTGCCCATAATAAGTAGCACTCATGACTTATGTCTGTGTGAGAGCATATTCTCTTGAAGGATCCCAAAGTGCTACACTGAAAAGAGATGAGGATGTGAGGTATAAATTCTAGAATGGCTAAACGATCTCTGAAATGTCAGCACATTTACAATTCTGTCAGGTTTCTAGGGAGCTTACATATGGTTTCATACTTGATATTCACAGAATTACATGATAGAAATACCTCTTCACATTATCTTTTGGTTAACCCATTAATTTCCACGAGAGCCGGTTGAATACTTCCCCCATCTAATGACTAATTCAGCAAATAAAACAGATAATATTTCAGAATCGCAAAAATTTTCCCCTCCCTTATTTTACACCACAGAAAAAGAATTGCTGTGTTTTGGCAAGTATGCTTGTGTGTTGAGAGACCTGATGACAACCACATCTGATGATTTTGACAAACTGTTTTCAAACACCTGGGCTAGAGACAGACATACACATAAACCAGTTTAAGTGATCAGAAACTGGTCTGAACCTGTAACAGAACAGATGTTCAGTGCACATAAACCAGTCTGAAAATGGCTGAAACCAGCTTGACGTAAACCTGGTTGAGTGTCGTATCAGACTTAACTGATTTGGGTCAAACCAGTTTATGTAATATCTGTCCCAGACTCCTTGCTGGTTTAAGTTAGATCAGAGTCCCCCAGCATCCCAGCATGCTCTCTGGGCTGGGTGGGCCTCTCTGTTCCAGAGAGCTGGGCTGGCCCCTCCCCTCTACTCCCTTGCTGGACCTCCGGCAGAAACTTGCCTGGCTTCCCCTGCGCCACCCCCAGTCGCAGCTTGCTGTTCAAGCAGGGATCCCTCCCTCCTCTCTCCCACAGCATGGTATGCTAGCTAATGCTGAGAGATGTCTGTATGGGGTGGACAAAGGCAGACAGGACAGTGTCCGCTTAGGGCATTGCAGAGCTAATCAACAGGAGGGTAATATCCCTCCTTGGAATGTGCCCTTCCTTGGAAAAAGCTGTTTAAGAAGAGCTTGAACTAATGAGAGAAGCTTTGTTTTCTGATAGGGTGCTACATGCTGATAACAGAGCTGGTAAATGCTCTGTTACCAAGGGGGGGGGAACCCCTACCTGATCAGTGTGTCCTGCCAGGGCCTGGCCATGCCCCTCTCAGTTGAGCACTGTCAAAGGGGAGGGAGGGCTGATCTAGCATTCCCCCTTCCCACCCCCCAGCTTCTAGCCTGAGCCACTGCAGACATATGTCTGAATTTCTTCAGTCCAGACAGGATGTCTGTACAGTTACAAACCAGTTCAGCCTAGCTGGGCTAAACTAACCTGCAAAGATTGAATCAATTCGGGGTCAGGCTTTTTGAATGTCTCTCCCTAGCCCTGGGCCCCAACAGATACTGAATTGCTAGCAGTCTTACTGCTCTAGTGACTTGGGTTACAAGGATACCCATAAATCTGGGTAGGAAGTGTTTGTCTCCAGAATCTTTGCTGCCCAAATGTATTACACAAGTGCTCCTCTGTCCCCATGCCTGACATTATCTATACAAAGCAAAAATGGTTCTTGCTGAGGAAAGGCATAACAAGTGAAACCTAGATTGAGGCCTGTACACTAGAAGAACTTGTACAAAACCTCTCTTCATTGCTTTCCCAGGAGCACTCTGCATCTCTGAGGCAGCAGGGTTTCACATGGAGCAATGCTACAAAACATCATGGCAAAGTCTGCTTACCCCGTTTGATCCTAGTGGATGAAGGCTGATAGAGAAGAAGCCCTCCATTTATAACCCAGGGTGAAGTGGAGCCTGGAGGAACTGCTGCTTACACAGCTCAAGGAGGAAGCAGTTGCCTTTGCGACCCATCTTTAATTTAACCCAGGGACAGTGATAACTCACTTGGGAAGCTGCACAGACTGAAATCAGAAGCTGAAGGCTCAGACACCTGATATTATCACTGGCGAAAGTAATAGTACTTCTACTGTAGCCTTAAAATGATCCATGGCTCTTAGGCAGGCAGAGGGGGCTTGCTTCTCCAATGCTGTTAAATAGCAGCATAACAAAGGGGGGGTGAAAGCTGTACCAGCCCCAAGCACCAGCCCTGGGAGTGGACTTAAAATAGCAGCACCTGCCCTGCGGGCCTGGCCACCACTGCACTGGTGGCGACATAGGCACCGATGTTACATCCCATGCATGACTGCTACCCAGGGCACTCAAGCACCCAGTTATGCTGGTGTGTGTGGCCAATGGAAGTGACCAGTAGTTTTCTCTGTCATGGTCACTTTCTCTGTCATGGTCTTTTCTCTGTCTGGCTGCTGCAGGTCCCCATCAAAGGCCTGGCAGAAGGGGAAGCACACAGGTGGTTTAAACTAAAGCCTTACCCTCAGACCCCTAAAGTGCCCTGGATTCTGAAGTAGCTGTTGAAGAGCAACAAGAGCAGGCTACACCAATGAGGCGAGGGAGTGGAAAATTCTGATGTGAAAGCATTTTGCACTACTTTTCCCCTCATTTTACACATGAGTTAATTGCTACAGATAGTAAAAGGCAGGGACAAATCTGGCCCTGAAGCTTTCAGTGGCTTGATCCTGCTAAATGTGGTGAATCTAGCTGATTGTATCTCTATACACGTCTTGGCTTTGAAGTTAGCGTTTTCTGCTCTCTCATGTTCTCCCCCCCTCCCTCTCTGTGGCCAAAAATGATTTACATGTTTGTTTACTCTGAGCTACATTCATCTGAGTCATTGAACAACCTCTCCCCACTAGCACATTACAGTGAGTTCTGAATTGAAGCATCCATGAGAATGGTTTTTGCTTTGAATATGACACAATGGGCTAAATTCTGGGCAATATTTTGCCATCCGGTTTTCAGGAGAACTCCCCATTGATACAGTGGGGAGTGCTACACAAAAATCAATAGCATCACATTGCCCTTTTCCAGTGATCCTGGTGCAAATCAGGAGGAACTCTATCTGAATCAAAGAGGCTACTCTATATTTACATCTGTGTGTCTATATGAGTAGAATATGGCTCACTTCATACAAGTGAGCATACATGACAGAATAATCCCTATTAGTGCAACTCACTTTTAGCCAAACTTGAGTGATAATTATCACACTATTTTGTCTATTGTGGGAATGAGTTATTTGCACAGTGTTTTATCAAATTTTCCAAGATAGCTAATCAAGACTTGTAACCTTGAAAATTCAGACCAATCATTTTGTTAGTGAGACTCCTAATTTAGTGAGATGATGGTACCTTTGCTTACTAAGACAAATCCACCTCATCAAGAGATGTTAGCACTGAACATCAGAAGCTGTTTTTCATAACTGCCTGAAAAATTAATCTTTGCAAAAAAAAGGGAATTAATAAGAGTCTTCTATTTTCTGTCATCCCTCAAATGCAACCCTGAGTCTATTTTGAAAAGCAAGAGTAGAAGCTAATTAAATAACAATGCCTTTTAAATATACAACAAATAATTACGTTGATGAATTATTTTAAATTTTTAATTAAATATGCTAAAGAGGAGGTGATGCTTTAGAGAGATATATACAAAAATGAAATATTATCTCAGGACCTGAGTAACAATAGGGATTCATTGGCTGTTCTTTCTATGTGTTTACAAGTCAAATCAGAGGCAAGTGTAAGATACTTCAGACCCAAGCCAGTTCCTGTAAACTTCCTTGTCACAGGTAGGAAGAGCTAACAGCTGACCCCTTTTCTTCGTTTTTGTCCCTGGAAATACACTCCACAACACTATCTCAAATTACATACTTGTTGCCTATTGGGCATGCATTTAGCTGATAGCTTCTTGCTTGTTGCTGCATTTAAGAACTAAAACAATATCAAATGAAACAGGAAGCCACAGCATGGCATCCATGGGAGTCTAAAGGGTTCTTCTTGGGCCAGGTTCATACAGAGATCCCTCTGTGCTGCCATACATAGATCCATCCAATATTCATTAGCTGCATGGTCTGGAATAGGATTTCCTTAGTTGAGATTTTCCCAGCAGTTCTACTTGGAGAAGCTGTGGATAAATATTCATGAAGTGAACAAATAGCTACGTCTCCTTGCCCCCAATTTGTGACATTTTCTTCTTGAGAAATGATGCCTACTTTTACTTGCTAGGATTGAAATATTCAGGAAAGCAGCTCTTTTTGATCACTTTTAGCTGCATGAAGATGCACTTGGTTACATATTCTTTTAAAAAAAACACCCTGATTTGGATTCCCCTTTGGCTCCAAAAAAAATCACTTTTGGAATAATAACAATGTGTATTTATATAGCATTTTCTATTCCGGGACTTGCAAGTGTTTTACATGCTGCACAAGAGCCCAGAGAAGAACCAAAGGAGTATGAGTGCCTCTATTAAACACAGAAGGAAAGCAAGGCAGAGAAACACCACAAAATAAGTCTATATGGCACGACTGGAAATAGAAAACAGTTCTCCCAGGAAATAGAAAACAGTTCTCCCAATTCCATGCCTCCCCCCATGACACACACACACACATACACACATGCACCACCTTACCCAGGAGAGCACCCTTTTCCAAAATCTTCCACTCTATCCAGTTTCATGCACTGTACCAGACATTGCATTATGTAATGGAAGAGCTTACTCTTATCAAGAGTTTTCACCTAAAAGAAAACCTGGTTCTTTTCTAGTCGGGCAGCTTAAAGCTTCTCAGACAAAATACCCGTACAGCCCAAAGGAAAAGTTTAGAACTGGACCCCAAATGGATTTTGGTTTAATGGAGGGCTTGATTTTTTGCAAGCATCGTCACGTGGAATCATGACATCAGGGTTGCCTTTCTGGTTTCAGCGGTGATGGCTCAAGACAATGGGTTACAAAAAGGCCCACCTAAGTGTGCTGTGCGTCTGTGTGTCCTGACTGCAGCCCATACAATCGCATGACTGGGCAGGTGGCTGGGATTAAAATTTGCAACATGGCTAATCACTTAGCACAGGGACATCTGAAATTAAACCCTGTCCAGTAGCTTTAGAGCCTCGGGGCTGCCATAAATTCTCCCGAGGCAGTCCGCGCCGGCTGGCTGCAGCGTACCTTTTGCTGTCCTCCTGCTCTGTGCAGTAATTTGGCCACTTGGCAACTTGGCCACTTGGGTGGGGGTGATCCTCACTGTGAAATATATGCGCATCTCCCTCGCACAACTGTGCTGCCCTGTATTCTCCTGTCTGCTTCCGAAGTGCATGGGGGGAAGAGGGCTTCGGGGTCCTTCGAGCAACCGACTGGAGTAAGCAGTCTCCTTTCCGCGGCCCTCTCCCCTAGCACGCACCCTCCTCCCAGCGTGGCAGGGCAGATGCAGACGGGATGGTGCCCCCTCGTACGCAGCCTGGGAAGCCGCCAGACACCCTGACCGCCCGGGGGCTGCGCGGCACGGCCGGAGCGGCCGCGGCCGCGGGCAGAGGGCCGGGCCGGCCCCAGCGGAGTGGAGCGGCGGAGAGAGGGGAGAAGGGCAGACGGAGGGGC
>NW_017728924.1:15153774-15183530 GCF_001723895.1 Crocodylus porosus | reverse complement strand
GCCCGCACGCGGCCCGGGCGCGCCCTCACGGCGCTTTCTGGCCCGCCGCCCGGGGGCCCGAGGAGACACCCGCCCCTCACTGCAGCAGATGCCGGGGCCCGGCTGCGCTGGGCACCGGGGCTCGAGCTCCATCCTCTCGGGAAGCACGCCTCCCCTTCTCACCACCCGAAGAGCGGATCCAGAGGGGAGGGAGCCCGCTGCTCTCAGCGGAGCAATGCTCTCGGGTTGCAGCAAGGGAACTTGATGTTGGATGTTAGGAAAAACTCTCACCGGGAGGGGGGCGAAGCACTGGAAGGGGTTGCCTGGAGAGGTGGTGCAATCTCCGTTCCTGGAGGTTTTTAAGGTCCGTCTTGACAAAGCCCCGGCGGGAATGATCTGCTTGGGGATGGTTCTGCTTTGAGCAGGGGGTTGGACTACATGTGACCTCTTGAGGTCCCTTCTGACCCTCATTTTCTATGATTCTGTGATTTTGCCAGGCTTTAATCCCTAATTGCAAATTCTGCTGTCCAAAAGGAATATAGTGTCTTCTCAGCACACCCTCTTGCTGACTGGCAGAGCAGCCATACAAAAGTAGACGCCTGATGCCCAGATCCCACTGCATCAAGTTAGGTTATTTTGCCTCCCATCACGCCACAGTACTATCAACAAGTATGGGTGCCCTATTTCCACTGCAAACAAATCAGCTCCCAGCAAAGAAATGTGGAGTTTACTATCTGTTTACTCCAAGTCCCCAGCCTCCATCATCAAAAAAGTCAACATGGCAGGAAAAAGCACGTGCATCTTTGCTCAGGAATCAGCATCCAGAAACGGGATCTTGCCACATCCAGGATCATGTGGACAAACTCTTGACTCCTACTGCACAAGTATAACGGCTTCTGGTCTGCTATAAAAATCGGCCTCCCGATGCATCTCAGCACACGAATACTCAAACTCCAAATGTGGCTCTAGATCCTCCCAATTTTTTTTCACGTAGCTGTTCCCCCCCGTTATATTGTCTAAAGGGCAAATATTGCCATGCCCACA
The DNA here is from genome assembly GCF_001723895.1 of Crocodylus porosus. Classification (NCBI taxonomy): domain Eukaryota; kingdom Metazoa; phylum Chordata; order Crocodylia; family Crocodylidae; genus Crocodylus; species Crocodylus porosus. The sequence goes on along the minus strand of NW_017728924.1, from coordinate 15,182,507 downwards.
CTACACTCTTTTCCTTTTTATTTCTTTGTTCCTGTTCACCAGCTCAGCAGCAATGAGACTTCCAGTATTTTCAGTCTCTGTGATCTAACACTCAGCCATGACTTTTTGGCTTGTGTTTACAGGATTCAGCAGCCCCAGGTGGCCTCTCATCTGAGTACTAGCCAGGTTTGGGCCCTTCTAGCTTCCAAGATTAAACAAGATCAAGTGCACTTAGTCCAACAAGTCCATACACCTGCAGCTGACCTTTCATATCAAATTAATTTTTATTAATACTGTGTTTCAGTGAAACGATAAACCAGACCTGACATTTTGATCCCTCTACATCCGGCCACATTTCACATGAAAAAAATGCGGATAGCTGGCAGGAGAATTAGTCCAACAGATGTGGACAATCACACTCAATTTGGTTTTAGTTGATTGACTCTTGACTGAGATTTGCCACTCATTTTAAGTGATTCAGATAATGCATCTTCCATTTGTTTTACACACTATGGAGCAACTAAAGTGATGCAATTTTACAATTTTGCAGGAAGATGCAATTTTACTATTTCTCTGGCTGGAAAGGCTCCTGTCTTCTTCCACTGAAGAAAATGCCTCAATGAAACAGTGTTTCCACTTTGTTCCCCAACATCTTTCCTTTCCTTCCATTTCCCATTAACATGTTTTCCCTAGTTATCATCTATTAGTTAATTATTTTCCCTACATTCCTTTTAAAGTTCAGTTCTAAATTCAGTTCCTCCCAAACAGACGAAATTCATATTTCTGGAGGCAGACGTTCCCTGGGAGGGGGAGTGGGGGGAGGTTGTGGATCACGGGAAGGAGGAGACTTCGACGAAACAAGAGATTCACAGTAAGAAGACCTGGTGGTAAATGTACTAGATCAAACCTGCTTCATGACATGAAGGGGGAATCCTTTTTTTTTTGTAGTTGCTATTATGGATTTTAATCTTGCTACAAAATTGCATCTCTGTTCTGCCATCACAGGAATCACTTGTTTGCTCTACCTTTGACCTCAGGGTATTTGAAGCTGGAGGGATCCTCTCAGCTTTCCAAAGCCTTGAGCCACCTTTGAAGGATGGACAGATAGAAAAATTGATGGTTCCCTGTCAAAAACCTGCATCATGTTTTAAGTCTCATACTCTTTTCCACCCTGATACCACTAGTGTTTTGTCATGGACAAAAAAACTACCCCCCACTATAAGTGTAATACATTAACATATATTTTTTCTTCCATTGAAAGTACCATCCTTTCTGTAATAAGATTATTTCTTACCTGATTGTGCATAGAACTGAGCTTTTGTTTTAGCAGAAATTAGTAATTGGCCTTATAAACATGTCAAGGATATATCCAGCTACTTTTAATGATGAAAAATCACTACTGTCTTACGACAGGTTTTATTGCAATGTTATTAAAAGATGAATAATAGATACTAATCCCCTGAATTCTCTGCATTTGTATAGCACTTTTCAGAGGAAAGCACTTTACCAGCTTAAACTGAATTATAGCCTGTGCTGTAAGGGACCACTTTATCCATCACTGAAATACATCCACCTGTGGATTGTGACAGCTACTTTAATAGTGCATCACAACATCAAATAATTTGGGGCAAAGAGGGGTGAACTCCTCATACAATTGAAGCTACATGGGTCTGGAGTCAGCCACGCTCAGGCTAAGTTCAAATATAGATTAATATCTCTCTTCTTGGGAGATAATATTAATTATTAATTCAATATTTCCTCTCAACAAATGTATAGGAGCCTTTCCTACTCTCTAGAGGCACTGGCTTGTACTGACTAGAGCTGAGTAAATAATTCCTAGGGAATAATTTATCCAAAATGTCTACTCTCCTTTTCTGTGTCCAGGGGCAGATCATGATGTTCTTGAATTTGTTCATTGTTCAAATTTACTCAGCCAATTTGTTGGCCAGGTGCCTTTTTGCATTGTGGAGTAACTAGGAAGTTTGCTGGAAATATTTGCTGCTCCATACTTGAGATCTGAGTTGCATTGATTAGTTGCACTAGCCCCATAAATGGCATGATAATGTCCCCCTTCTGGTGGGCTATACAGAGTTTATAAACAGGAAAAGGGCTTACAGAAGCCTACAAGCATTTTGGAAGAGACCTTTTGGAACCTGTGATTAGGCTGAAATTAAAGACTGAAGCAGCCAGCTTTAACTCAAAAAACTAAAAAGTGTTTTATATAGGACATATTTCAATGCCTACGATGAGGCTTAGGAGCAATCATGTGAAGTTTTTAGATGTATTTAAGTGGATTTGTTTTAAGTATTTGTTTGTGTCTTTTTCCCATTTCATTTCTCTCTTCCTTCCAATAAAATATCCTTACATTAGATACTATTGGGCTAGGTTTTTCCACCTGTTAGTGACATAGCTTAAAATGAGGGGGAAGGAGAGGGGAAGGAAAGGCAGGGGAGCTGGAAAGAGAAATCAAACAACTTGCGAAGAGGAGAAGGGTAATGGGTCTTGTACAGTAGCAGGTTGTGGTCTCCCCAGGGAATGCCAGAAGACAGGCTGTTGAGAGTGCCAGTGGATCTGTAGAGAGGTACCTCACTTAAAATGGTATTTCATATATGAGTCCACCAGTGTTACTTTATGTGGGCAGACTGAGGTTAATTGGGCTATATCCAGCCTAGCCATTGTGCAGCATTCCAGAGAGCACCATGATAGGTGGCTAAATTGTCCCATAGCAATGAAAAACAGAAAAGACAAACATTTTTATTACTAATTTACTTTAAGAGCTGTTTTTCATCACTTTGTAATTATCAGGCTATCCATTCTTCTGTATTGTGGTGTTAAAGCTCATTCTAAATCTATATGGATAGTTAGAAAACAAGTTGGTTTTGGAACAGCAGTTTTAAACTAAATTCTTTATAAAAATAGCGCAGTCTGTTTGCAAACATTCCTACAGAGAAATATGCATGATCGTTCTAAATGGGGACAGAAAGGACCAAATTCTGGTTTACATCAAACTTGCCTACATCACTCTGGCAATGTAAGGCAGGTGCTGGAAAAAATGACATCCAGGATCCAAATGCATTTTAACATGCCGGTTTCTGTTTCACAAAAGCTGTTACAGCACCTCTCCTCTCAGGAACGCCTGAAATGAGAATGAAGTTGTCTGAATTTTTTTCTGTCTCCGTCCATAGTTGTAACTTACAGTGGAATAGAGGAGCCCTAAAGACAGAGAGGCAGGTAATTATTCTTAGAAGTAATGAAGACTTTAGAAAATGGCTTTTATTACAGTTAAAAAAAATCCACATTCCTCCGTTGTGCAGAAGGGAGACTTTGCATATTTTAATTCGATCAGTTGAAAGGTTAGGGAAGGGAAAACCTGCTCAGCTGTCAAGCTTCTTATTGAAGAAAAGTTCTCAAAGTTCAGCAACATGGAGAGAGCTTTAAATCTCTGCAGCTAAAAATAATTCACCCCTTAGGAAAATGCCACTGAGGTTTTTTTTTTCTGCCACTGCCTTAAGTGACTTTAATGAATCAGAATATGGAAATTAAACTAGAAACAGGAAATCAGTATGTTTTTAAAAGAGATCTTCATGTGTTTCAAAATGCCGTTCACTATTAACTGGACTTTGTCTAATTCCAAGGATCTGCCATGTTAATGACAATATCTATAGAAAGGGGAATCTGTCTTGACAAGGTGATCAGAGCTATGGATGGTCAGACAGAGATCAGAAAAAAAGATAGCAGCACATCTTGTTACGGAATTTCTGATTTCCCTTTTTTCCTTTGGATTTTTTGAATTATTGTTTCAGTATTTGGTTTCAGGGTATATGTCCCAAGTTAGTATTCCCAATAGGGTATATGTCCCAAGTGTACGTCCAGGCATAGCAGCTGCTATGAATCAGTGTATTTCAGTTGAAGTCATATTCATGGAGCTGTACTGATTAGATGGTTGTGGAAAACACCAGATGTTTCTTCTGGAGCATATACAGAGGGGAGTTTAGCTCCCAATGAGTGTAACCTACCTCTCCACCTCACAATGTGCTGGTTACCCCAAATTTAAACCCTTCTTTATTCTGCAGATTTCCTTACTAAGAAGTACTTGAATGCACCCGCCCCCTTCCCAAGATGTAGCTTACATGTCCGCTCTCCACATAAACAGCACGGTTATGCAAGTACATCAGTTTTGGGTTTGGCTGGTGAGTTGGTGTCTCCCATATGCTGAGAGGACCAATGCTGAGAGGTACAGAAGGAAATGTCAATTAATAGGGGGCTGTAAGAAGGTGGAAGATAAAATGGACCATCCCTGCTCTGGTCTACTCTTTCACACATGTTCATGTTGATCAGGGTCTCAGCTTTTTCAGCCTGTATTTCCTTACACTCATGTAAACTTCATTACATGGTTGTAAATAAATGTTTAATAAAGGCTAAAGGTCCATTGAGCCCATTGGGCTATCATGGTTAAAGCACACCAGTTCCTGTAACCAGCAGCACACAAAAAGCCATGTAGTTAACCATCGTATTTGGCTGCCTTTGGCTCTCTAGCCTGAGCGACCAGACAGCCACATAACTTCATCAGCCTTTGGCGCAAGTCTAGAACAAGCTCCACCACCCACCTCTGGAGCCCTAGTGAGATGCCTCATTGCTCTGCTGACCTGTGTTGGCCAAGTAGTCTAATGGACTCTAAGGGAACTTAAAGCTATTCTCCTGCAATTAAGGGTTCAGAGGCCGACTGCTATAGCTGACTTCAAGTAAAGTCAACAGGACTATGCAGCCACAGGAGTCAGACCATATGCTATCACTCACAGCAGCCTTCATGAATATAAAAGTGTCCAAGTGTCCTACAAACTACCCCAAATTTAGCCCAGCATGTCAAGGTGAAGGTCCCTGAATTTCCTGTCTTACGTCACTGCTCTTCTAAGTGAAGTGAATGCCATCAGCCCTGCTTGCTTTCTCTTTGTAGCAATCTTTTTTTTATATGATGGACATTTTCAAATAAATCATTATTCTTGGGCCAGTCATAGTTTACATTGGATTAACAAGCCAGAACTATTTAAAACTTCTATCTCAGCCTTCCTCTATTTTTGGCACTTCTGGCTTCAGCTCACAACATTTTCCTTTCATCCATTCACCTCACATGGCCTCACACTTGAATAAAATCGCAGAATCCTTCGCAAGAAAGACACAATTGTTAGCACCTTCATTGGGTTTTTATCCCATGCCAGATGGGCAATAGAGAATTCAGTCGCATCCTGGGGTAAGGTGAGTAGGAAAGGCCACTATTGCCTGGAATGCTTTCAGGATATATTTCCACTCTGTAAGTGTGAGGATTTGTGTTTCACTTCTACAGCTTTATCGTGAGGCGGATGCAGGACATCTTGTGTGAAAGAAGCTTACAGATGAGTTCAAGTAGTGACATTGTAGATTCAGATTCACAAAACTTCAGAGCCAGTGGTGGTCACTTCTGTAGTTCATGGTTTGTGTTCAGAGCTTTATAAACAGAGAAGCCATTTAAAAAATATAGGTCTGGTTTGTGTTCAAATTCTGAGCATTTCTCAGTTTTCCAAGGGGCTTGACTCAGGCTGAGCTTGCTTAGAGATGGCTGCCAGCATAAGCAGAGGCCCATGCAAAGGCCAAGCTCTTCCTAAGCACATCAGAGAAGCCTGCTTCACCATGTATTTGTCAGTAGCGGCATCAGTCCCTTAATTTGAAGATCATTTCTACCGTGGCTCATTGATGGGTCTTGAGGTAATGTAAAGACCAATCCTTGAGTCCCAGATCCATCTGCAGATGTTGCAGGTCTTTCCTCTGGGGAGAGTAGGCTGTAGGCTGGGATTCCTTTCCTTTTCCTTCCTCCACTCTCTCTTCTCTGCTAAAAGGGAAGACACTTTACCACAAAATGGACTGGGGTTGGGTGAGATTGTGGCACCGCTAGAGTCATTTAGTAACTAGCTCCTCCCAGCTCTTGATGTCAGCATCCCTTTTCTTGAGGGATGCCTTCAATATGTTCTTGTAGCATTTCCTATAGCCAATGCAAGATCTCAGGCCACAACTAAGCTGGGAGTAGAGCAGTGGTTTTTGTACCTGAACCTGTCCTAAAGCTATTTTCTTGTCTTTGCCTAAGGAACTGTCATATAGCATCTAACCAGTGGAAAACCTAGTCCAGTATCCTATTTCTGTCAGGGCCCAGATGATTCAGAGGGAGAACAAGAAGCACCCTAGCATGAACTGTGAAAGCCCAAATAGCCCAGAGGGAATCATATCACTCAATGGTTGCCTTCTGTCCTGAAAAATGAAGACTTTATACCTTCAAAAAATATATAAAGCTCTCCAATCTCAAATAATTGTGATGGTTTTTATTATTTGGAAAAATGTCTCATTCTTTTTTGAATTCCACTAGGTTTTCACCCCTACTGGTATGTAATGGCCATGGCTTCCACAGGCTAATCATGTGCTGTGGATTTTTTTGTATGCCTTTATCAGTGTTAAGCATGTTACCTGGCAATGTTGTGGAATGCCACTTTGTTCTCTTTTTGTGAGAAAAATGTAAAGAAGAGCAGGCAACACTGGCGACTGGTGGGGGGGCATGTGCCCCCCATGACAGGGCCGTTCCCACTGCCGATGCACCCAGTGGCTTCTGCGGGTGCTCAGCAGCCCTGTCCCCACCACCAGCACCGGTGGCAGCTTCTGCAGGTGTCTCCCACAAACTCAAGAGGCACCCGTTGCCCATGAAAGGCAATGTATCTTCGGTTGTTCAATAATCTATGTGCCTCAACCATATATTGTGTTGTATGTCTCTTCTTCTAATCTAAACGATGTCTGTTGAGTCTCTCCTCAAAGGGGACCTTTTCACACCTCTGATCAGCTTCACCTTATTCAGGGCATTCTTTTCTCACCTCTACAAACTGTGTGGGTCTACTCCATCGGGTCAACGCTGTGTTCATTTCATAGCCAAGCTCTATCCAATCCACTGCTGCTGTGCCATTCATTTTGGTCACTAGGACTAGATTCTGACTTCATTTACACCCAGGTTCATCCTGCACAATTCCTTTATTTCTGTGGTGTTACTCTGATTTATGTCTGTGTGACTAGCCCAACTGGCCCTGCTTTCTGTATCTAGTTTTTTCTTTTCTCAGTACAAAAAGTGAGAGCTATTTATTGGAGATATGAATTGACATGCTGGGACTAACTTTGTTTCCCTTTTAAAACAGGGTCCACTGGGAAGAATACAAGTGACAGCAAAGCAGTTACATCCAGAGAGGGACTGAGTGTACTAAATAAGGAAACCAAGACTTTTACACAATTTGGAAGACAGATTATTTCCAGTGAAGAAGATCTCTGCTTTTCTATTGCAAAGGATATAGAAAACCTTTTGTGAAATGGGTTGTGGGGGTCAACCTACTGTATCTTACCTAGTAGTAATGAGATCAGTGATGGAGCTGCAGTAGAAGTATAATAAACTGATTATTGCTTATGCCAGTTTTATCATAAACCTGCCATCAGCATGGGATTTGATGCAGTATTTTGGAGTGCGAAGAGCTGCTTGTTTTATGTATTTGCTGTTCTTTGCAATTTTAAGCAAGGTCATCAAAATAGACTGTTTAGTAGGAGCTTGTAAAACTGAGCTCTTTATTCCCATGCAACGGATATTCCATTTCCCTCTTAATATTCTAACAAATACCTTTTATTTCTTCCATTTTATGACCTCCATTTTAATTTACAGCACAGCTCTTAATTTAAAACTGCCACTCCTTTGACTTTGCTATAATAGCTTAATTACTGTATCGTCATGGTGAAAATGGGTAGGGTTTGTGGTTACAAACAAAAAAGGCATATTTTCATTATTGTCATTACTGTCCTGGATGAATCCGTGCTTTTGCTGTTAAAGGTTTAATGAGACTATATTACTATATTACTGTCAGTGGGACACCAACCTGGAAGAGAAGAGCTAAGTACTACTTACAGGACATGTCTACATGTGGATTTCTACTGGCTTAAATTTACTGCTCAGTAAGCGGGAATAGACCAGCATCTACACATGCAGGTGTTAAAGCGCATTAACACTGTATGTGGACTGACTTGGGACTAAAGTTAGTCCCAAATCAGTACACACACACACACACACACACACACACACACACACACACACACACACCCCCATTATGGCACAGTAAGGCATCTACACATGTGTTACTGCACAGTAACTAATTGGGCTTAAATTTGATACCTGCATAATGCAGGTATCAAATTTACATTCTCAAGTCAGCCTCAATCACCATATTTACTGCACAGTATGGGCATGCATGTGTAGACACATACCTGTACTGCACAGTAATTTCAGTTACTGCTCAGTAAATGTACACGTGTAAATGCGCCTACAGATTGCCAGACTGAAACTCTGCAAATCGCATCCAAGGCTTTCTTCCAGCTCAACAGAAAATAGCAAAATATAATATAGAAACTACTGAGATTAGAGTCTTCATCAATGGGAGTTGAAATCTGGTATACCATATGCTTAGTACAGAAAGAAACATTCATTTGAAGAATTAAAGTTGAGTGTAGCCTGAATTTATTGGTTAGATATGTTCTTCTTTACAGACTTTGCCAGTAAGTTTTATTCATTTATTTTAGACATAAAGTGTAATTGCATACAATGACAAGCTGGTACTATGGCATGTTCTTCTCCATTCCCTTGTAATGAGGCCTCTGCACCAGTCCTCAGTATGGTACTTACTACACAGTCAGAATTTGTAGGTACATACTGTTGTTCTTGATATAGTTGGCTCACTTTGGACCTGGTTTAATTGCCATTGAGTTCTTAGGATTTCAGTGGGAATTAAGCCCTCTTATTTCTGCCAGAAGCCCTTCAATCAAGAGAGAGGTCTCCTTTTCAATACCACAGTTAAGCCTAAGTTTTTGTCAGGACTGTTATCGTTGCTTTCTATTAAATCTCCCTTTTTGGTGCTGCATACAATATGACTTGCTCAGTACAGCATTTTATGATTCTATGATTTTATTTGTACCTCAGGATAAGTGAATTTGGGGGACTATCAGCTTTAGTGAGTAGTGAGGATTTCCTCATTTCACTTACTTTCACAGGCAATTTTCCTTTTTCCTGTAAGGTCTATCCACATTCCTCCTCCCCATGCAGGGTGACTGAATTTAGAACCAAGATCCTCTAGTGAAAGGGAAATTGTGCTGAGCATTAAGGGCAGAAAATCCTGAGTCAAACTCAGCCATGATAGGACTTCAGTGAAGGTTATGGAGATTTGCCAAGGATGAATTTTGACTCACGGCATCTCAAAGAACTAAGCACACTCTTGATACTTAACAAATAACCTCCTTTCCCTTCACAATAGTAATTGGCCCCTTATATGTATGGGCTCATGGGGTATTCATTTTTTCATTGTTATTACCGTATTCATCTACCTGCTTTTCCCCACAAACACATAATGGTTTCCCTTTCAGCCTGCCTTTTCCTCTCTACTATTCCTACCATCTCACCTAAGTGTAATGGGTCAAACATTCAGTCACCAATCAGTGTAAGGGAGGTACTGACAATGAAGGAAAAAAACCATACACTAGAGCATGATGATCTTGCTGTCATTTAAGTGAGAGGAAGGTTCGCCATTTGGTGTCAAAGGGAATATCACCAGGCCTTATGTGTATATAATGCATTGGATGAAACATTTAATCAGTAGTAAATCTGAAGTGACAACACTTAATCATTTTCTCTCACTAACTCTTGGCCTTTACCTTAACAAATTCTCTGAAGGGCAGGCTATCGGACCAAATCTCAGATCATTTCAGGGACATTTCCATAAGGACATAGAAATGCTCTGAAAATAAGTCGACAGACCATTCAGCTCATCAATTTTCATTCTTTTCTAGCACTCCAGATGAGATGGGCACAGTGGGCACATCTACATAAATGCTACTGCGCAATAGCACTGAGCTTGCTGCTACTGCGCAGTAGTGTTGGTGAGCACTAACCATGACTCAATGCTACTGCGCAGTAGTGTTGGTGGGCACTAACCATGAGGCAATGCTACTGCGCAGTAGCACCTGAAAAAAGAAACATGGGGATGCTACTGCACAGTAGCACCTGAAAAAAGAAACATGGGGATGCTACTGCCAGTTACTACACAATCATTTAGTACTTGACTATGCAAGTACTAAATGACTGCACAGTAACAACTGTGCGGGCCGCTGCTTATATAGACATGGCCAGTGTCACCCAGATAAAAATGCTAAGGCACCACATGCAAATAAAAATAAAATCACACTTGGTTACATGTCAGTGATGATGTACCAGTAACATACGGGCCACCTTCAGATGTGAATATAAGGAACAAAAAATACAAAGAACTAAATTGCTCTGAAATCAGCTATCACAAACAAATTACTGTCTCTGAAAGTGTGGTGGAATGGGTTGAATATAGAGAGAACACTTCATCCAAGTTATTACCTTATTTGATTTATCTGATACCTATAATGTGCTTTGATAAAGTACCTTCATTTGTGTTCTTTCTCTCTCTCTGAGCTTGTTGCTGTAATTCCTCTGTATCTGGCAATTATTTATGTCTGTAGCACCACAGATTTAGCATTTTACGGGCAAAGAGAATGATTCACTCCCTGCCCAGATGCACTTAGGGTCTAAAAACCTGTCATCCAGCCCTGTGTTCTGGTACTGTCAGATCCCTCAAGAAAAGCTGGGTTTGCCCAGAGTGTGGAGGGAAGACCTCAGAAATGATAGTGATTCAGTAGATGACATTTATATTTTCTGACCACAGCTCAGTAAAGTGTATGTTGATGTTATTTAGGCAAACACTTCCCCATCTGCTTGGATTTGATTTCTAAGGGATGCATGTAAGTACATGCTTAATCACTCATTTGAATAGGAATAATTACCTAAACTGGGGCCTGGGCCTGGGCTAGGGCTGCTCTTCCGCTGGAGGTCCCATCAGTTGGCTGATAGGTTTGTCTCTGTGGGGATACTTAGCAACGCAAAGGAGTATCGAGTAAAGGTCTGAATTCTATGTGCAAAAGTGATAGCATCTTTACCTCCCATGAAGCCTCCCTTTCATGTGCAACGTGGCCTTGGATCACTGTACTTTAAGCCTCCGCTAAGTTATAGATCTTGTTTCAATGATCTTTGGCAGTTTTGCATATGATTTATAGCCTCCTCCTGGGGGTTTAATACTATACTTTAGGTGCATACAGTTAACATCTTTAGTTGATTCACCATACATTTGCTGGATTCCCCAATGGACACAAACCCTCAAATACAGACCAGTTCTGGTCATTTCACCTAGGGCATGGACTTAGGAACAAGTTACAGCAAGGTAAAAAAAGGGTAAAAAAAACTGCCACGTCAGTGGCTCTGTAGTAACTGCTTATCTATATGCGTTTACTTACAGTAAATGGAAACTAATCCTAAGGAGCCCAAAATGAAACAGGATTAAACTGCTGGAAGTTAGTTTCCATTTACCACACAGTGGGCGCATCTACACGAGATGCTACATCGCTGTAGTGATGAGCTATGGTGATATAGCTTATTGCTATGGCAATGTAGCATTGCAGGCATTAACCGTGATGCCACTGCTGCTGTGCAGTAGGGTCAGAAACGAGCCATGCAATGCTGGGACTGCAGTAGCGGCAGTTGTTATTGGCTGTTACCGCGGTAACAACTGCACAGTTGGGCGCATGTGTAGACGCGCCCAGCAACAATGTGCACATGAACACTTATCCTGGAGTCATTGATATGTGGTAAATCCTTGCCCCATTTTGTTTCACAGTGATGTGGGTTTTGTCACCATTCCTGTGTAGAAAGCGTAAGGACTTTCAACTGGTTCAGCTCTGACTGGGTTATTTGCGCTCTCTCCATCATTTCAAATGGAATGTGAAATTTCCAACTTCTAATGCTAACTCTCTTATTCTGTGGAACTGGACTACCTTGTCAGAGTAGCTGTATTTCAGTCTAGAGAGGACTACATTTCAATAGTCAATTAAGTCATTCTTCTGTATACTTAAAACTTGTAAAACACTGCAGGATTCTTCTGATTTAAAAGTTTTCTGTAAATAGAAGAGGGTCACTCTTTCAGCCACTGCTTCTTTCTATGTTCAAGTAATTTTCTTTTAGTCTGTGGGAAAGAATGTAGTTTGCATCTGTTTTTACAGAGTAATTTTAGTGCTGTTGGTCTTCAAGAAAAAGTAGGCAAGTTGAAAAAGAATATAGAATGGAATCCACAAGTAATATATGTGAGATTTGAAGCATTTTCCAAGTCCTGAAGGATTCTGAGGTTTGGATATTTTTTGTATGCAGTAGTTCAATGAAAGGAATAGCTTTATCAAATGTCTCCACCTACATTATTACTATTTATCATTGGTATTGCAGTTGTTTCTAGAAGCCTCAATCCCAGATATTTTTTCCCAGTCTGAAGAAAAGGAAATTAAGCAGCAGGATAGAGGAGATCATAATAGCAGTTTCCAAACTTTTAAAAGACTGTCTTAGGGAAGATGAGAAACATGGATCTGTCCTACCACAGAAGGCAGGAGATGAGGCAATGGGATTAAACTACAGCAAAACAGATTTAGGTCGTATCTCAAAATAAATCTTCCTAATTGTAAGTACAGAAGAACAAAAACCAGATCGTCTTAAACTTTCAAACAGGAGTAATTTTTATACAAGTATTTAACCTCAACCCATCAGACTTTATCTGTTGGGCTTTGTATCCAACTCTCTATGTTCCAAACTAAACACGCTGGGCCTACTGCATACAGTTAGGTGTGTATGTGTAGAATGAGGGGACATTGCCTTAGGAAGTTATGACATCTCCTTCATTGGAGTTTTCAAGAAGAGGCTCACTAGGCATCCCTCCGGGGTGGTTTAGAAATAGGGAATCCTGCCTCTTTGCAGGGTATTGGACTAGATGTACCTCTGAATCTTTTGCATTAGGCACAATACAAGCACAGAACAGGACGCCTGTCCCTGCCTTAATTAGCTTACAATCTAAGTAAAAAATGAGAAATGGTCTTAATTGGGCCAAGTTCTGCTCCCACTGACTTCAGTGGGAGCAACATGGAGTTCAGCATCATTTTGTATGCTCTCCTGCTATTTTCAGAGCCTTGTGAACATCAGATGGTCTACGGCTCTCTCTGTGTGTTGGCACCTCCAATGGAGGAGGGGTGTGGAGTGTGGCCTTTTCTTTTGACTTCTCTCCCACTTTGTGTGCTGCTTTGCTGCAGAAATGGAATGAGGAATTATCAGGAGAGAAAAAAGGTAGTATTAAAATCAAATTTAAGATGAAAGATTAATATTCAACATGGGGAGGGGGGATTAAAACCAGTTCTGTCTCTAATAATGCTTGCATGTATACTTGCTCTGGTGAGGGATGGACTGACCTATGGAGGTCCCTAAGGAGGTCTTTCACAGAGAGCCCCCTGGAGGCAGGGGTCTATCCATTCACTTTACATCAGTGGTCACCAACCAGTGGATCTCAGAGCCTCTTGGAGTCAGTCCAAGGCTGGGGTGGGGGCTGAGTGCCCATGTGCATGCATGCGCATACCCCAGCCCAGCAGGTCAGTCCATGGGGGAAGGAAGGGGCAAGGGCTAGATCAAGGCCCCCGTGGTGAGGGTCAGCGCCACAGAGGCAGGAGCAGGGGTAAGTTGAGTGAGCCCCTGGCCGCGTGGGACTTACTTGCTAGGGAGGCGTACCCCCAAATAATTTCTTCTTCCTCTGCCTCCATCTGTCCCCTCCCCCATCCTTTCCCATATACTTACCTGCTGGGTGGAGGGGAAGGGAGGGGAGGGGACAGTGGCGGCTCACAGTAGATCTTGGGTTGCTTTTAAATGCCAAAGGTGATCTCCTACTTTAAAAGGTTGGAGACCACTGCTTTACGTGACTGTGGCTGAATGTTGGATCCTCAAAGCTTGGGGGTGCTTCAGACTGCCTGGCTGCAGAGTTTGGATCCTATTTCAGATTCGTATTTCCTTAGCTTTTGGGAGTGTTTAATCAGGGAATTTGAACAGAGACCAACTCAGCTCTGACAGAGTCTGTGCTAAATTATAGCTATTCTTCATTTGTTTGTTAGCTTCTTTTATGAACATAATTTATTAATTTTAAATGCCTGGAAAATATTCCATGAAATGATGATGGCAATTACTAACTCTCATAGCTGTTTAGAATTATGAAGGATAATTATTGTCAAAATCCTGTGTGTGGATGTAACATTCAATTTAGTTTTGTTCGTTACCAAAGTTTCCCTTTATAATTTTGGTATTATGTTGATAAGTGTCAGTAATCAATGCGTAGCTCCTTTATTGTCAGTGTTAAAGTTAGATTTCTATCTGATGATTTAATATCAATACGTAATTTCTTACTATTATTTAAAGAAACATTAAAAGGCTTTTGCAGCTCAACTGTTCTTTTTGCAACAGACTTCTGCTTTTGTTCTTCAACTTTGCCTTTTGTCCAACACAGTTAAGGGGATGGCGCACATTACATAAATCCATTCACTAAGAAGATGACTAATCGAGTCATTTTACAGCAGTCCTACTCAGAGATCTGACCTCTTAGGTACTCTGGTCACAAAGCCTAGATGTTGGCAATAACGTATCTTTTGCAAGTACAGTGCTGAACCAAGAAAGAAGAGGAATTCTCTCCTGCTGTGCCAGTCTGTTTTTGCCCTCTTGACAAAAGGTTCATAAGTGCAGAACCCCATACAGCACTCTCTTTACTCCACCCCCCCCGCATCCTCCCTTCCAAAAATATATTTGAGGAATACAAAACAAACCTGGCCAAGATACTAGGAAATGTTGTTGCAAGGTGTTAACAACATGCATGTATTCCTGTCAAAGTCGTACTGAACACCCACAGCCCATTGTAAAGGGGTAAATTTAATCTGTTATGATTTATTGGTATAGAAGGACTCAATATCAAACTTTTCAGGGAAAGGTACTAGCCTTCCATCTCTAAAGTTACTAACCACTACTGGTCATGGTGCAGCTCCCACAGGGGCATCAATATTAAGAGTGCTAGGTGAGAGAGGGCACAAAGCAGATGCTAGTGCTGTAAGCAGAGGATAAATTAACCCTGCTTATAATAAGTGCACACAAGATGATGCTTAAAACATCAGTTTTGCCTGCACTAGGGGGCCTTTTCTGTTTAACTCCATCTAGTTAATATCCTCATTGCCTCCATGTGCACATGCACGATATTTTTCATGTAAAAATTTCTTTGAGAATGTCAGCTTAGACAACCTCTGATCTGTTTTAGTTTGATTGGGGCAAATTTTCCCATTGTGGATAAAAAAATTGCATGTATGTACATGTCACAGGGGTATGCTGTCAGCTGGAGAAGGCAGCAGGGACAGAGCACGGGGCACTGGAAGCCTTGGTGGGCTTGCAGAAGCTTGAGTTTGGTGGGTTTCCAGTGCCCCGTGCACTGTCCCTGCTGCCTTCTCTGGCTGCCAGCACACCCACCTGCTCTCTTGCTGCCTTCCCACACTGCCCCAAGGGCAAGCCAGCCCATTCCTGGGCAGTCCCAGGTGATGGAAAGGTGACGGGAACAGTGCACGGGGCACTGGAAGTCCGCCAAGCCCAAGCTTCCCCATGCCCCAGCTTCCAGCACACCGTGCACCATTGGATCGGGCCAGGTGCTACCAGTTAGCTGTGGCAACACCCACCCAGCGAGCACTCCACCTGGGCTGCCCCAGGGAGTACCGCCACCTCAGAGGGAAGCACTGGGCCACCCCACAGCCCAGGGGCTGCGTGACCCAGCAGCAGCTCAAGTGGGCAGGCTCCGGCAAGGAAAAAAAAAAGTGGCGAGGGGCCTGATCCTTTTTTTTCTTCCTCGCAGAGCCTGCCCACTTCTCCTGTGGCTGGGGGCGAGCTACCGGAGGGCCCTGAGCTGTGGGAGGGCCCGCTCCTTCCATTTGTGGTGGTGGCACCCCCCAGGGCCGCCTGGGCAGGCTGCTAGTGGGCAGGTGCCGCCTGGGGGGCACTGCCACCACAGAGGGAAGGTCCAGGGCCCAGGGAAGGTCAGGGTCCACCAGCAGCTCACCCCCCAGCTACAAGAGAGGCAGGATGGCTTTGTGAGGAGGGGAAAAAAAGATTGGGCCCCTTGTCACTTTTTTTTTTCTGGCAGAGCCTGCTCACAGCTGGGGCGGGCACAGTAGCAAAGAGGGCACAGTGTAAGGGGTGAGTTGCCTTCAGGCTGTCACTGTTCTGTCACAGTGATGGAAACCCCTACATTGAAAGAGTGGGTCACAATTAAAAACCCACAAATTAAAAACCCACTGTTTCAGTTTAGGGGAATTGAACACTAAATCCCCCTCGTGTGTACAGGTGCCCAAGTAGTATAGCTTGCCATGGATCAAACAGGAGAGTCTCAGTACCATTGTTATTCTCAATGCCATCACTCAATGCTCCTGTGAAGCAAGTGACCTACGAACAGGAGGTTAAGAGTTGGTCACCTTCCTTTGAGCTATTTGCTATTGGCCAATACTATGGCAGAGTCCCAGACAAAATGAGCTCCTGGCCAGTTTGATTGCAGGAGCTCCTATTGGCCTGATTCTTCCTTGATTTTCAATAGTGTATAATCAGTGGTGTCCCCAAACAGTTAAACCCTTTAAATTAAAAGAAAACTGGGTTCTGTATTCATATGTGGCAAAATGTATGTGTCACCCGGTAGCACATTCATGCCATGAACGTGCTTTTCCCATTAATTTATTTTTATTTTCACAGAAGATAGAGAACTCAGTGCTCAGATGCAGACAGCAGAAAAAGAAAAAAAAATTCCCTTGGATTATAAAGATTTGTCATTTTGTCATTATGTTTATTTTCTCTATCCATTTCCCCCATTCCTTCCTGAGCATCGCTTTCTGCTCTGCAGGGCCCTCAGGGGAAGGAAAGAAGGACATTGTTTTGAAAAAAAATACCTTTTTTTTTCCATTAAAGGATAGAAAATTAATTTTCTTCACAGGGTCTGGAAGCATATTATTTTCGAACTGAGCTCCACTGAACAAGCAGCATGCATATGGCACGCATTTATCATGTTGCTTGTTGGAACCAGCTCTTGTGCTTTTTCAGATTGGAGGACCTTTATACAAATGGGGGTGTAGGTCTAAGGACATAGGGAACATGAATTCCATATTTGTTTGTTGTCCTTTCTATCCATTGCAAAAGTAGAAGAAACAAAGGGTATGAATCCCTTCCTGTTTTCCCTGGTGAAAATCCAGAAGCAATCAGGTTATGCTGGTTTCAAAGCCTGTGGGTTTTTTTGAGATGTGAAAGGATAAAAATGGCAGCTGCTTTTTCAGTCAATGCACCCCATAGAACTGTGTCTGCCTGCTTCGGTGACAATGTCATTTGTTCTGTCTTTTAATCCTATGAGCCTTGCCCTAATGCAGCCCAGCTACTGGCATAGGTGGCAGGGGGGGGGCTAATGGGGCTTAGCCCTCCCAAATGTGGGGCAGCGGTAGGGCCACAAGGCAGCCCAGCGGTGGGCTTCTGGCAGCAGCAGCAGGGGTGGGAGGCAGTGAGGGGCTGAGGCTGGGGCTTGGGCTGAGGCAGGCCCTGCACAGCCAGGGTGCGGTGTGGGACTGAGTCACGAGTGGCTTGTCCAGCAGGTGCCAGGAGGGCACGGTGGGTATGTGCCCCCAGATGTGCGGGGCGGGGCAAGCTGCTGCTGTGGGCTGGGGCCGAAGCAGCACCGGGCTCTTCCTGGCAGGGGTGGGGCTGGACTCAAGGCTGGTGGTGGAAGTGCTGGGAGGGTGCTACAGGGGGGCTGCAACCACCTCAAAATTGGCCATAGCTGCCTCCACCCCCCTCCAAATGCTGCTGCTGCCTGTCCTGAACACAGCCCAGTGCAGCCCCCCTGCTGGGAAGAGCCGGGTGCAGCCCCAGCCCCAGCCCACAGCATCAGCCCATCCCACCCTGTGCAGATCCTGGCCACGTACCTCCATGTCTTCTTATATGTATGCAGAGATGGGAGCTCCCCTTCCCGCCCAGGCGCTATCCCCCGCTCCCTGCACCAGGCGCCCCTGGACAAGGCGCTCTTGGCTCCATCCCACGCCCCACCCCAGCTGTGCCTGTCCCAGCCCCAGCCCCATCCCCACTCCCTCCCCCCCACAACACTTTCCGCTCTCCCCACCCCTTCCCCCACACACTTATGTATTGGGAAAGCATATGCATGCACCTGTGTGTGCAAGATCAGTCCCCCAAAATCATTTTGTCTGCCTTCACCTATGACTACTGGAAGAGCTTGATTCTATTCTGATGCACTACTGCTCTTAACAAAGGGTCCAGCTCTCTAGTCGGTGTTTTGTGGACATTTATCTGTGTGAAAAGACAATAGCATCTCCCACTCCCTTTTGAGAGCATTGTGCATCCAATTCAAACTCATTTGGCTCGGATGTAAATCTCTCCAGCAGGTACAATGCAATGCTGAATCAGTCCCTGCTTTAGAAGTCTAATTTAAACTATCACATCTGTAAAAATCCAGCAAAAACAATAAGAGTGCACATGTGGAAATCAGGTCTGAATTTGGCCCACAGAGTATGAATGATGCACAACAGGAAGGAACCTGGCTTCGTTTTCAAAAGTGAGGTGGAGTTTAATTGTAAACTAAGTGACATGAGATACAATAAAGATGGAGCCCCCGGTAACATTTTTGCAGGGTTGGGTTTTGTGTAAAACTGCATTTTGAATGTAACAGAATTCACTGCTGCAGAAACATCAGTGATGATAGTGAAGTGAGATGATTATGCCAAATGTTAGTTAAACCTTGTTTTTGCTCTACATTTTTGAATGTGACTGGGAAGAGACCAAAATTATTCTTATAGGCAGAAATGTCACTATGGAAACAAGGATCTAGTTTAATACTGTTAGGCCAGTATCAACACAGCCTTCTCTAATAAGCCCAATAAATAGACAGAACTGGCATATCTCCATTACTGCTCTCTGAGGAATAAGAAACTACCCCAAGTACACCACAAGGTAAAGATATTTGAGAGGAGAACTGAATGAAAAAAGACAATGTACTTTCCAGAGCCTAGGGCATCCGCAGTAATAAGAAATAAATCCTTCGATACAAAGCATGTAAAACAACCTGTTCAAATTGAGAACTCATATGTTCTCAAACTCTCTAGGAATTTATCACAATGCCTCACCATATCTAAAGGACATTTGAATGCCACAGACAGGCAATCACTTGTAGAGGCTTCTGACCTTTACACAACAAAGTTTTGCAACCTTTAGGGTGTCAAATGTAAGGCCCACAGAGCTGTGTAATCTGGCCTCGGGGCTCCCAAAAGGGCAGGAGTATGAAGGCAGGGTAAGCAATAGTTGCATTAACCCCACCACTGCTGCAGCTGGCACCACTGGTGCCACATTCAGGTCCAGCCCACAAGGAGACCCTGGCTTCAGCTCCTTGTGGGTCCAGCCCATGTGAGTAGGTGAGTTTGACACCCCTGCTCTAGTCCTGTTATAGGGGAAGTGGCTGACACGTTCTACTAGTTGAAGCTTCTTGCACAGAGTGGATGTGGCACAATTTGCAACATCTCTCCCTAGTGCAGTCCTGATATGGAGTGAACTTCCCCTATAATAGGAATTTCAAATATGTGGCCCATGGGCTGGATCCCTGGCCAGAATGAGTGGGGGTGGGATCTACTGCTGAGATCTGGGGTCCTGAGCCCACATGGGGGTGTACGTTGACTGTGGGGGCTGAGTGACAGCAGTGTTAACATGCTAAAACACGGCAAGCAGAGCTTGCTGTCCACATTCCCCTGATCTTCCTGCTGTCTGAAATTTTACCTTTTTGATATAAGGGATGGCCTTGGACCATCACAGCTACAGTCCCACATCTTCATGTAACCAGAACAGCTGCTGCTCCACTCCAGATTGGCCAACTGAACAGATAGGCTGAACAACCATGTGTTGGGTGGTTCAAGTGCAACAGCTTTATTAACCAAAGCAAATTCATAACAGTAAAAGTCTACAGATGGGTGGGGTGAGGAAGGGGGCAAACCTGATGTCACTGGATCTTGTGCTGATTTCTCTGGGACTTTTCCTTGTGCGTGTGTCTCACTCCATGCAGAGGGGCCATGCAAAATGCTGCTAGAACTATTCTTCCTGCAGATTTGTTCTCTGTGGGGTCTTGTTTTGTAGTCACTTGTCTGCAAAAAGAGGCATACAGAAGAAATAGGACTGTTCCTTCAGACTAGCACCCAGATAGCCTCCCTTCTGGCCAAGCATGCCCATTCCTCACAAATGTATAAAAGCTATTCACACTGAAAAACACCTAAAGTCACTATGTGTGAAATACCAGTGTTTTAAATGCCTATTTGCCATTAGGGCTGTGCGAGGCTTCAGACCGTGCTTTGGATCTGGAGAAGCTTTGGATGCTTTGGCATCTGAAGCAGCATGTCCAGATTAAAGCGCTGGCCTTGTTAGGCTTTCCAAAGCAGTTCGGAGCTTCTGAAGTGCTTTGGAGACGCTTTGGAGATCCATCCATAGGGTATAAGGGGGAATCAATGAAATATCTATAACTTTGTTGTTTTTTGTCTGATTTGCAGGGGTGGTATCCTCTGCAAAGAGAATGAAACCTGCCAAGTTTCAAAAAGATTAGTGCAGGAGTTTGGGGAGAATTGCACTCCAAATTCTTGAAAGAAAAACTCATGTCATGTCTATGTATTATACCACAGGGGGGTCAAAACTGCAGGGGTGGTAGCTCCTGTGAGGCCACAAAGCCTTCCAAGTTTCAAGAAGATCAGTGCAGGAGTTTGGGGAGAATTGCACCCCAAATTCTTGAAAGCAAAACTCATGTCATGTCTATGTGTTATACCACAGGGGGGTGAAAACTGCAGGGGTGGTGCATCCTCATCCAGGCTCTGTCCTGCTTTCTCCATCAGCTAATTTTCTTCTGCTTTATGCTCCCAGCCTCTCTGATAGCTGCTGTCGACAGGGGTCAAAGCCACCCTGAAAAGAAGAAAGCCCCTGCTTGTTTATGCATCCATACTAGTTGCTTGGCTGCTTGGGGTGGGGTGATCCCCAATTAAATAAAACCTGTTAAGGCTCTTTCTACCATTTTCAGGAACTAAGAAAATGGGACTGTGAGATAAAATAAAGAATGCTTTAGAGATCTGGGCACATCAGGTATCGTGTTTTCCTTCCCCGCCGGTGTGAGCATTGCCGTAGTTAATTCTCTATAGCAGCGGTTCCCAAACTCTGACAGATTGCGCCCCACCAATTTAAAACAATACAACCTTAAGTACCACCAGCAATTTTTTCAGTTCAGCCTTAAGTACGACCAGCAAATTTTTGTTATATAAAGTAATTATAATAATTCTGTTAATGCATACCACTGACAGGTTGTCAGTGGTACCACTGGTGGTACCCCTCCCACAGATTGGGAACCATTGCTCTCAAGTGCTCTCTGCCTCTTCTCTCCCACCCTGGAAAACATTCTCTGATATTCTGCACAAAGGATGCCATGGTATGCACAAAATAAACTGTATTGTAGACATCTTTCTGTGCCTGGGATTGCAGCCACATACTGTAGATGGAATTAGATTAACGCCAATCACTGCATGTTGTACTTGTTAGAGGGAAGGTGTCAAGAAACAATTAAACATGATTTCAGACAACGATATCCCAGGCCTGCTACACTACAGAATTGAGGGAGCGTTGTGCCTAGGAGCACTCCAGGGAATCGTGTTAGGTGAGGTTACGGTTGGTAAAGAGCTTAGCCTGAAAACCTGGAAATCCAATAATAAGTGAATTGAGTGGAGTGGATCCTTCAATAAGATCTAACATTCGAAGTAAAAGACAGTTTTGTCCTGCATGGGTGAGAAAGCTGAGAAACATGAAGATATTTTGCCTGTCGTCTTTGAGCAAACTGATTAATTAAACATAAGGTAGGGCATCATCTCAGATCCGTTCAGTTTTTTTGGGTCATGTGTTTGAGGTAGGCATGTGCTAGTGACTGTGGGGTTTGTATTTTTTAGCCTGTGTGATTCTCCCAAGTCTTCTCTTTCTTTCCAGAAATGAATAATATATTACAGTGAGAGTTGATAAGGGAGGAGCATTCCTGACTCAATCAGTGTGTGTACCCTATGTGTAAGTTCGAAGTAGTCAACCCAGATGCTTCACAGACTTAATTTCTTTATCCCCCATCCAACGATGGCCATTTGAGAAACAGCCAGAGGCATACAGAGCTGCAGCAAAGAGCTCCACAGGATCACTACTGGGCTTCAGCTTTCTGAGAAGCAGTGCCTTTTGAAATAAGTCACAGCAATCAGCTGAGCACTTGTCTGTAATTCAGCAACCCATTGCAAATTGTATTGGGGCAATTGATTTTCTGAGTCTGAGAAATATAAATGTGTCTTGTTGCCTTTTTAGGATAGCCTCTGTGATCTAATATTTTTTTACATGGAAAATTTCTTGTCTTCAGTCTTTTAAAAGCAGTGAAAACAAAAGCCAAGGAGTCATTGACTTTAAAGATAAAAGCAGAAAAATGGGATGGTTTTATCTTATCTGATTCATCTGGCATAGCACATGAAGCAGAATGAGTAAGGAGTATCATTTTCTTTTCCCTAAGGAAAAGTTTGTATTATGACTATATCCTGAGCCCTAGAACTTCTCCCTTCCTTAAACCTTTTATTGGCACTGAGACACAATTAGAGATATATATTAATTCAGAACAGTAACAATTATCACTGAGCAGAATGAGTGAGTTTTACAGTACTTCCAAATTCCTCCATTTCAGAAAATGCAAGAGTACTGTTTTAGCTCAGAGATGTAACTTTATGTCTAGTATCTTCCCCTGGAGGCAAAGTTGAAATAAACTCCTTGATCTATAATCATTTCCATGGAAAGAAGTGGTCTTCATCATTAGCCATGTTGGAAGATATTCTTGTTTTCCTGTTTTGCACTTTGCTCTAAAGTTTTAAGTGTGAAAAGGCTTGCACATGGAGAACACTGACATTAAAGATGTAAAACAGAAGGAATCAGTGCTGACTAATTTGAATGCACATATTGCTTCATGAATCTCTTCTTTTGGTAACAATGTGAAGGTAGTTTGCTCTGTTGACAGAATGGTTTTAATCCATTCAGGCAGAAGGCATGATAGACAGGAAGGTTTAAAATATTGATTTTGGTGGTTCATGAGGACGTTGGCTCTTGCTATCTTTCAGTTCTTAGCATTCGCAGGAAAAAAAAATCATTCGGGATTAGGGGATCACTATCCTAGATTATAGATTTGTACTAGCTGTTGACTCCCACTGAGCCTCTGCCTTGTGTTTCCCTATTTTAAACAATTTTGTCAAATCACAGGAACATTTTGGTAAAGAGGTATTGCATGCAATTTATCTAATTTTTAACCCCATTATAGCTTTTTGAAACATTATAATTATTACTCATCTACTACCTTTCTAAATTCTCTCATATCCTTCCTCAGTCTGGCAATGTCTTCACTGTCAAACTGGGGAGGGTGTCTTCCTCACTCAACATGCACAAACCTGAGGGGTGAGATCTTTGAGTCTCCTATTTACTTGAATTCCTGTTATAGTAGAACAGTGAATTTAACAGCTTGCATTTAAACCTTGAATACAATAAATAAAGGCCCCTAGTAATCATCTGCTTTAATGTGGCCAGAGTATAGCTATATTCTGAATAACAAATTCACCTGACCAACACGGTTAGATTCACCTTTTCGTTTTGACCAAGGCAAATGGTCAATCAATTTAACCTGTCATTCCAGCTGAAAGGTCTGCATGCATTGATTTGAAGCATCAAGCAACCTGAATGCACCAGGAAAGCATTACAAGATACAGGGACCGTGAAAATCTGCAAGAGTACAATGCCTCACAGAGAACTACATTTTCCCAGCTCCTTAGCAAAGCAAGCACTTTAACAGTTTGGAATATAATGTGAGCTAATGGTGGAATAGCAACTGCAACAGCAAATAACATTTGTTTCATTGAATTCTCTGACTAGATTAATAAAATAAGGATCTTTTGAGAATGTGTGCACCTAGGTTACACACAGCTGAGTTTTACTCTTCTCTTGTTTTCTGATTTCATCCAGTAGGTTTTTATTATGTCTTTGTACTCAAAAAATTCCCAAATCTCTGGTTCACGTCATACTCCCAAGGGACCATCCAAAGATTCCCAAGGATATTAATGGGTGTTGAATAGGGTCCCTTGTGGAACAATAAAGAACAGAAACATAAGTGATAACTACCAACATGAAAGACTGCTGTTTCTTTCCAATGATGAAGCATTTTTTCTTATTTCCTGACAGAATCTCTTCCTTCAAAGCAGTACTTAATATCCTTTGAGCATTAGTAGAAGAGTATGCCTAATAGGCTTAAGAGTTCACCAAAAATAATCCATAATGGATATACATTATATTTCACCAAAGTTCAGCCAAGCAAACGTGAGGTCTGGACCTGGCAATGCGAAATCTTTGCTCTAAAGACAGCACACAAATAGAATCCATCTCTTAAATGCAAGCTACCTTAAGATTAATGTTCTCTATATGTCTTACTTTTTTAAAAGAAGCTGACCCACTCACTGAAATTATCTCCCTTGGTGATATACAGCACTATGATTATTGCTCACATTCTTAATTCTACGTTAGCTTTTGCCATTCAAGTTACTCCCTCTGTGTTTCTTCTGGGTGTCTCTTAATATCAAAGTTCAGCAAAAAAGCCTGTCTCCAAGTGTATTTCCCATGTGTGAATCATTTATCCATGACTGAGCTTCAGAACTATGGTGCAATATGAAAGACCTCAATACTTTCAGATAAATCCACGGTATATTTCTATCATTTTGTATTTAATGTCTAGTGCTACTGAACTGTGAAGGTGCTGGGGCAGAGCAGCTAAAACACCTCAGTATGCCTCTGGAGGTGTAATTGCTAGTCTTACTCTGACCAGTACTAGACACTGCCCCCAGGTGACCCAGATGTAAATGGGTACCCAGTCATTCAAGATGGGAAGCCAAAGTAGATGTGATGCTAGTCCCGTCATTCTTTTGTATGCCCATTGACTACAAAAATCAATATGTTTTAACCAATGCCAGCTTCACGGGCCATCTAGGCTTGAGGCAACCTTTGACCTTTTCTGCCTATTAAAGGGTATAAAAACTTTACATTCTGAGGAAATGGGAAGGAAGTCATTGCTCCAAGTCATTACATTTTAATCTGACAATGACCAGCAGTGAGTTTTCTGAATTGTCACACTCTGTGTTGGCAGACTGTCTTGGACAGTGCAGCTATTCTGATGAAATTCATTTACATTTTTCCAAGTTATAACATCCTTTTTACCAGGTAAAGGGAAAAATATTACATGCTGTTCAGCTGACATCTCTCTGATTTCCTGGGAAGGTGAACATGGTAACCCCTCATCCTAAAATCTGAACAAGCCTGGCCATTAAGGAATCTTGATTGTGTTCTGTTCCCGGGCTCCAGTTCTATGAAGACATTTGAGCAAAATTAGATTAACCAATTCCTTGCTAATAAGATCTGGGAAACCATGGCTGACTGAGTCACATTAGGTAAGCTTGTGCCATTTGACTGTGCTGTCTGACTCAGCAGAGCAGAAATATAATGTAGGAAGAGAGTCTAGTTGCCCCATCTGTAGTACGTAAGAGGTGACTCAGGGGAAAGATCCTCTCGTGGAGTGTCTCCCTCCTCAGCCAGTGAGGAGGTAGTTTTTCCTCTCACATGAATGAACTTTCCCAGCTCCCACAGATTCCCCCAGGACTTGCATGTAGTTGAGCTCTGTGGGACCCTATAACCTCAAGCACAGGTTCATAGAAGTCACATTACCAGGCACTATCCCTGGGCATTTTTCCTTGTTGCTCACATAAAGTCCTACAGGGACTTAAATCTGTGGACTTTCTTTGGGAAATCTTTGCAGGGCTTGTGCATGGGATAATGTGTGTCTTCCTATCCCACCCCTAAACAACATGGAACTGCCCACTTTTTAACCTTAGCCAACCTAATCTCTATCCCATCCATACACATGGATGTCAGACCTGTTAACATTTTCTGTAGAGCCTTAGAAAGGTGCAGAACTTGGGGCATAGGTGAGTTAAGGGAAGGAAAGTTGGCACATCAGCAGGAAAACTGTGTGCCTGGTTGCAACAGAGCAAAACCAAAGTTGCAGCCATTCTTGTCTGGGCTCTTCAGGTAGCTTTGCATTAAAGCACCCAGACCTGGGTAGGACAATAGAAAGGTTATGGTGGTGGCATGATTAGGGCAATGGCTCCAAAGGCAAAAATATGAGCCCCTCTATGTGCCAAAGCTGCACTACAACCACCACAGTTATAAAGGGTACCTGGTAATTCAGGCTGAGGAATTGGAAATGGCTGGCTATGATGCTAGACACATCACTTCCTCACGCACTGACTAAAGAAGCTGTCGTGACTTAACCATGATGACCCAATGGGCAGTGAAGCTCTGGAGAACCTGTGGCTATTTTTTTCAGGACAATGGAAGAACAAGCTACAGCTAAGCCTGGGCTATGTTAGACAGTGTGCTTTCCAGATCACATTTTCAGCCCTATGTGGATGTGTTTCTGTAACCAGCATTATCTTGTAATTGTGCTGTTCTCTACTACAGGAGTGGAGTACTATATGTCTTTAGCCCTGTCCACGGGTCCCCCCCGTGAGGGTGCGAATCAAACACCCGTGGGTCGTTATGGGGTCTTGCCCGTCCTTACGTCCTAGTGGTGGCCCGCTCTGGATAAGCTCCCACCAAGTCCGCCTGCCACGACTTTGATGGTATTGGTTCGGTGTCCCTTGGCATGCACCCGTCCAGAACGGGGACCCTAGTCCAGTCCGTTATGGGGTCCTCGAGGGCTCCAGCCTCCCCTACACCCTCGCCTGGGCCTCTGTAAAGTCCGTCCCAGTCCTGCTCCTCTTTACCTCTGTGAGGTTAGGGAGTCCCTTGTCTAGTGCAGAGTCTTTTTAGCAACCCTGGGTCGCTCGGTCATTTCCCCTCCAGGGTTTCTTATACGCAACCAGGGCCCACTACTCCCACCAGAGTTCCGGCTCCGGGACCGCTCCTCCCGGCTCAGCCCGCCTCCGCCGCCTCTGGCTACAGGCCGCTCTGTCTGTGGTTCGGGAAGGGAGCTCCCGCACTCCCCGTGTCCACAACTCGATCCGCAGCCCCGAGGGCCTTCCACCCCTGGCAGCTTGCCCGCGGGGGCCCTACCTGGCTCCAGAAGGTCCTCACCGGGCGCAATTCCGACGTCCGCCACGCTGCCATTCCCCTGCCATGAAGCTCCTCCTCCTCCGGCTCCTTCCGGCCCCCGTTGCTGCGTGCCGGCGCCACTTTTAAATCCGCCCGCTCCTTGCCGCACCTGATAAAGTTAATTAAGGCGCGGGCCGCCAAGCCCGCGCGGAGATTGCCCTCCGGGTTCCCGGCCCCTGTTCCAGCTGTGTCGCGATCTTCGCGTCCCGTGCCCCTGCACTGTTGGCGCGGGCTGGGCGTGCTCCGGCCGGCCTGGTAAGTCCCGGGGCTTTCTAGGCTCTTCCACAAGCCCAAATGGAGATAAAGGACAGAATACACCAGGTGGCTCCCTGGAAGTTTTTATCTTTTCTGTCCGACTCAATGAATAAAAGCATTTGTTCCTTTGCTGAGAATCTTACACAATCGCTGAACTTCTCTTTATACAGCACATTTGATGCAAGCTGTACTTCAAAATGCTCTGTGGAATGAAAAATTACAAGGCAGTGGACTGGAGATGGTATAAAGGGAAGGTTGTTTAAAAGTGAAAAAAATTAAGGGCTTGTTTCTGATTTTGCTTCCACTGACATAAATTAGGAGGAACTGAAGGCAAGATATAAGTGATGAGAGAGATATCAGTCATGCCTGTGTCAGGATTTCTCAAGCATTTCAAGTTGCTGACCCCTTATTTCGACAACTTTGTAACATGTATTAGAAAAGTAGAACTAAATATTGATAACAACAATGATAAAACCGTGTCATTTATTTGTGTGTACTTTCCAAGAGATTGACAGAGAGTTCTTACCCCTGAGGGTTAAATCAGAGAGGGGAGTGGGGAAACAAGATTTTTTTCCCAATGATTGCTATAAAGGTGCAACATTATAAAACTACAAGGTATAAATCTATTCTGCCTTCTGCCTGACTTCAGTCTAACACAGCTAATGCCTCATGAGTCATAACCATCCCCTTCACCCTCTTACTGGTCATAACCTACCAGTTGAGAAACATTTCCCTAATCACACAAGGGAAAGAGTTATCAAAGGTCATACTTAGCAGCAGAAAACCTAAAGAAAGGCAACCATCTAACCCATTGGTTTCCATCAGGATGCGGCCCAAATCAGGGTCACCAGGGGTCCTCAGTAGGGTTGCGAAGGGGCTGCACACACATGCACATTCACGTGCATGTCCCAGGAAAGGCGGGTGGGCAGACAGGCAGGGCAGGGCCACCATGCACAAAGGGGGCAGTGGCAGCTCCCCCACACCTGGGATGCTGCCACACTCTGCTCCCAGCAGCCCCCATGGCACCAGGTCAGGAGGTCCTGTTGGTGGCCAATTTAGGGTCACAGCAAAAAAAGGTTGGGAACCACTGTATACTACAAAGTATCTGTTGGCAGATGATGTACAAGGGTGAAATTTGCCCCTAGTCCAAGGAACAGCACAGAGCCAACACCTATTTCAATCCTGGTTACAACATCGCCTGATGGAGGACTACCATGCTCTGGGAGGCGTGCTGAGGGAGATGGGC
>NW_017728924.1:15147453-15153763 GCF_001723895.1 Crocodylus porosus | reverse complement strand
AGGGGAAGTGGTGCAGGCTCCTAGCCTGGGGATTTTTAAAAGGAAGTTAGATGAGCACCTTGCCGGGGTGCTCTTTCCTGCCAAGGCAGGGGGTCAGACTAGATGATCTACCTAGGTCCCTTCCGACTCTAGCTACTATGAAACTATGAAACTATGGTTGGGGAAAGCAGGAACAAAATTTCATGAAAATATAACGTTCTTTTCCCTTGCTTTTTCCAAATTATCAGAATTTTCCATTTTAAAACATTCCAATTGGCTGTATGGTAGATGAAAAAGAAGAGAAATGTCATTAAAAATATGTTTATAGGATCATATAAAAGTAGGGCTCACAAGGTCTAGTCCACCCTCGTGCTTAAGGCAGGCTTATTCCTGACTAACCTACCCCATCCAAGTGTCTGTCCAACCTGCTCTTGAAAATTTCCAGGGATGGAGATCCACAATCTCTCTAGGTGGACTGTTCCCACGCTTGTCCATTCTCATTAGATTTCCTCCCACCACCACCCCAGAGACCCTCAGTAGTCAAGGCAATGCAGCACAGAGGGGTCTATGACAATACTGGCCCAGCGGCACAAGCCAAACCATGGATGGTTTACACAATAGGTCAAGTCCACCTCTTTCTGCCTGGGAACACAGGTCACAAATGGGAGCATTTTGGAAGCCAGCACAAAGGCACGGGGAACCAAAGCTGACCTCCCTTGTTGCTCTTAAGCCAAGGGGCATAGTAGCTCTACCTGCTACAGAACCCATGTTTTCGATAGGGTGATGAGGATGCCCACTTCAGACTGATAGCTTCTCACTGCAAGATCCATCCCCAGGCAGGTCCAAGCTTTGCAACTATAGGATGCAATTAGGCCTCTAAGTCAGTGGCTATTACTTGGGTGCAGGAGACATGAAATAGGCAGCTACTGTATTCTCTCTCTCTTTCAATGGCCCTGGTCAAAGAATTAGAAGCAGGACTGGGGTTTCTTAACCAGAATTCCCAAATGATCAAGCCATAATAATCAGATCAGTCATAGTAGCAGGTGACTCCCTGTGGCCAGCAAACTTTGGAAACAAAAAGTGTGTGTGTGTTGCGGGGTGAGGAACTAGCTCCTCTTGGCATCTCTTATTTCACCCCCTTCTGGGAAATATAGGATAAAAGTGGTGTATAAGAATTAGGTAGTAGCCTTTTAAATAGTTTTAAAGAATAGAATCTGATGAAGTAGATTGTCTCCTACAAAACCTTATGCCTGAACCAGTTAGTCTCAAATGTACTCCTCTGCCCTGCCTTCTGCCTTAAAATAGTCTTGGAGCCCTCTACTGGTAGTGGACTCATATAAAATAATCATAGAAAATATGTCTGGAAGGGACTATGGGGGAATGTCAGCCAGCCCATTCTTCTGCTTTAGGCAGGATCAGCTCTACATAAACCATTCCTGATAGATATTTGTCTGACCTGTTCTTAAAAATTTCCAGCAGATGCTACAACCTCCCAAAATAATACGTTCCAGTCCTTAACTGGTCTTGCAATTAAAATTGTCTTTTTTCCACCCTAGTGCCTAACCTAAATCTCCCTTGCTGCACTTTAAGCCTATTATTTCTTGTTCTGTTCCCAGTGGACACAGAGAACAGTTTATAACCTTCCTCTTCATAGTAACCTGTTATGTCTCCACTCA
Organism: Crocodylus porosus; assembly: GCF_001723895.1. Taxonomy (NCBI): domain Eukaryota; kingdom Metazoa; phylum Chordata; order Crocodylia; family Crocodylidae; genus Crocodylus; species Crocodylus porosus. Next base: position 15,152,108 of record NW_017728924.1, on the reverse strand, counting down.
GTCTTCTCTTTTCTAGACCAAATAAATCCAGTCCTTTCATTCTTTCTTCATGTTTTCTAGACCTTTGATTATTTTTGTCAATCTCTTCTCATTCTCTCTTCAACTGGTCGTCATTTCCTGTAAAGCGTGGTGCCCAAAACTAGACATAGTGCTGAGCAGAGTGGAAAGGTTACTTCATGTGTTTTATATACAACCACACCTCCTATTCATACACCCTACTATGATGTTTGGTGTTTTGTAATAGCATAGCACTGTTGACTCACGACCCAGATCCTCTTCTGTAAAACTGCTGTCTAGTCAGTCCTGGCTCACTTTATATTTGTGTGCTGGATTGTTCCAACCTAAGCATAATATTTTGCACTAGAAATGCACACTATTTCTTTCAGACTGTTTCTCTAATATCATTTTAAATTCCAGTGCTATCCTCCCAAGTGCTGTTAACGCCTCCCAGCTTGCTGTCAGCTTCATATCTAACAAGTGAATTCTCTTTCAATCATCAAAGTGATAAATGATTAAGATTTGATCATTAATGACAATATTAAATAGTACCAGACTCAGGACTACTCCTTAATGAACTTCACCTGAGTAACTTACCAGTTGGATAGTGAGTCATCTCCTGCAACTGGTTATATTACCAGAACCCGACTGAATACCAGTGTATATATGTAACAAGGTCCTGTTGTGGTTTCCATAGTTTCTAAACAGCTATTTGGAACCCAACTTTGTCCCTGTGGTTTCGTAGTGTTGAAGAAAGAGCATGGATGCCACAGCAAAAATGAAAAATCCTGTTCGTCAGACAAAACTGCTCGGAGCATGGTAAAAACAAACTGCTTGAAGCAAGAACCAGGAGCTTTTGATATACATTTGATTGGGGAATAGGGGCACTATTTTGAAAGGCCCAGTAGGATAAAAAGTAACTATTTTTCAAATTAAGCCAATATAAAACCTGACTTCTTCCTATAATTCCTTTAAAATGAGCATCATTTATCACCTTCATTTAAATACTGAGCATAAAGTATCCTCCCACCACACCTGTACTCCTTGAACGAAACATTCCACCCTGGTTCTAGCTCAGAGAATTGGCACCAATAAAATCAAGTCAGATGTGGAAGATGGGAGAGAGGAAGATAGTGGAAGGAGAAAACCTGCAGCAACTGACACTTGTCCAAGGAGCATACGTTCAATGCTGCAAGAATCGTGCCTGGAATACCCAGAGTGTCCTTCAGTAGACATGACCTCTGCATGTTCCTTGCATGTCATGAATAATGATATCGCTAACAATTCCTGCATGCAAGATCCTTGCCATTTTTGCCAGTATTCCAAAGCTAATCACAGCATTAGCTTGTGGCAAGTTGTCATTATTACTGTCACTTACACAAGCAATCTATTTGTCAATGTCTGTTTTATTGGATGATCTGCAGATGTTGTTACTGTGCATTAATCATCAGTGGTAAACACTGACATAAGGAAAAAGTTATATTTGCCAGTCCTTCCACTTAGTAGTTTCTATAATATAGCTTCAGCTGTCAATAACGTTCATGTTGAACATCAAAAGCAACCATAGAACAAAGTTGAAAGTTTCCAGTTTGTTTCAGAAACCAGCAATGAGACGTACACGTACAGGCCCGTTTTGGGTATTCATAGATTCGTAGATGTTAAGGGCTGGAAGGGACCTCTCAGGGGCATCTATTCCAGACCCTGGAGACTCGAGTTGTAAACACATTTTCAGAAGTTGCAGCAAAGTAATGCTGGATGCAATGGACAGTCTGGCTCTGGTGTATATGCAACTTGGAATCCATGTACGGTACTGAAAGGGTCACATTTTAAAAGACTTCCCCATCATCACTTAAAATGCCTATTCTGAAGGAAGCTGCACCAAAAATAGTAAGTGTTCTGGTGATGGTGATTAGGTGCAGTTCTCTCTCTCTCTCTTTCTCTGTTTCTAGTATTGTTATTTTGGCACCATGGTGTCAACGGTCTCATTTAAAGATAAACATTGCGATGAGTATTATTAAAAGAGACTGTGGGGTCAAAGAAAGAGAGACAGTATGCATTACTCTTCCAAAGAAAGGCTGAACAGAGTTGCAAAAATTTTAAAATCTCTCTCTCTCATTATGATCAAACATACCTTGATCATCCTGTTCATCTTTGATGCTCACCTCTTTGGAAGCGCTAGAACTTTATGCAAGTCTGTCTTGGTTCCCACAAATGAACTCAGACTCTGGAGAGAAGGAAAATTGTTGCCTATTATATACAAAGAACTGACTGTAGATGTTTAACATGGGCTGAGCAATTCTCAGACACATGCATAGTGCTTCCATAGCGTACAGAATATTCTTGCAGCCATGAACTGAAAGACCTTAGGATGACAACAGCTGACCACAAGCAATGAAAGGAAGACATTAGAAAGGTTTTGGAGGAGGCTGGGGAGGGAAGAAAGAAAATCAAAATCAGTGGTTTTTATGGAATTAATAATAGCTGACATATTAATCTCTCCTTTAAATGTAGGTCAGGGTTTTAAAGCCTGAATTTCTGAATTCTGTCCTGGATGAAAAGTTGGAGTGCTTCCTTCAAGGGTCATTGTAGTAAATAAAGAAGTAAATCGTTTGAATGAATGAACCTTTCTAAGGCTATGTTTTCTCAGCACAGAACTAAAGTCTACATAATGGGAAGCCTCATAAGAGTAAAATGAATATTGATATGAAGACACCCAGAGATTTCAAATGTAAAATACTCTTTGGCAGAGATGGATTAGTGGGCAAGATGGCATGTCAAGTGATCAAAGGTGCATGATAAATGCAATTTATCAGATGGCTGGCTCTGCAGTTTATCAGGCCAAATTCTCTGCTGACCCAGCTCCACTGAACTGAGTGGAGCTAAGCCAGCAGATTCTTTGGCTTATCACAAGGATACCACCACCTCAAGTCTTCAGTCTGTGTGGTGAATGTGGATATTTATATATATGTAGCATGCATAAGTTTTCTATAGCCCATCCTAGACACCTAGTTGACGTGCATTTTAAAAGATCCAGTTGCATGCATTCAGAATGTCTTTATGTCATTGTATGATAGATCCTGGATATATATGGCAGAACATTTTACTTAAAAAAAAAATCCACATATTTTAAATGAAATTTTAAAGGAAATCATTATTCTTGAAATTTCTCTTTTACCAAAACTCTCAATTTCTGCCTGAAAACCATGGTGTGGTAAATGAATAATTTCAATAACAGGTTTGAAAATAACTCTGATATATATTGTAGTTATGCAGTTGGAAACAAATAGTGTTGGAGGCTTCATATAACACTGAGAGGAAAAAAACTTTTTAGGCAAAAAGAAAAAACAGTCACTCAGCCCTAGCGATATATTAATTTCTCTCTCTCTCTTGCTATTGTAGGAATGTATTGCTGAGTTTAAAAGGGGGGGAACCCCCGCTGAGGATTATTCTTTAACCATTTCACCTTTAAAGCTAAGTGTCATGATGGGTTCATGATAGGTACAGCAGATAGCTTTGCCAGAGGGGAGAATTTACATTAATAAATGGATAGCTTCCAAGAGTAGCTTTTCTGTTCATGAAAATCCTGTAACTTCAAAATCTCATTACCTTCTAGAGCTGGATTCAATTGGGTAAGTGTCTCACTGAAAACCTGACACTTTTTTCTTTTCCAAGTGGTTGAAGGGTCCTGGTTCAAAATGGTATGAATCACAAGATGAGATTTTAAATTTGTCAATATTAAGACTGAATATTAGGGCTGTGCAAGGCTTCGGACAGAGCTTCAGATCCAGAGAAGCTTCGGACGCTTCGGGGTCCACCCCTGCAGTTTTGACCCCCCTGTGGTGTAACACCTAGATGTGATGTGAGTTTGGCCTTCAAGAATTTGGGGTACAGTTCCCCCAAAACCCCTGCACTGATCTTCTTGAAAGTCGGCAGACTTCATGCTCTCCGCAGATTCTAACACCACTTAAAACTCGTGCCATGGGTGCTTGTGGGACTGACTGTGTCTGTCTTGGGGCCTGGGAGACACTGCTGCAGGCTTGGCTGCTAAGCTGCTGTGTTACCAGTTACCAGTCAGTCATGATTCACTCAGGGACCAGCCCAATACACAGGACCTAGCTAATGTAGCCAGTTAATTGCCATCAATTAGAACCGACAAAACCAGGCTAAGGAGAGGAAAGAATTAATACGGACAATCAACTGCCCCAAGACAGACACAATCCATCCCACAAGCACCCATGGCATGCGTTTTGTCTGTCAGCAGCTAGGGGCACAGGGCCCCAGAACCCCCCTGCACCGATCTCCTCGACAGCTGGCACGTGTCGTGGCCTCAGCAGGGGCCACCATCCCTGCAGCTGTCACCCCACTGCGCCTTAACACACACAGGGTCACCCATGCCACGAGTTTTGCTTGTCCACAGCTTGAGGGGCAGTTCCCCCCAAACCCCTGCACGTATCTCCCTGAAACTTGTCAGGCTTTGCAGCCTCAGCAGGAGCTACCACCCCTGCAGTTTTCACCCCCCTGTGGTATAACAAATAGACATGACAGGAGTTTTGCTTTCAAGAATTTGGGGTACAGTTCCCCCAAATCCCCTGCACCAATCTTCTTGAAACTTGGCAGGCTCTGTGGCCTCACCAGGGGCCACCACCCCTGCAGTTTTC
>NW_017728924.1:15128055-15147353 GCF_001723895.1 Crocodylus porosus | reverse complement strand
ACTGTGACATGAGTCTTGGTTTCAAAAATTTGGGGTACAGTTCCCCCCAAACCCTGATCTTCTTGAAACTTGGCAGATTTCATGCTCTCAGCAGAGGCTACCAGCCCTGCAATTTTCATCCAAATTGGACAAAAAGCAACAAAGGTATAGATATTTCATTGATTTCCCCCATTATACCCTATGGCTTCGGAGCCGCTTTGGCTGGATCAAGGTGGAAACCTGGTCTGGAGCTCTGGATCGGATCCCTGCTCTCTGAAGAGGCTGGATCCAAAGCCGGATCAGGTCACAGCCAGTTTGCACAGGCCTACTGAATATTACCCACCCTGAATTTCAATCCAGCATAACTCTACGCAAAATTTCACATTTGGGCAGAAAGGAAGAAATAGTTCTATAGAAGGTTATTTTAAAAAATATGTCATTCTTTAAGGTGCATGTGGTGTTCAAAAGTTGGAATAAGTCCTGGGAGGAGATGATTTAAAGCAGAATGCAAGCATCCTTGTCAAAGATGTATCATAAATACGAGCTATCAAATGGCTCTTTAATTGATGAGATAAATAACAACACCTTGTGTGATAACTAAAACACGTTACTTTATATACTTGTAACTCTCTGAGCGAGAAAGAATGCACTGATGGTTGTTAGCGACTCTAGCTTTAAAAGTAGTAGGGTACAAAACCAGAATCTCCTCCCAAATGTACATAAAACATTTCTAAAACAGTTTCTCGAGACAGCCTTTCCTATACAAATGTGTGCTGATGTGGCGTGAATATCTTACTCGCACTCATCTGAAGTTACTTACATACTACTCTAGTAATTCACTAGTGGCTTTGGCACACATGAGAAATGCAGTTGTCCCAGATTCAGGCTGATAAAATCTTACAGTTCTTGCACCAAATGATAGATGAAGCAGATAAATATAATGATGGATTAAGCAGAGAGAGTGACTGACAGATAGGTGGGCAGATAGGTAGACACGCTGTGTAAAAATAGAATACTGCTGTCCCAAAACAGTTTGCCGGGGCTGCGTCATTTCTTTGCTTAAAATGCTGTCGTGTAGCAAACATCATTGGACAATATGGGCCCCATTAAATTCTCTCAAGCAGTCTTCTGATGAAACATGCTTCTTGTTCGGATTTGCCTGACAGGTACTGTGGTCATTGCTGAGGTATTTGTTTTGTTCCTCCTAAAGCTTTTAGGGAATATGAGTATCCACTTCAGAAGAAGCTGCACTGAATACTGAGTATTTTTCTCTCTGCATGAGATAACATTAGTGGCCCAGAAATAGAATTCTGTAAAATGAAGTTTGCAGCCATAAATAGGTAGCTGCAGTTTGAAGGAGCAGAGTAGGGATTTAATCAGGGAAATGTGCTTTTAATTTTGACTGTTTTTCATAACAGACCTACTAAAGAGCCTAGAAAGAGGAATAATTAAAACAGAAGGGACTGAGCACAGAATGGGTAATAATTATGGAAATCTCATTGAAAGGGGATTTTAATTGTGTCTTCTAGCTGTGTTTCAATAAATTGTTGTTACACTGTGTATTTAGGAGGAAAAAGGAGACCAGTTTGCTTGAATAACATAGCCCAGCACTTCTTTCTCCTCAATCCCTAGTGTTCATGTGTAGTGAACGTTACTGTTCTGGGCTCTGTTAGGATTTAACGCATCCATGGGGCCTTGGTGGCTCACAAATAGCAGCAGAGGCTTGTGAGGCATTGCAGCTACTGCCCAGAAACATGGAGAAAGGCTATGAAGTGAAAAGGCTTCCTCTCATTACAGGTCTATGTGCCATTCTTGACTATTAAGGGAAAAGCACTAGGTGAGGTTGACCCTGGCATCAGCAGAGGTGCAAGATGGAAAGGAATTAGCTTCTGGAAACTTTGGTGGCATAACTTGCTCTTAAGACCTCTTGCCACTATGTGCTAACAACTCCAATGAAGCAGGTCCATGCTACCAGCCTCCCACTGAACCTATATCAAAGTCAGCTAAGCACAAAAAGCACGAAAAGTGCTGCACCCCCTGCAAAGGACAAAGCAGAGTCCATGCAATGCTGGGACTTGTAGGAATCTTAGGAGGCTTACCCCACCTCGTGTGCTACCCACCCATTTTGCAGAACTGCCCAGCCCCTCCTATCTGACTTACAGGGCATAGAGGGTTTCTATATTCTGTATGACAAAGCCATGCCAAGCAGGTCATCTGGTGCTAAGATCACGCAGAGGGTGGTCCAACAGAAGAGTTACATGAGTAGCAGCAGGCTCTGGAGGATGGCACCTACAATCCCCTGAACAGCTTGCCAGCCCAAACAGAGGGCAGCGCCCCATGAAAATGACCTTTATTGATGAACAGATGACTTGATATGGAGGGTTCCAGTAATTGGCAGGAGTTTTGGCTTTGAGCTAACCATGAGAGCAGTATCGAGGAGTTGAAAAGAAGGGCCACGGGAGAGCTGAGGAAATAACTGATATTTTTAGAGTTCGGTGACTAAAGTGAAAAACATGTGTGGGGGGAGGGAGGGCAGGGGAATTGCTTTAGGTTAAATGAGGACTTTCCCCCCTCCCCCCGCATTTTTTCTTTCTTTTTATTTTTTTGGAGAAATAAACAAAGAACCAAAAAAAACCCCCTAAAAACCCCAGATGTTTTATTTTGAGCTGACTAAAATATTTCATGTGACCTATAAGAAAACATTTCCTTTTTAAGTTTTTAAACCATGTTTACTTATTTTTAATGAAATGTTTAACTAAATGTGCCCCTGTAGCCACTGGGGGGAGCTCCAGACTCCAGCCACATGGCGGCCAGCACTTGGCTGCCATGTTGAAGCCAGAGACATCTGCCAGCACTTGGCAGCCAGCTGAGAAACTCTGATCCCTGCCCAGGAGCCATATACCCAATGCAATTGCAGCGTGTGCCAGCTCCTTCCTTGCCCACCTACTTCCCCATGCCAGGGCTGCTCCAGCCCCTGCCCCTGCCCCTGCCAGTGATGCCCAGTGCCCCACTGCTCCAGCCTGGCCCCCACCAGTGACAACCAGCACCCTGCACTCCTGTTGGCCATGTTGCTGGCCCTGCTGTCCCAGTAAGCCCCGCTCCACCCAGGCTCCAGGAGAGCCACACGCCCACCAGCAGGGGCTAGGGCACTGGCTGCAGGAGGCCCTGTCTGATCCCTTTTTCCTCAACTCCCCACTCTAGCCCACCTGCACCACTGCCCACAAATCCCCTACCCCTTGCCCACTCCCATCACCACCCTCAGGACATACACATGGCTGAAAAAAAATGTTATTACCCTCACAACACCAACCCCATCCCTCCCCCTTCAACAAACAGAACCCCAACCCCTTCCCCCTCAGCCAACAGAGCCCCTCCACCACCATCTCCACCCACCAAGAATAAAAAAACCCACTTACAAGTGGGAAACTATATAGAAGAGGAAAACCATATACAAGGGGAAAACTGTTATACAGTATTTTGGGTCTTTAAGCCCAGAGTGATGGGCCATGGGGGGTGGGGGCCTAGGGGACAGGGCCCCAGGATAGGTGCCCATCGCCCCAACCTCTGGATATCCTGTGGGGCTGGGCTCAGGCCAGTCCCCTAGTGTCGGGGCAGACCTGGCACTAAGTTAGTGCTGGGTCATGTCTACACATGTTTTAATGCGCAATCACTAATTGCACCTAAATTGGATACCTGCATTTACAGGTATCCAATTTAGGCACCATGGGCATTTATACACATATTTTTTTGCCTGGCAATGTGTTGGAGATCCACCACAAGCTGACATGCACTGTGCCGCACTATGTACAGTTGTATAAGCAGCAAAATGCGCATCAGTAGTCAGAAAATGGTGGCAGTGCACTTTTGAACTAAAGCACCTCTGAGGTGATGTTACTGTAATGTTGTAACCTTTTCTCAGTGCTGACGTGCATTTTGCCACTTATACAACTATAAGCATCACAGTGCTGCATGCTTTTCAAAGCACCCAGTGCTGCAGCACTTGCATGAATAAAAATGCCTGCTTAGCCTAAATTAATGTGCATTAAAGGTATGAACATGTAGACATGCACCTATAATGCACATTAATGCATCTCGTGTTGACACGCTCACAGAGTACACCCATCCTTTGTATTTGCAACTGTGACTAAGGTATGTTGTAGAGAAAAGGCATCGCAGGAAATGCCTATTTTTGCACATTCAGGATCAGCTCCTCAGGATGGTCTATATCCCCATGGTGATGGAGCTGTACCAGTGTCTGTGCTAGCTGAGCATGTAGGTCCAAGTCTTTAGTTAAAGCACGGTTAAGGAGAAGCTGTATCATAGGTTCCCTTCAATGGCTCTGTGAGGACTCAAATGCTATGTTCTCAACAGCAGAGGGGTCTCAGGAACCACATGAGTCTCATCATCAATACCTACTCCATTCTGAAACATTAGCAAAATAGACACTACAAAGTTTCAATCTAAGTCAGGAAAGCCACAGGAGAGCATCATCTTCAGTGTCACTACTGTTCAGAGGCAAGATTGGGTCTCTGTGCCAACAAAAAGGAAAAGGAAAATGACATTTGCATGTTTGGGGCCAAGCTGGGGAGGGAGCATTGTTGATGTTCTAGTGATCTGAAACAGACAAACCTCTGGGGTTATGGCTCCATTTTGCCCTGGAGCAGATGGTGTTTGGCCACCGGCTCAATGGAATCCTCAGCACCATCCTGCACATTAGAAGGATGTATTGTCTGCAGAGTATGAATTCCCAGAATACAGGTTTTGCAGATGTCTTCTGAGGGCTCCCTGTATTCTGTTCCCTGATGTCTTCAATTCTGTTCCTATTGACCAACACAGGTTCTTAGAAGCAAGGACAGGATAAGGCCCCTAAGAATAATCCCTATCATCTATTGATGATAGAAACAACATTGAAGGTCAGACTGACAAACAGGCTGCTCTTTCATACCCACTGCTGCTAGCATGATGGAGGTTGCACAAGGCTAGCAGAACACTCTAAATCAAAATGTCAGCAGAGACAAGGCCAAGAGAAGCTGCAGCAGCATGGGGTGAAGGTAATGGTGCCAGGGAACTAATAAGGGAAATGGTCAAATACAGGGGACTGCAGCAGCCAAAGGAGACTTAGGAACATGGAGAATGAAGGGTAATTATTTTGGAGACAGTCTACATCTAAAGATGTTGCTGTAGTGTTCTGGAGATCTGGAGGACACAGCTGTAGTATCAGGACAGAAGAAAATATTAACATGAATGTCAGGCAGGAAATTTTCATGCTCTCCTAGGAGAGAAAAAATTGTCCCTTAAATCTATGTGATGGTCATAAAACCAAGAGTAAGATATTACGTTACTTTCCATTGGGTTTTTCCATAAAGTGATAAATCACCAGATGCCAGGGTTGCCAACCTAAGGCATAACTTTTTTTAATGACAACCTGCAAACTTTTTACTGTTACAAGTTTTATGTAGTATAAATGTAACTTTCTGCCAGAGCCTGGACAGCAGGATGGATCCAAATGTAGGGTCCGACACCAACCCTAGTAAAAAAATGTTGTTGTCAGTAAAAAGTTAGAAGATTGCCAGTAAAAAAAAGGTTCTTGGCTGGCAACTCTCTTTGACTGCAGCAATGGTTTCATACCATGCTTCCCCCACACCAGGGTTCCCTTACACACCCCCGTAGTCCATGCCATACTGCTGTCCCCTCTCAGCCCACACCCTATCCTTACCCCTGGCCAGCTGCACTCCCCCCACCTTGGCACAGATCCACACCTCATGCCTCTTCCCCCTCCTGGCCCTACAGCTCCAGCATGATGACACCACTCCATCCCTGTCCTGCCTTTGACTGTGCAGCCCTGTCTACTAGCAAGGCAAGCACTGTTACAGGCAGGCAACAGAATGCAGCAGCAGCAGTACATGGCTGGTAGCGGGAGACTACAGAGGCTACTGTGGGCCATAAAGCCGTAACAAAGCTCCCTGCAGGGTGCTGAACCCCAACTCAGACAGTAGGTGGCACTTCCCTGCTCTGTCTCTCCATCAATGTTTTGCATCCAGCCTTTTTCCAAAGACAGAGCTTCAATCAACCTCATGGTTACTTATTTTTTTTTTACAGATGGCTCAATATTTTTACAGAGTTTACAGACAGGCATTTTTGGCCTTTTTTTTAATGGTCAGCCCTGACAGATGTATCATTGTCATTGTCAGATGTCTGCATGAAGTTTAATAGGACAAAGTTATCTCTGAGAATTAAAGGACCCACTACTGCAAATGGTTCCATTTGTGCAGAACCCTGTTGAAGTCACCCTAAGGGGTCTATTTCAGCAGGGAGTTCTGCACCAGAAAAGTCAGATTATCAGAGAAAAAGTTAAGAAGTAACTCGATCAAGGCTTGTAAGTGCTTATATGGAGTCCTGAAAGGAGAGGTCTTATAATTCCAGTGGCAGAAGATCCAGCACCTGAGAGCTGAAACTAGACAAATTCAAATTGGAGATATGGTGCAATTTCCTAAGTGAGGGTAATTAATCATGGGGGACAACTTATCAATGTAAGTCATTTAAATTATTGTCTTGAGGTTTCACAACCTCTGCTAGGTGGGACTTGCGATAACCATATTCAGCTCTTCTGGCATTAAAATACATGTATGTATTAATGTATTCATCTTATTGCAAGATTAAGCCCTGAATCACCCCACCTGGCACTATGCCCTAATATGACTACTGAGGACTGGCTTAAAGACATTATACGAAAGTAACGTAAAACAGTAAACGGAAAGACTTGTTCAATCTTGTAGTTACTCTTTGAACTCTTTGGTGCAAGTTGCCAGATCCCGTAGTGTACCTAGATTTTTTTTTTAGGGGCTGGTATTTTTATAACTGTTACTGAATCTCAGGAAATGATATGAGAAACTCGAACACAATCACATCATTATGAGAAATTGGGCAACCTCCAAGAACCACAAATGAATTTCTCTGCTCCAGCAGTTATCATGTACAACATTACAGTAACAGGAACGCTATTCTAGACTGACATAGCATTTTTCACTGGAGGATCAAAAAGGTGAATACATGTTGTTATCCCCATTCAACAGAAAATTAAGGTCAATTGATTTACTAAGGTCACACCATGAGTCATTGACGGAGGAGGCAATAGAATTAAGGTCCCTTACTGCCAATTCCATTAACAATTGTACAGTCTAAATTGGCTTTGATGCACTATGTTTTTCACTTCTCTCCAAAACATCAGGGACTCCTCACTATTGACATGAGATCTGTTTGACTTACAGAACCAATACTCTGAGAAGATATTTCAAATTTTAAATTTGTAGGTAGGTTATCAAGCCATTTTCGTTGTCATATTCAAATTCATTAGTTTCCTGTCAAATAAATTATCTGTGATCTTGTTGATGACACTTGGTTGGAATCCAGTTCCAAACATGTTACAACACTGCTGACAACCATCTGTGTTGTTCCCAGGCAGTTGTCAGTAGGAGAAAAAAAATCATTATAAATGTTGTCACCATCATTTGGTCCAGATTGGACAAATTATGGTAAAAACTGTAATGTTTCATGAAAACATAGCCCTTGACTATACGTAGATTTTGTTGACACTTGCCCTAGGAGCTTAATATAACCCTTGCTGACATTTTACAAACAGCAAGAACTAGAGTTAGAGTGGTTATCTGAAGAGATAATCAGAAGGATTTCACTACCATATCCAGGCCATCAGCCTGTGGTTATGTTCAGCAACTATAGACTTTGGACAGTTGAAAAACAGTGAATGTCAGAATTTATGAACAAAAAAAATCCAGATTTTCAATTCATTTACAACCAATAACTGACTTGTTGTTATAACTAACTCACATTTGAAATAGCTTTTTGGCATGTTTCTATCACCTTATACAGTACAGATAATTCTCTGACAGTGTACCAAAGACAATGCAATTATCATGGAGTTTCCATAGACATGTTTTATATTATCTACTTAAAATAATCCTATTTCCTTGCTGTAATCTAATCTAACTGTGACTGGGTTTGCTTAAGTGAGAGATATAGTTAAAAGGCAACTCAGAAATAATAAACAAGGAGCAGATAAATGCTGCTATCCTGAACTTGGATTTGGAAACTGAATTCACAAAAATCTTGAGCGGGGATCAGTGTTAGGTCTGGATCCTATAAAATCCTTTATGTAATGATCATTGATCTTGAACAGTGCATTATTTAAACTTATAGTTGATGTTAAGGTGCTCAATTCTTTTAGTAGTGTAACTCTTTTAACTATACTACCACACGTATGGACCAGATCTTCAGCTGACATAAACTGGGGTAACCAAGATTTATGTATATTGGCTCATTCTTTACATTTAATGGAACATATACCAACCGCGTAGCTCGCCTGATGAATGAAGCCTTTCTTTTTCCTTTTTTGTCCTAGCTTCGTGTCACTGGTCCCCATTCCTAGCTGCATTCTTATGCTATGAATTTTCATTCACTGTGTAAAAGGTCTCATATGTTAATTTTAGAGATCTATCAACCAACAACAAACATGGTAATACAAGAAGTGAAAGGAGCAATGTACACAATGGCAAAGAACAAATGCAATGGATGAGAAAATGGATTGGAACTAACATTTGACTAGCAAACATGAGAGGCTATAATAAAGATACTGAGTGGGACGCATGGCACAGGTGGAGAATTTCCAGGTGATACATTATTTCCTCTGTCGTCCCCACCCTCTGTCTACCAGGAGTTTGCATCAGAGAAGGATTTTGCTCATTTTTTAACCTTCTGCCTGGCTGTAACGGAGAGCCTGGGGCTGTCTGTTCCTTTAAGGCAGGGGTAGCCCAGTGAGGAGGGCACTGCAGGGCAGGCGGGGTGCAGCACCTGCAGGATGCCAGGGAAACAGGGTAAAATTGGGCTATTAGCATGTACCTGTAGGCAGACCAGGCAGTCTGCTGATTGGGAGAGGGCAGGGCCCTGGGGGGGGATAAGCCTGAGGCTTGGGCTAGCAAGCTAGTCTTTCCCTGGCAGCCACAGTGTTGAGCTCCTGGCAGCTGGCCTCCTGAAGGGTCTGTGGTGCTGCGCCTGGATCCTGGGTGAGGTGAAAGGAGCTCATTAGGACGTAGCCCAGGGCTGGGAGGCTATCCTAGGTGAGGGGTGAGGGAAGGTTTTCCCTCTTAAAGGGGCAGAGGGCTTCTTCCCCTTTGTGTTACGTTGTAGCCCAGGGGCTTATCTTTATGTTGTATTTACACTGGTGGTTTGGGTTGGGACTGTAGGGGCAGTATACAGAGGTCCCATTAGTGCCTGAGGGGCATGCAGTCGCCTTGAGCCCTACCCTGGGTACGCTCAAGGCTAGAGGGACCATTGAGCCCAGAGAGGGGCAGAGTGCAAGGCCACAGAGCCAGACAGGGGCCTGGTGTCCAGAAAGGACAAACCAGAGCTAGTGCCTTAAAGCTAGGTCTCAAATTTAGGCACCATGGGCATTTATACATATATTTTTTTGCTTGGCGATGTGTTGGGGATCCACCACAAGCTGACGTGCACTGTGCTGCACTATGTACAGTTGTATAAGCAGCAAAATGCGCCTCAGTAGTCAGAAAATGGCAGCACAGTGGGCATGAGGCTAGAAGGCCAAGCCGGAGTAAAGGGGTAAAGGCTGAGGAAGCTGAAGCCCCAACAGGAGAGAACAACTTTATGATAATACACACAAAGCTTGGGGCATGGTGTAGGGGAAGATTAGCATCATGCAACTAGCCCATAAGGCTTTAGGTGCCCTGCAGCAGCACAGTCACAGCGAGGGCCTGGGACCAGAGAGGCCCAGCAAGAGAGGAGCAGTAGAGGCTAGTGGGGACCCAGTTGGATTGGGGCCGCGCAAAGGCCTGTGGGCATCCTCCCTGTTGTTGTTGTTGTTACATCAAGGTGCGGTGGGTGAGAAGGGAAGGCGCCTTAAGAGCAGAGCAGGGCACGGTCGCAGAGCCACCATGCCGCCCCTAGGAGCCCAATGTGCTACACTGGCCCAGAATGAAAACAGAAGATCTGGTTTGACTTTTCATGTTTATCTAGACATTTTCAGTATGATTTAGTCCTCTATAACCATAGGCATTCTCCACTCTTCCTTTGCTATCAATGCACTATACCACTGGCACAGAGGAAACACTGACTTGGATGACTGATAAGAAAAAAACCTCCTGCCAATTGGTGTTTGTAGTAGTAATGGGTGCACAAACTAATGTTGGAGTACTTCCAGTTGAACTCTTTTGGATAGCATGTTTTATCTCTGTGTTGTACTGATATGACCCTCATTGACATAATATCTGAGTGCTTTACAAAAAGTACTTGAGAAGGTCCTAAGGGGTACACATGGCAGGCGCTGCCCGTCCGGCTGGACTCAGTGGAGACGGGGGGAAATTTGCACATGGCGGCTGCCGCCGCTTCACATTTGACTGTGTACCAACACCCCCTCACTTCACATCCAGCCACCAGGGATACACTGTTCTGTGTCCGGCTACTGGGGGTACACTGATCCAGAAAGGTTGAAAACCCCTGCTTTACACCATCACTATGAGGTGAGCAAATACTATTATACCCGTTTTACAGATGAGGAACTAAAGTACTAACATGTCTAGTAACTCGCCTAATGTCATACATGAAGTCAGGAGCAGAACTGAAATTTGATCCTACATCTGTGCCTATCCAGTCCCCAGCCACTGGACCAACCTCCCTGGCAAGCAGTGTGTTTCCTGTAACAAGCTATTTTACAATTTTGTCCAGGGATTATTAATGCAATGTCTTTGAATTGGCTACACAGTATCCATGAAATATTTCTATTACCACTAAGTAGCATATTTTGTTAATTTGTTCTTTATGTTGATGTGTATTTTTAATAGGGAAATATTTGGCCTAAGCAGACGAAACACCTCTTCTGTCTGATTGTTTCCACCAAAATACCCTGCAGGCAAATGGCAGGACTTTCATATTAGAAATGAATGGCATAAGAAACTTTTTGCCATGTTTTTAAGTGAGATGCTTGATTAAATACAAGGACCCAATCCTGCCCTCAGTGCTAGGAGTACATCGTGTTGTGGCCTCGGAGGCCCCAGTTCAGCACTCTTTGGCCAGGTGCAGACATTACATTTTTACTGGCATAAGTGATTAGAAATCAGTCTATACCTGTAACATAACAGAAGTTCAGCACAGAAAACCAGTCTATACTCGTAACACAACAGAAGTTTAGTGCACACAGACTAGGTTAAAAATGGCAGAACTCAGTCTCAGATTTGCACCCCCACCAAAGGGCAAATGTGTGTTCTGTTTACTACCAATCTAAACCTACACCCCTGAAGCGCTCTGCTGAATTGTGTTGAAGTAACTCACGGGTTTATTTTCTCGGCTAAGCTGGGATTTTAAACAGCACATATGGGTTTCAAAATGTTTGTGTTTCCATTCACATTAAAGTCTCCACCAAAACCCTCAGCTTTGTCGTGCTTTAGAGTTATAGACACCCAGCCCACCATCGGACTCATAATTAGTTATTGCACTCTGTAAACAGGTTTCTTTTTCAGACTCATTTCCCTCTGTCTTACCAAACTAGCTGAAATCTTCTTTGTAACATTAACACCACTCTGATTCCAAAATAAAGATCATGAAAAAGTGATCCAAGGGAATGCCACCTGTTAAAATGACTGACCATAACCCCTATAGTTGTCGGACCAGAACTTTCACTTAAGAAGAGTAGGTGATCGCTAAACACCAACCAAAGAGATAACCCTGGAGTCCTGATTTTTATTATATTTTATCCCCTACCTTTTCCTTTAGGTATTTATAGGTTAAATGAAAAAGAAAACAAAAATAATCCCGGGTTGTTTTAAGATCTCATATTTATTATGCACTCTGTGTCTTTTTTATTTGTGGATCTTTATTTCATATTATGGTACAAGTTGGGCTGTTACCATTTGAGAGGTCTGATCAGAGGATGCTGTAATTTGTGGGATTGGAGGTGAGGAAACTAAACACCCTGGTTATTGGGATAATTGAGTATTTGCATTGTGGTAATGACCAAAGGCCTTCATCAAGGATTGGGACCATGTTAGGGTAGACAGTGTAGGACAAAACATAGTAAACCAGCCGTGCCTGTTACAGAGAACCAACAAATTAAATACAAGACAAAATCAAGTGGACAGATGCTAATAGGGGAGCATAAGGAAACAGTAAAACATTTAGATTTCATTAACTCACTATTTAATTGTGCACCACTTGCACAATTGAACTTCTACTTAATTGTTTAGCACCAGCATTGCAGGTATGTCCTGTTGGCCAGTGTGATCGGTACAGAACCTCTTTCTTTCATTATATTCATTTCATCTGCAAGGGGTATTAGAAAGTCTTGAGGAATTTAATTTGACTGAGCTGCAATAACACAGGAATTTCAAGTGTCCTCTTGAGCTGCATAGCCCTAACTATTCTCGCACCCAAAAGAACGCAGAAACTAAAGGCTTGATTTATCACTGTCATCCCTACTTCATTAAAGTATTTTAGTGCTTAATGGAGCAAAAAGTGAGCACAATGGAATTCATCAATGCTGTTTGAGTGAGTACAGGTATTCATCACAGATCTAAGTTTTGCCTGGCACAAATGAGAGGTGAGAAGTTTGATCTTGTCTTTAATTATATGCTTGAGGAATTGATCAATACAGTTTTAAAGTGGCTAACTTTCCAAACCGAGTCCCCACATCCATCATTACACTTTAGAACCGCTTGTCTCGCATTATATCTTCAACCATCAAGACGACTTTTTGCTCTGGACCTACTACACAATCACAAATGGAGAGAAATTCACTTACCAGGATACAATAATAAGGAACAGTGAATGGCAGAGAGTAGTTCATTATGCCATCTGGATAATGTTTTCCCCAAAAGCATTCAGCACAGAGGAAAAATAAGGCAAAACCAGAAATGTGAGCCAGACATGACAGGGCCAGAGTCCATTTATAGCTCTGTGTGGGAATGGCAGAGCAAAGTGGAATGTATGTTGATACCCAAATTGCCCTTCCAGCTCACAGCTCTGGTCTCTAAGAAAAAGTGGTCTTGGGTAGCTGTGCTGACTGCCTGCAGGTCAGAACTGTAGAAATGTTTCTTTCCTTTTACCCTCTGAGCACTTATAGAGGATAGTAGCAAATCCCTGAAACCTCATACTCATGTCATAATGAGACAATTACTTCCCTGGTATAATTCCATCAAAGGAAAAGTATGCCTGATGGGGTGGTTTGGACCCAGCTTGTCTAAGATCTATCTTACTGCTAAAGCAGAAGTGCAAATCTGCAGCACACATGCCACATAGAGCACAGGCAGCCTGTGTAGCACACAGCAGAGTAGGGAGAGATCAGGGAACCTAGTGGTAGATACTTAGGGCATGGAGCAGAAAGCAGAGTAGAAGATCAGGGAGGGAGCAGAAAGCAGAGCTGATTAATCAAGAGCAGGGGATCAGAGTACCACTCAGAGGGCAGAGGGCTTAATGTCTGGCATGCCTGGCAAAATGTTGACCCGCTGGACTACAGCATGTTTGAAAAGTATGTGGGCTCCCTAGTTAAAACAGTGTTTGGCAGCATAACTCTGGCATGTAACAGTCAGGGAAGCAGTAACTGGAGACCACTGTTGGAGAAGCACATATGAATGTATTTGTGCAAAAAGAAAAACGCAGCCCATGATGAGAGAGATTATGGAGTGAATGCTGGCCTCAGATGCATAACTCCATTCTCAGTGGAGTCAACAGGAACTAAATAATAATTAATCTGATGGCAAAAATGGGCCCTTCTGTATACAGGGCAAGGCTAGAACCTTGCAATGCAAGTACAGCTGCCTAGATTATCTCCTCTTTCCTGCTGTTCAGTAATCAAGGATGTCCATAGTTATTTTTCAGTCTGTTCAGGCATATACTATATAATCCACAGGTAAGCATCTACTACAGGTCTCTATTCTTGCTTGATCCCAGAGGATCCAGATTGTTACAGGTCCTGCCAACAGAAGCTTGGGTCCAGAGCCCAAGCTCTAGCCCTGTGGGGGCCAACGTTTTGAGCCCTGCAACCTCCTTGAGTACCACTCTCATCTCCTTTCCCTGACCAACCTGCCGTTCTGTTTTCCATTCCCTACCCTGCACTCTCTGCCACATCTGCTGCTCTGGTTATTTGCTTCCTGGCCTGTGCTTCCTGCCCACCTGCCACTTGCTGCACAAAGTGGCTATCTGTTCTAGGCCTTTTAGCTCTAGACCTCACCAATTCAATTCCTGGATTATCAACCAGAAGAGTAGATGTATACCAGCAACACCCAGATTCAGTCTGCAGATGGGTTGGGTTTATAAGGATATATATATCCTGATTATTCAGTGATGAAAAGATCATGGGAAATACTCCATAAAAAGGATAAGAATGTACAAATTATTGAACAAATAATGAGTGGTTTGGGAAAGTAGCTGAGGTAGCCAAAAATCACATTGTGTGATACTACTGCATATACAAACTGTCAAACACTGCAACCCATCCAGGTAATTTGCTGCCTCTTAAACTAAAACAACTTTATTTTTATTGCCTTGAATGTTACATAACGCTGGATTTCTTTTTTACATTGCTTTTTCCGCTCCATCTGTTGAAAAGAAAGCACTGTAACATGTTATCCTTTACCCCTGCAATGCTCACGGCCAAATCTTTAGCAGAAATAAATCTGTGTTATTTCAGTGACTCTGCTCATCTACGCAGATGGGGAGCTGGCTCTTCACAATTCAGCCAGTTAGCTCCACAGATCCTAAGAATGGTGAAGAAAAAAGGAAAGCCAAAACCAATTAAAGCTTTTTTTTTTTAACCTACCCATCCACTTCATCTGGGGAAGAGAGGAGGGAAATAACAATGTATAAACTACATTGATTTACATTTTATACAACTCCTGTGAATACTGTGGCATTACAGGGTGAGTTAGGGCATAATTTGGTGCTAGCCTGGTAGTCATAGTTGAGGTACCAGTCCAGGTACAGGAGACCATCAGAGCTGGCTCTAAACATCAAGCCTGTAGACAACCTCATCTGAGCAGTAAAATTTTGGTAGCCCAGAGCCTGAAATACCCTCTCAAACCTCAAGGACCCACAGGCACTGGGAAGAGTTCAGTATCCATAAATGTTAGTAAGAACATATTTCACTGGAGACCTAGATCTGTGTACTTCAATTCCTGGACCAAGTAAGTTGGAAACTTGAAAGATGTCTGGGGAGGAATAGCTCAGTAGTTTCCCAAGCCCACAGAATTGGCTACCCAGGGAGGCCAATTCATTCATGTAGTTGGATTAGCCATTGTAAGTCATCAGCCCGGTGCGGAGTGGGGAGGACAGGATGATCCAAACAACAGCACAACGTCCTGCCCTCTCCCCTCGCTCCAGCTGTACTCCCACACAAACACTGCATGCAGAGATGGCTTCTGCTCCAGCCAGGGCCCCGCACCCTACACAGGCCTTTCACACCCTGCCTTTGCCTTTTGACCAGGTGTTTCTTGAATATTCTTCATTAGGTTCCAGCCTCTAGAAGAAAAGTTGATGTTTTCCTGCTTACACAAAACCAGATATTACCTATATGACCTCAGACCCCTGCCTGACACTGAATAGCGATCACATTAGTCTGTAAACTGGCTGCCAAGTGTGAATAGAATGATTATATTCTTCCTCTTTACATGATCAAGACTTTTAAAAGATACGTTACATGGGCCACTTTCACTTGTGGGTGCTGGATTTAAAATATCTTAACAGAATGTATTTCCCAGAGGACAGTCACTCAACAGCCCCGTTTCAGTGTCTGCAAATTCTACGGAAGCTCTAGTCCTGAGGCCACAAAAAGAAACCCCCGAATTCAGCATCTAAATCACAGAAATTTAGGCCAGGCTCAGATGTACTATTTTAATTTTAAATGTCAGAGGTCCCCATAAAATGTCACTTAAAAACATTTACCTGCTTAAGTCTTCTAATAATAACATCTTTAAAACATTATCTGTTAAAATCTTGGGACATCTTAAAATGAAGTATTTCTAAGCAGATAAAACAGTGAGCACTGTGAAAATGTACCAACCCCATAAAAGGTTAACTGGGCTTATATTATAAACTCCAGATAATCTTTAATACATTTATACTGAGTGCATTGCCAGAGGTGACTAAATAAATTGCGGTACCAAAAAATCCTCAGACAGTCACCTTCATTTCCCCTCAAGGCACAAAGTCCTTGCTGAGACCTGGATGACTGATATTTGTAGTTGATTTCATCTTTCTCCTGTGAACAAGTCATAGAAAATGTTTTTCAAAATCTCACCACGACTTATCTGAGGAACACAGAAAGGCAATGGAATATTAAGGAATAAACATAATTGCTGTTATATCCAAACCACCACGATTCATTTGATCAGAAAGAGAATTGATTAACTTAGCTCAGCCTGTAAAAAACCTACAAAGTATTGCTACAGCCTCTTTGCAAAACACCTGGAAGCGTGGCATCTTGCAAAGAGCCTAGCTTCTGAAATCAGGACGGGTCTCTCAATACCACTAGAGAACCAGCAATAAGCATATATTCTCAGTGAGCATCCAGTTTCTCATCAGAAGGTTTCTTTATAACCTCTCATTATGAAACATCATGACACCTCACACCTCATCCTGACAATCAGCATCCAAGACATTAGCAGAGCTGGCTTCTCCTGGGGTCTTCTCATGTTAAAGTTGACACATGAATCTTCATCCCATATTATCAGTATTCTTCAGTCTGTCAGTATGAATATTCCAAGGTTCATTGAAGATCCCTGATGAATAACAGGTAGGGTTATATACTGGCAACAATTCAAGACAGGCAAAATCAGAAATCTAGATAATCTGATGAGGGAGAATCTTCTATTGCCAATACAGTTGGGATGCTAACTTGAGGGTATCCTGCTTTGTGATCAGGGCTGAGTGAAAAAGGTCACTGGCAAAAGAACTGTTGTGAGATTTCTCAGGGACAGCTTGTCATTTGGCCTCAGACTGTCAATAACTTTTCCACTAAATTTCAAACTGAAAATGTGACTGTTCAAATTCTTTTTATGTACATTCACTTTCATTCAGCATCAAATCCAAAAAGTGTCTAGGGGTGGATTGCTGGAGAATTAAAATAAAACCTGAGGGGAAACAAATAACATTTCTGGGACCACCTTTAAAAAGTAACAATGAAATGCCAAATCACAGCGAGGCATTTGAATTTTACAGTGGAATTTGCATATATGCAGATTTATAAATGTTCCTATTTGCATGTAATAACCAAATCTTGAGCTAAATACGTGACAAAGAGGATGCCTGATCCAAGACCTACTGAAGTCAATGAAGCACTCCCAGTATCCCCAATGAGCCCAAAGGGTGCTGACAGAGGCGCAGTTCCCTGTTCTACCTTCACAGAAAGTGCCATGAGTTACAGCAACCTCCCCAACCCAACAGACATTCACCTATTGGGATGGGGGGCGGGGAATCAAGCTCCACTTTGGAGCCAATCCAGTGGGGGGAACCTGCCTGCACCCCCTCTTCCCTAGCTCCCCCCCCGCCTGCTCCCCCCACCCCAGCTCCAGTGCTGTCTGCAGGAAAGGAGGCAGAAGGGGAGGGGGAGGGGGAGGGGGAGGAGCAGAACTGCAGGATGGGGTTTTCCTGACCTGAGCTGGATGAGGATGGGGCTGGGGGAGGGTCACAAGGTAGGGGGCCTCCAATCCACCCACCTCACCTCCAGCTCAGCCCAGCAAACCCCAGCCTGCAGCTCCATCCCTCTCCCGCTCCTGTCTTTCCCCGCCCCCTTCCTGCAGAGAGCACTGGGGGCAGGTGCCAGATCAGCCCAGCCCTGATTATGTATGGCATTGACAGAAGTTCCCTAAGGCACTCCACTTTGGAGTTCCTTCATCTGATCCCTCATTAGATGAGGGTTAATTTGTTGTGCGATCAGCCACTTCTTGAAGTGCTCTGCAGCTGTGCGCGTGTCACGGCGTGGCTGTAGAGCACTTTTAGGAAACTAATCACATGACAAATGTCACTTGCCCAAAATGCTGCTTAGGCTTATATGTAAATTAATGCTCAATGAATCTCAAGTTTCAAGTTGAACAGTTTTAAAGACATATTCTCCCCTTTTCGTGACACAGACAAAGAGTGACTAATGGCATTACTGAAAAGCGCTGCTCAGTTATAAATATGCAGCATCCTTGACTTTTCATGTTAAATTTTTGGTTATATACGACATACCCAGCAGGTAAATAAAAGGCCTAGTGAGATTTTACCAAACGTTTCCTGTGAAATACATTCTTCAGTGGAGTTGATAAGCTCCTTGTTCTCTCTTCGAAAAGCTGTTAACAAAACATAAAGGGGGAATTAAAAATAAAAAAGGAATTAACTAGAGTCAAGAAAAATAAAGGAGGAAAGTTGATGTAAAAATTATACAAGCATGCAGATCAGGGCAAGTAGCTGTAACATAATGGGGATCCATTCAATGGGAAAATTCTGTTGCTCGTGTCAAATTTGATACACCACACACAACCACATCCATCCACCCTCAGAGGAAGATCAACATGCCTCCCTTTTATAAAACTCTTAGAATCGCTGTTTGTCTCAGAAGACTGATGAGGGGGTGTATTTTGCTGAAGCCAGCCTGCTTTTGCTGATATTGTATATTGCCTTCTCCCTAAGGTTTTCAAATCAAATATAACAACTTAATATATACATGTCATAAAATGGTAGTGCCCTTCCTGTGATAGCTTTCTGAAGTCCTATGAGTGTTTAAAGAACTTAAATACATAACTAGATGAAACATTTGTGACAAAAATATAATTTATCTTAGATTTATTCCCAAATTTAAGTGGAACCTTTTAAATATTTTCAAATATTTACACTCAGATTTTCAGAATTTTTCATGCACTTACCACAGTTCT
Source organism: Crocodylus porosus (assembly GCF_001723895.1). Lineage (NCBI taxonomy): Eukaryota > Metazoa > Chordata > Crocodylia > Crocodylidae > Crocodylus > Crocodylus porosus. The sequence continues at coordinate 15,128,448 of NW_017728924.1, read as the reverse complement.
ACACACAACATTAGTGACCATTAAAGGTCCACCTGTTTGTCTGCACTGTTACCATGGCTGCACATCATATTAAAACATTGACACTGGCACTTTACATGTCAAATCTAGGCCTTAACCTTTCTTATAGTTTCATAGTTAGTAGGGTCAGAAGGGACCTGAGCAGATCATCGAGTCTAACCCCCTGCCAGGGCAGGAAAGAGTACTGGGCTCCAACGACCCCAGCAAGGTGTCCATCTAGCCTCCTCTTAAAGACCTCCAGGGTAGGAGCCTGCACCACTTCTCTTGGAAGTTCGTTCCAGACCCTAGCTGTCCTGACCGTGAAGTAGCGCCTCCTGATATCTAGCCTAAATCTACCCTCTGCCAGCTTGTGACCGTTATTCCTGGTCACTCCTG
>NW_017728924.1:15107615-15127386 GCF_001723895.1 Crocodylus porosus | reverse complement strand
TCACCCCTGAAGCCGGCCCATCACAGATGTGCTCCTTGAGGATCTTCTCAAAGAGTTTCCCTAGGATTGAGGTAAGACTGACGGGCCTATAATTGCCTGGGTCCTCCCTCCTCCCTTTTTTAAAGATGGGGACCACGTTGGCTATCTTCCAATCATCTGGCACCTGCCCGAGCACCATGAGTGCTTGTAAAGCCGTGCCAAGGGCCCTACAATAACCCCTGCTAGCTCCCTCAACACCCTGGGGTGGAGAGCATCTGGACCCACTGATCTGAACATGTCCAGCCCCTCTAGAAGCTCTCTAACCCGGTCCTCCCCAACCTGAGAAGAACTGCTCTATTCTTTTTCTGTAGTCAAAAATCAAGGGAAAAATAAAAATTGTTTTCCAAGGAATGTCTTGAGTCTAAAACGTTTGAGAACCACTACCCTAAGCACATTATGATACAGGATGGTGTGTTTATGCATACCACTGCCCTCTGCTGCCTGGAAAAAGAAAAGTTTGATAAACCCCAACTGCAAAAAATAAAAAATGAATTTTTTTAGCTCAGGTAATACCAGCTTGTACACTTAAAGTTTAAATCTACAAAGCCAAGTCTGTTGTTACTTTTAAACTTTATGAAACAACTCTTATGATTAGAATAAAATCATAGATGGCCATACGTCTTTTAGAGTGAGATGCCATCATATATGATGCTTTGGGATTAAAGTCTTTACAGTTCCAGAGACTGGCAGAGTTGGAGTTGAGATGGGAGCCATGCAATGAGACAAGGAACTTTCACCATGAACTTAAGTGACTGACAACTACCAGCTCACTAATAAAAGCTGCAATGTCTGACAGTGACTTTGCTTTAGAAACCTTGGTACAACAGTGGCGGCCCAGAAGGAAGTTTTTTGAAATTTTGTCTCTACACTCAGGCTGAAAACTGTTTGTCAGTATGTCCACAAATCTGTGGCTGCACATGCAAATAATTTTGCACGGAATAAGTGCCAGAATCCTTTTAAAGTCAGGGTACTAGATTCAAGTCCCCCTATTCACACCTCAATCCAAGTGGAACGAGGATTATGGAAAATTGGTTACATCAGAAATGAAGAATGATGAAACAGTGGTTATAGAAACAGTCATTTACATTAGATGAAGGAATCCCATGATATTTTTCTGGTATGAATTATTTTTTGTCCGCCTCTTCCGGGGACTTTGTCATACATTGTGCCCTACAGATGAAAAGACATGCCTAATATGCATCTTAATGTATTTTTGTCATTTGTATCATTTGACATCTCTTGGGCTAAGCACAGCACTGGTACACATTCAGTAGTGACTATTCTTTATTGATGCTGTGGAACACTGTATATCTGATTTAGATGTAGTCCCGCAGAACCCACAGAAAGGATTTGAATACATCCTTTCTTTCTCTCTTCTCCAGGTGTTTGGCCTTCAAGATGATCTCTTTTACATCCAATCTTCTCCTTTGAATATGCCCCTAAGAGGAAGCAACATGGTAAGGAATGGAGATCCAATAGGAGTATGTTTATCTATAGAGAAGGAAGCAAATGAGGAGGTTGTACTCTGAGCAGGGGCCCCTGCATCCATCCTGTTACAAAGGCTATACTATCAACAAAAAAAAAATGTGCTTTCAAATCAATACTGCAGATGTTTCTACTAAGAGCTCAGTGGATACCATATTCACTGTAGTTCTGTCTTTGCAAGCTACACTGGAGTCACTCAATGGCAAACAAGATGATGTTTTGCTAATAACAACCATTTTAGAACAAGTTCAATCTGTTGGGAAATCTTGAAAGAGTTTAATAACAGTTTGCCCTGAATCACAAACACAAGCTGAGACTGTGGGGCCTATTACAAGGTTCTAATTAAAGACTGTAATATTATGTTACAAATGAAGACTTGAGGAAATATTACAAAATCAAGTCAGATTTGAATTTTATCTATTCCAAGGGATAGATCTTTTCCATTATTTCTTTGTTAGCTCTGTAATTTATTGAGATTTGAGTTCTGATTTTGACCTTACTCTTAACATTTCCACATATATATGTATTCTCATTGAATCCTCCTAAAACTTCTTGTTGCTGTAACCACATTATCCTCTGCCACCATTTAGATTATATTACTGATTGTGAATGAATTATGATCACGTTTGTAATTAAAACAGTACTGTGTGGGCCCAATATTGCACCTATTAACAATCATTGTTTAGCTCCTATTATTTTTATTAAGTGAAGAATTGGGCTCTGAACAATGAAGAATTTGGCTCTGCATCAGTCAATCTTTAGCTCTGTGGATTTTTTCCTTACAATCCTGAATCAAGCCTTTCAGATTTCTTATCTAGGGAAGCCACCATTTCTATCCAACTCTGAGCGACTCAGTACTGTCTGAGGAAGTGAAATCTTTCCCTTTGGAAAGAAAAGAAGTAAACATGCTTATCTCCAAGAGAGTGTAAAATTAAAAGTGAAAAGGCATGTTTTCATCTGAACTTTGTTTGCTTTTAAGATGTACATGCTCTCTGGTTCCTTCTGGGAACAAATACATACTATGTGGATCTCATTTTACCACCTTAAACATAACTCCAGTTCACAGCCTTTAATTTTACAGGTAAAAATAACTGTAGGTGTGATTTTAAGTATTCGGAACAATGTGAGTGCAACCTGCTATTTAGAACTCTAAACTACTTAATTAGACTCTCAGTTATTTTGTGATGCAAAAATGGAAGCCACAGTTAGAGTGCCAGGCCCTGTTGCACTCATTCAGCAAAGCTCTTCAGTTCATGCTTTTGCTTAGTCCAGGGTTCAGGTTATACTATACTCATCTCAGCCTCTATGACTCTGTCCAGATGAGCAGGGGCACCACGGTTTGTGACACCACAAGCCTCTGCAGGAAGTTTTGCAGCATGGGGTCCTAGGCTTTTTCCAGCTCGCTGCTCAAGGGGTGGGACTGTTGCCAGACCCCAACACCAGGCTAGCATCAGCAAAGGGGGGGGGTAGGGTGCAGCACATGCATCTGTTGATGATACTGAGCTTTTCAGTCTCCCTCTTTCTGCTTCTTCATACTGTTGCAAACCTGACAGGTGAGGGAGCCAGCAGGGTGGGGTGATAACACAGCATTTATCAGGCCATCAACAAAACAAAAGCCTCTCTCATTAGTTCAAGTTCTTCTTAAACAGCATTTTCCAAGGAAGGAATGGAGGGACATTACCAGCTGACCTGTTGATTATCTCCAAAAAGCTCTATGTGGAGACTGTTCTGTCTGCCTGCCCCAGTGAAACTGGAGACAGACAGACAGACACACACACACACACACACACCTTTCAGCATTATCTAGCGTACCACATGCCTAGGGTCCATGGGACTGGCGTCTGTTCTGTGGGAGATGGGAGGAAGGGAGGGGGGCTCCCTACTTGAGCAGTGAGGGGGGTGGGGTCAGGGGGAAGCCAAGCAGATGCTGTTGTGTCTGCGGTCTCTGCCTAAGCTCTGGCTAGGGAGCAGAGGAGCGGGGCCATCCCTGTTCTCTGGAGCAGAAAGCACATCCTAGCCCAACCCAGGGCTGCAAAGCATCTGGGATGCGAGGGGACTCTGGTTTAACTTAAACCAGGAAGGGGTCTGGGACAGACATTGCATAAACCTGTTAAACACAAATCAGTTAAGTCTGAAATTACATTCAACCAGGTTGATCTTAAACCAGTTTCAGCCATTTTGAAACTGATTTATGTACATTGCACTTATATTCTGTTACAGGTTTAAACCAGTTTCTGATCACTTAAACTGGTTTAAGTGTAACGTCTGTCCCTAGCCTGTGAGACAACAGCCTCAGTGACAATGAAGTAAACTAGATGGTCCCACTCCAAAGACAACATCAGTTAATAGCCTAAAGGATGCATTCAGGCATCCTTCCCAACACTTTATCTTAATTCTGTCCCTCTTTTTTCTTAGGCCTATCACTTTTAAGATACCTACAGAGTGATTCAGTTGTTTTGACAGGCTAAAATTCTTCTGTAGGTTTTTTTTACAACAAACTGTATCCAAAGGCAACAATTGTTTAACAACCTAAGTCACCCATGTCTTTGTTGTTCCCAGAAGGCTGACCTTTTTCACCTGACAAGCTGAAGGCCTGAAACTTCTTTATAAATGGTCTTAGGTCAGAAGTTCAAAGAAGCCCCCACTCCCAGCAGCTCCATTTGGTGTTTGGCTCTTCTGAAAATCAGGCCTTAGGTTTCTAGCCATCAAAAAAGTGTGATTGAGAAGTAGGAAATTAATACAGAGAGACCCAATATTACTAAACTCACCCAATATTACCCCATTTTTCATCTGTTTTGATTTCAGTGGAATTATACCAATGGAAGGCTGGCATTATTTCAGTTTATCTTAAGTATAAGTGGCAACACACACACAGACAGGGGCCTCCCTATCCATTCAACAGCCTCCCATCCCTGAGCTGTAATGCTGTACTGTTGAAAATGAATGTAGATGTTTCATGCATCTTGAGTAAGAGACAAATTGCATCTGAATAATTTAAAGGACATTTTATCAAGAGATTGAGCACACTTGAGCACTTATTTTTCATTGCCTCATATTACATATGTATGGAGCTCTAAATTACAAATATTGCTGCCTTAATTTCTTGTTTAAAATAACTGCCTATAGGACATGGTGGCTAGAGTAAATTTTTTTAAGTTAAACTGTCTCATTATTAGCTTAGCTCTCCAGCAGAGTACATGCCACTAAAAAACAAAGAGGTATTTTTCACCCTTTCACAAGTATGACTCAAATACATATTGACTGCAGAAATTATTTTCTACCTGCAAATAGAGAGTTGGAAAGATGCAGCATTTACTCTGACAGATGTCCTGTGTTTTAATATTAATGGCATTTCCCTGTCTGTTCCTAGGAGTCATCAATAAGTGTTGTTGACATAATAATTTTTTTAAAGGAACAAGTCATGAAGTGTGATGTCATTTATTTTAAGGTATCATTTTTCTGAATTGAAATAATTAACATTGAGACTCAGTTCAATTAGGGTTGTCCTTTCATTTTGGCCTTCCAAAGACAATGAATTCACTGATCAAATTAATTTGTCTTGCTAATCAGGGCATAATATAATGAATGGATTTTTACTAGCAAAAGCAAACAAAAAGATACCTATTTCTCCACATTGTACTTTTATCTCTTCATTCATATTCATCATGTCCGGGACAAGAGATGTAATGGTACCTCTTTCTGTGGCTTTTTGGGCAAACTATTGTTTCTACTTCTGGACATGTAATGAATAGAAGGAAACTGATAAATTGGAGAGTTAAAAAAAAGAGTAAGATCAATTATCCAGAGGCAGGGCACACTGACTTGCAAGGAAAGAGTTAAAAACATAATTTGATTAAGGAACAGAAACAGAGGGCTGAGAATCTTCAAATATGGGAAGGGTGCATATGCAAAGAAAGGGGACGATAGCAGGTTGGCCTTCCTTTAGCCCATTCCAAGAGCCAGCTCCCTCATGAAGTCTAGTCAGCTCTTAGTTCCAGTCCATTTATGCTACAGGGGGATTTCTTGTCCCACAACAAATAATGCAAGCAATAACATAAGCAACAAGCATATAATTCACAAAAGTAAAACCTCTGGCAACCCAAGCTCAGTGCTTTTCCTCCTCTCTCTATCTCTCCTAGCTACCCTCGCTGGGAACTTTTAACTTCCCCTGGGCCAGTCAATCATTGCTGTCACCTGACCCAGGGCTCTTAGGCAGGCAAGCTCCTCTCTCTAACCCCCTGCAGCTGGGCTTCAGCCCTTGACCCATGCACCTCATTACAAGACTTTAATTATAGTTTCATAGTTAGTAGGGTCAGAAGGGACCTGAGCAGATCATCGAGTCTGACCCCCTGCCATGGCAGGAAAGAGTACTGGGGTCAAACGACCCCAGCAAGGTGTTCATCCAGCTTCCTCTTAAAGACCCCCAGGGTAGGAGCCAGCACCACTTCTCTTGGAAGTTGGTTCCAGATCCTAGCTGCCCTGACAGTGAAGTAGCACCCCCTGATATCTAGCCTAAAACTACCCTCTGCCAGCTTGTGACCATTATTCCTAGTCACTCCTGGTAGTGCTCGGGGGAACAGGGACTCCCCCAGTGCCTGCTGATCCCCCCTGACTAGTTTGTAAATGGCCCCTCAGCCTTCTCTTGTGTAGGCTGAACAGGTTCAGGTCCCGTAGCCTCTCCTCATAGGGCCTGCCCTGCTGCCCCCTGATCATGCGAGTGGCCTCCTCTGGACCCTCTCCATGTTGTCCACATCCCTCTTGAAGTGCGGCGTCCAGAACTGGACGCAGTACTCCAGTTAGTGTGCTACAATTAGTTAGTGTGCTACAGTGATCATTACCAAAAGCAAGGCATGAAGTTAAAGGGCATCTATACACGTGCTCCAGGGTGAAAGCGGGGAGGGGAGCACTTAAATTTGAACAGCTCCAAGAGCTGCTCTAATTAAACTGCCCACAGCATCATGTGTATTCATTGCCCCATGCATCAAAATGGTGGTGGGGACACTTTAACTACAGCTCATTTGATCTGAGTTAATAGATTTGTGAATTTAGAACTAGATTGGACAAAATACTGAAAAACATAAGGAACACTGGCTGGAGTTGATGGACCATCCACCAGACTTTTTGCTTTAGGAACTACGATCTTAGGACAAGTGATTAGTGTGCAGCTGGATATTGCAGCAAAGTGCATTATGGCAGGTAATTCCTGTTCAAGTCAGGTCACTAAGCCTAGGTGGCTGTGTTTCTTGTCAAGACTACAATGAACTGGCAGAGCTCGGGTTTGGAAAATCTGTATGTCTGTAGCACCTCACTCTCCTGAGCAGGAAATTCCATCATAAATGATTTAAAAGGAAAACTTATAGGAAGAAGTCTGAGCTGCTATAAACTGAGAGCTTACTTTAGCCAAGCAAAAACATTATAAGGCAATGGAAATCAATAGACATTTGGCCACTGACTTCAACAGTTACCCCACATTTTTTCAGATTTTTTTTTATCATACTCACTCTTCTGAGTAAAGCATAAGTATTATGGCCTGAGCAGTGATTTAACATGCTAAAGGCCTAGCACAAAGAGGTGAGTTTGCTTAAGGGCTTTTGTTTGAGAGAACAGCGGTGTTATACCCAAGGCGGCATTAGCATTGAGATGATGTTATAGTGAGTCAGATGTCATAGGTATAATCATTTAATTTAGAAACATTAAAAAAAAATAGAGGACAAAGATGAAAACAATGTCCCTCCTTTTAAAATGAGGGAAGGCATGATCCTAAGTTTGTAGGAAAGCTTGTGTTTTAACTGTATCAAACTATAACTTAATTTGGTAAAACAAATATCAAATTACTTCAGGAGCTTCTGGTAACACAATAAAAAACAAGAGCAGAACAATATAGGAATTACCACTCTGAATTAGACCAAGATCCATCTTGTTCGCTCAGACAGGGGCCAATGCCGGCCATTGGAGAATGAGTCTTGAAACCCCAAAGTGCACCTAATTGTACATTATTATAGCATGTGGGGAACTTTTGTCTTGACTCTCATTCAATGCCCATCTTTATTCTTGAAGTATGAGAATAAACAGTCCTGGAAACCTGAAGTAGATTGATGAGAAATCCTACTGGTCTACCAGTGCCAGTATGATGCCTCCGCAGAATGAACCACCGGATGCCGACTTTATGTTAAAAGAAATATTCAGACATTTGAAATGTCCTCTGCTAAAAAATCTTTTTTTCCCAAGGAAAAAACCCCTCAAATCTGCCTTGCTTTTGTCTTTAAATGGAATGTGTGAATTGAAAGATGAAATTTGTGGGACAAAAGAAGCTGTTCTGTGCCTTGGCTGATCCAAATTGAAAGCAAAATGTTGCATATGCCACAGAGCTACGTTAGTCCTTAAATGAACTGCTGCTAAGCAGGGTCTCCTCCGATGCAGCAGTGATGGACACATTAGAATGAGAGAGGGAGGGAGAAAGTGTGTGTATTTGAATGTGTGTTCTCCTTGGTTCCCATTGTTCCAGACATCAGTATTATTGACTTTGCAAGAGATAAATGAAAAATCCAATCATCCCATATAAGAGACAAATGTGAAAAGAACTTTATCTCTTATTGAACAGCAGTTATCATTGTGGGAGATGGAATATATTAAATAGAAAGCTGTTCTTAAAGAACTTACGTAACAAATGAATAACGGGAAGGGATACGGGAGTACTGGGAGCCCCAATCACATGGTTTCTGATCCTTCCAAAGCGCCTTGATGGAATTTACTGCCTTCACTGCAAAGTTGCTTATCTTGCATTGCTATTTTACAACACAGTCTGCACTATGCTTTGATGACACCAAAGTTGAAATCGAGCTGTCGAATTGTTAAGCTAGATGAGGCTTTGATTCTGATTTTCAAATCCCCTCCATCAAGTGTGTCCCATCAGCCTTGCCTGCTATTAGAAATTCTGCAGTAGCCCTTTGAAACATTTGTTGCTGTGAAGTAGTGAGGGATTTTTTCCTGAAACGTACACTCAATTGGCATTAATAGGCATGTCGGTTCTCTTCAAAGCAGAACTACATAAACAACAAGATGACTGTCAAAGGAGATGCTATCAAAAGTGGAAGGTCAGGAGGGAAAAATAACAGGAGAGAGGTGCCCAAAAGCAGCCTGTAGACATAGTTTGTGTTCTGTGACAGCTGTTAATTTTAAATTGAACAGAAGGTCCTGCTTTTTAAAGTATTATTTTTAATCAATTTGGAAAGAGAATAGTGTTCTGTGAAGCATCTATAGCTAATATATTCTTTTACTGGTTAGTCTTTCATGAAGTCATAGATGTTTCTATGAGGCTTTCCATGCTATAGAACAGTTGCTGGACAAACCCTTTACAATTAGACCAGGTACCTTATGGCATACAGAGCAGACCAGATTTCCGTCATCAGTAAACTGGGGATAAAGATCCTGATCCTGCTTTGCAGGACAAGTCCTGAGGATTGGTTAGTTAATGTTAGATAAGCACTTTGAGATCTTTAGGTGAAAGAGAAAGGTGCAACATGTCATTTATTATTAGACATTAGAGGTCCAGGCCCCTTTGACAGCAATGGCTAATCTGTACAGATGACCCTAACAATGAGACTTTTAGACATGAGTCCCAACTTGTAACATTAACAATATTCCAGTGTGGTTTATGTACATATGTATATACCTATACTCATATACAGCTCTATCAGTAAATAAAATGTACTGGATGTAATTATTACTTTTCATATAATTATATAGCTGCACTATTCTGGGAATCATGTTATTACAACATTTAGAAACTAATTCATCTTGTCAATAACCACTGAGTGACAGGACGTGTTAAGTGTCATCTTGTTTTAGCTGTCAGTTTTCCCTAGTTTTGTCTTTACAGCCAGGTTTTGCAAACTGCCATTCATGTGCTCTTCCCATAGCTTTGAGGAATAGTGACCCTTCCATGGCGCCTTTAAAGGATGCAGGCATCAAGGTCCTTTCTGTTTGGTGAATTTTTCATCAGTACAATATATACAGCCTGGCACTTTAGTTCAGCCATCATGTCTCAGGAGAAGTGGGGATCTATAGGTACTAAGGAAGAAGCCTGCAAAAGTCTTTTTTCGTAAGAGGAGTTTATTCAAAATCCCATAGTCTAAAAAGCTTCAGCCCAATCAGTGACTTCAAATGATCCTGCAGGATCATTCAAAGACAAAGTGGTTCAGCTCCTGCTTCAATCACTGTACTGCTGCCCCCACTTTACTGCAGAAGGCCAGATTCTGACCCCAGTTCCACCAGTGTCAGGGTGGAGTAGCTCTGTTGATTTCACCAGTCATTCCAGAAGTCGGTCCAGACTTCGTCAGGACTGAAGTTGATATAAATGACACCACACAGATGTCCCTAGTCTAAGTGTCCCTGCCTAGAAGTAGCAGTTCACTTTTACTCTGGGAGAAAAGTTACGAACATCTGTAGACTTGTGCTTTCTCTGGAGACACCAGGGACTCTTCCTGGAGAAACAGAGGGCACCTCTACACATGCAGCAAGCTGCTCTCATGCACTGTAATTATAGTACATCAGAGCAGGCTTGATTAATCGAGCTTGCTGATGCGTGGTAACTACCGTGTGCCAGCAAAGTCCATCATCTTGTGTATTCGTGTCCCTGCACTGAAAAATGGTGATGGGGGTGCTTTAACTGAAGCTTGTTTGATAAGCTTTAGTTAAAGTGCCCTTGCCTCCACTTTTCAGTGTGGGGATGCTGATACACAAGACGCTCTGGGCACTTTAATTAGAAGCATCCTCCCTCCCCCCACTCCCAGAGTATATGTATAAGCTCTCTGAATGTATAGCCAAGCCCAAGGTTAGGTCGATCTAAATGCCCACTTGTGCAGGCATTTAGAGAGTTTAGTTCAGCCAAAAAATTGCCCACCCGATTTAATACTAACACAGGTCAAGAAAAGGTTAACCCAATCTAGAGAGCACCTGTATGGGTTTGCTGCACAGCTCCAGGGCGGGGAAAGCCCAGCTGCTCACCCCAGCCTGGGACTATGCTATTCCTACCCTCTGGCCCTGATTGGGCTATTTTTAGCTCCCAAACCTGCCAGCCCCCAGCCCCACATGGCCCCACCAACCACCCTGGCAGACCCACTAGATTTCCCTGATCCCACCAGCCCCACTCCTCACTACAAGTTACTTACTTAGGACTGCTCATGCTGCTCCCAGCAGCGGCAGATCCCAGCCTAGGATTAGGTGACTTAAAGTAAGTGGCTTGTTTGCACCCTCAGTTGCCATTTTGCTCTGAGAGTTGCTGCAGCCTATGGCAGAAAGACTGCTACGCTCTGGTCTCTTCTGGAAACATTATTTTAGATTAAGAACAAATACAAAGTCATTTTGCAATACCTGAGCAGCCTTTCGTTTCTGTTCCCTGTGACTCAGCACATTTTCTCCCTTGTGCGCTGGAACCGCTAATCAAATTGAATCTTTTTCTTCTATCTGCTTTTACCCCAGTAGCGCTGCTCAAGGAAAACCAGGAGTTAGGAAAAATCTGTGTTCATTTTTTGTTGGTAGAGCACTCATGGGATATTTTTGCTATAGAAAAATGCAGGGGATGTGAAAAACTCCCAGTTTGTACTTACCTTGTAAAGCTATAAGATGAATGGGGGAAACTTTGTATTCAGGAAGTAAAGGTGACCACTACAGAAGCTGGTTCTGAAATGTCCCTTTGGAGGATGCCACAAGATCACTTGAATGTTAAATACTAAAATACATCTCCACCTGGAAGGCATCTAGGGCAAGTTTCAATTAAGTGTAGTAATCACTTATAAGACAGGGATATGCAGCTAATGTTTCTAGAGCTACTCTCTCAGCACTGAAGTGCATGGCAATATTTTGCAAAGCTCAGGGGGAAAAAAAACTATGGGCAGTCATATTTTTGGCACAGGACATCATCCTTTCACTACAGAAATGCTAATGCTATTTAGTTGTCTTTCCCAGGCTTTATACATTGGAAGGCCAGCAGAGACCATTACATTCATCTATTCTGACTTCTTGCATAACACACAGCATAGCAGCCTACCTACTTCTCCACCTCACACATCCGTCTGATAGATACTTATCTGCTAAATGAAAATCTCTTCTGTCGTTTCTCAGCATGGTTCCAAATGTACAAACCATATATGTTCAATGCAAAACCTTTTCATTTAGCTCCAGGTTCCTTTTTCACCTTGTCATAATTGCCTGGATTGGTGCCTTTGCCTTTTTTTATAAGATGTCAAAGCTTCTCTCATCACATCTGCCTTTTTTAGCAGAGAGGGTACGTTGTTCTTATTAAAGCATTTTGAGCTGATCTGCCTCTCTCCTTATTTACACTGCGGTTTCTCAGGGTCATATTAAGTATTACAGAAAAGTATCTGTGCAAGCATTTGAAATTAATCACTAGATTTTTAAAGAGGCATCCAAGTCCACATAGCCTCAGTTTCTATGGGTTTCTTCTCCACCCGCATTGATAGGCCTTTGCCAAATAGGGCATTAAGGCCTATATTGTGACTATGGCTAGGGAGAGACATTCAGAAAGCCGGAGCCTAAATTGATTCAACCTTTGTAGGTAAGTCTAACCTGCCTAGATTGAACCGGGTTGTAACAGGACAAACCTCCTCTCTGGACAGAGGCAATGCAGGCACATGCTTGCAGTTGCTCAGGCCAGGCGCCCAGGGGCGCTAAAGCACGCCGTTGGCTGCAGAGAAGCTGTGCTGGGGTGGCGTGACCAGTCTGGGCTGAACTGGCTGGACAGGGGTTTAATTCCCCCCTCTCTGTCCTAGTGGCAGGGGCCCAAGCCGGGTCTGCTGGGCACTCGCCCCTTGCTGCTGCAGCTGCAGGGCACCATGGCCCCTGAGGCCGAGGTGGGCAGGGAGGAGTTAGTCTCCCCTCTACCCCCACTGACAGCTGGGTCTGCTGCCGCACTCCCTGCCCCAGAATAGGCTCCCTGCTGTCCCCTCTGCCAGACAACAGAGGGAGGAGGAATAACCCCTGTCCCATCCCCCCCACCCCAAGGGGCTCCGCTGGCTGGCATCTGACCGTGCCCCCCACCCTGCCCCATCAGAAGAGGGCAGGGCCCTTGCTGGGGGCAGCAGCCCCTGTCATAACGTGGGGGAGAGGGTGGCAGGCGCTGTGCTGCAGGGCGAGACCCTCCCTTCAAGCCCCTTGGGATATATAATTCCATGACATGCATTTGGGATCCCTGTAACCTGCACTTGTTCATGCTTCGTAACCTACATGCAGCAGTTCTAGAACAGGTGTTCGAAGTTGCTAGTTAAATGTCAAATAATAGCCCAGGTGAGACACAGGCAGGAGGAAAAGGCTGGCATTTATGTGACCATTTTAAATGCAACTGATGGTCCATGTGGCTACAGAAACACTTTTCCAGATGGCAGAAGCAACAGAGGAGAAGGCTGTCTCCACATGAGCTTGTAAAAAGGCACAGAGGAGAGACCAGTGTTACCCATGAAGTCAGAAGAAGGCTCAAAGGGAACAGCAAATAAATAGTTTCACTGTTTCCTCATTTGAGCCCTTTCTCTCTGTGTGTTATTCACATTTGTAGTTTCTTACTACATGGTGATACTGCACGTAAGCTTTTCTGTAGCAGGCCAGGACCACTCTTTTCTTACATGTATAATCTTTTCTTACATGCAACGCCTAGTGCAATGGGCCTTGATCTCAGATTAGGGCTTTTATAGTCCTATAATTTAAAAATACTTCTTGAGAAAGGTGGTGTGACTTTCCCAGGTGCTTCCTATTACCTTCAAGTGGAGGCAGGGCTACTCAGCACCTCTGAAAAACAGGCCCATAAACTGCATTCTTATCTGACAGTATCTTTTACAGTGGCGTGATAGGGCTCCCTATGTAGATGCTAAAAACTTTGTGACAATTGTTAATGAATTATGGGTTCTTCTAGCTGTAGTTTTCTGGAGGACCCTAGATACCTAAGTGATTGATCAGTAAAATATTAGGATACAGGAGGCATCAGCACATAGGAAAAAATAAGAAGCCCAAGCGAGATATGGATGTGTGTTTAGACTGCAGTCTGAGAAGAGGAATTCAATAAACTGATGACTACCCAGAAATGTATCATTTTAATTTATGAACTGACTGAAGCATTTGGAGGCAAGGAGAAAAACAACTTCAAAAGAATGAACATCTTTTCTTCCTGCAGCATTCTTATCAAATTAAAGATCCAGAATTGTTCACCAATTTAAAAAGGATTACAGTATATAAAGCTAATTACTGAGGAAAGGGGCAAGAGGGCTTAGAAAAAATCATCATTCACAATTACAATATCATTTACCATGTGCCATTTAATTCATTTGTATTCATTAGAATGACAAAAAAACCTCTGGAATAACTCAGTTTCTAACAAAAAAAAATATGCTTTCACTACTGTTGGTGCTTTTACTGGTTCTTTGGATTGCTGTTTGCTTCTCTCTTTACCCCCACTGTTTTAGAGATGTCAACACAGGAGTCTTTTAACTGAAGTTAACTGAGTCACTAACACCATTGTACTGGCTGTGCTAGGTAGTCTTTCTGGAACTAGGTGAGAGCATGCACCCCTGCTAGGGGTTGTCCTCAAATAGATAATATATCATCAAGGTCTAAATGAAGTGCAAAATGTCTACATTAGAAGTTTACATTGACCTGCCTGTTTTACAGTAGCTGTCTCAAGGTAAAAATACATCTTTGCCTGGAGTGAAAACCATATTTGAAGCCTATTTATACAAAGATTTTCTACAGATTTTAACCATTCTGATTGGGATGTGATTTTCCACCAGTGTAGAAATAGTGTGGAAGCAGGTATCTCAGTATTAAGGTTATATAAGTGTGTTTATGCTGGTCTGGATAAGTCCATGCTGTTCCATCTGTCACATGCCAGGTAATAACAGGTCTAGGTGTTCAGAAGTAAGTTCTTTACTAAGAGAACTATTTACAGAGATACTGCAACTGCAGAGAGCACTCCAGTGATATGCAAATAGATTGACTTCCTGCTGTTTCCTCCAAACTCTTTCCTCATCCAACCTGTATTCCTTTTCCTATGAACACTTCTAACAATTATTGTTGTTGCTGCATCATTAGCATGAATATTTACTGACTTGCTGTAGCCAGGTGTTACTAATACAGATGCCTCCTTAGAAACAAAACTTCTTAGCAAAACTTCTTAGCCTCAGGATACTTCACATATGCTGGTCTTCAAACCTGTCTCCCACTTTTTTTGTGTTACCACTTTGTGTACTTGCTTTTATGGTGTTGCTACCATTGCTCTGATGGGTGACACGCTGCTACTGTTCTGTATACCTTGTTTCTTCTGATTCTCCTAAATCACTCAACTACTATTTGAAGCCCCATCTAAGACTTCCCAACTGAGGGCCAGATAGCAGCTACTACTCCACAGTTGCTGTCATTTTTATCTCTAAGCAGAGACAGGTAGTTAGGAATGTTAAACTGAAGTGAGGCAGTAGACTTGAGTAGATTTGCACCTTAAAGACTAACTAAATCAAAGATGTACAGCATAATTTTCCATGAGCCTGAGCACACTTCATCAGATGTTTTATCTCTGCCATTGTCTGAGTTCAGTGAACAGTTCTGTTCTCGATGGATTGGGTAGCATGTCATTACTAATGGGTAGTGATTTCCTTTCAATGTTCTACTAAGTAGTTTTGGATCAATGCAGATACTCAGCTTAACCAAAGGTGTTCTTAACCACTGCTGGGATGCTGAGCTATTCAGTGATAGAACTATCATTGAAAGATCTATTGAAACTATCATGGTTAGAAATTATGATAGTTTCTGTGATACCTTTTCCTTACGTGCTTGCCAGCCATCCTGTCTTCAGTGGCTTCACCTGGGCTAACAGAACCCTGCATTTCAGTCATTTCATGAGCTTCATCTAGGGAGGCAGTGGGAGGGCTGGTATTTTTAAGTTTGTCATCTAGTTGTTCATCTCCTTGAAATACACCCTTAGGCTGCTGAGCACAGACCAAGATGATTGGTCTTCCTCATCCCTCCTAGTTAGGGTATTCTAGTATCATACTGCAGTCAAATCCGTTGCTGGCCCTGCCCTGCTGCCCAAGGCTTGGTGAAATTCCTGGGTGCCAACCACTGCGAATTCTAAGTGATGTCTCTCATTTTGTGGGTTTCTTATCAACAACCTACATTTGACTGCTAGTCCTTACTGTAGGATGCCATGGGGACATGTCTCCACTCTAACTCATGCTGTAGCTGGACCTGCAATCCAACTGCAATAAAAATGGTCATTAATCTAATAGCAAAGTTGCAAATAGAGCAGTAGGAAGACTGGCAGCCTTTTTCAGCTCTGCATGTATATCAAGTCTTTCTATCTCCGAGAAAAGTACAGTCATTCTATTGATTTGTAGTCTTTGCAGCTTCGGTCACTGTTATGTGCTGCTTGTTAACTTCTGGAGTAGCTACAGTATCCAGTCAGAAAGCAATTGTTTCTCACACCTCTCACACCATCAGTAAGGGGCTCGGGATTTTTCTCTCTGCCTTTCATGTCCATCTCTACAGGATAAACGTATACTGTCCATTATGTGGCATTCTTGGTCAGTCCTCCTCGGTCCTGCTTCCTGGGTTCCTTCAGCTTGAGCCTTTGCATTTATTCCATGTTGGTGGTTGACATTCTTCTCATCCCTTCCCTGGACAGTCAGCTGTCCTTGCTGTTTGGAGGTATTTCTCTAGGCTAGACCTGCTCTTCTAAGAAATCTCTCCTATAAACTGTAATCACATATCCCACAAACAAGTGCATCTCTAATTAAGAAATATAGTGCAAGTATCTGTTCTCTATCCTACTTCTTGGTTTCAGATATATATATGACGGGCTAGCTGGCAGTGACCTAGCCCAGGGGTTTTGTAAGGGCAAAAGATGATTGGAGAACTTGGGATTCCCTTTCCTCACCAATATGGTAATGATTTGGCCCAGGGGTTTTGAAGAGGTAAAAGATGATTGGAGGACTTGGGATTCCCTTTCCACACCAATCAAGCCCCAGAGACTCACCCCCCGTGTCCTGATTGGCCCCTTGGGTCACCTGGTGGGGGATAAAAGGGGCAGCGTGGGCTGACTCAGGGAAGAAACCAGTGAGGGACAAGGAAGAAGCGTCACAGAGCTGGCAAGAGCTGAGCCAGTGGGGCAGGAGCAATGCCCCAGAAAAGCCTGAACGAGCAGGACCTGAAGGCAGCGGCTGGACCCTCAGCAGTGCAGTGCAGCGACCTGAGGGGTTCCCAGCTCTGCTTCCAGCTTCTCCAATCAGAGGCCAGGCAGCTTGACATGAGGCCAGGGCTCGGAGAAGGTCAAGACCCCTAGCAGGCTGGGGCACTGCCACCAGTGGTGGCTGTGTGGTAGTGTTCTTGCCTATAATGTGGGAGAGTTGAGTTCAAGTCCCTGCGGAGGTGATTTGGGTGAGTGAGCTAAGAAGCAGCAGACCTTCTTACAGTGGAAAGGGGCCATTGTGTTTTTCTCCCCCTCCAGGTACCAAGGCCTTATATTTCCTTGTCACTGGACATTTTGCATTGTGTGCCTTTTTATATTTCACCAACCTGTATTGTTTGTTCTGCTGTTTGTGTTTTATATTTTGTTAACCCTGTTTTTTGTCAATGATTGTAAGTGTCTAACTTTTGTTGAATCCTGTCCCCTTGGGGCATGGTAGTGTCCACTATACCCTCTGATTTATGCCTGTTATGTTCGCAGTATTCAAAGGTATATGGTTAAGTCCCCATTAGTGGTCTGGCTCTGCTCTATAGAGGAGGAGAGTCCCTATACCTCCTACAGCGCTTGTGCACCTGCTTTGATCCCTTCAATTGGAGAGGGGGTACGTCTTGGAGTACCGCCCGGGTTACATATATAGTGTGCCTCTACAGTCTCAGTCTGCCTGGTGTCAAAGTGTTCATCAAACACTTTTATCAGCTATCAGTTTTAGACATTTTTTTCTGACTACGGTTTCTCACTCACTCCTCATTCTTTTCCCTAATGAGATGATAAAAGAATTTCATTTTCTCATCTTCATCCCCAAGGGCTAGGTCTATATACAGATTACATTCTTGTTTCCAATCTTATGCAAGACATTTTTGTATGGCAAGCCAGCATTTCCTCCATGGCACCTGTTTGCTCAGTTTCTAGCTACTGCTACCTTAGTCTGTAAATCATACTTTTCCTGTTGCTATGGGGCTCATCAAACTGACGACCGCAACAATGTTTCATGTACTCTGTGCTGGGTGATTTACAGAAGTCCAGGTTTCTCCAACTAAATTAGGTTATTTATTAAAAGTATCTGATTATTAAAAAGCACCTGTCATTTGCTATTAAACCACAGGTACATAGACTGACTTCCTGGTACCACTTTTGACTCTTTCTTTATGGTCCTCTCCAAGTATCATGAAGTTTGTTGCACACACCAAGAGACTACTAGACCAGTACACTAAAAACAGTATATTTTACATGGCAGTGGATCCATTTTGTAGCTCCTAAATGTTGCTCAGTATTCCACAAAAAGAGATGAGCGAGAGAATTGTGAAATAACTGTATTTGTTACACTGCATTCAGGAGATCCTTTGTTACCTTCTTTAAGTAAGGCATGTCTGCTTCTCTAGGCCTTGATCTCCCAAAAGATGCTGAGAGCTTTGGTTAAGTGCTGAGCATCCTTGACTCAAACAGGAGCTGAAGAACTCAGCCTTGTGGCCACTGCAAGATGTCAGGGAGGAATGCTGTTTGATTTGTTTTTAAGGTACTTTTAACAGAAATGCTGCATGAACATTCATTCTCATGGGATTTATTGCAGTTGAAGGCAGTTGTTTAAAATGAATTGGAGCTAAGATGACTAGAAATCAAAACATCTGAAAAGGTTCCAGTTCTCTTCTTGTGGATGTATGCCAAAGCGAATTCTCTGGTGATTATTACAGAAAGGCAAGGTTTCATGGTCAGAATACAGGAGTGGGAGCAATGAGCCTCTGAGTTATAATCCCCTTTCTCGTACTGATTTCCAGTATGACCCTGGGCAAATAATTTATGCATAGCATTAGTTCCCCCTTCCTGAGAAACTGGGCTACATCACTTGCTGAAATAACGAGAAAATTAGTTAATGTTAAGCCAATGCTAAGCAGTACCCTTCTTAATGGGAAACTCCAGCCAAACAAATATATGCAATACTCTCAAGCAAAATAAACCAAAGGCTGGATCCATGGCCATCCTTCAGGCAGTGCATGGGCCTACTGCAGTAAAGTGAACTTTGCCCCCGAGGAATTTCAGGACTGGAGTTTTACAGGATGAAAAGGGAGCGCAATGGGGGGGTGCTCTAGACTCCTGCCCATAACAGTTTGTTCAAGAGGGAGCATTCAAAGGGAAATCCTCCAGCAGAATTGCAAGAGCCCTGGGGCAGAAAAATACTTATGCAGGTCCAGTTCTTCCATCATACAGTATTTTGATCCAACTTTTGCACATGTAGCTAACGCTCATTTTGTGCGTTTGATCTTTGCAAAGCAACCTCCGCTCACCCCTTCCTGCTCTGAGGAAAAAGGTAAACTGCTGCTCCTTTCTTTCTCCACAGACTGCTAAAAGAGTGACACCAATTCAGTCCCGCTGTTCTTTAGTCTCCTGCTCAACATTATCCAAAATTACAGTCCTGTAAAAAAATATTCCCCATGCAACTGTAAATACAAAGTGGGAAAGGAGCTAATAATGACATTAAAGTCTGACATGCATGTGGTGCTAGTCATTCTTTGCATTGCACTCACGCTATTTATAATGCTTTAGGGGAGGGAACAAATCCTTCAGGACTTTGTTTTTAAAACAGGTTTTGAAGCAACCTAAAGTCCAAATGATAACAGCTGGTTTATGAAAAGATGTTTTGGTGCATATGGAATAGAGGAACCCAAGGTGTTACAACAGTAGAGGGAGTTAACCCCTTTTTCTAGGGACAGACATTCAAAAAGCCTGAGCCTGAATTGATACAATTCTTGAGGTTAGTCTAAACTGGCTAGGCAGAACCGGTTTATAACCAGACAGATATTCTCTCTGGACTGTGAGAAAATTCAGGCATATGCCTGCAGTGGCTCAGGCTAGAAGCTGGGGGGCGCTAGAGCAGCCCTCCCGACTGAGCTGAGGGGAGTGTGGCCAGGCCCTGGCAGGAGGCTCTGATTAGGGAGGTCTGCCTGCATGGTCCCAGGCATTTCCCCACTGGCTGCTCAAGGGGTGGGAGTGCTGCCAGCCCCCAGCCCCCGC
>NW_017728924.1:15101081-15107180 GCF_001723895.1 Crocodylus porosus | reverse complement strand
CAGCTCTGCTGTGGAGCAGAGAGTCCCGCCTAGCCCAGAGAGCATGCCAGGATGCTGGGGGAGTCTGGCTTATCTTAGACCAGCAAGGGGTCTGGGACAGACATTGCATAAACTGGGTTGAGCCAAGTCAGTTAAGTCTGATACTACATTCAACCAGACTTATCTCAAACTGGTTTCAGCCATTTTCAAACTGGTTTATGTGCACTGAACATCTGTTCTGTTACATATTTAAACCTGTTTCTGATCACTTAAACTGGTTTATGTGTAATGTCTGTCCCTAGCCATTGTCCTGGCTAAATCCAGATCTAGTAAACTCCCCCTGTATAGATGTACATCCCCTGCAAGTTCACTTTAAGGGGTTTTCCTTCACTCTCTCAGAACAGTTTCTGCCTGTTGAATGCAGAAGGGGCCAATTTCAGCTGGGAGCACGTCGCATACAGGCACAGATTCAGTGAGACTGGTGCAGTGAGGCATTGACTGCATCCCCCTGAGCCAACAAGGCATCTGAAAGGCTGCAGTAGGATCTGCTTCTTGGGAAGGCAGGTGATGCCGCTGAGGGAGGACAGTTTTAGTTGTGGGGATTAGTTGCTGGGTGAATGTGCTGTATGAATGAAATCTAGCCCTCTGCAGAGCCAGCCAAAAGGCTACGCACCAGCGATGCCCTAGGCTGCCAGAGTCTGTACACAAGAAATCTAGGTTAGGCCCTGAGAAAAATGTGGCCTATGGTCTGTGCAGCAGCTTGGAATGGTTCAGAATGCTCCATCATATTTATGTGCTAGTTTACAACAGCTACCAAAGAGCATTAGTCATTCAATAGGAACTCTCAGAGTACGAAATATCACACACACAATAGTGTGAATGAGGGAACTAAGGTCTTAATTCAGGAAAGTAATTTAACTTGTACTTACATCTCCAGCCAGCAGGCACTTAAGTGTGTGCCCAACTTTAAGCAAAGTCAATAGAGCTTGAACACATACTTAAAGTTAATACACATGCTTATGCGCGTTGTCAAATGAAGGCCTCAATTCCAACTAAACATACAGAGATACACAATGAAATGGCAGGTTATACATAGAGCAAAGCTACAATATACCCAATAAGTGTTAGGTTCCTTGTGTCCTGTAACCGTTGCCCATCAACATCCTGGCCAATATTGTCTCCTTGTTTGCTCATACTCTCTTATCTGTCTGTATCAATTTGTTATTGCAAGTCTTACACTTTGGGTCAGAAGCTCTTTGGGAAAAGGACAACAGGATCCTGGTCCACAATTACTGCAGTAATGTAAATAAATAATCCCAGGCTAGCTGTTATCCCAATAGAGCTGGGATGAAAGAAAGATCCTACCCCTGTACCTACTCTGTGTGGCAGCTGCACGCTGCTACCACAACAGGGCATGCATCTTCTTCACTTCTGAAGAAGTTTAAAGCTGACCCAAAAACTGGTTATCAAGGAATTTGATATCCAAAAGAAATGCTGCACTGCACTGGGTTTTTGGGTCTGTAATTCAGCAGAAACAATCAACAAGCCCATTCTGTCTGAAGAAACTCAGGTGTCTCTGGTATATCATTTTTGTCAGCCTCTCTTGTGTTCCTGGCATTGTGCACATAGCCCGACTTTTTTTTCTCTCTTTTGTAGCATCTGGCCAGTAACTATTCTGGCTTCCCTTTTTCTTTTCTGCTGAGACGTGAAGGAAAGGAACACTTGTATCTAGCATCCTTCCCAATTTTTATTCTAATCTGGCAAATATTAAACAGATATCTTTGAATGCCTATTTCTCAATGTACAAAGGCACATATATTTTTGCTATGGTTGCAATTAAAAGTGAATCATCAACCCAGGATTCCTTCTTGCCAGCTTCCTTTGTAGAATAAGTTATTTCTATTTAGTTTTATTTATTTGATTTTAAAAATAACTATAGAGACACCTATCCAAGGCTCTACCTACCTTACCACACATTAACAATACAACTGTAATTTCAGCAGCATTAAAATGATTAAATCAGCAGGAGCTCAGCCAGTTCCCAACAAATGCTCCTTGCTGTTCTTCTATCATCTAGCAAGCAACCTGCCAGCCCTTTCCAAATGCCCTATCAAATATGTGCCTTTTGCAGCTCATTTGGCATCAAATCTGAGCTATTATAGGCCTAAAGGGTAGAGAGTTGATCTAGCCAAAACTACTACTAAATCAGGACTTCTTATGAGGATTAGGCGGGGATATGCTGGCCGACACCAAACAACAGCTTCATAAGGAATCATGAAGGTGATCTGAAAGTTGTCAAGTTAAATGACACTGGAAACCTCATGACGGTGCAACACAATTTTTTTATAGCAGTACTTTCTGCTGGATAATCTAATCAGTGTAATTATATGATTGAAGTGCCAAGACAATATGGAAATATAAATATCATTATTAAGTAAGTCCCCAAAGCATTCTTCGATTGGAGGCTCATCTTAGTACATTTAAAGAGACCAGGGTTGGTTTGGATTAATTTAACAGTAACATCTGTAGTTAAATGTATTAGGACTGATTCTCCACTGATATATATTGCTATAGCTCTGGCTAAGTTCCTAGAGGTGATTTGGTCTGCCAGTTTTTACCTTAAAACCAGCTTTTTAAGATGCAGCTATGATAGTCTAATCAGTTTAAGTGAGAGTGGCTAGTGATTTCAGTGGAGTCCTTCACTCATATTCCTGTCTTCTGATTTACCAAAGCCTGAAACAACTGACATACTTACAAAGTTTGTATTTTCCTCAGTTTTCATTAAGAGAGCCAGGATAACCCAAGTAGGAAGAATGTAGGTCTTTCCTTTGCGCTTCAGTTTCGTTTGAATTTTTTTTATTATTAATATTATGAAAAACATAGTGTTTCATTTAATGAATGCAATAAAATAACAATCTCAGTTAACTGAACCAACATTTCTAGGCATACACTGATTGAAAAAGGTATCCATAAAGAATATCTCTTGATACACAAAACATTAAAAAACAAGCTAGAGGCAGGATTCAGTTCCCACTGAAGTCAATGGGAATATCCCCTTTGACTTCAGAGCAACCAAGACTGGATCATAGGAATAACAGGGCTTAAAGTGTTTTTCTTCCTCTAACACACTGGGAATTGGTTACTGCCAGAGGTGATACCTGATCTGATAGCTTGACAGATTGGTTCGTGAAATCTGTTCCTTTGTCTCTCAAGAGCATTTTCATATTTTCCAACTTCTCTCCATGCAACTCAGTAATTAATGCTGCTTTTCTTGGAAATAGTAGGTACTTGTTTTTCTACTAGATTGCTGCTCTGTTTTTTTCCAAGAGCCTTTCTTACCCTTGCATATCCATAGTGAAGCCTTGCTACTGTGAACTTTTAGAGACACTGGGCTTGATTTTAAAGGAATTTAGATGGTTACATTTGGAATGAGGCACCTAACTACCTTTAAAAATCTGGCCCCTTGTTTGATGAATGACAACAAGCTTTTATAATAATGAATATGGACGTGCTGAGAACCGTGCAGTGTATGGACTGAATATATCCATACAGCCTATTAGAGCATTATCTCTATAAAGCTTTTAGCATGGTAGCTCATAGAAACACTACGCAGAAAGTGTTGCTTGCAGTTTGGTTCCTTGATCAAAATATTTATGAAAGACATAGTACAAGTGCTATTTAATTCATTTTCAGGTTTTCTTTCTTCCGTTTATTTTTGTAACTAGATCCTAAATCAAACAGTAAATCACACAAATGTGTGTGGCTTGCACTAATGTAAGGACACAAAGCAGAAATGGGTATGCTTGCATCCTTAATGTTGTTCTTTCCAAAAAAATTATAATTTTCAAATGATTCAAACAATAGGTGGTGGGGACCATGCCATAGCTACCCTCCTGCAGTCATTTCAATTTTTTTCTGTAACTGATTGTGACTTTTTTATTTGGGTTTATTTGGTATCTTATTTATTTGGTATTTAGTCAGAGTAGTGTAGGAAGGATATTTAGGATATTTATTTCATATGCTAGTTCCAGTAGCCTATTGCTTATTGAGCTGCACTGCTTTTTTAAAATCATGGTTTTAGCTATAAGTAGATATTGATTTGACTGTCAAGAAAGCCCCTGTTACCAGCATGTTAAGTTACAACATATTATTAATTGTATATTAATTGTACCTACCATAGCAATTTCTAGATCATCAAACCTTAGGCACTTTATCACAGGACATTTTCATGAGTTAAAAAGGTGGGGAATTACATTGAAAATTGAACTGAACACAGAAATGTATTTTCACGTATAGAACTATATCTGTCTTGTATTGGGAAGTATATGCAAGTCAGGTTAAGCAGTGGACATTTAAACAAATGATGTTTTAGAAAAGCCATTAAGTTATCCAGCTCACAGAAGTGAGATACTTCCCAAGAGACTTTCTGGGACAGGTGTGATACACTAGAAACTAAACAATGAGATAATTAAAGTGTTAGAAGGAACTAAAGGCTGCCAGCCAGGGCCTGTGTCTGCAGTCGGGGATCAATAAGTCACTCACTGAGTGAAAGGCTCTTCAGCAAAACTAGTCGCCGGGGAAAACTCAGTGTGAACCATCAAAACAACTTTATCTGGATTCCATCCTATTTCAGTTTGCTTTTTATTCCTAGAATCAATGCTATGCAAAATCATTTCCTATTGATTGTTGTGACAGCCTCTCATCATCATGAAGCAATTAAACACATAGCAAACTCATTTTTAAAACTTATAGCTCATATTTGCAGGTCAGAAACTGATTGACACAAGAGGCATTTTCATACCACTGCAGAATTATTAGTCTAACGGACAAGAGAATATAATGAGTATTGGTCAGTCTATGTGTGCTGTTTCTGCCTTTTTCTTGAGGAGACACAGAAGTAATTCAATCAGCTGATACGTGTTTCTGACAAGAATTGTCATTCCTACAGTAAGTGGTATCATGGAGAAGTGCTGTGTCTTTAAAGGCAACACCCTGCAACGTGGGCCCTCTGAAAGAACTGATTTCAGTTAGTATAATTTTTAGTAGCATTTTCAGTATAAGATATTGTAGTAGGAGCCAATCCTGCCCCCACCGAATTCAGTGACAAAATTCCCCCAAAGCATGTAGACAGTTCAGACCGAAATGACTCAGTTTAGGAGGAAACCAACAAATGAAGAAGGAGCAAAATGAAAGTTGCAGCAAAATTAAAGACACAGGCCAGGATCACTTTTTTCCCCATGACCTGCACTTCTAAAAGGCTGTCAGAGGCAGCAGCCGTTTTGAGCACCGTTCAAATGCAGCCATTCACAGAAGCGAAGCACACCAGGTTCCCTCACTGAGTTTGCCTTGGTTAAGAAACCTGGTTAAGTCAGGCTTATCTAGATCAGCCTGAGCTAAACTCCACCACGTTATCCTAGTCGAGGTAAATCCACTGCAATTTTAATTTTGCTCCTTCTTCATTTGTTTGTTTCCTCTTAAACTGAGTCATTTCGGTCTGAAATGTCTCTCCAGGCATGGAGAAGGTAATCGTTTCAAGCTGAATAAAACAGGTCTCCCAGTATCTAGTTCCGTCTGTGAGGAACGGGATACTTATTCACAATAATTCTGTTGAAAAAGTTGTGGATAGCAGGTGCTTTTGGCAGAAATTCTCAGTAACAAACAGTAGCAGCTAGTGTCCTTCACTGCAACCCGTGTGGACACCATCATTCCCCTATAGTCATAACCAGTAAGAGCATAAATCTGGCCCAGTACCTGAAGATAACAAAATGAGTATATATTGGGATGTCAGTGAAACAGTGGAAGCCAGAAACCCAGCTCTCTTATTGATTCATAAGGCCTCACATTCATACCCACAAAGCAACCATTATTATTGACCATGCTTGTCCATGAAATAAACATTTGGCAAAGGGGAAAAAGAAATGGTTTCTGTCATGTCTGAGTTTTACCTGTCGGTTTGAGTGCCGATGCCAGCAAAGCAAAAGAACATAATAACTTAGTAAGGACGCAGGCCATAAAGACCCCTCAGCACTAGTAGCCTTTATTTCTTTGCTAAAAGAAGCACTGCAGTTGGAGTTTGTTAAAAGTTTGTTCTCCACACTTAAGGAGCTTGTTGTCTGCAAT
>NW_017728924.1:15081907-15100718 GCF_001723895.1 Crocodylus porosus | reverse complement strand
CCGCACCTAGCCTCCGGGTTAGAAAGCAAGGGCTCAGCTCAGGAACCCCGTGAACCAACAGACCCCTTTAGACCGTTCTGTTTTATGCACTGTAACTGAACAAGTCAGCTATCCTGCCTACTCTGCGACCATCGGTAGCGTAAGTACAATAAACCTTTCATATAACCAATACGCTTCAAGCCGCCTGACTCCTACTCGCCGCTACTCCCCACCCGTCCAGTCATCTATCCCTTCTGCGCCAAGCCGGTCGTGCCAACCCAGGCTCGCAGGTCAAGGGTACACCGGTTACGTGGTGCAACAGTTTCAAAATATCGATCCCTATGAAAGAACCTGGAAACAAACAGTTGAAGGAGTACCAACTGTCATAAGTGTCATGGAGACCCCAAAGGGCCATGTTAATGACTCCTAGACATTTCCATCAGCCTCCTGAGTCTCCAAAAAGCTGATATTTTGAAGACATCATCTATATTACAGTAACATCTTGACCCCCAAGGATTCTGCTGATCCAAAACTCCAGATGAGAGACTGCCAACTCATAGACAGTGATGGCAGCCCATGAGATTTATATGAATTATTATTAATAATAACAATCATATTAGTAATGTAAATAGTCCTGCAGGATTTTTTAATGCCATCTGTTATTTTTCTTAGGGGTTGATAAAAACAAGGTAACTGCTAAATCGCATAAATAGGGGGGGGTTTTAGTAGTTATATGCATTAGAATCACTACTTCATTAGAAAAATATCAAATTCTTTCCAGCTTTGGACAGATGGCTTACAAAAATATGAAAAACACTATCCATGTAAAAATTACTTGTGCAAAAAATGATTCACACAACAAATATTTGGACAATCATCTCCCTTTCATTCCATATACCGAGAGAAACAGTTGGACTAAGAAAAATTCCTAGAAGAAAAGTTTCTGCAAACTTGCTTAGCTTTAACTAGTATCCTGATCTTTAATCTTGTTTTACTAATACAGCCACTGGGAATATTTCAAACAGCAATGTCCTGTTTACAATTTTTTTTTAAGAAGTTTTGTTTTTAGCAGCTATTTGTGAAATTTTCATCTAAGCCACTACAGACTTGATTAGGAAATCTCAGCATGTGAGTTAAGGGGTTAAAGAAGCATGAACTGCCCATTCATCCCTAGAACTACTCAGTCTCTAGATCATGGCTGAGAGCAGCAGGAAGTGCAATAGAAGTGTTAATACTACACTGTGGCTGCATCTACACATTCATCAATGTGCTGTAGTTATTGTGCATTAAGCGTAATACTTGCATAACCAAGTACTAAATCAATGCACAGTAACTGGCACTACTGCACAGTAGCGTGGGCACAACACAGCTTTTTACTGACACTAACTGTGCAATAGCCTAATACTACTGCACAGTAGCATTTTAGCACGGTTTGCCTGGCACGCTGCTATGCCATGTTATTAAGCTACTGCGCAGTTAATGTCTCATGTAGATGTACCTAGTCTGTCCCAAAAGTGCTCAACAGTCTACTCTGGAGTACACCTTTAGGGCAAAGGCGTGGACCTGTCGGGTGTGACAGTCAATTGGATTGGCTTTCCTGGGGCTGTCAGTCCAGTATCTTTCACAGGCACTAACCTATATCTTTGATACATGGTTTGCTTGAGGTGTTCATCTCCTTTCCCCTCTCTAGAAACCTGCTTAGGAATGAAGCTGGAACACAAATTCAAACGTTTCTAAAACTACTCTGGGGAATACACTAGCTTCACTCTGAGAGCAGCTATAACTATTGCACCCCAGTTTTGCACCCAGTGTGCATTAAACATCAGACCTGCTGACATTTGTGCAAAAAATAAAGCTTTACTACTGTTCACTCTAGATAACCTCACAGAGGTGACTGCCAGTAGCAAAATAAAACCATTTTCACCTTGTACATCAACGTAGTCAGTGACTAGGTTAATCAGGTATCCCTACCCAAACTCATTAGACGCAACCATGTTCCACAGGTGTCATGAACAGTTTAACTTTAGGACAATGCCTGCATCACTTTTAATGACTGTTGACATGGGAAAAAAACCCAGCTTGCCACTTAGAGCCAAGACAGGGTTTCCATGTCTGGCAGTGAGAAATACCAAATATTGTAAACTGAGCACATTTGATATGCAAATCATTGAATGCAGAGTGACTTTTGCAGAGTGGAACCATATTTTAAGGAGCCATTAGAAAACAGCAGCTGACATTTTCTGGGGTGGGAGATTTTGATAGAATTTTCTTTGCAACAGGAATGCCAAGATAAACTAAGGGAATGGAGCAGACCCCATATGCTTGATATTCTACCCCTTAAAAAAAACAGTTGTCAAAGTTGTATGATGAATATGAACAATGAAAACCTGTAGTTATAAACTAAGAAAATATGTTTTTAATTAGTATCTGAAATTGCCTTGAGGGTAAGAGAGGAAAAGTGATCATCAACTGAACATTCAATTCAATTGAAAGGAACAGGAAAGGAAACAGAAGTGGCATACTATGGAAAGAGCACTGGGTTCTCCTCAGCCTTTCACTATTTAACCAAATCTGGGCTACCAAAGACATTTAATTGAGGGGCAGGGCACAGCAAGTAATGGAGAACAGAGGACTCAGCCTTTAATGAATGATTTCAGACTTAATGTGGGTGGCTGGGCAAATAATAGCACACACAGATAAATGTGAAATGATAAGAACAAAAGGAAGGAGTGAAACATAGCTAATGCTTGATAAGGAAGGCGGTCTGTTAATCACTGAAAGAAAATGTGTAAAGTCTGACATTAAGCATGCAGTTATGTTACTTATAGTAAGGCGACAGGAGAAGACCTGTGTCAGATGTGGCTAAGTACAGCCAGTCAAAAAGCCCCAGGCTGAATCGAGTCAATCTTTGCAGGTTAGTCGAAACTGCATAGATTGAATTGATAAGAAAGTGAACAGACATTCCCTTTTGAAACTGGAAAGGCAGACAGACCCCTGCAGTGGCCCACACCAATAGCTAGAAAGGAGGGGGCAATAGAGCATGCCTCCTTGCCTGCTGACCACTGCAAGGCACCCAAGTGCAGCCAAGCAGGGCTTATCCTTGATTGGCTGCCCAGCACGCCCCCCCCAAAACCCTTGGTGCTCCCCCCCCTCCCGCCAAACCCTCCAGGGGGAACAGTCCTTCTAGCCTGGGGCTGGCTGGGTCCCCAGCTTCAGGGGGCATTCCCTACCCCTCACAGGGTCCCCCAGCCCTGGCCTTGGTGCAGAGAAGGGAGTCCCTGCCTTGTTACCAGATTTAATATTAGACTTTATGGTGGGGGAGAAAACATCCCCCCTACTAGACCCCAACTGGGTGCTGCCCCGTGCACACAGGGGAGGGGGAAAGCCTGAAGCAGGGGCTTAACTCCCCTTTCCTTCCCAGAGCCAGGAGCAATTCCCTTAGCCCCACTATCTGATCCTGGCTCAGATGAGGAGGGGGTGGCATGCGTCTGCTTGGTGGGAGGGAAGGAGAGAAGGAAGCTTTCTGAGGATTTTCCCTCCTTTCCTGCTTGAGTGGAGAGGGGTAAAAGCCTCCAAGGGCTTCCTGACCTCCCACCCCCAACCAAGCAGACTGGGGCTGTGGTCAGTGCCGGCCAGGGCTGGGGTTTAAACCCCTCCCTGTCATACTCAGCTGGCTGGGCTGAGGTCTGACCATACCCTGCCCTGTATCTCCTCTCAAGCAGGGAGGGGGGAAAGTCTCCAAGAGCCTAACTTCCCCTCCCCATGCTGCCAGGTGGACCCTGGCTGGGGTCTAATAGTAAGGTTTCCCCCACCTCATTGTCTGCCAGCTGGAGCAGTGATAGAGCTCTGGTGATGGAGCAGAGGGGCAGAGCTGCTTTGCTGGAGCGGACAGCCCAGCCCAGGGCTGCCAAGCATCCTGGGATGCTGGAGGACTGAGAGTTAACTTGAATCAGGAGGGGATCTGGGACAGAAGTTCCAGAAACCAGCTTGACCTAAATCAGTTAAGTCTGATACTACATCCAACCAGGTTTATCTTAAACTGGTTTTGGCCATTTTGAAAGTGGTTTTATGTGCCTTGAACTTCTGTTCTGTTACAGGTTTAAACTGGTTTCTGATCACTTAAACAGGTTTATGTGTAACTTCTCTCCCTAGCCTATTAATAAGAGTACACTAGGTGAAAAAGAGAACATTCAAGGTATGGTATATTTCTACTGAATCAGTGGAGACTGATTCACTGTAACTTCAGGTTAATGGCTCTAAACTGGTAATAATAGGGCAGTGATAGACATGTGAACAAATATTTGCAGCCTCTTACCTAGGACACAACCAGCCTGAAGAACTGGCAAACTGAAAGAAGTGCTGTAACCATCTCATCCTTTCAATGGCAAGGTCTCTCCATAAATTCTGGAAAATGTAAAGCTTGTGCTATAAATTAAGGGAGTCAAAGTCAGCATAGCAATCAGCTGGGAAACATAGCAATGAATTGATTGAGCTTAGAGTTCTTCAGTGAGTAAGATAAAAGGCATCCAGACCTGTGTGCAGTCTGTAGTGTCTGAAGACTCTGGAGGACTTTCATTATGTTTAATTCACATTCAGTTGGTTACTTTGTGACTATAAAAATGTTTTGGCAGTTTTCAGAAGGATGATTATATCTCATATAGTTAAATATTTGGAGTATACACAAGTTTTATCTTATTTCTCCCCCTTGGTGGGAAATTTAGGGCATTTTCAAAAGTCTGTGCATGCTCAAACACAGCAAACATCCTGCACATGGACACCATGATTGCTTATATAATCATCACCACTGTGCCCATACATAAATGCACACAAGGAACTCATTCAGACGAGCGCGGATGTGCGATAGGTGGCGGTGCCACACATCACATATGCAGGCATTTCCCTATTTTGCAGTGCGGAGGGCGGGAGGGGGGTTAATCTTGGGAGATCCTGGGGTCAAAAAACCCACACCAAAAAAAAAAGCAGCACAGTTGCTGGCCTCAGCCTTCTCTACCTTGCCATGCACCACAGTGCACGTGGCACGGGCATTCCCCGGGGACAAGTAGTAGCAGCACAACTTGTGCTACTCATCCCCAGGGAAACACACGTTCCCACTTGTCTGAACGCACCCAAGGAGACTAATAAAAATCCAGCACTTTATTTCTTCTAGCTTGTATTCTGTCTTGCACAGTACTAGTCTGCACAGTTATGGTGCACCCTGCCCTCTTCCCTTAAAGTGGATGGCATATAATGTGCCAATGACAACAAGCTGAGCCAACAGCAAACAGGCTGTTGCTTCTTATCAGAGGAAGGACCAAGCACCACACTTGCTGTTTGTTAGCAGAAAAGATGCCTGGCTCTTCCCTGTTTGTCTTTGTTGTGCCTGCAAAGGCAAGATTTAGCTTTACCCATACCGTAAACTCATCTGAGAAAGCACAATATTGTCATACATTTCCAGCAGGGAAACTTCAGCCACTGAGCAGCATCAATACAACAGTCATATCATAACTTAAGGGGTGATGTGATTAGCAAAGACATTATCCCTTTCCGATCTGTGTGGTTTTGCGAGGTCCTGTGAGTTATGTCCTCCAGAAAGAAAAGTTAATTGTAGAATCAATCACCAGCATTTCTTTCGAGCAAATGATTTACAAAGAAGGTTCAAAGCTTTGTTTCTCTGATCGCAGAAGGAACCAAACAGGTGAGGAACAACATCTTTGCTGTTTACCAGAGCGTATCCGCCACTCCACTGATCAATCACAAAGGAAAATGTGGGGCAGGGTTGTATGCTCAGATGTTCTGCACCCCTTCACATGCCCTTTGGATTGTCTGGTGCTGCTGTTGATGGACTAATTCCCCTAAAGTAATCTGCCTGCCCCCTCTCCAACCCTGTGCAGCCCCACAGAAGCACACCGAATACGGCACTCCAGAGTCCTGAAGGGCCCTGTGGCACGGAAAGAAAGGCCCCAGAAAATCACCTGCCTATCATTTAGGGCTGCTGCATGGCTTCTAATCAGTGTCTCTTCTCTCTGTTGCTTCCTGCATTATTTAGTCATCATTCTCTGCTCTGAAATCCCAGTTGTGAAGATGACACAGCAACAGTAAATGCAAGCACATTCTAATTACTTGGAATGAAAAACATTATTGAGAATGGGTCTGAACTTCGAAGTTCAGGTCTAGATCCAGTGCCCATGATAGTCAGACGAAAGTGTCTGATGTGGATAATGCCAGGCAAACTACTATTATAAGGTATGTATGTGGTCCCTATCACCATAGTAACTGTACACCTTCTACTCATCAATGTATTCAGCCATGCCCTACCTTGGAAAAACTTGAGTTTGGCCCTCAAGCATGCACCCAGGGCTGCTCCAGGCTCCTCAGGGCCACAAGTAAGACAGCTGTTCTGCCTAATTACCCACCTGTGGCACACGCAAGCAAGAGTCAGTGGATGGAGCTTGTTTTAATGGTGATATGAGGCTTTTGCAGAGTGATGTACACAGCCTCTTTGGGTTCACTATATAGGCCAGCAGCACCTATTGCAGGGCACTTGTCAATCAAGTTGCCTCAGTGACTAATCATGAAACAAGAGAGAATCTAAAATTATCAGCTCCTTTTACTAGAACAACAGAAGGATAACAGGTAATAAATGAAAACTGTACAAAGAAAAAATTGAGAATCAGAATATATACGTTGCATTGTTCCTTTGGGGAGGACACAGCATAAGCCAGTGATGCCCAGTCCTTGAGAACTCCTAGTACTCTGATGCCATGAAAGAGAAGCAGGAAAAGCAGCTGTTCCTGGACACCTCCACTCTGGTTTCAGGTCTTTTTATTCTATAAAGAACAAAGAGTGAACTTGAGTGAACAAGGAACGTCCTGCTTTGGTCATTCCCTGGCAGAAAGTTGCCCCAATCTTCACAGAGTCTTCAGGCAGAACATGGGCTCTCCTGTACCTATAGAAACTGGTTGTTAGGGTCATCTTTCCTTCACTGGGCAGGTCTGGTACAACCAGCAGGGGCACCAGCTATCACCACTTACCCACCCAGCATGTTCAAGAGGGTCTCACTGACCTTCCTAAATGGATGCAGTATGTGCCCATCACTCCACTGGGCATGCATAGGGTGCATTTTGAAAAGTTCCCTATGACAAGTACCAGTTCAATACAAGTAGCAGTCCAGTGGTCAAGAGGGACCTGCTCCAAGTGACCTGCCTCAGTTTCCAAAGGCAGTCTGTGATGGAGCAGGGAAACGAACCCAGGACACCTGAGTCCTATTATAGCTCCAAACCCACACTGAAACCCACATTTCCTTTTGTTCAACCCCATGCCCAAGGGCCATATGGTAGAAGGCCTGGTCACCATGGTGTCAGATATTATATACCGTTATGCCAGAGGTTGAGTGCACACAGCCCCTAGTGAAACACCTGGGAATGATAGCCAACTTTCAAACAGACTTAATGATACATCCCTTTGTTTAATGATGCTAAAACAGGAAACCATGGTCCAAAGACTAAACCATGTGGGAATCTTCAAGAAGAGGCTAGACAGATATTTGGCTGGGGTGATATTACCCCAGCACCCGTTCCTGCCCAGGGCAGGGGGGTCGGACCTGATGATCTGTTTCGGTCCCTTCCAGCCCTAAGCACTATGATACTATGAAGGCAGGCAGTGTTTGACAGGCCACACAAAGGCAATAAGAGCTTCAGAGGCAGACAAACAATTGTAGCGTAACTTTGAGAGAAATCTTAGAGGTTTTTTTAGGCTGGCTGGCTAGAAAGAGGCCTGGAACTTAAAGCAATGAAACTGCCTTGTATTGAATGATTCTGCCATGTTCATCCCTTTTTGGAAATAAATATGGTTGCATCAAAGCAGTACCTGGAACTATGAGCAGTGCAGGAGAATTTAGTTTCCTGAGGCTGCATGCACTTACTGATGAAGAGGTTTATTAGGGACCTATGCATTAGGCTTGAGCTATCTTGCTTCCACAGAAATGCAGGTTTGAACCCCAGCATAGTAGATTTTACTTTTTAATGATACTATAGATAAATTGACTTTTGTCTTGTCTCCTGCAGGGGAGATCTTCTGAATGAGACCTAAAAAAGCACAGCCAGATGCCCCAGGTATAGCAAAGCCATACTCCATGCAGGCCCACAATATAGAAGAAAAAAAACTGTTTCTAAAACTGCTTTCCATTTCCCCGGTCATCAGGCTGACCAGGGATGACTGTGGCAACTTCAGGATTGCCAAATTATACTGGAAAGCATAGTCCATTAAGGACCCTTCATCTGTCCTGTGATCACTAGAGTATAGAATTAGTCACCTGCATGGAAAGTTACTCAACTTATATGCACAGTCACAGGACTCGTATGAGTAAATTAGTGCCCATTTGGGGACAAAACATATTGAAAAACCCATCCCTATCGATTCTATGCCACTTTTTATAGGATTGGTATCTTTGCTCAGAATTTCCCCTCCCTATGCTGGCTGCTTTGTGTTGGAAGCACCACATGCTGTACCCAAGATGTGGTGGCATAAGCAGCATGGAAAAGACTTTAGGATGAAAAACACTCTAGAGATGCAAATCAGTCTGATGATGATGATCACCACCTCATCTAGCTTCTAGAAAATGCCACAAAAAGTAAACAGTTTAATAAAGGACATGCTCTGAATTGCAGCAAGGCACACAGTGCAAGCCCAGTAACGTCACAGAGAGATTTGCAGTGTGATTGAGGGTAATTGATTAAAAGATAGACGAGTCAGACTCCAGGATGGCACTAATTCAATCAGGGCAAGAAGAAGCAGGAGGCCTGGATTTAAACTACATCCGTAGTCTGATATCAAAAATAAATTGTATATTTGATAACTTCTCGATTTTCTATGCTTTCTCTTATTGTGTTCCCTTGCAAAAGCTATCTAAAATCTAATCAGATTTTTACAGCAGCTGCAGAACATGATTTTTATTTCTGGAACTTTCACAAAGAAGGTCTATGTCTGAATCAAGGAGGGAGGCAATGCATCCTTTTTGAGTGGCTTTCCCTCTAATATTTCGATGGTACGGACAAAGAGAGGATAAATACCCATCACACTGGTATTCATAGCAGGGCAAAGAATGGATCTTTCATCTTTTTTTTCCTTCTTTTTTCAGTATTAAATCCTTCAAAACTGTGAGTCTATTAAGATAAGAGTGTAGTATTAACCCAGCCATAAGCTTTACTTCCCAAGAAGAGGCTCACACAAGTAGGTTGCAGTAAATCTTGGATTTTGCTTCATACATGACAGTCAAGAAAGTCCTTTTTTCACATAGTGTTAAAGGGAAATATACCTTTTCCACATGAGCATGTATCATCAGCTTTTCATGACACAAATAAAAAATGATGGGTTTCTTCAAGGAATGGGCAAGTGCACAGTGAATGGAACCTGAGAAGAGGAGGTCAGGCTTCAGGAGGAACCCAGTTTAATGCATCACAAGTAGATCAGCAGTGTAACCTGGGACCAGGCTGTTATCAGACAACAGCAGACATTTCAGCACCACCAGTAAAGGGCTTTCCCCTTCAACTCTTCCTGCTTTCTTCCTGCACCCCCACTTCACCTTAATGAAATGGGGAGTTTTCTCCCTATTTTCAATTGGGAAAGTTGGGTCATAGAAAGTTTAAGCCCTTTGTCCATTTTGTCCAGACACTCCTCATGCATTGTCCTTGTATTTCCCATTTACACTGCTGCTTGCTAATCTGTCAAATCAAAGGAGATGGATGGGGGGGAACCACCCTTTGGGAGGTTTAGGAACCTTCCTTTGGGAACCAACCACAGGTTTAGCACAGCCCAAACTCTTATATGACACATTTACTAGAAACATAGGCTTTTTAGATCTTTGGCAAAAGCTCAGAAAACAGGAGCAACTGCTTGACTTTGGCCATTAAATGCACATTTTAAGGTGGGAGGAGGAGGGGGGAAACTGATGATTAAACTGTGATGTAACCTTCAAGAAAAACTGCAAAAATGATTAATTACTGCTCTCTGAAGAGATAGCATCCATTTGCGTCTGTGATCAGCAAACCTAGCAATGAAGTGTATTGCAAAGCCGAGTAGGGATGAATCAGTGGCAAGGAATGTGGTTTTCATGCTAGGGAAAAAAGAAAAGACGTTCAGAAAAATAAATAAGCCTTTGCACTTGAAACCTGGTCCTGCCTACAAAAGAGCACCTGCTTCCTTTTAATTACACTTTGCAAAATGCCCTAAGATTCCACAGCCTTGTGTTTGTGCCTTTGTAATAAAACATCATTATCTAGAGCATCATTAACTTCCAGTGCCATTGACACAAACATGACATGTTATCCATATTAAGTACAAAAGCTTGCTTACATGTGGCAATGACACTGACACAAAGGTGGGAGGTTCAGGAGCCTTATTCTTCAGTGCCTGGAAATTTGCATCCCTGTTTCCACCTGTATAAAGGGTGGGGGGGAATATAAACTGTTAGTAAATTAAGCTCCTCCCCTCAAAAGCCTCAAGTGGCATGCGGGGGTGGGATGTTTCTTGTGCTGGAATAAAGTCATATTTAATACCTGTACACATGGATTGCCTTTGTTGTGGCTGCATGCAGTCAAAGGGGCTGTAGTGAACCAGCAACTTTAAGAACTGGCGTCTGAGGCTTGCCCTACTTGGCTGCATTGCTGTATCAGGTAGGATCGTAACCTCTGGCCAAAACAGTCCTTCTGGGACACCTGTTCGCACCCCCTACTCCCCTGGGTAGCAGAAGAGGGCTCTGCCAGACTGCCATAGCTCTCCCAACAGAGATTAGAGTCAACAAAGCTGTGGAAGGCAGTGGGAGCCAGCCCCTTGGAGTCTGAGCAGCATATTTCACCCACAAATCTTGCTGTCATGATACCATATATTGGCTGAAGAGAGACTGTGATCATGGCCTAAGCCATGGCTGTCCAATTTCTCAGTGGCCAGGAGCCACACATTGCATGGACCACAGACCAGGGACCACACATTGTGTTTACTGCTTGCCATGGAGGCACCCCACTTCTGCTGCACTGGCAGCTGGATTCCCCCTGCCACACTCACCATCTCACCCTGCTCCTAGCCAGGCACACCAGGCGTGCAGCATGGGCAGCCCTACTTGTCATGCCACAGGCACAGTGCAAGTAGCCCAGCCTCTTCCCCCACCACACACGTAACTTGGGCACCTCAGCACACTCTCCAGGAGTGGGAGCAGGAAGAGAAGGCTGGGGAGGGAGAGGGAGCCTGGAGACCCCAGTTGTTGCTGCATCTAAAACAATGAGGGGAATCATTGGTGATGCATCCCCTGAGATGGACCGTGCACCCCCTGGAAGTTCCAGCTGTGAAACCAGAAGTGCCGGGTAAGTGCACTTCCGATATCACCTCTGGCTTGGTGATTGGCTGCTGAGGGACTTCCCCTCTCCCCCATCAGCAATCTGGTGCCCCCCCAGACTTGGGAAGCACCAGTCACCCATGAGGGGAGTGGTGGCTGGGCAGAAGCCCCATGCAACCTGGAGGCTGCCCATGGGAGAAATTCTTAGCTATGGGTATGTGTATCACAGTCATGTTTAACCTTAGGCACTTTTATTAATATTATTTCATTTTCCATCTCTACTGAAATGGGGGGGGGACTGAGGAGTGCACAGGGGGACCCCCAGCATCCCCCTGGCTCGGCGACTTGTGTCTCCTGGGTCTGGGCGGGCACACAGAGTCCCCCCATGGCTGATTGCTGAGCTGGGGGGCGTGAAGGGGCGTGTGCTCAGCGGCAGACCCGGAAGTGGACCAGAAGTACTTCCAGTCTACTTCTGGGTTCACCGACGAGCACATGGGGCCCCCCTCCCCCACGTTCCTGTGCCATGCTCCATCCACCCCATCATCCCAGCATTCATGGGCCATGCCTGGTACCTCGAGGTATATAAAAAAAACATTTAAAGCTGTGTCTATCTGTCTTCAGATTCAGATTTGGCCAAATTGAATCGGGGACAGTGATCCAAATCCACAAATCGTATCACTGTCCCCAATTTGGGCCAAATCCAAATCAAATACGGCCCATTTCACACACCCCTAATGGAAAGGAATCATGAAGTGCATATAAAATATCCTGCCCTAGAAGGCACTTTCTCATGATCAGCACTATAGCAAGGGGCTTCTTGAGATTCAGGCTCAAATAGTTTAAAAAGGCATTATTTAAGGATGTGCTGGATAGTATCGCAACGTTATGTTCAAGGTGACTCTCTCATTCTTGAACACTGAGGTTAACATTGTTCCTGTACAAGCTGGATGGAAGGCCTAATGGATTACATTTATCCAAGGTGTAACTCCTTTGGCTTCAGCAGAGGGAATAATTTGGCCCTGTGTAACTCATCAACCTACAGAAAGTACAAGCTGAGAAAAGTAGGTACTGCACCTTGGCAAGTGTTAGTGCCAAGAGTAATTTATGCTGGCATTTACCCAGTTACTAAAAGAATGTCACTTACTCAATTAATATTGTGCCTTCATACCTAGGCAGTTAGAAATACAACAATGTTTGCAAGGCTATGTAATGGAAAATCCACACATTGCAGTATAGGAGATGATGGAACATTAGGAACAAGATTATCAAAGAAAGCAGGATTAGCACACTTTGTGCCACAAATTAATCCCATATTTCTTCCTCATTAAAAAGATAAAAAGGAGTAAAAACCAACACCAGTTTGTAACATCTAGTGTCATTTATTGCCCATCCTATCTGGCCTGAACCTGGAAGCCTTTGCAGAATAGAAAGCAAAGGCTGGGGAGTTAGTGCTGCACTGCAAGTTTGAGTAGAGGCAACACATGGATATGAGTTTAGCACAGACAGTCAAAAAGCCCAAGGGTGAATCGACTCAATCTTCATGGGTTAGTCTAAACTGCGTAGATTGAACTGATAAACAAGTGAATAGACATTCACTTTTGCTCCCAGAAAGGCAGCCAGACCAGACCAGACCAGACCAGAAGCCTCCCTGCATACCACCCTGCTTGGCTGGAACAGACAGCTTGGACCAACCCTAGCCCACCCACCCTGTGATGGGGGAGTTTGCAGGGGAGGTGCAAAGCACCCTGAGATGCAGGGGGCCTGTGAGTTAATGTGAATGTGGAAGGCATCTGGGACAGAAGTTCAATAAACCAATGTAATCTAAATCAGTTAAGTCTGATATTACATCTGTCCAGGTTTATCTTAAACCAGTTTGGGCCATTTTGAAAGCAATTTATATGCACTGAACTTCTTCTGTGTTTGCTGATTTGAACTGGTTTCAGATTGCTTATACCACCTTATGTGTAATTTTTGTCCCTAGCCCAAAAGAACATCTACACACTCAAGCCTTTTCCCACAGTTGCAAGAGGGCAGGTAGGGGAGGGGAATGGTGCAAATAAAGTGTGAGGACAGGCACTTAGATGTGTGGCACACCTACATTAAGAAGCAGGGAATACTAGTCCAGACAAGGTATCACCGTATACAGTGGGTGCATCTACATGAGACATTTTCCTGGGCAGCAGACTAATTTGCTGCACAGTAAAGCACCACAGACTACACATGTGCAACAATTAGGGTGCAGTAGACTAATTTACTGTGCTGCTGAATAGTCCCATCAGATACAAATGGTATATAGCAGTGTAGTAAATTACTGTACTTAAATGCACATGTAGATGGTGACATCGAGATTAGTTTACTCTGGCTTGAATGAAGTGATGCAGTCTAGAACTAGTTTAGGAAAATAATAAAGATAAAACCACACTGCTGAAGTGTCCATATGTTATCCCTGAGCTGCCATTTGCTCCGAGGCAAGATGTTACTATCTGCTCCTCTGCCACCTTGTGGCAAGGCATAGTAATAGTTGCCTACCATGTGCAGCTACCCCAGAATTGTTGCTCCTTTGTCCATTCTGAAATCCCATGATTTTTACATCGGTGCACAAAACCAGTTCAAATTATACCAATACAAATTCATCCCCTGCACAGACTCTGTGTCCCTTGTCAGTGTAACTAAACCAACATGGCACAATATGGTAGGCAAAAGGCAAAATTCTGCAGAACTTCTATACCTAGGTTTGCTGGGTTTTTGGTTGTAGCCATGTTGGTCTAAGGACATAGGCAGTCTCCAAGATTCTTCGGGTAGATGTGATTCCTTTTATTAGACCAACTGAGTAGCTGGAAAAAAGTTCTTTTCAAGCTTTTGGGCATAATCACCCTTCTTCATGCATAGGAAGTCTTTGCTGTTCTGAGTCTCCAGTTGGTCTAATAAAAGATACAACATCTACTCAAAGAACCTTTCCAACCTATACCTAGGTTTGTGCTTATATGAAGAATCCTGTTGAAGCTTAGTGTGTCTTCCATGTAGTCAATGGGACTATTCCCATGAGTAAATGCTGCTTCAGGTGATCAAGGGCTAAAGAACCAAGCCCTAAAAAATGATTGTGCTTCCAAAGAAAGCAGCTTTAGTGTCAATGTGAACTGTGCTTTGCAATTAACATCATAACAGCCCCAGCATATGCTATGTAAATGTAGGGCATGGTTACAAAGGTATTAATATTAATCATTGTCTCCAAGCTAATAAAATTATTATTTATATGAGGTTAGTAAGTTAGTTCTTACACTGTTGATTTTGCTCTGAATAATTCATATGCTATCGTGCTTTGAAAAGTGCTCAGAAATATGATGAAATACTTTCAATATATACATTTTTACATTATTCAGGTTTAGTCTGGTGCTGATGGTTCACTTCTTGTCTCTAAATTTACATCTAATCTCACCTAATTCCAAACAGCTAATACATTTGCTACAAGGTATCTGCAGTAAGCACTGAGGAAAATAACCACATGCATTCACTTCATGTAAAGTCTGGAAGTCCATATGGAAGTATTGTGTAGTGGCTACACATAGAAGGAGGGGGTTTTGGCTTCCCCTAGTCATATCTCTTAAAGGAACTGTGCTGTTGTGGAAGAGGGCCTAGGCTATGACCAGAGAAAGTCATGCAAAGGCATGGTCTCTTAGACTGCTATAGAACAGAGAGGGCCCAAAAATCACCATCTCTGGGATGGGGAGGCAAAAGTCACAGACTCCACTGAGTCAGAAAGCCAGTTTCTCAGGTGGTGGAAATCACCTGTGGATATACTCATTGCACTGAATGGCACAGCTGAAGATCTGGCTCAGGATTTGCTACTGGGAAACATTTTTGTTTGGGACAGTTGGTCTCATGGATTTTCCTTTTTCTCTTAACATTTAAAAAAATGGAGCCCCTTTTAAGGTAGGTAAGCTTCCAAGCACAATTCCTATTCAAGTAGGCTGTGGGCTTCCTTTCCTTTCAAAGTACAACTTCATATTTGTACATTAGCAGTTACTCATCTCTAGTCTGTGGTTTCCAAAACTTTCGTTTTGGTTTTCCTTACATTCTCACTAAGTGACCTTACCAAGGGAAACAAGAACCCTAGTTATACTCTCTTCCATGGCATCTAGGAGACCTAGGTGTGGCAGATAAAGGGCATGTAACACTGCCTTTTTAGGCTAGGGACAGAAACAACACATGAACCAGTATTAGTGATTGGAAACCAGTTGAAATCAGTAATACAACAGACGTGCAGTGCACATCAACTGCTGTCAAAATGGCCAAAACCAGTTTAATATAAACCAGAGTGGATGTAGTATCAGACTTAACTGATTTAGGTTAAACCACTTTATTGAACTTCTGTCCCAGACCCCTTCCACATTCAAGTTAACTCACAGTCCCACAGCATTCCCTGCTAGCCCCCTTCATAGGGTAGGCAGGCTAGCCTTGGCCCAAGCTGCCTGCTCAAGCTTGTTGACACTGGATTTTAGGAAGCTAGCCCTCATACCTTTGTTCTGGGCGAGCGCAACCCACAGACCGACCAGAACACCTGCCAGCTGATAATAGGCAAATTTATTGATACAGAGTGATAACAAAAAAGCAACAATACAAACAATCAAACAATTCTATATCTACCAGTCCTAGGGCTGTCATCAGTCAAAGTACATCTGGTCAGGATGCAGGCTCCACTCTGAGGCTCTTTCTCCTAGGTGACAGCAGTCTGGAAGTGGGGTGCATGAGAGGCTGCTGATATGCCCTCGGTCCATGGTGGCCTCAGGAAATCTTCCCACAGGACAAAGATGGGGACAAGGATGCCTCTCAGGGAGAAAAACAGGGAGGGGCAGGGAAAGATGAGAAGGAACAGAGAGGGACAGCAAGGAGGGACACAAAGAAACAGGGAGAGATGGGGCAAAGGGAGGGACCCTTTGTTAATCTCAAGTCTCTGCTTTTGTCTTCTTCACCCTTGATGACTCCTGATGACAGTTCATCTGTGGCTATCTCTGGTTGGCTATCTCTCTGTGGTCACACATTCACATTAGAAGCCTTCTGGGCCTTCTAATTTGGTCTATTCCCCCAAAACCAGGACTCAGGCCCCCCTCTGCACTGGGGCCTTGTAGCTGGTGTCACTTATCTTGTGTTATGGGACAGTATAGTACATACTTTTTTGGTTCCCAGGCCGTGTGTCTTTGTTGTGTTACAC
This sequence comes from Crocodylus porosus, assembly GCF_001723895.1. Taxonomy (NCBI): domain Eukaryota; kingdom Metazoa; phylum Chordata; order Crocodylia; family Crocodylidae; genus Crocodylus; species Crocodylus porosus. The sequence goes on along the minus strand of NW_017728924.1, from coordinate 15,084,204 downwards.
AACCCGTCTGCCTTGAAGGCTGTGATCTCGTGTTATAGCATCCCCCGCTTCATTCTCTAGCACAAGGCCAAAGGATGGACACAGCCTGACAGCCCGTCTGCTTCCAGGGCTATATGGAACTTTGTGTGTGAAACGCAGGCTCTTATTAATCAATTAACCCCCGCTGCCCATCTTGAGCCCTTATAATGCATATATCTATACCTATAAGCAAATTCCAGAAACATAGACCTTTACATACCATTTTTAAGTCAACACAGCTGAGCTGAGAGGTATGCTCTAGCACCCCCCAGCTTCTGGCCTTGGCCACTGCAGGCATGTAGCTGCATTTCCAGAATCAAAAGTGAAAGTCTGTTCACTTGCTTACCAGTTCAATCTATGCAGTTAGACAAATCTGTGATTAATCAATTCACCCTCAGGCTTTCTGACGTCTGTACTTAGCCTGAAGGTTAGGTAAGGAGCTGTGCTTTCTTCCTCTTCCACAGGCATCATTTGCTGAGACCAAGGGACCTTATTCTTCTCACTTGCTATTCTGATTCTATTCCTTTATGCTATATGAATAAAACCAATATGATTCTACAGAAATCTAACAAACACCAATGGAAATTATAAAAAAGAATCTATAGAATTTAGTAGGAATTATCTCCATTTTATAGGAATTTCAAACCATCCTATAAACTGTAAGCTCTCTGGGGCAGGGAGGATATCTCTGTATGTCTCTGAGCAGCACATAAGATTAGGGGAACTTATTCTGTTGGGCAATAACACAATAAATAATAAATGAAAACAAAAATGTAATTCTCTTTTAAATTCCATGGGATGGTTATAAAAAGTTTGTGATAATTTACTGAATCCTACAGAGGTTTTCCTTTGGGGCTGCTTACACCAAGGGCACTCCTACTATAAACTGGTGTGAATAAGAGCAGAATCTGGACCTGTTACTTCCAAAAATTTCTGATAGGTCACATAGGTACTGCACTACCCCTTTCATTGGGTGCAGTGTGATGAGACAACTGACACTGTAGTATTGCCTCTTTCCAGACTGTGCCATGAGACACAGCAGCTAAGACAAAAGGTACCAAAGCTTGTTGGAATTATCATCATGTCCACGCAGTCTTCACTGGTGTTTCACTTGCATAATCTAAGTGCAATTGCCCATCATATCTAAGTAGTTGTCACAGCTGTAGTAAATAAATAATAAGTGTTCAGTCAGAATTAGGTTTCTTAACTTCCAGGATTACTGAGGCATGAAATGATGGTCTGTACATAGAGGAAAAAAATTACAATGGAGATCAAATTGAATCAGAAGCCCAGAGGTGTCTGTATAGAGCAAAGGTTCATAATCTCAACCCACATGCACATTTTACAGTTTATGTCATCTCTGTGATGAATTGAATCAAAATTGCCAGTTCAGTCCTTTTCTACCTTTGCAGGTTCAAAATGAGAGCCTGCGTTTTGTGGCCTGGGTGCATCCTTGACTCTCCCCAAGTTCTTACTTGGTCACATTATACCAGAGATGAATGTTCTGTGTCAAAAAAGTATCTGGACAACAGCAGCCCCACTAATCGCCGAGTCAAAGCACAAGTGCTTCAGTGCAGTGTTCTGTTCCAGGTCTCTGTCACACTGCCCTTTTCCCCAGGGTCCTGTTTTCTTTTTTCAATGCAGTCATTCTAACCATTCCCTGCCAAGCACCAGCACAAAGTATGCAACCCAAGCTAACTGATTTTAGCTCATTATTGCCTAATACTACCACTGACCATGTGGAAGTAGTCTGAATTTCCTCTTGCAGCCATGCAGTAGGCCTCTGTGAAATGGCTAGTATTTGCTTCGGATTCAGATTCAGCCAATTCAGTGGACAGTGATTGAATTCAGTGATTCAAGCCCCGCAGCATCTGGCCTGGGCCACTACAGGCATGTGCTGCATTTCCAGAATCAAAAGTGAAAGTCTGTTCACTTGCTTATCGGTTCAATCTATGCAGCTTAGCCTAATGTGTGATTAATTAATTCACTCTCAGGCTTTCTGATTGTCTGTACTTAGCCTTAAGGGTAGGTAAGGAGCTGTGCTTTCTTTCTCTTCCACAGGCATGGCTTGCTGAGACAAGGGACCTTATCCTTCTTACTTGCTTTTCTGATTCTATTCCTTTATGCTATATGAATAAAATCAATATGATTCTACAGAAATCCAACAAACACCAATGGAAATTAATTAAAAAAAAATCTATAGAATTTAGTAGGAATTAAAAAAAAAAGCCCCCACTCACCAGCTTCTCCCATGCAGGGGGGCAATTCCTACTGCCCCC
>NW_017728924.1:15072164-15081754 GCF_001723895.1 Crocodylus porosus | reverse complement strand
TCCCCCATGGTCCCCTCCCTCCCTCCTCCAGCCCCCCCCCCACTTACTGGCATGGAATCCAGGTCCAGCTCCCTTCTGCAGCAGGCAGGGACTGCCCAAATCTCTGAAGCTCTCCAAATCTTCTCTGAATCAATTCAGAGAGCTTCAAACTGGTTCAGACCTTTTTATTGGTTTCCTGATTTGATTCAGATTCAGAGATTCAGTTGCCGAATCAGGCCGAATCTCCTCCGAATCGAATCAGCACCTGAAGCTCTGCACAGCCCTACCATGCAGTGTGCAACTGAGGCAATGGTTTCCATTATGTCAAGATGCCTTTCTTCTGCTTTCTCATCCTGCCACCAGTGCATTCAAGTTCTCACTGCCTTGGGAGGCATCATACAGTCTTTCATTTTTACCTTGCACTATGACAGTCCATAAACTGAGCTTCCCGCTCAACTCAAAAATCACATAGCTTCATTTTCCCATAACATTGACTGCAGTGTTTGGTACGTGTTGTAATTGATTGTTCTGAGACGGCTGAGTTGATCTGATCTCTATTAATGCTTTGCTTGGGCTCTGTTGTGTCCTCTGAATCAGTACAAGTTAATGTATTTTGCTACCTTTCACTGCTTGTTCATAAGGAGCATTTTAAACAGTACAGTTCTAGGCCGCCTGTGAAACAGAAAGTCCATTGCTTAATAAACAAGAATGATTCTCTTAGGACGAAGCTATGAATGAGTCATCTGGACATTTAAAGAGAGAATTTTTCAAAGCTTCGTAGACCTTGACAGTATATGAATATATATTTCTTTTTTGGCAAGGAAAGATATGGCACTATCATGACATGGTAACTCAGGGGTAACGGAAGATGGCTAGTGAGAATACATGAGATGCAGGCAGCCTGCTACAGTAAGGAGTAACAGTAACACTAATAGGACTTGCTTGGAATTAAGAGCTTGTTAAATAAAGAAGGAAAGGTCTTAACTGGAAAGGATTCCAGAGCAGAGAGCATGTTTGATTTGCTTTGAATGGTTTCCAGTGTATTTTGAAAACACTTAAATTGCTGAGGAATTTTAAGGCTATTAAACCAGACCTGTTGAGAGGTCTCTGAGCTCAGAAGCAAGATGAGAGTAGCTCCCTAAATGTGAATGGAATTTGCTAAAATAGATGGCACTGGCACATATTAAAATTAGTGCTCAGGAGTTGGGGGGGAATGGAGCAGTTCTTCTGACAGGCTGCAGCCCTCAGCCACGCTGCCCCCTGCTCATGAGATGGAGCATGTGTGAGGTGGGGTGAAGGCACCCTGTGTAGCAATAAAAAATACATGCCCCATTCAGAAACTGCCACCAATCTGAACAGATGCACTTGGGTGGCAGTGAAAAGGAAGAAGCAGGATGTAACCAAGCCACCAAGCTAGCAGACCATGAAAGCCCAGCTAATGCCTGAATAAAAGCCTTCACCCATCCCTCCATTTAAGGCTAGGTTGGAATCCCTCCCCCTCTGTGCTGACAAGGGGTTTATTGCTGACCCCTCTCCACATACTGCATACATACAACATGGGGCAGGATTTTGCCCCCAGAAAAAACATCTAGCCTATTTTCTCCATTTGCTGCATTTTCACCTGGAGTGTCTTCGAACAGGACTAGTGTTCTGATAAAAGGGATTTCAGGTGCCTGAAATACATTTCTCTAGAGCCTTGAAAGCATTGATTGGCAGGTACAGTATGTGTATTGGAAATGGCAGTTAATAAAATACTGTAGGTTTGGGGGCACGGGTACTGAATTCATTCACTATTTCCTCCCAGTCTTTGTGGCGGAATGAATAGCGTTCAGTGCTATTCAGATTAATTCAATTCATATTTTACTATGCAGAAGAAACATTTGCCTGCAAAATTAAAACTGCAATTAACAAGGAATTGATCCAGCACCATTTCATAGCTCCCATATTCTGTATTCATAATAGCAACAAATATTTTAATCACTTAAAGAATTATATTCTATCACATCTGGAATACTGGTTCTTATAATTAAGTGAATAGACAATGGCCCTAGCCATCAGGTCCAGCTGACTTCTGTTCGACCCCTAGGACAGAGTTTGCTTAATGGAGATTTTGGGTTTTATTAGGCCCCAGGGCTGCTGTGGACTGGTTCAGCTTCAGGCAGGGTTGGATTAGCTTATGCTGACTAGAAACAGCCTTCATGGGCACGTGCAGATGAGTGGGAACGTGGGCTTTGGGGTGCCTCAAAGGCTTTAGAGGTGCTGCAAGACACATGTAGCACTCGTGACTGTTTGCTGCACTACATATTTGTAGCATGGCAGCAAAATTAGATATCAGGAAAACCCAATATCTAAAAATTCCATGCCAGAAAAAAGCAGAGCAGTGCATGTGGCTGCACGGTGCACTGCCCTAAACCGGAGCCTGGCCAGCCAGAGCCGCTCCAGCTGCTGGCCAGGCTCTGCACACCCAGATTGCCACCGCTGCAGCCCCAGGAGGCCCCCAGCACCCCAGGTAAGGCAGCTCACGTGTTGGCCCCAGCCTTCCCTACCCCACCCAGGGCAATTTGCCACATGCCAGAGCACAAGTTCAGGGGAATGCTCAGGGACAACTAGCAGCAGTACAAATATGTGCCTCTGCTATTTGCCCCCAGAGAAATGCATGCTCTTGCTCGTGGGGACATGCCCCATGGGGCTGTTACACTGGCTAGAGAGAACCAGAGTGCAAACCACTCAGGCACAATCTTTGCAGCCCCCAGCATAGCCTATAAGTTTGGGGGCATGCAGAGGGTGACATAACATTGATAAGCTAGCTTTCTGCCAGCTGAGGTGTTCCCCAAGGCTGGAAAAATCTTCAGTTCTTCACTCACTTCTTTGTGCTGCCAGAAATGCCATGGAGAATATTCACCTCTCTGCACCCAAGATCCTCTAATAATAGGTGCCAGCAACCTGGTTGATAATTTACATATTATGGTAAATTGTCAAACCTTGAGAATTGAGCTTACTGTCCTCCACCAAATTAAGAAGCAGGCATTGTAATTGTTGGACCATACCTCTGAGGGGCTTGTTCTTTACACTGAGGTTTTAACTTTAGTCGTACAACTTTAACAGACCTGACAAAGGTTACTCACAATCTTTGACATACAATAAATTTGGTATGGATTTAGGCCTCTTATTTTTTGGATCTAACAAAGAGGTTTTGACAGACTAGTTTATAAAGTATACTAATAAAAAACCCTGTACAGCTTAGAGCTTAGTAAAACTGGGATGCTTTATATCTTATTTTATAGACAATTGCTGTTAATTCAGTATCTTAGTACTAAAAAGGTCTGGCATGTTTTCTCCCAGTAATTACTCCAGAAAACAAATATCCACTGTACAAGGTCATGATAGATTACAGCTCTTATTTAAGACCAGTTATCTGGGGATCACAAAAAGCTTTGAAAACATTACCTGCATAACTCTCTGACTGTTATCTTTATATAATATTTAATCTGAGCATAATGGAAATAGATGCAGAGTTAACGTGGATCAGTAAAGAAACATGAGGTTTTCATCAATAACACTTGTAGCTCAATCTTCCTTGACCACCAAGGGGCTGAAGCTGCAACAAGAGGTCATTATTTAGATCAGTGGTGACCAACCTTTTTGGCCCACAAGCCGGTTGAGTGGCTCCACTTCCATCTGTGGGCCGATCTGGCCAGTGGGCCCAATCTGGAGCACAGAGTAGTCATGGTGAGGGCCTGATCCAACCATGTGGCAATGGCCCCGGGGCCAGTTCAGCTCCATTGGGAACGCCGGGGAGAAGCCTGGCCCAGGCCTGATCTGGCTGTGTGGCAGCTCAGCCCCTGTGTGATAGCGGCTAGGCCCAGGCTAATTTGGCTGTATGGGGCTTGGAAATTTGGCAACAGGTGTGGGGTGACAGTGTTAATTGCCACGAGTCATGGTTCTGCAGGTCAGATTTGTCCCCTGAACTAGGGGGTTGAGCACCCCTGATTTAGAGATAAAAATTAAGCAGGAAAGTTCATACCCCAGTGTCCTAGGGGAAGGGTTAGGATCTTTGCCAGCTTGGAGCACCTCACTGCCCTCTTCATCCACATTTCCCCAGTATTTTACTTCATCTGATCACTTCTGGAGGTAAGACTGTGCTAGCAGACAAGCAAGGAGAGCCTCCACACCTTGCCATATGCAATTTCCTCCTCAGATTCCACTGTGGAGAGACCAGCAGTTCCCTATCCTTGCAGGGAGGATGTCTTAAAGAACAAGAGATGTCCTAATTCTGATATTGGGACTTTAGATATGAGAGGATTTACAGATGTCTCCAAATCTGAAGATTTGTCATTTTCTACTCTGGAGTGGCCCAAAATAACAGTGTAGCAAAATGTCCTGCTCCTTATTCAAGTAAGAGGCACCAGGCAGTGATTAGGCTATGCATTTGCAAACCCTTTACAAAGTCCTGGGGACTTCCTCCCCCACAATCATTTATGAAGTGGGGCACAAGTTGCTCCTCTGTGAATTTGGCTTTTGGCATTGGGGCTTAAGCAGTAGTCTGGAAAGTCTGGCATCTGTCTTGAAGGGACATCTGGTACTTTAAAGCACTGTTAATTAGAATTGGTTTACTAACAAATTGGATTCCAAGCCATGATAACAATTAACCAAGTCCCAAGTCAGTGGCACTCTAACAGTTTAAAAGCTGCTGCTTTTAGCAGAGATTCCAATTATACCAGCCGGCTTAAAAGAGATGTGATTGCAGAATGTTTTGAAAAGAAAATCAGTGCATAATGTCTGAAATACTCTCAAATGGCTGTAACAAAACACAGGACACAGCTAGCTTGGTGCCTCTCACTGAGTGAATGCTGGAAAAGGGACAAAAAAGGATGTTTTTAGAATCAGGATGGGTATAGACACCTACCCACATGGATTATAGAATAGCCCCCTCACCTTGAATTATGAGTCCACAAATTCTCACAAGAGCCAGCCAGGTGGGGCTAGTTAGTATGTGGAATTGGGACCTCCCCACCCAGTAAAACCAGGACTCTGCAGAAGTTGGTGTTAGCAATTTAATAGGTGCTGCTCTGATCTTTTGAGCTTCCTCCCAGTATAAAATATCAAAGTTATAGAGTCCTCAAATGATATGCACTTACACAAGGAGCCCTGTTTGTATTATGTTGTGCCTGAAGGCCCTTCCATTCCCCATCTCTCACTTTTTACAGCATCCAATTAATATGTCCACATCTGGCAGCTTTGTGGACATAGTGCAAGATGTATTGGTTTAATCTTGCTTCCTGCTGATTTGAATCTGTAGCTGACCGAGAAGAATATCCTATACTATATGATTTGATGTCTGTGAGGGATATTATTTGCCTAAGTCACATGGAATTGTTTCTGCACTCCCACTAGAAGACCTAGTCTTTATTAACAGGAAGACTGCCTGAACAAATCATTCAGGCTTTAAAAATCTCAAGAGAGTGTGAGAGCTTTGGAGGGAGGCAGGGAGAGAGAGAATTACGCCAAAGTATTTCTTGGCAAACTTAGAGTACTTAAGGAAATTTTAAACCCTTCCCTTTACACTTTTTCACAAGAGCATTACATTTAGCTACTTGTGTGGACTCCAGACTTCAAAAAACAATGTCTCCTCCTTAAGGAGCAATTAGGCTAGATTTATATTTTGTTTGGCAGTGCTCATGTTTAGTTTTCTCTTGTCCCTTCTGCAACAGGACAAGATAAACCTTGGTTGTCTGAACCCTAATTATTTGTAACTCAGATGTGTCCTTCACATCCACACTTCATGTAGGAAAAGATTGTGTTTATCTGATATTCTGATTCTCCCAATGTATTGCTTGCCCTCCAGGACATTGAATGAGTGGGACAAACCAAATGAATGAACATATAACTATCGAGTCCTATTTATGAGCGTCTCATTACCTGTTTTTGTATCTCTCATTAGATTAATTGCTTCAATGGCAGGACTTCTACTGTCAAGTTCAAAAGGTGCTTTGTACTACTTTGTATCAGATAGTACAGTATCTTGTTTCATATGTGTGGCAAGTCACAGGTCTCTGTTTTATAATGTGTCACCACCATTCACAAAGAGCTTAGTGGTTGCAGGTACCTGATGGTACCACCTGCAAAAGTAAAAATCGCTCACATACCCCTTTCTGTTTCATTTGATTAGTGCCAGCTTCTCCATTCCCTAGCTGTTGTATGTAACGCAGTTTGTGCCGTGCTGCATTCTTATAACTGCATTGGAATATACTTTGAAACATGTTTGAAATGGTATATAGCGATATTGGTGAGTCTGTCTTCCAGTGGATCCTATCTGTGGCCATATGAATATGCATCATCTGCATGATAATCCAGCAGGCCAGAAGACAGCGCAAACCTGCTTTATGTGTTCACTTTAAAAAGGACCCCTGAGCCCATATTTGGAACTCCCATGGTGTCTCAGATAGGTCGTGGTTTCTTGCAGGAGATATTTGCAGGTGATAGAAGTTTGTAACCTGGGAGGAAACACATCAGGATGAATTTCCATTGACATTCCCCAGAGGGAAGCAGAAATGCAGAGCTCCACAAAGGAGACAAGGTTTCCAAGGGGTAAGAGAAAGATAATGTGCTTTCACCTAATGATAAAGAGGTATCCTGGGAAAGAGTGCAGTGGCTCCAGAAGTGACACTGTAAAAAATAAATTAAACTGTAGTTCATTGATTTCAGTTTAAATTTGACCCTCATTATGCAGATGAGTTAATGCTTCCTATTCAAGTGTTTAAACAATACAGCGTGCCTTTGCACAGTGGCTTTAAAATGAATATTTCAGTGAACTCTATAATTAAAGTAGAAGCAAACGAGTACAGCTGAATTTGTTTAAACCCCTTGCCTAGGAGAGAGTATACAAGTCATTTAGACACAAACCTTCTTTCAAATGTAGAGACTGAAGGCACTCATCTCATGTTGATTACTAAGCACTGAAACCCAATTCAAAAAGGGAATGATTTTCAGACGGGCTGGCTGCGCAGCTCCATCACCTTTAAGAAGCTGGCAAGAGCTCAGAATCTGTGAAAAGCAGACCCAAAGGGTCATGCATGTTTCCCTGGGTACAAGTAGCAACTGGCTATGTTTATTCCATGTTTAAGACTTACCAGAGAGGAAGAAAGTTCCTGGAAGATCCTGGCTTTATTCCTGGAAGGCAAGATTTTTCTATCTCAGTAAATGGTAATATAGCTGTTTAACTTACAAATACAACTAGATTAGCAGTGCTTTGTTACAAAGAGAATGCTCTGATTTCTAAGAATTAGAATAGGGCACAGACATGAGTGATAACACATCTTTAACCTCTTTAGCACTTGCTTGTTTGGGGTCAGGGTGCTATATTTTCTGCAGCTCATTATCCTGGGTTGCCAGCCTATCCAGTTCTCAGAAGCTAAGCAGGGCCGGATGCAGTCAGTACCATAGTGCTGCAGGAGATGTGGAGGATGATTCAGAAGGTTTATTTTCCTTTAGCGTCTATGTCATGCAAGAGCATTTGCCTTTGAGAGTACAGTGTGTTATAATAGTCCAAGCAAGAAGTGGCATGCCTTCCCTGCCTCCACACTGTCCTGTCATAATGTGCTCTACAGCTGAAGGCCATTTAAATCCCAGCAGGTATGGAAAGATGCTGCTCGTTTACTTCTTGCTGGGAGCATACTACCTGTGCTCTGTCATCCACACTGATGACCAATTTATTTTCAGGCGCAATTCCAGCACTTAGGGTTCTACTTCACCACAAATCTCTTCATGTGAGACCATGGCACTGCGAGCTCCTAGAGGACTTGTGTTTGCAGACTTTGGATTGAAATAAGATGGAGAAGTTGGCAAGGTGTTTTCAGTGGAGAGGGCCTCTGTTTTACCCACACATGCACACACACACCCATACTCCAGTGCAGTCCAGCTCTGTTGAGATCCACTGTGTAATAGAAGACTTGTCCATATATGTAATGAATAGAGCTGAGTGGAAGTAGGGCAGTAGGGAAGGGCACGAATGGCAGTTTTTGTGTTTTGGGGTTTTTTTCTGGATATAGCAAGCTAGCAGGTCTGTTGCTTAAATATAGTAGTCTAAAACTGACATACAATTTCCAAATCCGCTTCATAGAAGAAAAAAGAAAAAACTTTCCCTTTTCCCCCCTTCACTTATCCCATGCTCTTCTTACTGGCAGCTCCCATAACAATAAAATAGGGGGAAGTGAAAGTGCCTCAAATAACATCTGTCTATCATGCATCAGGATTTGTGGGGGGGGAAAGTATATGCACTGCTGGCCTTCAGCCTTCAAAGAACACAAACTTTATCTTCCCATTTGCAGTGTTGTGACCTGATAGCTATGGAGTTATAACTCATTCTTTAGAGCCTAATGATTTTGGAAGTGAGAGAACTTTTCAAATCATTAGGGCATGGTGTATCTCACGAGTTAATGAAATTACAAATAAGAGAGTGAACAGAGATGGGGTTTTGGGGAAGGTTTTATTTTTGGTTTGGGGGGGGGGTGTCCTGGTGAATCTCACAAGGGTATTGATCTCCCCATTCTTGTCCTGTTAAAGGATTTTCTGGGACCTTTAAGCATAAACCTCATCTATATTAGTAAAAGAATGTCCATATATTATTCTAAGGTTCTGATCATGCTGCTGTGGGCGTCACTAGGAGCTTTGCCATTAATTTCAGTGGAAGCTTGAACAAACATTCACTGTGATTCCTACTTCTTAGTTTTATTACTAAGGTTCAGTGCATTGCCCAGACTGCCAACACAATGAATGTTGGAAGAAGATAACATTTTTCTTCCTTAAGGTAGGACAGCAGACACTCCAGACTCAAAATAAACTGTGTCCACGGCTGCCCAATGATGGAAAGCTAATATACAAATGCATTTAGGCTTTTGTTGGCTCTTGCTGCTAAACCCGTTTTATTCTTTTACACAGTGTAATCCAGGGATTACATGTATGCGCAGAAGCATTTCCAAACAAGATAAGCTTGCTTGCTCTAGCCACCTTAGTCAACCAGGAAGAGTACCAGTGAGGTAAAAATGTCCAAAGACCCCTGTAGGAATTCAAATCTTTTCCTCCTCTATCAGATTGTTATATAGAGAAGTCTAACTCCTATGCTCAGTCATCTGTGTAGCAGCATGTCAGATGTGAACTAGGAAATTGTAAGGCATATTCTTATAGATGCAGTATTACTTTTCTGCCACTAAAATATGTGAATAATATGCAGGTGCACAATAATTCATGCTAGAGCATTATCTGGCATTTATAACTCTTCCAGTAGATTTTGTAAGGATCTGTGCAAGTTATACCAACAGTGGAGAACAGTTGGTATACGTAAATTGCCAGTCCATGTGTCTGTTGTGAATCTCAGATCTCAGGACAGAGCACTTGTATAATCCAATCTACACCTCAGGCTAGAGATGTGTATGTTAAACACCTGCTTCTCACAGGTTAAGTTGGGTTTTGGTTTTGAAAGTTTCCTTGTGAGCTTCCAGTATGTGAACCTGGAGAATCTGAAGCTTTTGTAAGTATCGCTGAAAGAAAGCTTTACCCCAGTCCAGGTCTTAACTGAAGTTTCATAGTTTCATAGTTTCTAGGGTCGGAAGGGA
>NW_017728924.1:15068840-15072153 GCF_001723895.1 Crocodylus porosus | reverse complement strand
TCCTCTCCGTCCTCCTCCTCCAGGGCTGCCAGAGCTTCGTACCTGTTCTCCAGCCGGACTGGAGGAACTGGTGCTGCCGTGTCTCGAGCAGCCCTGGCATGGGAGGTGACCGTCTGCCACTTAGCAGCGGAGGGCTCATCTTGAGGTGCATCCTCCTTGGTCATACAACCCTGCAGGAAAAGAAAATAGCTGTCAATTTCTTCCTAGTTGGAACTAAATCTCCCACCGTCAACAGTGGTGTGTAGATAGATAACTATCTCTTCAGCTTGTTAAGTCTCATGACTCCTTATCTTGTTTCCTAGTCAGGGACAAGCCCACGTTTCTCAAAGATTCCTACTGAGGAGCTTACACATAAACTGATATACGTGATCGGTAACCAATTCAAATACGTAACACAACAGAAGTTCAGTGCACATAAACTGCTTCCAAAATGGCCAAAACCAATTAAAGATAAACCTGGATGGATGTAGTATCAGACTTAACTGATTTAGGTTACATTGGTTTATTGAACTTCCATCCCAAATCACCTCCACATTCAAGTTAACTTACAGTCCTCCAGCATCCCAGGATGTTTTGTACCTCCCCCACAAACCCCCATTGCAGGGCGGGCAGACTAGCCATGGCTCAAGCTGTCTGCTCCAGCTGAGCAGGGAGGCATGGTCTAGTGCCCCTCAGCTTATGGTCTGGGCCACTGCAGGCATGCAGCTGCATTTCTAGAATCAAAAGTGAATGTCTTCACTTGCTTATTGGTTCAATCTATGCAGCTTAGAGTAACCGACAAAGACTGAATCAATTCAGCCTCAGGATTTTTGACTGTCTGTACTTAGCCCTAATTTTTAAGCTCTACCAAAGAAGTATTTAAATTCTAGAATTCACGAAGTAGCAAGAGGTTCTATAATAATTTTTGGTCTTCTATATTCTCTCACATATAGCCATTAAATTATTATCCCTTTTGATATTTGAATTTTAAAAATGCACAGTACATTTAAATGATTAAAAGTTAGTACAATATCTATGCTGTACATGGTTTGCAACTGGGAAAAACTTTTATCTTGAGTTTGCAATTGCAGACTGATTCTTCTAAACTCATCAGGAATTTAAATTTTAAAACAGACTAGTCAATAATCAAATGGTAAATATTTAAGAAAGAAAAATTGCCTTCCCTTCTGCATATCCTTTCCTATTTTGAGGAGACAATATTTGAGTTATAAAATTTCCATTTGAGAAACATCACTCCATATATAAAATCTAAGACATATTTCAGCTAATCGAAGAAACAAGAAGGAAAACTATTCCTCACTTACATCTTTTTTTCAAGATATTTTTACTATTTCCTCCCCGGGGTATGTGGCTGTCTTACACTCCAAGTCCCAGTTCATCCCATGGGGATTTTACTCTGAAAATAGGTGCAGTTGCTTCTGAAATAATATTCAAATTCCAGTACAATTAAAAGCATCAGACCCTTGTCTAGAGTATTCACGGGAACTGCAAATGTGTCTGTTATAAAATTCACCTCAGTAGTCATAGTCTATATGAGATAAGCATTTTGGAATTGGACAACTATGATATACAACTATGTAAACAGACTTCAAATACAGTCAAACTGAAGTTCCCAAAATGCATCACTCCCATGAAGGTTCAGCACACATTTTCACCTTGTAGTGCTGAACTGAATGGAAGCTTAGAATTTATGAAACATTTTCTGTTCAGTTTTGCCAAATATAAGACAGATGTAGCTGTTCCAGATTGCAAAAATCCTTACTTGGGTATTTTAAAGTTATATGTGCAAGGTCTCCTGGACCAGAGTTTCTCAAATGGTGGGTCATGACCCAGAAGTGGGTTGCAAGAATATCAGAAAGGGTCATGAGGAAGTCCCAGAAAAACCTGCAAAAGCACAGGTCCCCCTCACACGCTGGCAGTATCCCAAGCAGCTGCTTGGCACAATTGGAGGCAGTGGGTGCATGTGCCTCTGAGTTCACAGACACAGAGGGCCAACATACAGTGAGGCCAGGTCATGGGAGCAGTCCCAGCCTCTGGATGCAGACAAGCATATGGGGAGTGGGAGATGGAAGTCCAGGGGACTGTCCGGAGGGCTGGGGGTCCCATGCACACACGCGCACATGTGTGGTTGGGTGTGTAGGTGTGTGCATGTTCACATCTGACATGCTACTACACAAATGACTGAGCATAGGAGTTCGACTTCTCTATATAACAATCTGATAGAGGTAGGTCTATCACAGTAGCCTAATAACTAGGGACCTACCATCCTCTATCAGATGGGTAGGTATGTAGGTGTGTGCAGTAAGCATCACAAAAAAACTGCACCAGCGCTACTGCACAGTAAACTACTATACATTAATGAACATGCAGATGCACCCACTAAATATTAACCTAGTGTTTACTTGGCTAACACCTGCTACTGCTAAGCAGCCTTCCTAAGAGTAACCTAACACTAGACAGTATTTAGTAGCCACATTGTTAGTGATATTGTCAGAGTTTTAATGAGTGGGAAAGCTGGTTAGAGGGTGAAAGACTTAGGGCCTGTTCATGTAATTAGCAGTGAGACAGTGAAGAGAAGTGAGATAGGATAGTTTCTTATATGACCCAGATTGCAGCACCCTCTCACCAGCTTCAGTTCTAGTAAAATCAATGAAGCTACAGGTTGAGTAGCCTGTGAGTAAGGGTAGAAACATCTGTCTCTAAAGGAAGAAAATGAAAAGTTCTCTCTGAAGTTCTCTCAAGTCACTACCTCTAAGAACATGCCAATGTAAGAAGGCAGCTAATGAACAGATGCAGAGTATCTCTGTTTCTGTAGGGTTGCAAATGAAATCGTGGGTAGTTTGCTAGTTTCAAAAACAACTGTCTCAGACTTAAAGCAAGACTGGTCACCATCACCAAAACTAGTGGGAGGATAGGAGACAAATAGCCCACTTAACCACCAATCACTATCTATCACAGGGGTGGGCAAAACATGGCCTGTGGGCTGAATCCGGCCCACCAGGCAATTCTGTCTAGCCTGTGGGACCCCTCCATAAGCCTTCTGTAAGCCCTGGCCCTGAGCTGCTCCTCTGCAAGCCTGCACATCCCTGCAGGAGGTACAGCTCTGGTTGCTAAGCAACCAACCCCCTCCAGTCTGTCCTGACCTGCCCCAGCCCTGAGCCAGGGGGTGCTAAAGACAAGTCTCTGCCTGGCAGAGGTTGTGCCTGGACCCCCAAGGTTGTTCCCGGCCTCGCTGCCTGTAAGACTCAAAAATTAGGTAAGGGACCCTCTGGGCTGGGGCCAAGGACTCCTGTTGGGGGAAAAGCCCAGAAGC
>NW_017728924.1:15046163-15068740 GCF_001723895.1 Crocodylus porosus | reverse complement strand
GATACCCACATGCATACCCATACCCTCCCATACCCCCATCATACCCCATACCCACATACACACATCTAAACCCTACCACACCCCCCACCATATCCCCAAACACCTCCACACCCTCCCACATACCCCACCTCCACCATACCCCCAAACACACCCACACACCCCACACCCTCATCATACACTCACACACACTCTCACACCCCACACCATACCCACACCAACCCCAACCACATACCCAACACCCACACCCTCCACAACTACTGCCATGCTCCCCATACACTCCACCCACCATACCTACACCCCACACACATACCATACACACTCACCCCACCATGCCCCCCACACACAATATACAGGCGTAAGAGTGTATTTGAGCTATTATGCAATCACTACTAGATACACTACAAAAACTCATGTAAATCAGAACAAAAATATATTTTTTAATAAATTTAAAATAAGTGATAGTAGATGTTTGATTTTTTGTTTTAGTATATGTTTTGTTTTTTTCTGGTTTCAAGATGGTAGCACCCTCCCTTCCAAAAGGAGTACTTCTGGGGCAAGGGAAGGGCAAAGATCCAGTGGCAAAGATCGGGGATTAAGGGTGGAACTTCCAGTCCCAAGATGGTGACCAAGGGTTGGGCATCTGTCAAGGGGTGGGGCTACCTTCGTGGCCCTCAACAGCTCACCAAAACTCATTAAGCAGCCCTCCAGCTGAAATAATTGCCCACTCCTGATTTATTATCACCTTCTGACTAATAATACCAGAGGAAGTGGATGGAGAGAATGGGTTTTTCCTGACATCTATAAATACCAACAGGCACCAAAAACGTCATGCCTCACTGAATATTTCATTCCTCTAAGATATTCAGACTGCAGTCAATATATTTCATTTTATTGAGAACATTTTGCAAAATGAGGTTATACTATTCAAATGTTTTGAAAGCCAGAGAAGATGACTGGCTGAATCATGCTAAAATTAATAAAGTCGTTGATAGAATGACTGTTCAAGCACATTTATACCTGATCTACTTAAATTGTTTTATTGCTGAAGATGATGCCTGACCAGTAAGGATGTGTTATATTTTATCTTTAGGACCAGGTTTTCAAAATATTCAGCTCCCATAACTGAAGTCAGATATTCCAAAAAGTGTATAACACATAACACAGCTCCTAACACAATGTGATGAGCTACCTTGAAAATCTGGCCCTCAGGATAGGTGCTGAGTATTTGACCCTGACATCTTTGGAAGCGAAAACCAGACCCTTTGGAAAATGAGCCTTAGCTCTTCATCTAATAGTAACAAATACAACTTAGTATAAGGTACCTCCGGAATAAGGTAACCTACCCTAACAGGAAATGAGTTAAACTATTCCTGTAACCTACCCTAACAGGAAATGAGTTAAAATGTTTTTTATGTACTCCTTTAGTCTCCTGTGAAATTCCTTTAAGATTCCACCTTATTGGAATGTAAGTGATCTTTAATCCCCTGTAGATCTGTTTTATTTAAACCAAAAAAACTACAACTTGTTTCCCTTGTTCTCGATTTTTTTAGCTAGTTAGTCTCAAGATTATGTCTGCCTTTGGAAACTCATTTAAACAGTTGGAACAAATTCATACTTGGTGTGAAAGCATTGACTCTAACAGAGTTAAACCAAGAATGTTTCTGGGCCATTATCCCAATTCTGTCACTGTTTATTAAATAGCTGACTAGCCAATATTTTTTGCCAGTAAAACACCTAAATAGAGGGGGGAAATATCAAAATTTAATAACGAGGTCTTCAGGGCCAGTGTTATATACTGAATGATGTTTTGTTAACATGGCAATTAGTGTGTCTCTGGAGAAATGGGAGCAGAAGAGAAGCTTTTCAAAATTTTTTAAACCATTCAAATGATCTTGCTGAACCCTTTTTAAAACTATTCAGCCAGCCATCCTCAAAGCCAAAGTTTGGGGGTTTTTAATATATGCTAAAACTGTTCATCCAATTATTTCTTGAGGTGGCTTCTGATCAAAGTTGACTGAAAAAATCATAATTGTAATGGGTGACAAAAAACTGCTTCTGGCTGTATGAGAGCTATGGTTTCCATTCTTCTCTTGTAGTTCATGTGTGTTCTCACATTCTAAATAGCTCTGACAATGTTAATGGCACATTGTAGAATAGGTTGGATTTGTTGAACTTATTTTTCCATGACCCTACGTAAACAGGTTTCAGTTAGTCACTCCCAGCCTGTTTAATGTGAGAAAGGGTCAAACTACCCCATAATGGAGTCACTGAGTGTAAAATGCACCGGATGGACTACATTGTCCTTTAACTCATACCCATGTACGCGCGCAGCAATTCCACTGATTTAATGTGACCAGCAGTTAGAATCCTGCCCGTGCATACCATGATGAATAGTGTTTATAAAAAAGATGCATTGTGACCTGGGTTTCCAAGAACCACACAAGTAATAATAAATAACAAGCTTTGTATGGTGGGGTCCATAGGCAGGTTTTAAGACAGAATGCACCTTAGCCTAACTACCACTAAATGCTGTCTATTTTGAAAATATGCTAGAGTAATAAATGTAAATGCCTTTTGTATGCCTCCATCTCAGGAACCTCTGGATTTTGAAAGATCTGGGGCAGGAAAGGGGTGGGATTGTAGAGAAAACTGGAACTATGATTTCACACTGACAAATTCCTTCCAGATCCACTGCATGTTGGGCAATGTTTATACTATATAGGCATGCTGGGGTGGCCTTAGGACCTGTGGGTGTACAAAATCCAAGAGACATTTACACAAAGGACATTTGCCTCTTCATTCATACATCAGTTGCTATGGCATGGTATGTTGCCAGGGGCTCTTCAACCTGTGTCCCCCACCAGGGGAGAGGAGCTGTATACAGCAGAAGGGGAACTAACATGTTACTGAAGATCCTGGCTGTATTATCTTGTCCTACCAGAGAATAGCACGATCCCAGTCTACCCCTCTCCATATACCCAGGTGTTTAAGTTGCAGACACCAGAAATCCTTCTAGCCCCTGGGGCATAAGGACGTCAGTTGTGATCAGGTCATACATGTGGGGAGGGGAAAGCATAAAGAGGAAGGCTCCTTTTACTATGCCCTCCACTTGTGCTCATATAAGGTAGATACAATCCTCTATGTACCAATTTCCTTCCTAAAGGGAATAAAATGGCCATTTGGGAATATGAAAACTGGCCTCAAAAGAAAACATTCAGGAGTTCAATAAATAGAGGCTAGATTAATAGTAGAGGCTAGATTAATCTTCAAAAGCAGATTAAGAGAGGGCAGTCTCCTTAGAAGAAAACTGCTCTTCATTCTCTAAAAAGCATACTCCAAAGGTATGTATTTTTGCTCATTTATTTTGGAATGTGATCCTTACAGCCTGGGTTTTGAAATTCTGGTTGTGGGGTTTTTGTTTTGCTTTTCTTTAAAAGCCTACCTTATGCTAGCACCCTTGTAATAAATAACTAGGCCTCTTTCAGAAAAGAGACAGTTTCTGGGCCAGAAAAGCATCTGCTGTTGTTTGTGAAGAAAGGCTGAGGAACTGAACTCTGCTACAATCCAATTCTCCCCCCTAAGAGAGAGAGTATTTTAGGACACCTTGCCTTCTCCTTGCTTCTTGCATTGCATGATGAAGTGCTTGTACGGAGGTGGTAGGAGGAAGTCAGGGCTGGCATACTGCAACACATATGAGCACCAAAGAGTGCTTTCCACATGCACCAGGGCTCAGATGGAAGATGCTGAGTTGTCCTAATCCCTGTAATGTGAGGCAAAAAAACAAATCAAGTTCTGTTTTGTTACCATAGTAGCGTTCTGGATTTTTTAGACTAATAGCATTTGTAAAAATTCAGCAAGGGGTAGAGTGTCTCTTTGAAATTGGAACAGATGTAACATTACATGCCATATGCCATGGGAAAAAAACCTACTGGCAAAGGAAACATAATCAGAATGATCGCCTAACCCATGTTGTGGAATAGAAAATGTCAATTTCCCTAGATTACAGGGTAGGGCTATAAAGCAAAAGAAAATTGCCTTCACGTACATAATTGCTGAAAGCCATTCTTAGCAAAGATATGAGATGCCATTAGAGCAAGGTAGGATTTTCTTCCTCCTAGAATTTGATGAACCGCCAGGTAACACAAAGAAAAGGTTGTTAACATTAAAAATTAATTAACCCTTATACACTGCTTAATGAAACCAACTCCTGAGACATCCTGTTTGCAACAAAGAATAAATTATAAAGGGCCTCTGCAAGAACAGTGAGTAATGGTGAAGTTCGACAGTACATTGAGTTTACGTGTTCCCAAGACAACTGTTAGAAAAAGCATTTAAAATGATGGTGCTATCAGTTAAGAAGGGAGTCAAGCAAACAATGGGGGAAAGGGCCTCAGTTACACACTTAGTTTCTGAAGTTATTTGGGGAATTCTTCTGAGAGGCATTATGTGTAGTAACTTGCATGAAATTTGGTGGGAGGACCACAGGTTGCAGGAAGGAAGAGATGAGAAGAACTATCCAGTTGGTTGGTTTGTAAGTAGATTGATGCTAGCTACAGCTGCAGTATCTCTAAATAATAGTTTTCTTACTAAAGAGCCAACTAATTTTAGAAATGTGAAGTGCCCTCATATCTATAGACCACATCTGATATATAAAACACAGAGCACCTTAAACACCCACTGAAGCCAGCTATTATTGGAGCCACCATTAAATACTACTGTTGGAGGTGGCATCAGTAGATTCACTTGCAGCAGTGAATCTACCTTATACCTCTCTTGTAAGTCATGCTTTTATTTAAGGTGGGGCAAAAGCCTGCAAGACAGTTTGAGGAAGAGAGAATCAATAGGAGTGTGAGGTAATGCTGAAAAGCATGTCTCTGTATGGCTGGCCAAGTCCACCAGCAGTTCTTAGAAAATATACCAGGTCAGTGGGCTGAGCCCCTACCACACCTACAAGGAGTGGTAGGAAAATCCTTCTGCTTGTCCCAGTGGGAAACTGAACAGGGAGCTCTGCAAGTCATAAATCATAGAGCTGCCCACTTCTATGGAGAATAAGAAAAGTAAACATCCAGCTCAAACTTTCATCTACTGTAATTTCTCACTCTGTTACCATATCATAAATGCACTTTTCATCTCTCTAAACATCTGAGGCTGATGTATAGTCATGTCAAAGACTATCATTAAACACTAAAACCAAACCAAATACATCAAATGAATATAAATGTTGAGTGGTGTATCCCCAGAGCCTTAGAAGGCCTGTATTATTGGAAGTACCCTGTTATCTTAAAGTAGAACTAGATGAAAAATAGAGTTTTTCCAAAAAATGTCAAAACACAAGTTCCTCACCAATTTTTTTTAAGTGACCAGGTTTCCTTCACTTAAAAAATTCCAGAAACATCTTTTTGTAAGTTTTTAGGGCTTTCCTTTCCTTTTTTACCCTTTCTCCCTGTAGGGTTCTGAGGCCAATGTGTAGTATACGCTGCATTCAGACCACCCAATATCTGATCCAAAAGAGAAAGTAAATATTGGGAAGTGTGCCTGATGGATCTCACTGCAACCTGGTTATGGCTTCCAGCCTCTTCACAGGGCTCCTCCATTCCCTACACCCAGCCCTTACCATACCAGATGTTTAACAATGCAAAACTATATCCCAGTCCTAACTTAGGACATTCACACAGTTTCTATGAGCTTCTAATAACTGCTTGTTAATTGCAGCACAGCCTATGTTCATATTAAGTTCAGTGATTCCTTAACTTACACAAGTTCCCCAAATCTCTGGTCAGGCCTTATTCTTCCCCTTTTCTTCAGGTCTCAAATCCTATTTGGGTTGCATGCAGGCTTTCACCTGGGCCCATGTCCCCTTTAAGTGTCTGAGTCACAAGATTGTTCTTCCCTTTTCTAGCTTCTGCTAACTCCCTGACTGGGAGTCAGGCAAAACACCTCACCTCTGTATGGTAAGCATGAGCTCCAGTACCTGCTGGTGTCCCCTCTCTGGGGCAAACTTACTCATCAACTCCCCAGGCTTTTAACTTCTGGATTAGTCACCAGAACCCATCCGGTTGGCTCTGTTTCAGCACTGGTTCCCCATTACCGGCCCCAACATGCCTAAATAAAGCTGAACCAGCCTGCACTGCAATTGTTTATTATTTTCCTTCCCCATGTACAGAAAAAGGGGGTTCGTCGTCCCATTGCAGATCATCCACACTCCGTCCTATAGTGATGGGCTCTATAGATGCCCTGTCACACTTCCATATCTTCTTCTTATTTCCATTTAGTCCAGAAAAAGAGAGGGACAATATAAAATGGAGCAGAATAACCGATATTAGGGGGAAACGTTTCTCTCTCTCTCCCCCTCCAAATTTTTCAGAAAACAGAAAACATGTGGAAGAATATGTCCATGAAATTCCCAGGAGCAAAAAAGAAGAAATAATGGAACTGGGGAAGGAAGTATGGGAATTGCAGGCATTAGCTACAGCTGAAATAGATGCTCCACTGATGAACACATTTAATCTAGTCTCTGTGGAATTTTTGTTGCTATTCTACCTTTCTTGGAAACTACCTGAGACTGATTCAGTTTTTAAGAGTGATGAAAGCTCAGATGCTTGTTATGCTGGGTCGGTTAGTTAATTCCCTTGCGCCTTAGTTTTATCATCAGTATTGGAAAAAGCTTAGCCTTTTAATCAACATGGTATTAGGAATCTTTCATTATAAGATTTTAGATAAAAGGTGATTATATTTACTGAACATCTTAAAGGTAACTAAAGATTTTGATCAGGCTATTGGTCAAGGTCAGTTTGTTGTAGGGATCAGCAAAACTGGTTTGGATAAAATGAAAAACAGCTCAGTCATTTTCTCCATTTTGGGAAAAAATTGTGAAGCACACCACTCAGGAGTTCAGAAAGGTTCAGTTTACCCCTCCTGAACTAGTGCTGCCACTTACCAGCACTCCTTAACTGAACTCATAGATTTTTCTTGTGGTATGGATGAGCAGATACAGTGGAGGGTATCCCACTCATGTCAACAGCCTATCTTCTGGAAGATATTGGGAATATTCTCCTGCCCTCTCCAACTTCAGGCTGCGCTTAGGGAGAAGCTGAATTTGCCCACAGTCGTGGTCAACTTGACAAGGGACTGCAGGAACCAAGCACCAAATAAGTACATAGAAGAAAACAAAGACAAAAGCAGCAAACAATAGCTGTGAGGAAGATGCTGTGCTCAGTAACACAAAATACACTTCTCGGACAGCAAAATTCTGAGAAAATTGCTAAAAGAAATCTCTTGGAGTGTCCTATGCAAGTATTTTTGCCTATATATTTAATCAGACATTGAGGAGGCACCACACGCTTTGGTTTTGTGTGTACCACACACAGACAGAAGTTCAGAATGGAGGGTGCGAGTCATCTATGAGTGAAACCAGGGCCCTCCTGGAGTTTGTGGGCACCAGTCACCAAGGCATGTGTCTGCAGTGACTATTCTAAAAAGTGTAGGCCTTTGCAAATGCTAACAGTAGGTCCCCTTTATCTCATGAAAGCTTTACTCCTCCATAAAACAACTAAAATGATGCCAGCTTGAACTGGGACATTATCATCCCGGTACACAGCAGTACATTAAAGCTCTTCTGCTTCTTCCACTTTGAGAATACCTCTCCCTCCCGTCCCCCAAACCACGACTCATGCGGTGTGTCCTCAAGATCAGGAAGGCACTTGCAATCATACTGTAACTTCTGTGCTTTACACAAAGCATTTAAAGTTACAGCAAGATCGAACTTAAAAGATGTTTGGCATTTGGTGGGGAGGGCTCAGAGCCTCCATATGCTGGCTGAGGCCAGAGGCAGGGGCTGCTGCTGCATACATCCTAGGTTGCTCTGCATGCTCCCAAGGCTGCCAGAGACCGCCAAGAGAAGCCAAAGTGGTAGCCATAGCTAAGCAGCCTGCCTACCTGGGTCCACTGTGGTTGGCCCCACCCCTGGGCTGTTAGTGCCAGCCTCTCTTTATATAAAAGAGCCGTATGATTGCTCAGAGCTCCAGTATGACACTGGAGACAGGTCTGTTGAGAGTCTCTGGGTTAGGGTCAGAGGAGAGAGCAACAAGGGTGATGTTGTGGTGGGGGTCTGCTATAGACCACCAAACCAGGAGGAAGTGGTGGATGAGGCTTTCTTCAAACAGCTAGTGGAAGTTTCCTGATTACAGACCCTGGTTCTCATGGGAGACTTCAATCACCTTGACATCTGCTGGGGAGGCAATACAGCAGTGCGCAGGCAATGCAGGAAGTTTTTGGAGAGTACTGGGGACAACTTCCTGATACAAATGCTGGAGTGGCCAACTAGGGGCAATGCTCTTCTTGACCTGCTGCTCACAAACAGAAAAAAATTGGTGGCAAATGTAGTAGTGCATGGCAACTTGGGCAGCAGTGACCATGTGATGATTGAGTTCAGGATCCTGAGGAAACGAAGGATGGACAGCAGCAGAGTAAGGACCCTGGACTTCAGAAAAGTAGACTTTGACTCGCTCATGGAATTCATGGGTAGGATCCCCTGGGAAGCCAATCTGATGGGGAGAGGAGTCCAGGAGAGCTGGCTGTATTTAAAAGAAGCCTCACTGAGAGTGCAGGAACTAAACATACCAATGTGCAGGAAGACTAGCAAGTATGGCAGAAGACCAGCTTGGCATAGCAGGGAACTCTTCAGTAAACTAAGTCACAAAAAAGGTAGTTTATAAGAAGAAACTTGGACAAATAACTAGGGAAGAATATAAGAGCATTGCTTGGGCATGCAGGGATGAAGTCAGAAAGGCCAAAGAGCAATTGGAGTTGCTAGCAAGGAACGTGAAGGATAGCAAGAAGGGTTTCTACAAGTATGTCAGTAGAAAGAGGATCAGGGAAAGTGTGGGTCCCCTACCGAATGAGGGAGGCAACCTTGTGATAGAGGATGCAGAAAAGGCTGAAGTGCTCAATGCCTTCTTTGCCTCAGTCTTCACAGGTGAGATCAGCTCCCAGACTACTGCACCAGGCAGCACACTTCGGGGAGGAGCTGAGCAGCCCTTAGTGGTGAAAGAACAGGTTAAAGGTTGCTTAGAAAAGCTGGACATATATGTGGACAGGTCCGGATGGGATGCACCCAAGATTGCTGAGGGAGTTGGCTGATGTGACTGCAGAGCCACTGGCCATCATCTTTGAAAATTCATGGTGATCAGGAGAGGTCCTGGATGATTGTAAAAGGGCAAACATAATGCCTATATTTAAGAAAGGGAAAAGGGAGGATTCGAGGAACTACAGACCAGTCAGACTCACCTCAATCCCTGGAAAAATCATGGAGCAGATCC
This sequence comes from Crocodylus porosus, assembly GCF_001723895.1. Lineage (NCBI taxonomy): Eukaryota > Metazoa > Chordata > Crocodylia > Crocodylidae > Crocodylus > Crocodylus porosus. Next base: position 15,059,423 of record NW_017728924.1, on the reverse strand, counting down.
TCAAGGAATCCATTTGTAAGGACTTGGAGGAAAAGAAAGTGATTAGGAATAATCAGCATAGATTCACCAAGGGCAAGTTATGCCTAGCCAACCTGATTGCCTTCCATGATGAGATGACTGGCTCTGTGAATGTGGGGATGCTGGTGGATGTGGTAAACTTTGATTTTAGTCAGGCTTTTGATTCGGTTTCCCATGGCATTCTCACAGGCAAGCTAAGGAAGTATTGGCCAGATGAATGGATTGTAAGATGGATAGAAAAATGGCTGGAGCATTGGGCTTAGAGAGTAGTAATCAATGACTCCATGTCTAGTTGGCAGAAAGTATCAAGGGGAGTGCTTCAGGGGTCGGTCCTGGGGCTGGTTCTGTTCAATGTCTTCATCAACAACCTGGAAGTTTTCACAGAGTGCACCTTCAGCAAGTTCGCAGGCAACACCAAGCTGGGGGGAGTAGTAGATATGCTGGAGGGTACGGCTATGATTCAGAGTGACCTAGATAAATTGGAGGATTGGACCAAAAGAAATCTCATGAGGTTGAACAAGGACAAGTGTAAAGTCCTGCACTTAGGACAGAACAATCCCATGCACCAGTGCAGGCTGGTGGCTGACTGGCTGGGCAGCAGCTCTGCAGAAAAGGACCTGGGGGTTACAGTGGACAAGCAGCTGTGTATGAGCCAGCAGTGTGCCCTTGTTGTGAAGAAGGCTAACAGCATACTGGGATACATTGGTAGGATACTATTGCCAGCAGGTCAAGGGAGGTGATTATTCTCCTCTATTCAGCACTGGTGAGGCCACATCTGGAGTACTGTATTCAGTTTTGGGCCCCTCACTACAACAAGGATGTGGACAAATTGGAGAGAGTCCAGCAGAGGGTGACAAAAATGGTGAGGGGGCTGGGGGACATGACTTATGAGGAATGACGGAGGGAACTGGGTGTATTTAGTCTAGAAAAGGGGAGATTGAGAGGGGACTTAGTTTAGCTCCATCCTCTTCCAAAGGCTGCTACTGTTCTCAGTGGTGGCAGATGACAGAACAAGGAGCAATGGTCTCAAGTTGCAGCAAGGGAAGTTTAGGTTAGATATTAGAAAGAATTTTCTCACCAGGAGGGTAGTAAAACACTGGAACAGGTTACCCAGAGAGGTGGAGGAAGCTCCATCCTTGGAGCTTTTCAAGACCCAGCTAGACAAAGCTTTGACTGGGATGATCTAGTTGGGGATGGTCCTGCCTTGAGCAGGGGGTTGCACTAGATGACCTCCTGAGGTCCCTTCCAACCCTAACTTTCTCTGATGCTCCCATCCCAGTCCTGCCTCCTCCCTTCAGCCAGCTGAGAGCCACAGTGCCCCTGGGATGGCCTGGCAGAGTCAGCTGGCAGCCAGCCCAGATGTGTTGACACGGAAGAAGGGGTCTCGCTCATATAGACACCTTTCTGTGGTGCTATGCATGTGCCATTAGGCTTTGCCTCTCAACAGAGCTTACTGACATGCACAGTACCACAGATACTTCCTGGGTCAGGCAGTAGCAGATATGGCATGTCTCATTATGCTGTTGCCTGGCATTTTGGTGAAATAGGCCATATTTCTCCAAAACAAACATTTTAAACCAGGACAAAATCCTGATTTTTCAAAGTCCTTTGAGACAGTGGGTCCTTTTTTTTTCTTTCCAAACTGGGACTCTCACAGCCAAACTGGGACGCTTGGCAGCTTTACATTTTTGTGTGCCCTGAATCTTTACAGCATAAGCTTCGCTTCCATTTGAGGCAAACCATGCATCTTTTTTGTCCAGTTTCAAGTGGGAATTTTCCATCTCTTTGAAGTCTCTCTTTGTAACTGTTTATCATTTATAAAGTAACTTCTGTACTGTTGCAGCTATTATTATCTTCCTGGCACCTTTATGAAGCAGAAATGTAAATTCCCAAATGGGTTTTCTAGCAAGATAACTTTTATAAAGGAAACAACAAACAAGAAGGAGGATGTTGCCAATGAAATTAATCTGCAATTTAAACTAACAGCAGTTATATTGGTTAGGGTGGCTGAACTTCCCTATAAGAAAACTAGTGCTGAAGCTGCTACTCTCCTACCTCCCCATCGACTGTGCTTTATAGTCATTTGTAGTGCCTTGTATCAAATCAGATGGTAAGTGTTGTGGGGGGAAGACCCATATTGGCCTACAATTTGTATATCACACTTGGCACTAGTATTGATTGGAGCCTTTGGGGCCTACTGAAACAGGGCCTACAAATATTTGATAATAATTATCCTTTCTGTAGGTTACAAATGCAGAAGTGGCTTAATGGGTGAGAATTGAATATCGGTCAGAGCAGGAGGAAGAGATGTTTAAAACTACCCCAGCCTCACCTACTATTATCAATGCACCCATGATTGCAAACCCCACTTCAAAGTAGCCAGATTTTTCTGTAAAAATGAGGGACTGGGTATTAAACAGTTAACAGTGCTAACATGGAAGTTGTCATTAAATTGCAGAGTTACTTCCCTATTAAGATGATGAGGGGCAAATAAGAGGCTCAAACTTCTTGACTGCAGTTGAATAGTGTGGGGCCAACCTTTCCTTCACATCCCTTCATCCAAGGTCTCAACAAGGTCAACTGGCTCCAAGTGCAAGTTATATCAGCCTCAGGGAGACCTTTATACCAGTGTCAGATGTGGCGCCCCAGCCACATCTCCTTCCCTGGACATGCTCCAGGTGTGGGATCTGCCAGGGGATAGTGAATATTTAGTTCTTGACCCATCAGGAATTCCTCTCAACCGGGAGGTAAAGCCAGCTTCAGGTACCCTTTGCACTAATGAAGCGGCTAAAAAAAAGTCTAGCATCTTAGGTAGATTTTGTGGGCTGTGCTGAGCACAGTGCTGCTGCAACTACACTGGAAGCCATGCCTGAGCTAATTTGTTTCCTCACAGCAAGTCTATACCAGCTGGAGTCACTGCAGTTTAGACATATTCAAGGGCAGACAGCATCACATCAGGTCACATTCAAACTTTTGATGTCTACAAAGGCTGGAGACCTCAGGGATGTTAAAGGATGGCTGATGGATGGTATGTGAAAGCTGAAGTGATGAGGACACAGACAGTGACACCAAAAAGGTGAGGGCAGCGGCTTATTTCCACATACCTACTCTTTGCAGCCACTAGATACTAGAAATAAGCTCAGGTGTGCTACAGAGCAGATGCTGTAAACAACGCGGGCCATAGATAAGCACCGCTTTAATCTCTTTCTGCTCAAGGATAAGCTAATAGCTCCTTAACTTATTAAACAAATATGCAAGTGTTTTATCTTTAAATTGAAGCACCTTATCAAATTCTGTTGCACAAACCCACCGCATGAACACCTCTTTCAACTATGCACCACAGCATAAGCAGAGGCGCCGAGTATGTGGGGGCCCGAGGGTCTTGGCACCCCTTGGAAAGAGGGCTGTCACCTGAAATGCATAAAAGTTTCCACATATTCATCATCTTAGGCCCTTCCTGGCAAAAATAAAAGTTGGCACCTATGGCATAAGGTCACTGGCTTCCAAATTCAGTACACTGAAATCCCTCTTATCAAAGCCCATTGCCAGCAGTGAAGATATCATGAATTAAAGGGGAAAACAACACAGGATTGGTACATCAGCACCTGGCTTTTTGAAGAGCAATGGAAAACCACAGGCGGAGCTCAGAAGGCCTTGTGGGCTAAGCAGTACCAGCTCTGTGGAGGCTACTTAGCTTTGAGCGTGGCAGTGTGAGATTAAATTAGGCTAGCCAAGGGAATCAATAGTCATGGTGGAATTACATATCTCCTTATGAACACTGCGCGATGTCATCTGAAAGCTGATAAGATTTGTTGCTTTGTCCTACATGTGTATTTATAGGAATCAATAGTGACAATATAATCAGAGCAGTCCCTCATAAAGCCTGATAAATCTCTCTTCCCCTGATAAGACGCATAGAGCAAAAGAGTTTCCTTTATTTTTTTTGTCTTCTTACCCCTAGTAGCAAGGTCTCCAGTTGCAAATGCATGCTGCAAATCACAAAAGGTTCTCCCTGCTTCTACAAAAGGAAAATCCCTCGTAGACAGAGAAGCCTTATGTACTTACATGTAGGGTTAGGTAACTCCCAAATCAAAGGCAGCCCAATGCCTGGCTTGAGCCTAGCACCTCTGGGCTGCCTGCACCAAACTAAGTTGCCAACAGCATAGATCTCGATTCCCAGCTCTCCTCCTGTAGCTCCCCTGAGTTTCTAGGGCAATGGAGAGAGACTGTCTCTGATAGCCATCTTTCTTTAGAGACTACCCTGTCTTCATAAGCCCACTTATCAGTAATGCAGCAAATCTCCACATATTCTGGTGAGTCAGTCTCCCATAAGGATTCAGGTGCTCTCTACCTAACTTCCCTAATATATGCAGCAAAGTCTGCTCATTCCTAGCTCCCCACACAAAACTCTTGCCCAATTTCAAGCCTGATACCATCTCCCTTTTTTAAGCAGGTTGGGAATGCATGGGGGCTATGTAGGCCCTCTGTTGAGTTCTCAGATGCAATTTGGGCCCTGGAAGTTCTCTAATGACGTGGTTCCCATCACTACAGCGTCTTATGCTCAAGGAGCCTTTTGGTAGCGTGTGTACCTGCTTTAGCTCAGTTCAGGGGACTACAATCTGGAGCATCATCCAAACCAAACCTGTTCCTTAATCATGTCTTTTCCTATTACTTGGATTATCTCAGATTTGCATCCCAAATCTCTGCTTTTAAAACCATCATGTCACCTCCAGTTCCATTTTAGCCAGGCCAGTGACACAAGTCCACATCCTCTGGCTTTTATTTCTGCAAAAGGTAGCAAGCTGTTTTTCTGTTATAATGTGCTTTTCAGCTTCTGCCCACACTGGTGGCCACAATCCACCATCTGAATCACTCTCATCATGAGATCAAAGCAAATCCTCCCCCAGCCTCTCAACTAATTCAATAGCTTGGGGTAAATCAACCTTAGTTTAATGCAGCTGCTTTGACACCTGTTTGGACTTCTTCAGCTTTCCTTCAGAAGGTGCCTGATTTATGATAACTCTTGCCCAATACCTCATAAAACAAGCCAAGGCTTTGCCAGTAATGCGTGCTCTGAATCTACATCATCCTCAGACTCTCAGCCTAATTCTCCTCTCATGGATAACAATGTTACTTTCTAATTTCTTATTTATACTGATGGTGACTAAGAGGAAAACCAGACTAGTCCTTTTGCGTATATGAAATCTAATACAAAATCCAGTGACAGAAATCAGGATGCCAGCAGACATAGTTTAACAAAGCAGAGACATATTCTACAGTTGTAATATCAGCAGAATGAGTTCAGATGAGACCGATTCAAAACATGTTTGCTGACTCTCAGACCTACTCCGTCTGAGCCTTGGGTTCATAGTTTGGTACAGTGACAGACCTCAGCTGTGCTTGTGAAATGCTAAGCTCACACAGCTTGATATTGTGGGCCAAATGCCTTCCTTCACCCTAAGTAGCTTCATTTGTTCTTACTTAACAACTTATAGGAGCCCCCACTCCATATATCTGATGTCTTCAGGAGGATCAGAGATTCTTGGGAGGGCAGAGAATTAATCTTGCGGGAAGGGGAGTTCATACCGATGATGGAAATTCATTAGGTTACACTTGGCTGTGTGTCCCTAGAGATGATCCCGGAGCACAGGAGGCAAGGTGATCTTAGTTCAGGAGTGTGGGTACCTGGAACTTGTTCTCAGATATTCTCTCTCACCATACAAGAACTGGGGGCTGCAAAATGAAATGAAAAAGTAATACATTTAAAAAAAAAACAAAGAAAGTTCTTTTTCACATGGCATGGGATTAACATGTGGAACTCATCACCACCAGATGTTGTGGGAGCTGACATTTTGCCCCGGGGTGAGCAAAATATGGTCCATGGGCCAGATGCAGCCTGCCAAGGGATTCTGTCCAGCCCATGGTGGGACCCTTGGCCCCACCCAGCCCAAGCGCAGGGGGCAGCTTAGTCCATGGCACATGTGGCTGGTCCCACTGACCCCAGAAGTGCAGCTGGGCAGGGATGACATGGCAACTGGACTCAGCTTCCCAGCAGCCCCTGCAGTGTTGGCTCCCTCTGGCTGCTACCGCTACCAGACCCAGCTCCGACCCCACTGCCTGGGCACCCCCGCCCATCTGCTCGTCACCCATCACTGGGGGCACTGGACAGAGTGAGCAGGGGGGCCTCCATGGGACCCTTGCAGGCAGGGCACACTTGGCTGGGCAGATGGGATGGGGCCATGGGTGGGTGAGGAGTGGCATCTGGGAGTGGGTCAGGCAGGCAGGGGCCAGGGCTAGGATTGTGGGACAGTAACAGCAGAGGACCAGGGCCCAGGACAGAGCCTGTGTGGGTCCCACACTGTCACCACCCCATGATACCCCATCCCTGCCTACCCATCCCACTCCTGGACACTGCTCTCCGCCCACTTGTGGCTCCATGCCATCTCCCCAGCTGAGTGCACCCTGCCCAACTGCTCTATCCAGCACCCCCAGCGGTGGGTGTCAGGTAGACAGGCCCGGGCCCAGCTCATCAAAATTCCTGAAGTGGCCCTCCAGCCAAAAAAGTTGCCCACCTCTGATTTACCCAGATTCAAAAAGGAATTGGAGGAAAGGGGCATCAGTAGCTATTGAGCATGTGGGTGAATGACACAGCCTCTGAATTAGAAATTCTTTGATTTTAAATACTGGAGGCTACAAGCAGGAGAGGAACAGTGGGGAAAAACCCTGGTCATACCCAGCCCACTCTCCCTTTCGACATCCACTCTTCCACTGTGTGACACAGGACACTGGGCAAGATGGGCCTATGGTCTGACTCAGTAAATGGCAATTTTTATGTTCTTATGCTGCAGCCTGCCAAAGTTCACTTGTGGCCTCCTAGGACACAGTGTGAAATGGGTCCCTTTTAATTAGACTTTTTATTCTGGCCAGGGCTTACTGGTATTCTGAGGGTCATGGTCAGCAGAAAGAGACACCAGACCGACAGCGCCTAAAAGCATCTGCCTCTCCTCCAAGGAGTGGAAAGACACTGCCCAAGGGGACACTGCATGGAGACGTGAGGAAATCAGAGACCACAAGCAGGCTTCAAATCACAGAACAGCTTCAGTTGAGCCTCCTGCTTGGGCTGGCTCAGGCATTGCTTCTCAATGACTTCTGCCAGGTTTATTCATAGGTTACTTGTCTAGAGCCATTTTGCTACCTCCCTGCTAATTTCCTAAGAGCTTTGTTATTAAATTAAGCCAACACGCATATAACAAGCATGCCAGCAACCCAAGATAGCCATTGCTGAATTAGCTAGGCTAATCAGCTAGGCTACATCATGCATTCATAAATTATTCCAAATTAGCCCTACATCCTTCCAAGGATCTCCAGGCACCACCATAATATAAATAATTACAATATGGCAATTAACCATAATGAATCTATGATATGGTTAAGTAAGTGCATGTTGGTCTTTTAGTTTTTTCATTAAGGAGGACTTGGATGCAATTGTCTTCTTCACTCTTAGTCATATCATCATAGGAACCGTTATGGGCCCAATCAAGCAGAGCAATATCAGTCCACAGCTGTTGAAAGAGGAAGCTAAGGAACTTACTGGGTATCTCTACTAAGATACCAAGGTAATTACCTAAGGCAGAGTGAACCTTGAGAACATGACAAGCCATTAATTGCCAAGTTTGCCATTTCCAGTTCAAAAAGCAATCCTATAATGGCTATGGGTCAGAGCGAGTTCATCTGTATCCAAAGTATTCTTTGCAATTTTTAAAAACCAATGTATAGTCATCACTACACTACAGCACAACTCAAAGAAGGTGTATAAAGTGCTTTATATAAAACAGATTTCTCTGGGTCTCTTCTCCTCCTGGCCTTTTCTGTTGTTTTCACTCATGCAGTGTCTTTACTGAGCCAAGTCATGCAATTCTCATTTGGGTTGTACATGGCCCTCACCTGAGCACAAAACTTACGATAATCAATGAGAATTTGTCTGTGCCAAGCCCAAATAAGAACCCAGATTTTGCCTCATAGCATGTAAGATAGTTGAGGCAAGGAACATGTCATTTATTTATTATTTGTGTTTGTGGTAGTGCCTTGGTGCCCCACTCATGGGCAGGGCTCCCCATGCCACATACAGTACAAAAACAGAAGAAAGAAACACCCCTGCTTAAACTGCTTATAACCTAAGTAAAGCTCCATTCATGCTTTTCTTCTGTATATACTAATATTCTAGCACAAAAAACAGGTACTTTATGAGCCTTTCCATTCCCATCATGCACCGTGAGAAGATTTGTGAGTGGCCCTGATTTCTGAGCAATGGGAACAACCAGACTCCTGTCTCTTCCGAGTTAGGGGAAGATAAGTAATAGAATGGTCCTAAAAACATCCAGAACACATAACCGGTTGCCTTCCCAGTAGGACACTAATGGATAGACCCCTGAACTCCCTCCAGTCTTTTTTAAAAGGATCCAAGTTTGGATTTGGGCTCATTTCCAATCACAAGCCTCTTAAAAATGCTTCATATCCAATGCAGTGCTATTGCTGGTCCTGTTTGCAGGCTGGTTGGTTTCATTTTGTTTGGTTACTTGAGTTATTGTGAATAAAATGTTAGAGCATGTATGCTGTCAATAAACTGCTCCCAGGAGTTAGTTGCTACAGAGTACCCTGGAGCTACTTCTCAACTAACGCCTGTAATACGACAATTAGTGCAAGTTTCCAGGTTGAGAACTGCAGCTGATGGGAAGAATCAGTTCAAAGAATTCACTGTCATACAAAGCCTTATTTTGACAATTATTAGGAAAAGGCACTGAAGAGAGGTTAGCTTGGTTCACCTTTGTGTTTGAGTCAGTCCTCCAGTGCACAGAAAGTATCAGTGATTCCCAGAATATGAAAACTTGGCGTCCGTGTGGGTGAGTGGCTGACCATATTCCAGAGAAGATGAAAGAAAGTTCAGTACATGGAAGAAACACTTCCCCCAGGCTTCCCATTTGCATATATGGTACGATTTAGATACAGGCAACTCAGCCATGCACCAAACAATTAATGCTAGGCCCTAAACATTATATCAGATCTCTTGCTTGCTGAATGAAATTGGACCCACACAGGTAAAAATGAGCAGGCTACCCTCTAAAAGGTAGCATGATTATCAGGGAGGGAGATACGCTATGTACCAAGCTCCTCCTCTTTGAAAATTGTTATAAATCAGGGGAGACTCAGATCTATGTTCCTAGGAGGAACATCACACCCAACTCTGGGAAATACTGCATCAGACAAACTGCAAAACCCACTGCAATGTCCCCATTTATGCCACCTCTGTTTACTTTCATGCAACTGGTGGCAGGTACTTATGTCATGTCCTTTAAATCTGCGGTTCATTTTACAATGATAAATCTGTACAGAAGACAGAAGAAAGCTTGGCAGCCTGACAGGCACTTAATGTGCAGAGATGAATAAAAGATAAATCACTACTTGTGGGGATAAAAGAACCTAGCTGTCAGTCAATATAAACAGGATGGGGGGTGGAAACCTACAGTGCTAGTGATTATCAGTGAGACTGTCTAAGGAAAATAATGAGGAATTAACAAGTGTTTGAAAGGAAGAAACATCTAAGGCTAGGGTCCTTGGGGATTCAAGAACTAGGCTGAAATGGGTTTTTGTTATTCTTGGCATTTATTTTCTTTAGATTTGTTTTTTTTAATCTTAATTTCAGGAACCGCTGATCTTCTGCCATATTTCCCAGTGACTTAACATCTTCAGGAACAGGTACTGGTGCTTCCCAAACCAGTGCCTGGTGAGGATGGGCATGGGCATGGCACAAAATATCTGAGCCTCTCTGGGTTTCCATCCTCCACTTTTGCTGTCTTGCCAAGCATGCTTGATACTGTGCGGTTTCCACTTCAGTCTGGACGGGCAGCACTGAGTAGCAAATACAGGTCACCGTTGATTAAGAATGAATCTCTGTTGATTATGAAAACTTAGAGGCAGAAGCTGACAGTTGCTAGTTTTCAGCAAAATCAATGCATTATTATCATTCTCTGTTAATATTACTACTACTACTAATGTACTTCTACTACTATGATCTATAGCAGTAAGTAGGAGCTCTGAGTAGGATTCATGAACTAGGACTCCACTGCACTATTCTTTAGAAACACAAAATAGCAGGACAAGCAAGCTTACAACTGAAGTAAAAGGAAAGACGCAACAGCTAGTTACTGACAGGTGGGTGAAAACCAGGAAGAAATGAGGCAATATGGTCAGAACTATGTACAGACGGATATCATAATAATGGTAATGGTAGCTGATATTAAAATAATGCCTTTCTAGTGCTTGGATATGATTGGGATAAGCAGTATATGAAACCCTTGGTAAATGGCAACATTCTTTTAGGACAGAAGGTTTTACAAGTCCTGCTTTACAAATGGGGAATGTCAAATCAGAGGTTAAATAACTTGCTGAATGTCTAACAGTAAATGAGTGGAAGAGCTGAAAATAAAATCCTGACCTTCAATTATGCTCGTTAACCACTAAATCACAATCTTTCCATAAACACAGGACAGATTGTCTACTGTCTCTGCTGGACAAAACCATGTTTCACAAACAAGAGGTGTCATATGAAAATGCATCTAAATAGGAAAGATGACATCTAAAAGCTTTTAAAGCAAGCTTGCTTAGTGAGGAGCCAGGCCAAACTGTTAAGGAATTTTTTAAAAAGTGCCTTTGCGAAGTGTCTGGTCTGACACACCTAAAAAAGTATATATGAGGCTGCTGTTCACTGACGAGCCATCACTCAATCCAGAATGAAAGTTATTAAAAAGGATGTTCTCTTCCTGCAGCAAAATGTACCTGTTTCCTTGGCTGCCCTATTATTATGATAGGCACAGCCTTGGCTGGTCTGGCTCTTGCTTTTTCATGTTTATTTTAGCAGGGACCCTTGTGGACATTGACAGCCTGCTGCATGCCACTCAGCAAGGCAGAAATCTCCCCATTCCCAAGGAAGCAGGCCGCTGAGCAAAAATTGAATCCTATCTAAAAAATGTCACAATAGTTTTGGCACTGGTTGCCATGTTGTGGGGGATCCCCTGGGATTTCAGGAGCTGGGCTCCCCAGGACTTTGAAAAATGCTATGGTTTCAAGAATTTCAAGAAGGGCATATATATTTTCAAAATATCTTTTAAAATCTATGAAGTTTTTAAAGATATTCAAGAACTAGGTCAAGTAGACAGAACCAGTCACAAGAGATTTTGAGAGCTAAGTTCAAATGAAGGTTACTCAAGTGCTCTTGGAAAATGAGGAAATGTTTAATTTTCAAACTGTTGCCTAAAAGTCAGTTTATCTGTTGATTCTACAATAACCAGCATTAGTGCCATTGACCCACAACAAAAGAAGACATAAAAGGATAGGAGATAGTGTCTAACATCTGTGCCTTGTTCCTATAGAAGCTAGACATGGACAGTTGTTTCTCCTGGAAGTTGAGGAAGACATCAAGCTGTTTAACCGAAAGGGGAGTATTTTAACCCTACAACAACAGAACATCTTAGCCCATAAAGAAAATATGAGAGTTATTTCTCTTCACTAGGGCAGGAAAAATGGATGACTTGACATTTTGCAGGGAAATGGGGTGAAACTTCCACTGCAGATATGTATTTGACAAATTTCACCTTTTTTCTGCCCTTGAATCATTCATGAATAGCCCCTGGTTTTCTCGAATGTGCTGCAACCATTCACTAAATGATCTCTATGGAAGGGTCTTGACCTGCAGATATGTTACAAGGAATTGATTCTGAGCAAACAATGCCCAAACCTCAGACCATTTTTGATTAGGCACAATGGCCATGAAATACGTTTCCATTTCCTGACCATATGGGAGTAATATTTCCATCCAGGTTTCTGGGGGAAAATAAGCATAATTATGAAACTCCATGTATGTAAATTCCCCCTTTAAAAGCAACTGTTTTAGCAAATGCTCTTCCCACTAATCTTATTGACAAGAATATGCACAAGAAAGTGCTTGCAAAAGGGCTACAAACATTATCAATGTTGCTATAATAATTCATCTTCACTTCTTGCATAATGTTGTTTAAAGGCTGCTTTGCAGATTGGAAAGTGTCTTATAATTAAAAATTAATAGATTCCAAAGTAGTTTACTCTCAACGAAGGCCTAATTCTCAAAATATTTAAATGGGGAGATGGGAATTTAGCTGTACAGCTTCCATGCAAATCTATGGGGCTGGCACATTTCTGTATATTATGATAACAATTTCAGGCTAAGTATATGCAAAAATGTCCCTTTACCAAAAATAAATTGTTTCTTTACTAAATTGTAATGTTAAAACACCCCAGTTGATACCAAATAATCTTATTTTGATGCTTTAACTGGAGAAGAGGGGAGAGAAATTAAAATGTAATTAGGTTAAAATATTATTTGGCCTAATGCAGGGCATTTCAGAAAAGAAATACATCCAAAATGGATTAAAATGGTCGTGTGAGCTTCTAATGGGATGAGCAAATGTCTCTTGCATATCATGTCATGTACACTATCAGTGGTTCATGGGACTGGCAGCAAGATGTAGACAGGTTCACCATGAAGGTGCTAGTTCATATCCTGGCTAGGGACTGGCATTTGTTCAGGTTTGCTGATGGGTGCTGGTGGGGGTTACCAGTGCCGCCCAGGTCCTCATGAATAAGTGTCCATATCATAGAATTGCCACCCTTTTAGCATGGTCAAAGATAGTGAAGAATCCCACCCTAGAAACCTTTAACTACCGGAAAATTTTCACATACGTGAGCTCAACTCTGCCAGCTCTTCAGCCATAAGTGAAATTCAGTGCTGAGTGCAATTGCACTTAATGAATTAAAGATGAAAGTAACAGCATGGAACAAAAATGCAAGGGGAGACCTTTCATTTTAAATTTAAAGGGCTAATTTTCAAACTATTTGACATCTACAGATCAGAAATGTAATTTCTTTAAGTCAAATTATTTACTTTGAAAAGGATTGAAACTTTCTAAATGATGGAGCTGTTACAACAGCATCCAAGCAGCTGACTGACGCCTGTCCTGTGATGCCGTATTCCAAGTCTGATTCATAACGGGGTCTGGCAAATGGCACCTTTCTCTTTCAGGTTCCCTCTGGCCCAAGACAGTAGTGACAAAAGATATTATTTGCGGTCTGAAAGATCTTTGATGATCTATGCAAATTATATTGATGGCCTCAGTCCAATTCCAGGGGTGAAAACCTTACTCTGCTGGCATC